>NC_138772.1:360375492-360975492 GCF_965119305.1 Pelophylax lessonae
AAAATGTGTGTGTGTTTGTGTGTGTATATATATATATATATATATATATATATATATATATATATATATATATACATACCCACTCGTGCCAAATACTGAATAAATATAATGAGCAACTGCTGTTGAAACCAAAATGGTGGAGAATGCTATGAAATCTGCCAGAATACTAAACTCTAAACAGGCAAAAGCACTTGCTCATAAACTAAACATAACTGTTCACTTATCAGCCTAAACCACATTGAGACATATCAAACAAAAATATGTGAAATATTAGTGCAACACAAAACAGAAAAAAAGGAGAAAGGAATAAAAAAGAAACAATAAAAAAAAAATATATATATATATATATATATATATATATATATATTAAACAGTGCCTGTACCCAGTGCATAAAAAAGTCCAATGACAGTAGTCCATATATAAACTTCCGTGTCCTATAAGAGAGAGACATTTTCTCCTCTTGCCGTGCTGTATTAGTGCATCCCAAAAGTGAATAGGTATAATCAAAAAGAATAATGACACCCAGTGCGACCAGTGAGTGTAAAATTGGCCACTCACCAAATTTTGTTGATCCTCCTTACTATATGGCAATAGGATCAAAAGAGATTGGATGGTTTCTTTAACCTATGTATGATATCCCACCGATCCTTCACCCTCTCTTCCTCCCGGTAGATCAGAACTCCAGTGTTGCACACTCACTGCTTATGTCCCCACCGATCTGCTCAAGCCCTCACCTATTACAATGCAGAGAGACAAGCAAATCTCATGGTGCTTCCCCACTGTATAAAATAATTTTCAAATCCATATGGAATTTTAACACAAAGGGGATAAAACCAATATAGCAGCAGTTGTGAATGAAATTTAAAGTGGAATAGTCCACAATCACCTATAATACATAAATAATAAGTTTAAAAAATATAAATATTAATAAATTGTAAAACCTAAGGAGGATAGATTCATACTCAGAAAATAAGGGGGGGGAGTTATTTTATACATAAATGTCCTATGCTGGTGTCACCACTGCAGTTCCCAGCGATTATTATACCCTATTTTATCCATATATCAATCCCAATTCCAATAGGCCCCCTAATGGTAATGTGCTGGAATTGGTTCCCCACCAAATTGGGTTCTATATATTCAGAGGCGTCACAAGGCGGGTGCGGGGGGGGGGGGCGTCCCGCACCAGGGTGTCCACAAGGGGGAGGGTGACACCACTCTGCCTCTCATCTATGCGGGCTGGCATCGCATCGCATCGCAGCATAGTACTGAGTGTCCATCTCGTCTGCTGCCTAGGCTCTGCTATGCATTGTAAAACCCACACAGCGCTGAGGAAACACACAGGTTAACTTCAGAGCTTTCTCAGATCCTCCCCCTGCCTTCTCCGTCCTTTCCAATGGATTTAGTATGCGAAGAGGTCAGGTGGTGTTTGCCTCTTTCTGATTGGGCGGGTGTCGGAGAGGGGGCGTGGGCAGCCTAGTAGAGGTGAAGATGAATATGGCAGGAATCTCTTCAGCTGAATTCTGCAGCACTGTGAGGCTGGAGTTCATGAAAGCAGAGGTACATTTCTACTGTGGAATTTGGGAACTCTGCAGCTCCATCTCTGGGGAAATGACAATAGCTGGGCTTTTTCTGTGTTGTTTTTTGTAGGGTGCGAGCAGCAGCCATTCTCAGGGACACACACACTTGTGTGTACTGAGCAAACCACAGTGGCCTCCCTCCCCTCCCCCATACACAGAACATTGTACACATGGCTAGGTGAGAAGCCTTTGCTGTCAGCTGTGTCCTTAGCCTTTGACCATCTCTATCATGTCCACAATCTCTGAACCCATCTCCTGTGTCATGTCACTCTCAGGCAGCAGTAAGTTTCACCCTTAGACAGTGTCAGTGTGAAGTATTCCTCCTCCTCAGTGTGCAAGCCAGGACCACTCCACAGACAGATTCAGGCCTGCAAGGACCCCCTGCGTTTTGAGTACATTACAGATGTCCTTCTAGTGGGTCTCCCCTGTTTCATCTTTCATACACTGGGGAGAGAAATATAAAAAAAATCGCATCCAGACCGTCTCTCTGCGTTATTCCCAGCTCCTCTTTTGGGTATGTTTCTTTATCTGGATGCGATTTTTTATATTTCTCTCCTCAGTGCATGAAAGATGACACAGGGGAGACCCACTGGAAGGACATCTGTACTGTACTCAAAACGCAGGGGGTCCTTGCTGGCCTGAATCTGTCTGGGGAGTGGCCCTTGCACACAGAGGAGGAGGAATAGCAAATTCACACTGACACTAAGGCCCCTTTGACACTGTCCATCCATCCGTTTATCTCAGCAGGGGATCGATCCACCGATCCCCTGCTGAGCAGGAAGATGACAGCTGTATCTCTGCGCTGTGTGCAGGGACACAGCTCTCAGGTCCCCATGCATCTCTATGGGGGAATCGGATGGGAACGGACCGTCCGTCCGTTCTCATCCAATCCGCTGAATGGATGGAAAATAGGGTTTCCATCCGTCCAGATTTGACTAATCGGATCAGATGTCAGCGGACATGTCTCCACTGACATCCGATGCCCCATAGAGATGAATGGGGGGGACCGTTTAGATCTGCCAAAAAAACGGACAGGCGGATCTGAACGGTCCGCCTGTGTGAAAGGGGCCTAAGGGTGAATAAACTGATTGCTGAGAGGGAGACAAGCACTGCATCTGATAAATAAAACATACTGAAGTTACGGACTATTTTTAACAGCACAAATCAAAAAGAAGCATCTTTATATCTGTCTGGGCACCTTAAGTTTAATTGCACTATTTTCAACATTGGCACTTTTTTTGAATAATACAAATATTATGTATGAATATTGCATATATGTTTTGAATAGAGTACTGTATATGAATTTGCACTAAGGAAATGCACTTTGGTCTTTTATATGTAAGGACCCTTTCACACAGGCGGACCGCTCAGATCCGCCTGTCTTGTTTTTGGCGCATCTGAACGGTCACCCCATGCATCTCTATGTCTGCTGACATCCAATCCGATCCATTAAATCTGGACAGAAGGAAACCCTATTTTCCATCCGTCCAGGGGATCAGATGAGAACAGACATACGGTCCGTTCCCATCCGATTTCCCCCATAGAGATGCATGGGGACCTAGCAGCTGTGTTTTATTATTTTCATATGATATTGTAATTTAAAGGTCATTTTAATTCTCCTAGTTATTAATGTCGCTATTGCCATTACATTTAGTGTTATATGGGAGCTAGGATTTACAAGTTACATTAGTAAAAAAAACAAAAAAACATTATTTATAGGGGTTGGGGTGACACCGTGAGTTACCGCACCGGGTGACACCAACCCTAGTGACGCCACTGTATATATTGAGTCCCCCCAAAATACCTCTATGCATATATGCAAAAAAATACTTGTACCTATATAAATATATAATGCGAAGCACAATAAGATCTACCCAGTACAGTAAAGCATATTATTACCATTTAAAAATTGGTTATAATACATTTAATGTCCATGTCTATATTCAAACCCTGAGGGCTCATTGTGCATAATTCATATATCACACAGGATTCATTCTGCGATACTGCCTTACGCATTTCCTTGCCCATCCAGTGTGGTTCTATCTTATCTATTGCACAGAAAGTAAGTAGACTAGGGTCTCTATTATGCTTAAGTCTGAAATGATTGGAGACACTATGTTTCCTAAAGCCTTTCTTAATATTATTAAGGTTTTCACCTACACTCACCGCAAGCTTCCGTATAGTGCAGCCCACATACTGAAGGCCACACAGATAAGAAAGCCGGTAGGTGACATGGGTCCGTGGGCGGATCAGTGGGGACATTAGCAGTTAGTGCGCAACGTTATCTCCAGCTTCTGAAGACGTCACGTTTTGATCCTATTTCCATATGATAAGGAAATAAGGAGGATCAACAACATTTGGTGAGTGGGCAATTTTACACTCACTGGTCACACTTGGTGTCATTATTCTTTTTGATTATACCTATTCACGTTTGGGATGCACTAATACAGCACGGCAAGAGAAAAAAGCATCTCTCTCTAATAGGACACATAAGTTTATATTTGGACTACTGTCATTGGTCTTTTTATGCACTGGGCACAGGCACTGTTTAATAAATATATATGTTTTTTGATTGTTTCTTTTTTTGTGTTCCACTAATATTTCACATAATTTTGTTTGATATTCCCTAATGTGGTTTATGCTGATAAGTGAACAGTTATGTTTAGTTTATTAGCCTGTTGCCTGTTTAGAGTCTAGTACTCTGGTAGATTTCATAGCCCAGCAGTTGTATGTTGGTGGATTGAAATCATTGAAGTCACTGAGATCTTGGGGTCCTGTACTGCATACAATTTGTGTGAATAGGTTTGCTCATGCTGAAGTACAAGCATAAAGTCAATGATTACATAGTGCTCTCTGATGTTAGTGATTGGCATACCATGAGGTAAAGAGGTAAAAATATAGAAAGTAAAAAATGGGGAGAAAAATATAAAAAAGGATGAGGTGTAAGGAGCACGAATGCTCCGAAAGCTAGCAACGCCCATCTTTCCCTCCGCCTCACAGGAAGGGATGTCGGGCTGACCTGAAATAGGAAGTGGAGCCCCACTGAGAGTCCTCCACCACCACAGCACCATCAGACAGGTTGCCAGACAACAGCCTCCACGCACCATCGGCACCTCGCACCCCTCCTTTCTTCAACGGTATCCAGGACAAGAAGATGGATGATTCCATTCACCTACCGTACCGGCCTTTACTTAACTAAGAGTAAGTTACTACGTGTTTTTTTTATTAATAAACCTTATGCTTCACTAAGCTGGCGCTGCTTTCTTTCTGTTAATGCTGAAGTACCTGCTCAAGGACCCCAGAATTTGGGATACAAAAAAACCCTCCTCTTGAAAGAGGTGCTGTGGATGAACTTCTTGGATGCCTTTGCAGAGAGTAGCAAGATTCCCTTTCATGGCCAAAGTTCTTCCTATTCCCAGATCATGTAAAGGAGCAGCATCAATGGTGGTAACTGCCTCAGTGATGCTTTTAAATTGGTAGCAGCAGTAGCAGGCAGCACTTTAACCATATGATCCCAGATTTTCTGGGGTCCAGGGTGGATGCAGGCAACCTTCAAACAAATGGCCCAATGTACTTTTGGTGTCCTGACTTTACCACTGGCCAGAGCTAGCACGGTATGAAATTGAGCTGTTTGCTTGCTCTGCACACAGTTTTGTAAAAGATAGATGAATCCTTCTGTCCGCTGACACACTTGAGGACTTATTAAAATTAACCAGTCTTTGATCAGCAATTATTATAAAACCCCTTCAGCTGATGATAAAAGTTGTTTGGAATCTGGCCACAAAAAAATTATTATACCTTTAATAGATTGGTCTGGCAAGAACGATTCTTTATTAATCTATGCTGATTACTATTAATGATACTGTTTTTATTACTAAAATCTTGTATGTAGTCCTTTATCATCCCCTTCAATATCTTGCAGACTATTGATGTTAGGCTAACCAGCCTGTAGTTCCCAGGGATATATCTCAGCCCTTTTTTAAATATTGGTGCATCGTTGGCTTTTCTCCAATTAGCTGGTACCATTACCGTCAGTAGACTGTCCATAAATATTAGGAACAATGGTCTGGCTATCCCCTGGCTGAGTTCCTTAAGGACCCTCGGGTGTAAGCCTTCTGGTCCCGGTGACTTAATAATTTATGTTAAGTTTTTTGAGTCTAGTTCTGAGTCTGTCTTCTGTTAACCATGCGGGTGCTTCCTGTGACGTGTTATTAACATTAAAGTGTAGGTTACTGTATCCCCCTGTTTCCTTTGTGAAGACTGAGGAGAAGAATTTATTCAGAACCTCTGGCTTCTCTCTGTCCTTTATAGCCAGATTCCCTTAACCATCCTTTATGGGGCCAATATGTTCTGGCCTCACTTTCTTACTATTTATATAAAGAATTTCTTCTCTTCTCTTTTACTCTTTCCTGCTATGTGTTTTTCGTGTTCTATCTTAGCCGCCTAGATTGCACTCTTACATTTCTTTTCGCAATCTGTGCTGGAATGCTGCCAATGACCCTTCAGCTTTCTATTTCTTGAAGACCTTTTCTTTCCTTTTTATATGCATTTTTACGTTGGCGTTTAGCCACCCAGGATTTATTTTAGCTTTTTTAAACTTATTCCCTGTTGGAATGCACTGGCCAACACCTTTATTAAGAATGTTCTTAAAGCACTCCCATTTTTCCTCAATGTTCTTTGTTCCTAGGATTCTATCCCATTTAATATCATCTAGCATAGAGTGCAGTTTGGGGAAGTTGACTCTTTTGAAGTTTAGTGTCTTTGTATTTCCCTTATGTTTCCTATTTCTGTGATTTATACTGAAACTAATTGACCTGTGGTCACTGTTTCCTAAGTTGCCCCTTATTTCTACATCCACAATCAGGTCTGTATTATTCGTAATCAGAAGGTCTAGTAACGCATTGTTTCTCATTGGTACGTTTACCATCTGACCCATGAAGTTGTCCTGCAAAACATTTAGGAAATGGAGAGCCTTAGACGAATGTGCAGTTCCTTGTGCCCAGTCTATATCTGGATAATTAAAATCCCCCATAATAATGACATTTCCCTTCCTTGCCGCCATCCCAAGCTGTGATAGTAGGTCCGCCCCTCCCTCTGGTTGGGGGGCCTATAGCATACGCCCAGTATTACTTTCCCCTTAGTATCTTTCCTTTGAAACTCTACTCATAGTGATTCCACCTCCTCCCTAGCTCTATTAGTGATATTGTCCCTCATATTCACTTGCACATTGTTCTTGATATACAGGTATACCCCTCCCCCTTTTTTACCCTCCCTATCTCTGCAATTAAAGGAATGCCCCTGAATGGTTGCCAGCCAATCATGAGTGCTGTCAAACCAAGTTTCTGAAATTCCCAGAAAATCTAAGTTCTCCGATCTTGTTAGCCAGACTTCTAGCATTAGTATACAAACCTCGTAATTTTGTCCGGTCGCATACTATACCCTTGTTAGATACTATGAGGCTGCATTTTGGATTTGCCAACTTACCTACCTTGGGTTTTGGATCTCTGGTCACGCTACCACTAATGTCCTCAATATTGCCTGCTGAACCTTGTTCCCCCACTGGCTAGCTCTACATCTGGACCCTCCCCCCATCACCTAGTTTAAAAGCCCCTCTAATTGTTCGGCCATCTTCCCTCCCCATTTAGGTATAGTCTGTCCCTTCTAAAGAGCCGGTAACCGACTGAAAAGTTGGCCCAGTTCTCCAGGAACCCAAACCTCTCCTTTTTACACCAGCTCCTCAGCCACTTGTCAACTTCCCTAATCTCCTGCTGCCCCTCTGGTGTGGCTCAAGGTACAGGTAGTATTTCCGTGAATACTACCTTGGAGGTCCTACTCCTCAATTAGGCTCTGAAGTCCCTGAAATTGTTTTTTAGGACTCTCCACCTTCCTCTAACTTTGTAATTTGGTACCCACGTGTAGCATTACATCTGGGTCCTCCCCAGCCCCACCCAATAATCTGTCCATCAGATCTGTGATGTGCCAAATCTGAGCGGTAAACAACATACTGTTCAGCGCTTATGGTCTTTGTGACAGATTGCCCTCTCTGTCCTTCTAATAATTGAGTCCCCTACCACCAGAATCTGTCTTTCCTTACACTTAGCGTTGCTCCCATCCTCACTGGAGGAGTTCTTCCCCTGGCAGCAAGGGGCATCGCTCTGCTCCAGCAATGCTGTTCCCTGACTGGTTTCTCCAACATCACGCAACAGGAGGTATTTATTAGGATGTTCCAGCCCTGGACTGGCCTCCTTGACTCTTTCCCCTCTATCCTTCCTAAATGTCACCCAACTACTCTGCTCTGGTGCCCGTACATTTGTATCTCCATCCGCCTCTGTGCTGGCCCCAGCCGGTACCTGCCGGGAACGTTCCCTACTCTCCTTTAGTATGGAGATTGTTCTTAGTGTTGCCAGTTGCTTCCCTAGATTCAGGACCTGAGCTTTCAGGGAAGCAACGTGCTTACATTTTGTGCAGCTGTATTTGCCCTTGCTCAAGGAATGCCTACAGGTCACAAGATGTGCACAGTGTCACATCTCCACACCCGCCAAACATTGTACCTACTAATTTAATGGGGATTGGGGAATTCAACTCTGCCTGATTAACTGTTACCTAGCTTCCTGACTCTAATTTCTCAGCACACAGTTACTCCTCAGTTACCCGCAGTTACTAAACTGTATTCAACATTACTCAGTTACTCAATACTACTAAGTTACACCACAGTTCTCAACAATACACAGGCACTCAACAATACACAACAATACTCAGTTACTCAACAATACCCAGTACTCAACAATACTCAACACTACTCAGTTACCCAACACTACTCAGTGACTCAACACTACTCAGTTACTGAACACTACTCAACAATACACAGGTACTCAACAGTACCTAACAATACTCGGTTACTCAACAATACTCAACACTCCTCAGTTACTCAACACTTAGTTGCTCAACAGTACTCAACAATACACAGGTACTCAACAATACTCTGTTACTAGCCAATACTCAGTTACTCAACAATAATCTGGTACTCAATAATACACAGTTACTCAACACTGCTAAACAATACACAGGTACTCAACAATAATCAGTTACTCAACAGTACACAGGTACTCAACAACACACAGGTACTCAACAAAATTTGGTTACTTCACAATACTCAAGAATGCACAGGTACTCAACAATACACAGGTACTCAACAACACACAGGTATTCAACAAAATTCAGTTACTTCACAATACTCAAGAATGCACAGGTACTCAACAATACACAGGTACTCAACACTACTCAACAATACACAGGTACTCAACAATACTCAGTTACTCAACAATATTCAGTTACTCAACAATACACAGGTACCCAACAGTACTCAGTTACTCAATACTACTCAACAATACGCAGGTAGTTAACAGTACTCAGTTACTCCACAATACTCAACAATACACAGGTACTCAATAATACTCAGATACTGACACTACCCCCTCCTCAGCCAGCGATCCCACTACACACAGTCAGTAAGTCTTTTCTAAATATGTCACAGCCACAGTCTTTTCTAAATATTTCTCTCTGCTCCTGCACAGCCGCTCTGTGAACTGACATTTGTCAGCAGCTTCTATTTCCCTCAGTCAGCCTGCCTCTCACTGCTCCCACTGCTTCCCTGTAACCATCAGGATACTTGAGCTTTTTTGGAGAATTTACTCTTATCATTTTCAAGCCTTTTTAATGTCTAAAGGTCATTCTTGGTGACATATTAATAAGATCTTGGTAGGGATTTCTATCTCTTTAAATGCTAGTTCACACCAGATGCACCATGCTCAAAATACAGGGGTACAACCAACACACTGCCAAAAATTATCTTCTTGGTAAGGGAACCTGGCTTTGCTCAAATGGTTCTGATAATTGTGTTATTATTCCAAGAATTGTTAAGGGTGAGGCCTAGCTTTAGTAAGGTATTCTTCATTCATGATGATAGACTCCCTTAAATTAAATATCAGTTTACCAGCATTTTCCATACATTTTCCATAAATTCTTAAAGTCTACTCCATCTGTATAGGCCCAACAACCAAGGCATCTACATTGGACTTATCTTAGTTCACATGGGCGGCAGGTAAAAACAGGTGGCTGATCTGTGTATTTATTGCCTCTGAACCACCTACCTACAAATTAACATGGTGGCCGAAGGGGTCAGGTTTTATTGCTGCAGCCACGATGCAGCAATTTTACTTGGCATATTGAGTTTGACCCTCAAAACCAATGGGACTGCACAAAAAATGTGCCCTAAAAATTTTTTAGGCAGTTGTGGAATTGTAATTCAATGCAAAATCCCCATTGGGATAAAAGGATAATAAATCCCTCTAGGGATAAAAAAAAAACAAGCATTCAGGAGCTGGCAGTATCACCTTCTCAATTCCTGTAAACTGGCACTCTATTCCATCTGTGAAAAAAGTATTTTTAACAATGCTGGCTTTTGGGGACAGTCTGTGTCTTCTGATATCTTCTTGATATCTTTGCTACAAGTGTATAATGTTGTTATTGTGTTATTTGATTAAAAATGTAAAACCAAAAATACCTGGCCACAAGAAGGCTACTTCCAAATTGTTTCTGTTTTTTTCTTAAAGTATTTTTTTTTTTTTTTTTTAATTTGCCTGTTGCACTGTTTCTGATCCCATGTGAATCTTCTTTGCAGTGAAGATGACTAGGTTTGGTATAAGTGTAGTGATGTGGGAACATGAAGGTGTTAAAACAGTCTTTTATGTCAGAAAGATCATTTAGCAGCCAGATTATGCATGCAAGTGTCTGTAGGCATCTTAGAGGAAGTCCAAAACAAATCAATAGTCCCCATTCACACTAGCGCAACTTGTCAGGCGACCAAGTCGCGGTGGGTCGCTCGCCATTGATTAGCACAGGACCCGTTCTAATAGGAGCGACACAAGTCGCTCCGACTTAGAAAAAGGGTCCTGTACTACTTTGGGGCGACCTGGAGGCGACTTGAATTGACTTCAATTATATGAAGTCTGTGCAAGTCGCGCTGAGGTCGCGGTGCACGCTGTGCACCGCGACTTCGCAGGTCGCCCCATCAAGTCGTATCGCCCCTGTCTGAACGGGGTCTAAAAACTCAGATGTTACATTGTCATTAACATGTTAACATATACATGCTCAAAGCCAAAAAATGGCTTTGCATACATTTAATGTAATTTAAAAAGTTTTTTTCCACCTCTATAAATATGCAACTTTTTATTAAAGTGGAATTGCTCATTCTCCATCAACTTTGGCTATTGTAAATCCTTATGCATCTAGCATTAGTAAATAGATAGGAAATTATGTAATATTTACTTGTTTTGAACATTTTGTTTTACATTTCTTCAGTTTCTTCCTGGTTTCTAGGCCTATGCAAATGAGGTCATACATTCCAGACATTTTCAGGAGGGGGGGAAGGCTAAGCACTCCCTTAGTTCAGGTCTTCCTGCAAAACTTGCAGCTAAGAATGGGAAGAAGAGTGAGTAACATGCTCCCCCCATACCTAGAAGTACCCGGTATTTCTATTCACTTCCAGCAACAAAACTAAGCGTCAGGAAAGTAGGGAAGTGAAGCATAGGTGAGCATGTCCTGCTGCAGAAGGAGGAAAGGTATTTGAACCTGTTGCTTTGCTTCTGCAGCGTTTATACATAAAAATGCTTGTCAGGGACAAACCATGAGGGCAAAGGAATAACGGAAAATTACTTACCGTAATTTTCCTTTCCTGATGGTCTCCATGGCAGCCTACGTGTGGGTTAACCCCGCCTCCACTCCAAGGGTATAGGACCCCCCTCCCATAAATTTCAGCTCTCAGATATAGCCAGTGTTCCATATCTTAGCCAAATCCAAGACAAGAGGGTGGGAACTCCGGCTGCCATGGAGACCATCAGGAAAGGAAAATTACGGTAAGTATTTGATAGGAATTTTCCATTTTCCTGACAGTTTTCATGGCAGCCTACGTGTGGGAAATAACTAGCTCACGCCACACGGGTGGGAATGCTTTAGCAAAGAAAATTTTAATTCATGCTGTTCGCAGACAAAACAGTCAAACCAAAATTAACTGAAGACAATGAAGCAGGCTCCACACAATAGTGGGTCATAAAAGTATTGACCGAAGACCAGGAAGCCGCTCTGCAAATCACATCTGGAGCCACTTGTCGCGAGGCTGCCCACGATGTAGAAATACTCCTTGTAGAGTGCGCCGTCACCGCCTCTGGAGGAGCCAAACCCTCTGCCCTATAGGCCTGTTGGATAGCAGCCACTATCAATGAAGCAATGGTTCTGGATGAAGCACATTTACCTCAGTTTCTTCCCAGGAACAAGATAAAGCGATCTTTTAAAGCGATCTGACTGTTTAAATGATGCAGTCTGAAGATAGATTCTTAAGGATTCACCCACATCCAACAGATGAGGGCTAGTCTCATCAGAAGACCGAAAAGTAGGAAGGACGATTTCTTGGTTTTGATGAAACACCGAGGTAACTTTCGGATTTGAATTCAGCATGGGTATCAGCACTACCAGGTCTGGGAAGAAAGTCAGAAATGGCTCCTTATAGCCGAGGGAACTTATTTCAGAGACCCTTTAGCCGAAGTGATGGCTACCAGGAAGACTGTCCGGATGGTCAGGTCCTTGATAGAAGAAGACGACTCTATGCCAGTTTTTGAGAAGGCATTCAGGACAAGAGGAAGGTCCCATTTCAGAAACCTGGGTTTTCTCTGAGGTCTGAGCCTGGCTGCTCCTTTAAAGAACTGTTGAATAAATGGGTGTTGGGCCCACATGACTCCGGAGAAGGCGGATAATGCCGATATTTGGACTATTAAAGTGCCTACCGAATGGGGCATATCTAAGCCAGCCAGAAATTTTAGGACTTCTTGAATTCCAGGGACTGAGGAGGACATTCCTTCCGGATATGCAGACTTCATGAATCTTGACCAGATTCTGCGGTATATCACATTTGTGCTCGGTCTTCTAGAGCTCATTAAGGTGGGAATGGCCATTGGCGGACAGCCGAGCGATTCCAACCTTTCCCTCTCAAGAACCAGATCGTCAACCGGAGTATTGCAGGACAGGGGTGCACTGATGTTCCCTGTAGGAGCAGGTCTGGTCTGAGGGGAAGAGGGACTGGGTCCCGATAGCTGAGCTGTAGGAGTAGCGGAAACCATGGCCTGTTCGGCCAGAAGGGAGCCACCATCACTATCTCGACATCTTCCGCTTGAAGTCTCTGCAGGAATTTGAAAATGATGGGTACTGGAAGAAAGGCATATGCCCTGTTGAACTCCCACCTGTCGGTTAGCGCATCTGTCCCGTAGGCTTGATGACATTTGCCTCTCGTGACATACTTCTCCAACTTGTGGTTGCAAGGAGAGGCGAACAGGTCGACTTCGGGAGACACTCCCAATGACAGAATCCAGTTGAACGACTCCACATGGAGAGACCATTCATTGTGGTTCAACTGGACCCTGGACAGGAAATCTGCCTGGACGTTCTGAGGTCCTGGAATGTAAACTGCCGAAATGTTGACTAGATGAGCCTGAGCCCAAGTCATAATTGGGTCCATTTCCCGAAGCAGGGAAAGGCTCCGTGTCCCACCTTGTTTTTTCACATAAGACACTGCCGTGGTGTTGTCCATCCTGATCATGACCGATTTCCCCTCCACGAGGTGTTGGAAAGCTTGAAGAGCCTGATATGCTGCTCTGAGTTCCTGGATGTTGGAAACTGGAGTGTGTCTCAGAGAAGACCACCTCCCTTGGGCCACTTCCGACAGACAATGAGCTCCCCAACCTAAGTTGCTGGCATCTGTTGTGATTATAGTCCATGAGACTGGAACCAGAGAGTGGCAATTGAGCAGATTCTTGCGTTGGAGCCACCAAAGAAGACTGGTCCTCATGTTGGAGGAAATGTGGATGGATTGCTCTCGCTCTTACAGGTTCCACTGTTGTAGGAACCCCTTCTGAAAAGGCCGCATACGCCAAAGGGTCCATTTGACCATGGGAGCCGTGGACACCATGGTGCCAATGATTTTGAGGCACTGAGAGGCTCTTAGCCGGGAGGAAGAAAGGGCTAGGAGGATTCTCTCCCGCACTACCGGTATCTTCTCTAAAGGGAGGGAGATTGAATTCTCAATGGTATTGAACTGCGCCTCCAGATAGACTAGGCATTGAGTGGGCTCCAGCTGACTCTTTTGCAGGTTCAACAGCCATCCAAACTCCTTGAGGGTCGCTATGACCTGATCTCTGTGTGCCAGTAACTGATCTTTGTCTTGAGACAAAAGCAGAAGATCGTCTAAGTAATGGTGTGGACGTATACCCCTTAACCTTATGAGAGCCACAATGGCCAGGAGTACTTTGGAGAACACTCTTGGCGAGGTAGAGAGGCCGAAAGGCAGACAGATGAACTGAAGATGCCGGTTCAAGACACAGAAGCGGAGATATTTGTGAAAGTCGATTGCCACAGGTACATGAAAGTACGCATCCTTGAGATCTATTGAGGCGAGCCAGTCTCCTGGCATCACTGCCTTTTGAATGGTGGAGAGAGTTTCCATTTTGAATTTTTCGTTCTTTATGAACTTGTTCAAATATGTAAGGTCTATAACTGGTCTCCAGGAACCGTTCTTCTTCTGTACCAGGAAGAGGGGTGAGTACACGCCTTGAACCTTTTCTTGGTCTGGTACCGGAACCACTGCTCCTTGAGCCACCAAAGCGTCTACATAAGCGAGCAAGACTTCTCTTCTCTCTTCTTGACAAGGCAAGTGAGTTGGAATAAACCGGGGAACCGGATCCTCCAGAAAAGACCATTTGTTGCCTGTAGAGACCGTTCTGACGGTCCAAAAGTCCGAGATTGAGGCCACCCAGACACGCTGAAAGTGGAGTAGACGTGCCCCCTACCTGGCATGTCTGAACGGGCCCAATCTCAAAAAGACTTAGTGATTTCTTGCCCAGCAGGGGCTGGATTCTTGGATGATCTTCGAGAAGAAGATTGGCCTCCTCTCCAATTTCTCCTAAAATCCCTCGCAGGTTTGTAGGAGCGGGCATCTCTTGACCTCTCAGTGTATTGCCTCCTAGGTTGAGGCTTCTTCTGGCCAAACAGGCGTCTGTCCTGTGGAAGGAAACCTGATTTCCCGCCAGTGGCCTTTGCAATGGCACTGTCTAATTTATTGCCGAAGAGAGACGTACCCTCGAAGGGGATTTTGCACCATGCCTGCTTGAAAGCTGGATCAGCAAGCCAGAGGCGGAGCCACAAGGCCCTTTTCGCTGTATCTGAAGAGAACATTGATCTGGACAGGAGACTAAGAACATCAATGGATGCTTCACCCAGGAAAATTGATGCCAACTTGAGTTCATGAATGGGAGAGTTTTCTACAGCTTCATCCGAGATGCTCCCAAGTTTGGTCTTGATATCAGACACCCAGACCTCCATGGCTTTTGACAAAGTTGCTAGTGCCATGACAGGTTTGCAGGCTGCCCCAGCTGTAACATAGACTCTTTTTAGATCTTGGTCTATTTTCCTATCCAAGGGATCCTTAAAGGAAACCGCATCATCCAGGGGCAGAGTAACGTTATTTGCCAATCTTGTGACTGCAGCGTCTACAAGGGGAGCAGACTCCATGCAAGCTACATCTTCAGCTTTGAAGGGATAGAGCTTCACCAGCTTGGATGATAGGGAAGACTTGCTATCCCCTTTGCTCCATTCCTCAGTGATCACATCTTGCAGCTCAGAAAGAGAAGGGAAGTTAATGCGCTCCTTATCTAGGTGCTTGAAAAACTTCTGTTGTTTTTTCTGGGTAGACACAGTATCCTCCCATTTTAGAGCTTCCTTAATGGCTCGGATTAAGGGTGGCACTAGGGCAAACTTAAAGCCACCCGCTGCCCTTTCTTCTTCCGAATCACTGTCGGATAATTTTGCTGAAGTAAGGCTCGGTTGAGAGGGGCCCTGATCTTCCGGTGCTTCCGCTGGAGAACTAGATGTAGTGGGACCATGTGCTGGAACCGTGCCCCACTCCTTCAGGGACTGTTGCACTACCTTCTTCACCAGGGTTTCCAATCTGCGGTCCTCGGGCTCCCTCTCATCAGCTGCGTGAGCAAAACATGGCTCGCATAGGGACTTTTCCTCCGGGACATGCGCCCCACAACCCCAACAAGCTCTCTGATCTGTGCGGTGACCATGATGCTGTGTATGGTGTCTGGAGGAGGAAATACAGCATCTCCTCTGATGCCTACTACCTGATGGGGATTCATGGCGTCTCAATCTGAAGGATGAACTCCTACGTGGTCTGACAGGGTCTCTATCCTGAGGTCCTGCAGGCCTGGAAGAGCTGATGGAGAAAGAGAAAAGTTGGGGAGACACTGGATTTAGCCATGAACCAGGGACCAGCTAGCCCTTCCCCGCCCACCCCCCCCCCCCCCTGAAAATGCCAGCACCCACCTGTTATGAGAGGGCTGGCCAGAGGAGGGCGGTGACGCAGGATCCATACTTCAGGCCAAATAATCAGACTGATAAAGAAAGGTAACATACATCAGTCGCAGGAACAATACAGTGGATAGTGTAAGATAACCATACTCCTTCTCCCCCTCTGCAAGTCAAATAGCCATTGCACATACCTGTAGCAAGGAATCCAGAGACACAGGGAAGCTGCCGCAATGCTCACAGTACTTCCCAAAGGTACAGGGGAACTGACAGCTGCTTAAATTCCCCGCCGGAATGACGTCCGCTGTGACGCGGCCGCGATCGCGAGTGCGCATGCGCGAGCCAAGCCTCGGCTTCGTTCGCGACGCACTGCGCATGCGCAGGACCGGAAAGCGCCTTCCGATTGGCCGCGAACAGCAGAGGGGGAAGATATTCCAGCGCCATTGGGGCCAAAAGAAAACGCCGCTAGCACCAGGGAAAGAAACATACAAAGCATACATAAATAACAAATACAGCTGCCATGAAGAGCTGTATCGATGGTCTTCAGACCCTGTCAGAGTATGCCGGCCAAGCTTCAGTCAACTGCAGAGAGCTGGGGGATTTCAAGTGTCACTCACCCGCCCGTGGCTGGGCCCTGGACACGCAGACACCATCCAAATTCAGAATCCATACTTTAATCTTGAGGTGAGCCGGCCATAGATAAGACATCCAAAATGTAGGTCCTTGAAGGAGGACAAAAAAGGAACACAGGCTGTACCTGAGAGCTGAAATTTATGGGAGGGGGGTCCTATACCCTTGGAGTGGAGGCGGGGTTAACCCACACGTAGGCTGCCATGGAGACTGTCAGGAAAGTTGTTTTGCTTGGACTTTAACACAAATGCAGTGCTAGTATAATGGGTTTTGAAAGTGTGAGGCAGGTACAACTTACATTTCTACACAAGACATTACAAACATATTTCTTTTTCTTGCTTTCTTTTTTTGGATTGAGCATCAGTTATTATTATTATTATAATTATTATTATTATTATTAATTTTAACACATATTTAATATCATTGAAATTTTTATCAAATAGTTAGCTAGTTCTAAATGTAATTTCATGTCTGCTATTGACAACATAAAAAATAGCCATGCTTTAGAAAATAGGTTACATTAAGTAACCCCCACAATTGCGCGCACCTTTTAAGTAATATTCATTCATTTCCATTGTCTGGGTTACCTTACATGCGCTCTTTTACCAACTGAATAGTCTTTGTCTTTTTGGTAGCTAAGCAATCATTTTCTTAGAATAGATGCTCCCCTTCCATATTACAAGACCAGAGTCATAAAATAATGACTAATAATGTAGAAAACTGTGCAGAACCTTATTTAATATTATATGTTGCAGAAAACTCTGATTTAGAAATATGTGATTTACTACCTAGCTCAAGTTTTTTTTTTTTTTGTAATGGCTTCTATTCAAGCATAGAACCTGGCTTACAATAATAACACCAGAATTCAAAATAATATGAAAAAGTAATAAAATTTAGCTAAAGAAAAAAGATTTTCTCTCTCACTGTTGGTTCGAATGACAAATACCAGGAAATAGGCAATACAAATCTAAAGTGATCATAGTCTTTCTCCAGTCTAAACCAAACTAGAAAAAAATGGCTAGAGTTTCACTTTAAAGCCTCTCTTCTCTCCAACATTACTTGCCCTTTAAATCCTTTGGAGCTGTTTTATACCTTTTTACCTGCAATCTCTGGTCAAGTGATAGCATGGGTCTATTTCCTCTATCTTCAGCAGTGGTTTAAAGCAGCAGAAAATATTACTTATTTTAAGACATTATCACTGTCCATTCCAGAATTCTCATGTGAGCCCAAGGGTGTCTGTTGTGCTTCTCTACAGGGAAAGTCCATTACAACCTTAACTCACTAGAAGTGAAGCTGAGTGACATAGGGTTTCATTCCAACCAAAAGAGAAAACTTCATGGCAGGCTGCTGCTGCTGCCGTGTTGTCCTTTTAGTTATCTCATAGTGCTCTGGGAATCTTTGGTCATGTTTTGGATGTTTATTTTTAAGACAGAGATTGTATACATGTTGTAAAAAAAAAAGAAAGAAAACAACAGCTTAATCAGTAAACGCAGCTTCATATTGCTGAGTAGGGATGGGCCGAACGACCCCCTGTTCAGTTGAGAGCGGCTGCACATGTGCTAAACAAGGCCTAGACAGCTGAGCTGTGGGAAAGGTGCCTGGAGATAACAGCTCCACAACGTGATGGAATAGGATGGCTGCTCTCTACTTTTCCATAATGGCTGCCTCGTTGGGGTTCTGCCTCACTCTCACTTTCCTCCTCTGATCTAAGTCACGTCAGTAACCTCATCATCATCATCTCCAGTACCAGCATTTTCCCCTCTCTTTAGGGTCATGTTCCTACCTTCCTCAACCTCAGAACCAACATCTGAATCAAGTAATGGCTGTGCATCGTCAAGGAGCAAGTGGCTGAAGCTGTGTTCAAATAACTCAGCTGACTTCTCCATGCCTAAAGCTGGGGCTATGGCAGGAATAGCTGTGGACACGAAGGCAGGTTTAGCCACTCTGCTTGGGAAACAGAGGATGAGGAGCATGAGGATGGTTTTGAAAGCCAGTCCACCACCTTCTCTGCATGCTGTGGCTGGATAGCATGAGCAACATTACTAAACAGAGGAAATGATGCCCTGCCTGAGGACTGACCTTGTCCACCTTTGCCTGTGAACACATATGCTACTGGCCCCCTCACAGTGCCATGGGGACATCTGCCTCTCCTTGTTGGCCTCCCAGACATGATGGGAAGGTGCTTATTAACAAAATGTAATGAAGATGTGGAAAAATGAATGTGGATGCACTTTAATCAATGGAAAGTTTTGTTTGGTGCACATTAACCTGAGTATTCACTACACATACACACTCCACTGACATGCTACAATATACTGCAGCAAAACAGCACTGACACACTGAAATATACTACATTAATTTTGCAGTAATGCACAGAACTATACTGTGTTAAATGTGCACTAACACACAGAAATATACTGCGTTAAACGTGCACTAACGCACAGAAATATACTGCGTTAAACGTGCAGTAACAAACTGCATATACTGAGTTAAACGTGCACTAATGCATTGAACTATACTGCGTTAAATGGCACGTAACACACTGAAATATACTGCGTTTAACGTGCAGTAACACACTGAAATATACTGTGTTAAACTTGCACTAATGCACAAATATATACTGCGTTAAATGTGCAGTAATGCACAGAAATATACAGCGTTAAATGTGCTGTAACGCACTGAAATATATTGCGTTAAAGGTGAACTAACACACTGAAATATACTGCATTAAATGTGTAGAAACACACAGAAATATATTGCGTTAAATGTGCACTAACGCACTGAAATGTACTGTGTTAGACAGCACATAACACACTGAACTATACTGGGTTAAATGTGCTCTAACGAACTGAAATATACTGCTTTAAACGGCGTGTAATGCACTGAAATATACTGCGTTAAACGTGCACTAACGCACTCAAATATACTGTGTTAAACGTGCAGTAAAGCACAGAAATATACTTCATTAAACATGCAATAACACACTGAACTATACTGCAATAAACCTGCCCTGACAAATAAACTGACACTAATGTAAAAATGAATGGTCACCACCCTCACATGGACTAAACTATCACTAGATTCACACTAAAGGGACATTAAAGTAAAAATGAATGTTTACTACACTCACACTGACTTATCTATCACTAGATCCACACTAAAGTGACACTAAAGTAAAAAGGAATGGTCATTACACTCACGCTGACTGAACTATCACTAGATTCACACTAAACTGATATTCTACACTGACAATAAAATCAGAATAGCACACTATAGCTCTCTAACTCTCTAGTAGCACTAAACAGAGTCCTGTTCTTTCTCTCTCCATGCCGATATCACACTACAAATGGCCGCTATTAAAAGAATACCTTTATAGTGTGGGGCAAGACTAAGAACAATGAGCCATGACTGGATAGAGTCATCATTACTTTCTCCAATCATGGCTCTGACATGGCTCTGTGCCCTGATAGGGCAAAGCTTTCAAGGCTTCTGATGCACAGGCAGTGCAGTGCATTGTGGTCATTCGGCAGGCCGAACAAATGGTCGAATGCCCGATATTTTGGGTGTTTGTCAAATGGGCCAACAGCCAATGTTCGACCCAAACTCATGCTCAGGCCGTACCGTTCGTCCATCCCTATTGCTGAGTGTAGCAGCTATTTCTTTAGCCAAAAACTCAACATGTACTGTACCTTGAAAATGTAAAATCCTTGAGTATGTAATCTAACATTTAGAAGGGATAGCATCTACATCTAGCTACTGAAAGATTGTATATTATTTACTGCAGAAAAAAAATTTTAAATGTTCTAGATATATTCTTACCGTAAAACAGAAATGTAGCCATTTTTCTGCTGGTCCGGCAAAGTACAGTCTGTCTTGGCCCTGTGCTTTAGTCCTTTATGTCTCAAGGATAATGAGTGGAGGACAACATGACAATCTAAACATGATAACTTCTATCACTTTGATGCAGCACATTCAACTTAGGTGCAAACATGACATCTGACTAATTATTTGCGGCTTGTTACAATATGAACCAATTGAACCAAATAAACATCATGCCAATTCCATCCCACAATGTAGGATTCTAATGCATATTATATTTATGCATACCAACATTTGGGTTGATGTTTTCTGACAATCACAAAGCACTTTTTTTTTTTTTTACAGCAGAGAGATGACTGGTATTAAAAGTTTATCTCTACATTAAAAATAGGTAAAATTAACTCTCTCTACAGATAAATCAACTGTTCCTTTTTTGCAAGGGGATAGACTAGTAAACAATAATTCTCAGCTTATTGGTAAACAATAATTCTCAGCTCCCTTGGCTCTCCATGACTGAGAGCCAAGAAATGGCCTACCCAGTATGTTCCATACAAATGACAAGATTGCTGATGCTGCACTGGTTACAGTGGGGCAGCAACCATATTGGCATGGAGTAAAGTGAGTATTACTGTGTACTAGCAAAAATGAGAAATAGCTTAATCAGTGTAGGAGAAAATGGTTATTATTTTTAATGTGGATGGAATCAGGTTTTGAAAAAAAACATAAAAAAATTACTAGTATGTGGTAGGTGTAACTCAACAAGTCATCAGCAGACAAGATTGTTAAAAGTTCTTGTTCATTATGTTATGTAGATATGACATACTTTTATTAAAGAGAGAATGATTCTACCGATAATTGCATAACAACATTTTATGTCTTTGATTCACGTCTGCAATAATTTGGGTGACTGTTTTTTATTGATAAATACTGGAACAAATTTAAAGAAAACCTATCTTGAGAAAATGCCAAATACAACTGAGCTTCTTTTTAAGTATACCAGTTGCCTTGCTGTCTTTGGCTTTAATAAATTCAGAAAAATGCTGTATATACAGTATCTACATATTCTATCAATAGGAATAGCGAGTATATCCAAAAAACACAGATATGACAGAAAGGTCAGATTGCATTTATCACAAATCAGTGATAGAACAGAGTCTATTCATCTGTACACACTGTATCAATGTAAGCATGAGAAATAAAAGCGTAGCATTCCTCATATGTAGAATTCATTGCATCAGTCTAACAAGAAAGTTAGAATAAAGCATCAATTTACATTACTATTCTTGTGAAAAAAAGAGAAATGATGTAAAGCTGAAAAAGACTTCCATCAGATCAATTAACTATATAGAACATCTACAAAGAACACGAGGATAACATTAATTTCAATATTTTCTATTCCATTAGCTATTTAAAAATTGACACAAAAAGGAGCTATCAAAAATCTATCACTTTATTGACTGACAAAACTTTTTATGACTCAGAAATCAGGTTCTTTTCTTTTCCACATTTTAGTGTTCCTTTATATGAACAATGCATATTGAAAAGCTTTTAGCACTTAAAATGCAACATAAAGGGCAAAAGCATAACTGTAACTGCAATTAACTTCTAAAAGTTCTTAAAAAACTTGGTGACAATGAATCCTTTGTTAAGTAGAATACACCTTTGGAATCTAAGAATATAAAAACTTTTTAAAAAAAAATTCCTGTAGGTATCTACAAGGAATGAGCTTTGGTTTTGGGTCAAACTTATGGTTCTGCAAATGGGCAAGCAAACCGGCTAGATTTGGCAAGCTCATCTACCAGAACCTCTGGCCAATGTTTCTAAACAAAGCTCTGAAAACATGTACCATCTGTGCTCATTCATATGGGGAGAGGCCATAGTGCCCTTTGTTACTTCACAAAACAGTAAATAGTGAATAAAAACACAGACACCCTAGCGGCTTTGCTCAATGCTAGTAACCATCTATAGCTCGATTTTAAAATAATTCACCCATGTAGACAGTCTGGTTGTGTAGGTCTTTTTTGGGGGAGCACTTGTTATCTTATAAAAGAGATTTTCCAACTTATCTCTCTAGAATGGGCATCTATACTATCATGAGGTTATTGTAGACAAGGCCTGATTTACTAATAAACATACTGTATGTGTGCAATCAAAATACAGACTCCAAAGATAAATACCAGTAGATATATTGATTTTATAAAAAGGAAAGCATAGCATATAGAATTTTAATTATTTTGGTTTATTTTTTAAAAAACTCACTCATTCATGTCTTTATGGACCTTGTTTGTGCACTGGTGCACAGTCAGGTTGGAACAGGTAGGGCCATCCCCAAACTTGTCTAAAATGTCTTGGTATGCTGATGCCTTAAAGAGGAAGTAAACCCTCCTCTACAACTTGTACCTATAGGTAAGTCTATGATAAGGCTTACCTATAGGTACTGTAAATATCTCCTAAACATGTACCATTTAGGAGATATTTACCTTACATGCAGCCAGTGACGTCACTGGCACATGCGCTCTGAAGGAACGGCCGCTCGTGCCGTTCCTTCAGAGTCCCGTGCCGTGACTGTCGGGCTCTCGCGCGCGTGCACGGGAGTGACGTCACCACGGCTCCGGCCAATCAGATGGCCGGATGCCGCAATCCCGGAAGACGGGCGACTGGACATGTTGCCCGTCATAGAGGTGAGTGAGCGACACGGCGGGGGCTCGTTCTAAGGTAAGTATTGCATAATGAGCTAGTATGCGATGCATACTAGCTCATTATGTCTTTCTCTTGCAGGGTGAAAAAAAAAATGCGAGTTTACTACCCCTTTAAGAACCCCAATCCCTAAAAAAAAACAACCCTACACCATAATCCCCCCTCCACCAAAGGATTTGGGCCAGTGCACAAAGCAAGGTCCATATAGACATTAATGAGCAAGTTTGCGGTGTAGGAACTTGACTGGCCTGCACAGAGTCCTGACCTCAACCCGATAGAGCACCTTTGGGATGAATTAGAGCGGAGACTGCGAGCCAGGCCTTCTCGTCAACATCAATGCCTGACCTCACAAATGCGCTTCTGGAAGAATAGTCAAACATTCCAATAGACACACTCCTAAACCTTTGGACAGCCGTCCCACAAGAGTTGAAGCTGGTATAGCTGCAAAGGGTGGGCCAACTCAATATTGAACCCTATGGACTAAGACTAGGATGCCATTAAAGTTCATGTGCCTGTAAGGGCAGGTGTCACAATACTTTTAATACAATGTATATGGAGCAACATTGTGTTACTAGTATCAGGTGTGCAGAGTGCAGCCGAACTCACATTAAATAAAACATGTATTAAAAAAAATACCATGCTCTCTACCTCAGATTCAACAGTTTTTGCCATGTAGGGATGATACAGGAGGCTTGGCTAACCAGGGAGGTCTGTGAATGCCTAACATAGCACTGAACCCTACTGAAGTCGATGGTAGGGGACTAATTGCCTGGTCTTTTTCAAGGAAAATTTTAAAACTTTCATTACAAGAGAAGTATGGGTTTAAAAAATAATAAACAATCATACTAACTCCGATGCCTACAGCACCGATCCCAGCTGCAGCTGTCCCCTGCCGACACTTCGAGAATTGAACAATCAAACACCACTGAACGCTCAGCTCTCAGTCTTCAGCCTGCAGAGAGCCAATAACTGTCAATCACTGGCTCTCTTCCATGCCCCTCCAGCTCTCAATTGAGAGCCTGGCTGTGGAAGGGGCAGGAGCAGCTGGCTCAGGCTCTCAGAAGCTCGCTGAGAGGCCGAGCCAGCTGCCGGTTCAGGCTTCTGGGCGAATCCCGACCATATGGTCAGGATCTTTTTAGACCCTGCACCGGGTCTCTGACATCAGCCTACAGCAGGCTTTAGCCTGCTGTTAGCTGAAAATGGGTCACATGAGTGCAGAACTAACTGCAATCCTGTGATCCAAAAAAAAAAAGAAAAGCCAACAAAAATCTTTAGCTTTACTACTCCCTTACAAAGGGGCATGGGTAGCTGGGCACTGGTGTGGGGACTTTTACCGATGCAAAAATAAATAAATAAATAAAAATAATACTATTTAATGGGGAGGGGGTCTTTTCATACTACCTGAAGGTCCACATAGACCTTCAGTCAGACATAGACTAATCCTTTAAACAGCATGTTTGGGAGATGCCTTGATACAACTTGTGAAGTATGTATGATGTAGTTCTTTATAAGTGGTATTAAAAAAAAAACTGGCATGGGGGCTCCCAACAATTACAACCAGGCCCTTGTGCAGGCATACCATGTTGCCTGATGTAAATTCATTATGGATCACATCACATCAATGCCTGACAATGTTGCCTCTCTGCACTACTGCCACTAACTGACAGATCCCTGGAGGTGCTATTTTGTAAACAAGAGCCCCACGTCCCCGGGAATCCCCGCATCTGTGTTTATACTCCAACAGCTCAATATGTGCAAAAAGTGTAAAAAATTATTATGGAACCTTCACATATAATAAAGCGAC
The DNA here is from genome assembly GCF_965119305.1 of Pelophylax lessonae. Taxonomy (NCBI): domain Eukaryota; kingdom Metazoa; phylum Chordata; class Amphibia; order Anura; family Ranidae; genus Pelophylax; species Pelophylax lessonae. The sequence goes on from NC_138772.1 coordinate 360,400,433, forward strand.
AATGTGGCCCAGAATCAATAAAATAAAATAAAATTAGTGATTAGTTTAAAATGTGTGCAAAAAAATACCCCAAGATATATTTATATTTATCTACTGCAATGACAAATGCTGAATGGACCTTCAATCATAAAAAGTGTAAAATTCAAAGTTCAATACGTGAAATCCTCACAAGGTGCAAATGTGCAAGTAAATAAAAAAAAAAAAAATGTCCTTTTCTCACCTCCCAAAAAACGTACTGTGAAGTGACTCAATACATAAACAGATAAGGATTGCTTGAATCTCCTCTCACTGGAATATTTTAGCTGAAAAGTGCACAACTTCTCTCTCCTTTTAGCATCAATAAAAATGTACCATAGCTTTAGATGATTCAGATGTACAATATCTCACAAAAGAAAGTACACCCCTCACATTTGTATTTTATTATATCTTTTCATGTGACAACACAATGTAAAATAGTGAGTGTACAGCTTGTATAACAGTGTAAATTTGCTGTCCCCTTAAATAACTCAACACACAGCCATTAATGTCTAAACCGCTGGCAACAAAAGTGAGTACACCCCTAAGTGAAAATGTCCAAATTGGGCCCATTTAGCCATTTTCCCTCTCTGATGTCATGTGACTCCTTAGTGTTACAAGGTCTCAGGTGTGAATGGGGAGCAGGTGTTAAATTCGGTGTTATCACTCTCACCCTCTCATACTGGTCACTGGAAGTTCAACATGGCACCTCATGGCAAAGAACTCTCTGAGGATCTGAAAAAAAGAATTGTTGTTCTACATAAAGATGGCCTAGGCCAGTGGTCCTCAACCCTGGTCCTCAGGGCCCACTAACAGGCCAGGTTTTCAAGATAACTGAAATACATTCCAGGTGATATCATTTGCTGTTTAGTGATTGCAGTATTCTAGTCTGCATCTCCCCAAGGTAATACTTAAAATCTGGCCTGTTAGTGGGCCCTGAGGACCGGAGTTGAGGACCACTGGCCTAGGCTATAAAAAGATTGCCAAGACCCTGAAACTGAGCTGCAGCACGGGGGGCAAGACCATACAGCGGTTTAACAGGGCAGGTTCCACTCAGAACAGGCCTCGCCATGGTCGACCAAAGAAGTTGAGTGCAGGTGCTCAGCGTCATATCGAGGTTGTCTTTGGTAAATAGATATGAGTGCTGCCAGCATTGCTGCAGAAGTTGAAGGGGTGGGGGGACAGCCTGTCAGTGCTTAGACCATATGCCACACACTGCATCAAATTGGTCTGCATGGCTGGCGTCCCAGAAGGAAGCCTCTTCTAAAGATGATGCACAAGAAAGCCCGCAAACAGTTTGCTGAGACTAAAATAGTAAGAGGCTGAGGGTAAAAGTGATGGACTGGCCAAGCATGTCTCCACACCTAAACCCTATTGAGCATCTGTGGGGCATCCTCAAATGGAAGCTGTGAGGACTCTAACATCCATCAGCTCTGTGATGTCGTCATGGAGGAGTGAAAGAGGACTCCAGTGGCATCCTGTGAAGCTCTGGTGAACTCCATACCCAAGACGGTGCTGGAAAAAAATGGTGGCCACACAAAATATTGACACTTTGGTTCCAATTTGGACATTTTAACTTAGGGGTCTACTCACTTTTGTTGCCAGCAATTTAGACATTAATGTCTAAAGGGCCTGGTATGGACTTCAGGGGTGGTGACCCCATGCTGATTTTGTCTTTATTTTTTTTTACCAGCACTTTTTTTTTTATTCAGCTGTCAGTGGGGAAACCCATTGACAGCTGATGACTCATCGGTTGTTAAGGATTTTGCGGCCGGCTTTCCAGCCCTGCTCCTTAACAACCAGCATACACTGCGCACTGTGCAGTGCTCATTGCATTGCAGGGTGTTTGACGGGAAGAACACCCAGGCAAATATCCTGCTAATTTGGTTGTCCGGTAAACAACCGATCACGCATATGTTCAGCCCAACTCATGCTAAGGCCAAACCGTTCACACATTCTTACTGGTGACACCTTATGGATGGATGTTGGTGTATGCGTTATTATAATCTGTTACTTTTAGTACTATTGCCAACTGTAGATTTGAAGAACTTTCCTTTAAAGCGGTTGTAAACCTAAAATAAAAAAATAAAAAAACCTGAAAGACAAAGGCATAATGAGCTAGTATGCATCGCATACTAGCTCATTATGAATTACTTACCTTAGAACGAAGCCCCAACATGGACCCCCAGATACTGCTGCAGGCGCTGACATGATTCCACGGCGTCTCTTCCGGGTTTGGCGGCTCCGGCGCTGTGATTGGCCAGAGCCGTGATGACGTCACTCCTGCACATGCACGCGGGAGTCATTTTCCGGCAAGCTCCCGGCAAGGGAAGCTGAAGGTCCGCCGGACCTTCAGAGCGCATGCGCCGCTCGCGTGAGCGGCTGCATGCACTGCAAATATCTCCTAAACCGTGCCAGATTAGGAGATATTAATTGATTAAAAGTGAAAAAAAAGCGGTATACTACCGCTTTAAGTGGACTGTTTCTCTCAATCATAACTTTCCACATTATTATGATTATTTGGCTGCATTATACAGATTTTTCATTGTTATATTACCTTGTTAAAGTGCTGCACATTATTAGAATATACAGATTACAAGGGTTGTATAATCACCTTGGATGCTAGCCGCTGATGTAGGTGGGGCACTCACTATATATATATTGCTGTTTGGACATGAAGTCCTGAAGAAGCGGCATAGCCCTGTGCTGATCACCCTATCCAACACATGGTCATGCAAGCGCACATGCTGCAGTCTTCCTGTCAGGTAGTCTACAATCCATGACACAGTGGAAACATCAACCTGTATTGCTGCTAGCTTCTCGCCCAAGAGATCCGGCCTGATAGTATCAAAAGCACTGGAGAAGTAAAAAACACATGACCCTCACAGTGCTTGCTGGCTTATCCAGGTGTGAATACATGCGATGATTGTGGGATTGCATTTGCTTGATTGCATTGAACAGAAATCAGTGATAGAACAGAGTCTGATCATCTGTACATACTGGCATCTGTACCCATGTATGTGTGAGCAATACAAACATAAATATCATACATACACAGTATTCACTAGATCAGTCTAGAAGAAAGTTAGAATAAAGAATCCATTTTCAAATCAGTATTCTTGTAAATGAAGCAAAAATATGTAAAGCTTAAAAGGACTTCAATCGGATAAGTTCACTGCACACTACGCAGAACATCAGGGCAACATTCATTTCAATTGTTTTCTATTCCATTACCTATTTAAAAAGCGGCATAAAAAGGAGCTATAAAAAATCTATTATTTTATTGACTGACAAAACTTTCAGCTTTCTGTGATTCGGAAATCACATTCCATTCTTTTTCACATATTTCTGTTCCATTATATGAACAATGCATATTTAAAAGCTTTTAGCACATATAATGCACCATAAAGGGCAATAGTATAACTGCAACTCTAATTAACTTTTACAAGTTTGAAAGTGCTGCGGAAATTTGATAGCAATGAACAGCTTTATTAAGGGAAATATAACAATAGAAAGCAAGAAAAGAACTTTATTCATTTATCATTCTACAGTTGGATTTTTGGACTAATGTATTCATGTGAAGAGCTTGGTTGTTTTAGTCCTAGTTAAGGTTAACAGGCATAGAAGTTCTAGAACCAGCCAGGGTATGACATTCCATATATTGTTGTTCAGAATACAGATTTAGGTGGTAAATACCATTATACAGTATACACTGACTTGGGTAGGGTTTGATAGGGTTTTGATGTGTTTTTTTTTTTTTCCCTTTAGCAAGAATGCATGTTATTGCTTACCAAGCTGCTCACTCTGATTTTCTTTTTTTTCAGAAAAATACTGTCATACACATCTTGGGGTGTATAATATGGAATCAGACATAAAAAATCCAGCATTATGAGGGTGTTCAATGTACATGGCAATCTAGGACTGTGCCTATTTTGAAAAAAAATATATATTTTTCACATTCTGCTATATAACATTCCCCAAAAAAAAGGTAAAAATTAAAATGTTTTAACATTTTAGGCCAAATTGTTTTCTGCTACATATTTTTGGTAAAAAAAATCACAATGAGTGTATTTTGATTGGTTTGCGCAAAGTTATTGTGTCTACTAACTACGGGAAAGATTTCTGTAATTTTTATTGTTTTTTTTTTTACTAGTAATGGCGGCGATCTGCAATTTTTTGCGGGACTGCGACATTGCGGCGGAGAGATCGGACCCCTAACTTACATTTTTGACACTTTTGGGGGTACCAGTGACATTACTAGTAATCAGTGCTAAAAATATGCACTGTTACTGTAATAATGACACTGGCAGGGAAGGGGTTAACAGTGTTGGTGATCAACAGAGTTGTATAAAGTACTCGAAACCCATACTTGAGTAAAAGTACAAGTGCTCGATCAAAAAGTGACTTGAGTAGAAGTGGAAGTGCTCGATCAAAAAGTGACTTGAGTAGAAGTACTAAAGTATTCAACATTTTTTGTACTTAAGTATCGCAAGTAGTGTTTTTAAAAATTTTGCTACTCAAGTACTGAAAGTAAAAGTACCAGTAGTTTTGAAAAAAAAATTGCTACTCAAGTACTGAAAGTAAAAGTACAAGTACTGTGTTATGTAGTTATTAAAGAAAGAAGTCAAAAGTTTGAACATCATATTGTTTTTTATTATTTCAAATGCAGTTTTTATTTATACATACAGTATCATTTATTTTCGTATGCGCTGATAATACACATGTTTTGAGCTTCATGAAACCTGCCATCTACTGTTCTGGCAGTGGTAATTTTTATAATAGTAACGAGTAACTATGCAGCACAAAAAAAAAAAAATATCGGAGTAGAAGTATTGAAATCTTCGAAAAAATGTAGTGAAGTAAAAGTGGAAGTAGGAGAAAAACATTCTACTCTAGGAAAGTACAGATACCGCCTTTGGGTACTTAAGTACAGTAGTGAAGTAGTTCTACTTAGTTACTATACATCTCTGGTGATCAAGGGGTTAAATGTGACCCTAGGGGAGTGATTAACTGTGGGGGGGGGGGTGGTTGGGCTGGTGAGATGACCATAGAGACAAGTGATCCTATATAGCAGGATCACATGGTCTCTGTGATCATCTCAGGGAGAAGGACGAACGGTTGTGTTTACATCAGCCGTCCGTCCTTCTCTGTCAGATCGCTGGTGTCAGGCAGCAATCGGAGCCGCCTGACACCCGCAATGGCTTCCCCGCTGACGATCAGGGGCGGGAGCACGCCGCCGGCGGCACGCGCTTGCCCCCTAGCCTCCTGAGAGCCAGCGACTTAGAGTTACGTCGCTTTGCCCAGGAGCGGCTGCCTGCCACAGTAAATCTGCAGCGGGCAGTCATCAAGTGGTTAAGATTGAATCCTTGGCCCTGCATTAAGATTGAATCCTAGCAGTTTTTCCCTTCTCTTGCTTGTTTCATTGGTATCTATATTGATCAATATACTGTATACACTGGGGGCCAATTTATAAAATGGCTGTAAGCAGGTGCTTCCATAAGGTTCCAAAAGGTGAACTGTTTTTCTTTTGTTGTGTTCTTGCCCTTCACGCAATTAGATCAGCCATGTGCAAACTGTTACAATGCCTTATAGTTGCACTGTGTCTTTATGTTGACCTGCTGGGCTGGTGGTGTCTGAGGAGGAAGGGTTAACGCTTTTCCAATTATTTTCAGTAAGGTCACCACCCCCAGCAGCTCATACCATATAAGTAGGGCACACTAAGTGGCCTGAGAGGTTGATTGGAGAAAGACTGACCAAATGTAGCTGTTAGTCTGCCAGATTGTGGGTCTGCCAGTATTGGACTTTACTGCCTTTATGGATTACTGTCAAATGCTGGACTCTAAGGGACTATTGTTACCTCTTGTGGATTTACTGCCTTAACCACTTCTGGACCAGGTTTCCCCCATTATTGACCAGGCCAATTTTTTTGCGATACGGCACTGCGTTATTTTAACTGAGGCGGTCGTGCGACGCTATACCCAAATAAAATTGGTGTTTTTTTCCCACAAATAGAGCTTTCTTTTGGTGGTATTTGATCACCTCTGCGGTTTTTATTTTTTGCGCTATAAACAAAAAAAGAGTGACAATTCTGAAAAAAAAAAAAAAAAAAATATATATATATATATATATATATATATATATATATACTTTTTTTTTTTTTAACTTTCTGCTATAAAACATTCACAATAAAAAAAAAATTTGGAAATCAAATTTTTTCTACTTAATTTTGGTAAAGAAAAATCCCATTAGGCATATATTGATTGGTTTGCGCAAAAGTTATTGTGTCTACAAACTAGGGGAAAGATTTATGTAATTTTTATTTATTTATTTTACAAGTAATGGGGGCGATCAGCGATTTTAAGCGGGACTGTGACATTGCGGCGGACAGATTGGACACCTAACTGACCTTTTTGACACTTTTGGGGGTACCAGTGACATTACTACAGTAATCAGTGCTAAAAATATGCATTGCTACTGTACTAATAACACTGGCAGGGAAGGGGTTAACTCCAGGGGTGATCAAAGGGTTAAATGTGTCCCTAGGGGGTTCTTTTTAACTGTGTGGGGGATGGGCTTGCTGAATGAACACATTCAAGAAATAGGAGGAACACAGGATCCCTGTGTTCATTAGTGACAGAACAGCAGTCTGCCGTGTTTACAACGGCAGACTGTCATTCTGTCTCCCCAGGGAGCAATCGCGGGTGCCTGGTGGCAATCGCGGCCACTGGACCCGCTGATTGGCTACCCATTTAGAGAAATGGCGCATGCGCGTGCCTCCAGTGGTGCGCGCATGCCCCCACTAGCTGTCCCGCGAAACGACGTACAGTTGCAGCCTTTTGCTGGACAGAGCCGACTTGCCACAGTATATGTACTGCTGGCAGTCGGCAAGTGGTTAATGGACTATTACCTTTAAGTAATTGCTTTTAGGAACTTGCCATCTCTTAAGGTACAGTCACTCTATCGGGCATTAGAGAGGTTTGTATAGAAAACTGTGTGCAACTGTGCAACTACTAGCAATTAATCACAGATTTTGCAAATGAAGTTCATTTAACCACTTCAATACAGGGCACTTTCCTCCCTTCCTGCCCAGGCCAATTTTCCCCTTTTAGCGCTGTTTCATTTTGAATGACAATTGCGCGGTCATGCAACACTGTACCTACACCAAATTTATGTAATTTTACCCCCACAAATAGAGCTTTCTTTTGGTGGTATTTGATCACCTCTGGGTTTTTTCCTTTTTGCTAAACAAATAAAAAAAGACCGAAAAGTTTGAAAAAAAAAACGTTTTTTTGTTTGTTATACAATTTTGTAAATAAATAAGTTTTTTCCTGCACTGATGAGCACTGATGAGGCTGCACTGACAGGCACTGATGAGGAGGCACTGATGGGGTGGCACTGATGGGGTGGCACTGATGAGGCGGCACTGATAGGCACTGATAGGTAGCACAGATATGCAGCATTGGTGGGCACTGATAGGCGGCACTGCTAGGCACTGATAGGAGGCATTGATGGGCACTGATAGGTGGCACTGACGGGCACTGATAGGTGGCACTGATGGGCACTAATGGGCACTGATAGGCGGCACTGGTGGGCACTTGTGGGCAGCACTGATAGGGAGGGCACTGGCGCGCAGCATTGATGGGAAGGGCAATGGGGGGGCTCCCTGAGCCCTGATTGCCATCCCTGGTGGCCATAGTGGGCATCCCTGGGGTCATAGGTGGGCATCCCTGGGGTCATGGGTGGGCATCCCTGGTGGTTCTAGTGGCACCCCCCCCCCCGAGGGTCTGCACTGGTAATCAATGATCTGATTACCAGTGCCGACCCCCCCCCCCTGTCAGGAACTAAGGAAAGCCGATCAACGGCTGTTCCTGTTTACTATGTGACCAGCCGTGATTGGACACGGCTGATCACATGGTAAAGAGCCTACGTCAGAGGCTCTTTACCGAGATCGGAGATGCAGGGTGTCAGGCTGTCAACCGGGGGGCGCGCAGAGCTGTATTATCCTGCCGCCGTCATATGACGTCCGGTCAGGATAATACAACCACATTCCCGCCGTCAATCTGTTATAGGGCGGGCGGGAAGTGGTTAAATATTTTTGGAACCTCAGTACAGTTGAAATGTTTTTTTTTTGTGGAGAGAGGGATCTAGAAGCAGTGTTGTTCTGGTATGCATTTAATATTTACAGCTGATTGCTCTGTAGTGTTCTGTACACAAGAGGGCATGTATAACGTTTTAAAGTAGTAATAAACCCAAAAGCAAATATTTATTACCTTGCAACTTATCATTTCTTAGATGCAATTGCTGTATTTATTTTCTTTTTAGACTTTCTTCTATTTTCATATGATGATCCAGCCAGTAAGTCTGTTGTCTTTCAAAAGAGCAAGATCGCAAGCAGAATATATCAGTTACAGAGATGAGAGAAACAATTTAACACTAGCAGGGGTGCTTACAATAATCAGCTTGTATTTATTTATGTAAAACTGCTATCCCAAAAGGAAAAAAACTGTTTGCTGTAACTGCTTATAAAGTATAAGCAGGAATATGGGTATTTGTTAATGTATCTAATACTGCTAGTATATTTACTGTAACACTCCCCTCCTCTCAGACTGACAATGCTGCTGTCTAAAGGTGCCTCCTATGCTCATTCATCCAGAGGGGAGGCACTCTAATACAGGAGGTGTAATCTTGGCTAGATCACCAGGTGAAAGCAGAGGGAAAAAAAGCTAAGAAAAGAAAAGAAAAGAAAAGGGATGCAGTCAACACATCTAATGAGTTGTAAGCTGCAATATGCAGTTGTGTTTAAAATAATAGCAGTCCAACATCACCAACCAGAACAATCACTGTTTTTTGGCATACATTATATTTCTACATGGCAAATAAGTATGTGAAAACCAACAGACCCAACAGTCATGACATGCAAGTCTGTGTTATTGAGCGCCGGTTCACACTGCAGCGACGCTACTTCGCACCGCGACCTCCGAGGTCGCGGTGCGAGCAGCGCGCCGCTACCTCGGAGCGGCCGACACGGACTTCATAACATTGAAGTCTATGGCGGTCGCCTCCGGGTCGCCCCAAAGAAGCTCCGGACCCTTTTTCTAGGTCGGAGCGACTTGTGTCGCTCCTATTAGAACGGGTCCGCAGCTTCCCTATGGGAGGCGACCTGCGGCGACCTGTGAGGTCGCCCTAGTGTGAACCGGCACTAAATCATTAGTTGAAAGGGATGTGTTCAAAATATTGTACAGTCTGTGAAAAAACAGGTGTCAAACAGGTGACCCTTTTTTAAGGACGAGGGCAGCAAATGTTGTACATGCTGGGTCTAGTGCATTTCTCTCTAAAATAAGTCCTTCCAGATATTGTTCAGAAGAACAACATACTTTGATTAAAAAGTTGATTGGAGAGTGGAAAACCTATAAAGAAGTGCAGAAACAGATAGGCTGCTCAGCTAAAATGATCTCAAATGCTTTAATATGGCAACCAAAACCAGAAAAACGTGGAAGAAAACAGAATAATACTATTTGATGGATAATGGATCGAAGAATAGACAAAATGGCAAAGACTCAGCCAACGATCAGCTCCAGGGTGATCAAAGAAGACATAAGGTTACCTGTGAGTACTGTAACAATTAGAAGACGCTTATGTGAAGCCAAGCTATCGGCAAGAAGCCCCCGCAAAGTCCCATTGTTGAAAAAAACAGGTTACAATTTGCCAAAGGACACCACGACTGGCCTATAGATAAATGGCACAACATTTTGTGGACTGATGAAAGCAAGATTGTTCTTTTTTGGTCTAGGGGCCGCAGACAGTTTGTCAGATGACCCCAAACACTGACATCAAGTCCCAGTACACTGTGAAGACAGTGAAGCTTGGTAGAGCAAGCATTGTGATATGGGGATGTTTCTCATACTATGGTGTTGGGCCTATTTGTTGCTTACCAGGGATCATGGATCAGGTTTAATACATCAACATACTTAAAGAGGTCATGTTACCCTATGCCGAAGAGGAAATGCCCTTGAAATGGGTGTTTCAACAAGACAATGACCCCAAACACATCAATAATGCCTCGTACACACGCAACGATTGTTGGCCGACCGATCGGCCGTCTTTTGACCAGTGTTGTTGTGTTGGTTGAAATGTGCTCTAGACTGCACACTAATTTTTTCGGCCAACAACAACCAACTTCAGAAGTGATGTCATGTGCTGGTTTACTTACCGTGTGTTTTTTCTTCTCTGAGCATGCCCAGTCTTGCTCATCTGATTTTTGTCTGCCAAAATCCTTACTGACTGATGAACAATCAGCCGTTCTGTTGACGGCCAACAAAAATTTTATAGCATGCACACCAGATTTTGTTCGGCCGAAAAGTCGCAGTCGGATGTCGGAAGCATCATACTAACAAGCCGAAAATCGGCCGATCGGACGTTGGCCGAAAATTCACGGCCAACAATCGTTGCGAGTGCAGCATCTTGGTTCCAGACCAACAAGATTAACCTTATGGAGTGGCAGCCCAATCCTCAGACCCAATAGAAAACTTGTGGGGTGATATCAAAAATGCTGCTTCTGAGGTAAAACCAAGAATTGCAGAGGAATTGTGGACTGTAGTGCAATCGTCCTGGGCTGAAATACCTGTCCACAGATGTCAGAAGTTGGTTCACTTCATGCAACACAGATGGGGAGCAGATCTCAGAAACAGTGCTTATACAACTAAAAATTAGTTCAGTGATTCACTGGAACTCTAAATCTTCAAGCATTTTTCAGTTTATACAGTAAATGTTTAAGTTTGTAAAGAAAAATGCAGACTCTGCAATTTTTTTGGAAAAGCCTAATATTCCTTTTTCTTCACTTAATGTAAAGTGATAACACATTTGAAACATTTTTCTTCATGTTTTGATTTGGAATAGACTGTGCAGTGTTCCCAATGCATTTGCATGTATGGAAATAAAAGCTATCATAAGGATTTTGAACTTTACTTTCTTTTTTAAACATGCTGCTATTATTTTTATGCATATAAGGTAGTTTGTTTGGAGTATTGTCAGTATGGTCTATGTACGTGCCCGTGTTGTCTGTGTGTGTTTGGCTGACTTAACCCAAAACAGCATATAAACAAAGCTTTCTGTATAGGTCACAGAAAAAAGGAGGTTATCTTTGTCAGCAATAACATAGCGGGCTCATTCATTTAGTGAACATAGACATTTATTTTGAAAAATAGATGATGTGATAATAACATCCGTGCAAAATATGATGTCAGTGGGTACAATCAGTGTAGGGGACAAGAAACAAGACATACATAACATGTAACAGACAGTGACAAAAACCGTCCGGCAATATAATGTTTCATCAAGAATATGTAAATAGTCAATCAATTGTCGGTTGCAATAATGACAATTCTTGAAGAGGCTCCTTGGGGGGGTGTGGATCGCTAGTGGGGCTGGTGGCCGTACTGCACAATTTTATTGAGTGTTGGATCCCGTGAGGTCACTCTTATTTGTGCTATTAGTCTTTAATATGACTTTTGTGGGGGGAGGGTTGGGGGTATCTCAGTCAAAGTGGCAGCATTTGGGGGAGACAGTATATGCTTAGTGTTGCTGCCATGTGGTGAAGCATCAATCGTTGGTATATGTGGGGTTATTTGATGGGGACTAGGCAGAGATCTGACGGTTAGTGTCTTGATCACTGGCGGCAAAAATGCAGTTTCTTCACCCCTATTTTATGACAGAATATCGCTCTAGATTAAGCCTTATAGCTTGTGTTGTTGTGGGAGGGTATCTGGTGATAACGGGGACTTATGCAGAGCATAACCGATCGGGTATGTGCCTCTGATTCCCGCTTGCTGCATGTAAAAAATGGCGGTTTAGCGCGGTAAGTGGTGTGTCACTTGCTCTGACGGCCCTACGGCCGTTTCTTCACCCCTGCTTAGGAACACACCGTACCTCGTAGATGATCCATAGAGCAATTCCTCATGTCCTTATGCTGCCGGTCTCCATGTGTGCTGCCGTTGACTTCTGCTCTCCCGAGCGATCCGTCGCCTGTTAGGAGTGGTGAGGGGATGTGCCGCCGGGCTGGTGACGTCGACGTGTTTCGCTTCCTGTTGCGTAGCTTCGTCTGGACGTGATTGGGTCGGTCAGCTGGTCCCTTATACATAGATCTTCTCAGCTGTGCCGACTTGAAGTTAATTATGACAAGGGAGTTTCTGTGTGTGAATCCTTCACACAGGTGGGGGTTGCTGCAAGGGCATTATTGGAGGAAAGCATTTGGGATAAGTTCACGGGATTTTGATTGCCCAATTTAGATTGGTCATGTATTGGTTCTAGAAAACATCGATATTATTTTCAAGCTGTATGGATCTGAAAATTCGTGGGTTGAAGTGTGGGTTCATTACAATCACATAAACTTCTGTATCTATTATATATATATATATACATATATATATATATATATATATATATATACAAGGTTACCCTTTAGTATAAGGCAATATATGTATCAGATATACATTTGCTGTTTCTGAAAAAATGGGTAAAAACATTTGCTTATTCAATTTAATTTGGAGTCCCATTTAGAGATCTTGTCCAAGATTTGTATTTATATATGTAACTTTGTGGGTGATCGTACGATCGATTTAATCAATCGTGTATGGTTTCAGTAAAATGTCATTATGTGCAAATTGAGTTTATCTGTGTGTTTGTGGGGTATATATATACTGATCCCTCATTTGGGGGTGTAGAGGGACCGGCCCCTTGCCCCATGTGGGTGATTTAATCGGTTATGTGTAATCCATGGGGTTACTTGGATTTCTACAGTTTTCCTTTCAAAAGAGAGGTTAGACAATCACCGTATTGTACAAGGGTCTGAGTGGGGCTCCAGAAATGCAGTACAAATATTGAATAAATGCATTTGATTATCTATGCATACTGACAACATGTAACAGAAAGACAATTGCATGGACTAAGTGTTTACTATGATAGTGTTGTGTCTATATATTAATAGCCCGTCTATCTTAATCATGGTAGTGCTGTCAGTATTTAGTTAATGTGTGTTGGGTTAGAGTTGTGAATATTGTGGGCGGGATGGACCATGGTTCTGTGATTGGCCATCAATGATGAAACAGTAGAATGTGCGGGTAAAATTGAAAAGGGGGGGGGCCCTTTGGTTCACCTTCGAAAGAAAGGTCAAAATTATTGGGTATAGATATCAGCGGATGGATAGTTGTTTTCTTGGATACACTGGGGGGGTGCTGTTCTAAGTCCAGTGGCTATTGTTAAAGAAAGACTTGAAAATTCATTTCAGTGTTCAATCCTGTGGGGATTAGGCTGTCCAGGTTGTAGATCCACCACTTTTCTTTCTGTAGTAGGATGCGGTTGAAATCACCGCGTCTTGGGGATAATTTCAGTTCATAGATGCCTTTGATTTTAGTGTCTTTTATGTTACCATTGTGGAATTGAGCGAAATGTCTGGATAGGGGTTTGTCCGGATTTTTCTCCCTTATCTCTCGCATGTGTTCGCCTATTCGGGTCTTCAGTTGACGTTTTGTTTTTCCGATGTAGTATTTATTGCAGGGGCAAGTAATCATGTAGATGATTTTGGTGGAAGAACAATTGATGAGGTTATGTATTTTGAATTCTTTTCCACTTGTGTTGTTATAGAATGTGTTGGTTCTATCTACATATGGGCACATTTGGCATCTTCCACATGGGAACATGCCCTTGCTTATTGGCGTATCCATGAGCCAGGTGCTGTCATAGTCTTTTGTGTATTCTGATTTAGTTAGTACGTCGTTAAGATTCTTGGCACGTCTGGCTACCATGATTGGATCCGTTCCGACTATGTCTTTTAGTGATGGTGTGTTACTAAGAATACCCCAGTGTTTTTTGATAACTTGGCGCACTGATTCCCATTGAGTCCCGTATTGGGTGATTATCCTTGTGGTCCCTATTGCGTCAGCTTTCGGTCTTGTTTTTCGACGGAGAAGGTCTTCTCTTTTTCTTATGCTGGCTTTCTGTTTGGATTTCTGCAGTTGTCTGTGAGAGTAGCCCCTTTCCCGGAATCTGTCATATAGCTCTTTGCTCTCTTGATGGCAATCTCCTTTCTCTGAGCAATTTCGCTTTATTCGTAAAAATTGTCCTGTGGGGATATCATTCTTTAGCCATTGTGGATGATAGCTGTCTGCCATTAGAAGGGTATTGGCTGCTGTTGTTTTGCAAAACGTTTTAGTTGTTAGTCGATTGTTCTTGATTTTGATCCATAGATCCAAGAAGGGGATTTCGTTTTTGTTGAACGTGTATGTTAGGTGTATGTTCCTGTCGTTCGTGTTTAGGGTTTTTATAAATGTCTCAAGTGTTGGCATATCGCCTTTCCATATCATTAGTACATCGTCTATATATCTCAACCATGTATGTACATGGTGTTTGTACAGCTCGTTGGGGTATACTGTTTCCTCTTCCCATAGGCCTAGATAGAGGCATGCATATGCTGGTGCCCAAGCTGCTCCCATGGATGTGCCTTGGATTTGCTGGTAATACTGAGTTAGGAACTGGAAGTTATTGTTGTGTAGAATGAATGCGAGCAAGTCGGTTATGAATTCATTTTGATGACTCAAATTTAAGTGGTGTCTATCAAGGAATGTTTCTACGGCTTTTAGTCCCCAATCGTGGGGTATGGAGGTGTAGAGTGACTCAACGTCAATGCCTACGAGCCATGTTTCATCTTCTGTCTGTAGGTTATTGATTTTTTCCAAGACGTCTCTCGTATCCTGCACGTAGGATTTTAGTTGGGTCACCATGTCTTTCAGGAGGGCGTCTAGATATTTACCAACTTTTTCAAGGGGGCCGTTGATTGCTGAGACTATGGGTCTCCCCGGGGGATTGATTAGGGAATTCTGTACCTTCGGAATTATGTAGAAGGTCGGGGTATTATATTCTTGTACTGTTATATGCTCCGCTTCCTGTTTTGTTATTAGGCCTTCTTCTTTTGCCAGCTTAATTTTCCAATTTAGTTCCTTGACCAGTTTGGGGAAGGGGTTGTTGTCCAGTTTTTTGTAGGTTCTTTTCTCATTGAGGAGTCTACTTACTTCTTTTTCATACTGTGTTGCGTTCATCAGTACCACATTTCCTCCTTTGTCACTTCGTTTGATGATAAAATTTTTGGCTTCACTCAATTCTCTGATTGCCTTACGTTCTTCCTTTGTGATGTTGTCAATGCCCCTGTTTGCCCAGTCAATCTGGTGGAGGTCGGCTTGTATTTGATTTAAGAATACATTTAGCCATTTATTTTTATTGATTTGTGGCATGTTAAGAGATTTTATGCGCATGCCTGATTTTCTAAAGTTCTCAGGTCTATCAGGGGAGGATACTTCTTCATTTTCCTGTAGTAGTGAATTCAGTATTTCTAGCATTTTCTTGTCATTCTCATCTTGGGTTTGTTCCGGCTCTATGTGCTGGGTTTGATTAGCATATAGCGATCGTAGGTATATTTTCCTTACGTAGAGTACGATGTCTTTATATACGGTGAATTCGTCCATGGTGTCTTTGGGTGAAAATGATAACCCTCTCTTTAGGAGTTTTATATGGTGTTCCTTAATGGGAATTCAGAGAGGTTGATGATTTTCAAGTCGTTTGTCGTTTCTTCCTGTTCGGTGGTATCTATTAGTTCCTTTGGCTTCTGGTTTTTGGCTTTTTCTTTATTTTTTATTTTTCCTGGTTCCCTTGTTTTCTGTTGGTTTGGGAGGAGCTGAGATGTTGTGGGTTCGGATCTGTTTCCGTATCCGTCTCCTCCCCTGGTACCAAAAAAAGTCACTGATTTTGTATAGTTTTCGTCGTCTGTTCCACTGGAATGTGCGTCTCCCCTGGATCTTGATCTGGATTGTGAGTTTCTTTGCCGAGATCTGTATCGGTTGCGTCTTCTCGTGAGGTAGAAGATTTGTCCCTTCTCCCAGTCTTCCAAGTCTCATTTATATTTTGACTGTTTTGTTCTTTTTAGCGTTTGTTGAGCTTTTTCAATTTCTTTCTTGAGGTTATCGTTGTGTGTGTTGAATTCTTCACTGTCTTTGAATGGTTCCAGTCCTTTTATGCTCTCCGTTATCTGGTTGGTAAGTTCTGTAAGTTGGGTCTTTTCTTCTTCCACAATGAGTCTCATAACCTCAATTCCGTGATTTATGCATAGTTCTTGCCATTTTGGTAGAAAGCGTTCATTTTGTAGGTGTTCCGCGGGTATTACTTTGTCGCGTAATCCTCTTGGAATTATTCTTTCCCTGATGTATGTTTCCAGAAAGGAGACATCCCATTTTCTGTTTAGGTGTTTCGTGATAAGTTTTTTATGCTCCTTGAATCTGTTGGTGATTTCCTCCTGCGTGCTTAGCGAGATGGTGCAGTCTTTATTAAAGGCTTCTCTTATTTCTAAGTCAATGTTTTCTCCTAATGAGAATGCCATGCCCTTGAGTGCAGTGTTGATATGGTGGTGTGTGAGGTGTATTTTTGTTCACTGATTGTTTGTTTTTGATTTTGCTTTACGATTTTTTACTCCGGGGAATGGATCACTGGTGATCCGTGAAGAGTGTAAGCATATAAGGTAGTTTGTTTGGAGTATTGTCAGTATGGTCTATGTACGTGCCCGTGTTGTCTGTGTGTGTTTGGCTGACTTAACCCAAAACAGCATATAAACAAAGCTTTCTGTATAGGTCACAGAAAAAAGGAGGTTATCTTTGTCAGCAATAACATAGCGGGCTCATTCATTTAGTGAACATAGACATTTATTTTGAAAAATAGATGATGTGATAATAACATCCGTGCAAAATATGATGTCAGTGGGTACAATCAGTGTAGGGGACAAGAAACAAGACATACATAACATGTAACAGACAGTGACAAAAACCGGCCGGCAATATAATGTTTCATCAAGAATATGTAAATAGTCAATCAATTGTCGGTTGCAATAATGACTCTTTTTTTCTGTGACCTATACAGAAAGCTTTGCTATTATTTTTAACACAACTGTATTACATTTTTGGTTTTGGGCTTAATACTGCTTTAACCACTTCTGGACCGGAAGTTTATTCCCCTTAATGACGAGGCCATTTTTTTTTGCCATTTGGCACTGCGTTACTTTACTGGCAATTGTGCGGTTGTGCAATGCTGTACCCAAATAAAATTGATGTCCTTTTTTTCCCCATAAATAGAGCTTTCTTTTGGTGGTAATTGATCACCTGTGCGATTTTTATTTTTTGCGCTATAAACGAAATAATAGCAACAATTCGGAAAAAAAAAACCAATATTTTTTTACTTTCTGCTATATAACATTTCCAATTAAAAAAAAAAAATTAAAAATATATTTTTTTTTATTATTTTAGGCCAATTTGTATTCTGCTATATATTTTTAGTAGAAATCATCCCAATAAGTGTATATTGATTGGTTTGCGCAAAATTTATCGCATCTATAAACTATGGTAAAGATTTATGTCATTTTTATTTATTTTTTTTACCACTAAATGGCAGCGATCAGCGATTTTTAGCTGGACTACGACATTGCAGTGGACAGATCGGACATCTTTGACCAGTGACGCTACTACAGTAATTCCTGCTAAAACTATGCACTGTTACTGTACTAATGACACTGGCAGGGAAGGGGTTAACCCATGGGATGATCAAAGGGTTAAATGCGTCCCTAGGGGGTGCTTTCTAACTGTGGGGGGGGCTTGCAACTTGAACACAGAGACCTGTGTTCCTAAATAAGAGGAGCACAGGAGTCCTGTGTTCATAACTGAATGAACAGTGGTCTGCCAGTCTCCCAACTGCCATGCTTACCAGCTGATCGCTTCGCCTGTGGCGATTGGGCGTGCACTCCTGCTAACAGTCCAGCAAATCGACGTACAGGTACCTCGTTTCATGGGATAGAGCTGACCTGTGGTTAAAGAAGAACTCCAGGCAGAATTTTTTTTCTAGATAGACAGTATATAGGTGCTTTCATTCCTTTTTAATGATTTATTTGCGTTATCGTTCACAGTCCCCTTGCTAGTCAGAAATCCAGCCTTGTTTGTGCTGTGATGAGCCCTCTATTCCCATTATATCCTGTTCATCCTGTTCATAAGACCGGTGGCCACTGTGTCCTCTGTCCCCTTGGCCACCTGTCTTGTACATTCCCCTCTGTAGTTTTCAGTTAGCGAGCAGTGACATGATTACATCACTGCTGTCTTCAGTGGGCGG
Source organism: Pelophylax lessonae (assembly GCF_965119305.1). NCBI lineage: Eukaryota > Metazoa > Chordata > Amphibia > Anura > Ranidae > Pelophylax > Pelophylax lessonae. Next base: position 360,418,637 of record NC_138772.1, read on the forward strand.
ATCCGAGAGGCTCAGACTCCCGGTCTGATCTGCCCACTCTGCAGCAAAGATTGACAGGCCAGGAATCTGATACATCTCATTCATGCCCATCCCTGCCCACAGTGCCGCCCATTCAGACTGTAGTTTTTAGTGATGTGTGCAGTGATAGCAATGGGTGGCACTGTGGGTGGGCCAATGGGCGGGAATGTGGACGTGAATAGGATGGTCTGCAGAGGATGGGGCAGCTACATCTGCCATGTTTGTGATCTGTCAGCTCCTGTGTTGAAGCACTATCCACACCGGAATCACTAGTCTAAGCCAGGGGCGGTTGCCCCCCCCCCAGCTGACAAGCCGCCAGCTAGATCATATGGCGCATGTCACAGACTGGAAGCCTGAGTTGTCATTACATTGCTGCAGTGGGTGGATCCCAGAGTCTCAGACACCTAATCTTATCCACCCACTGTGCACCATAGGCAAGCCAGGAGTCTGAACCATTCCACAACCCCCAATACTGCTCACATTGCCAACCATTCAGACTCCAAATCCCAGGGTTTGATGAGATTTGAAGTCCCAAGAGGCAATAACAAACAATACCAAGATGTGATGACGCTACTTCAAAGATACCTCCTCCAAAAGCCTGGGGGTAGAGGAAGATTATGTGAAAAGAAATGACATTTGAGCTTTTTAAAACTGTTTAATTCAAGATCACATTAGTGGGATTGCTTATCCAATAAAACAGGATTTGTATCACCATCCTGGAGTTCCTCTTTAAGCTGTTTCCTCCATAGGCATGTTTTATGTTTTATAATGATATAATATCCACTTGCCGACCAGCCGCCGTAGTTTTACAGCGGCAGGTCGGCTCTGTCCAACGAAATGACGTACATATACGTTGCTTCACGGGACCACTAGTGGGGTCGCGCATGCGCTGATTGGCCACAGGGGGAGCCAATGAGCCGATCCAGCGCCGTGATTGCGGACGGCACCAGCAATGGCTCCCAGTGGAGACAGAACGGAGGTCTGCCATTGTAAACACGGCAGACTGCTTTTCTATCAGTTATGAACACAGGAATCCTGTGTTTCTCTTATATAGGAACACAGGTCTCTGTTTTCATGCAACAAGCCCATCCCCCACAGTTAAAGCACCCCCTAGGGACACATTTAACCCTTTGATCAGTGCTGGTGTTAACCCCTTCCCTGCCAATGTCATTAGTACATTAACAGTGCATATTTTTAGCACTGATTACTGTAGTAATGTCACTGGTCCCCCCAAAAGTGTCAAAAATGTCAGGTGTCCGATCTGTCCGCTGCAATGTCACAGTCCCACTAAAAATTGCTGATCGCTGCCATTACTAGTAAAAAAAATTAAAAAATTGACATAAATCGTTCCCCTAGTTTGTAGACGTGATAACTTTTCTCTGCAAACCAATCAATATACGCTTATTGTGATTTTTTTTTGTTAACAAAAAATATGTAGCAGAATAGAAATTGGCCTAAAATGATAAAAAAAATAGCTTTTTAATTTTTCTTTATTGGGAATGTTATTTAGCAGAAAGTAAAACATATATATTTTTTTTCCCCAGAATTGTTGCTCTTTTTTTTTGTTTTTAGCGCAAAAAACAAAAATAGCAAAGGTGATCAAATACCACCAAAAGAAAACTCTATTTGTGGGAAAAATGACTGTGCAATTGTCAGTTAAAATAACGCAGTGCCAGGTCGCAAAAAAATAGCCTGCCTATTGAAAATTTTCTGGCCCAGAAGTGGTTACATTTGGTAAAACAATATAAATTCCTGATTCACTGCATTTTATGGAGTAAATAGTTATTTGAAGGTTGATAGTGTGATTGTGTGGTTGTTCATTTTTAGAACCAAGGTGTAGTGTGTGATTGGTTTTTACCTGACCTTTTAGAAAGACTTCCTAGATTCAGCGCAGGAGTCCACTGTAGATGTTTTAAATAAGTTTCATTGTTCCTAGAAGATTGTTCCCAGGGAATAAACATTTTAATGACAGCCCCCGCAAGTGTTTAGGGAGTGCAAATACTAACAATTTTGGTAGACAAATGCGTACAGAATGTGCTAGGCAATAGTCCTCCACATGTTAGGCAATGTTCTCTGAAATATGGAGAATTCTTTGGCAGTAGAATGCTATAAGATTCAGATACATATACAAGCTAGATATAATTATGGCTGAGGAAATGACTCTGTTTAAAAGCGTGAGAACCTTGATCCATACATTAAATATATAGAGGGAAATTTTAATTATTAGATGATTCAAGGGGATTTAAAGCAGAAGTCCAGCCTAATACCTTAAATTCTCCCCTGCAATCATTAATTTTTTCTCGTGTCTATATATATTTTATCCCTACATGGATATCCCTATTTATGGCTTCAGTCATTAGCAGTAACATCTGCCATCCATTTAAGTCTTATGACATTCCATTTCAAGATATAGTTTAGGCTCTTATATGTGATTTTAAACTTGTTTGATTTTAAAACATTTTCAAACATTTGATTTTAACCTGAGTTTTAGTATACTCTCTTTTTTATATATTTTAATATGTCTTATGCTATTATATATTGTATTGATATACACAGGTTTATGCTTATTCATGATTTTATCTTGTTATGCTTAATATCGCAGCTATTTGCACTGTGGGTATATGACATATTTAGATCGGGTCATTTGTCTGGTAATGTAATAATTATCGTCAGTGCCCGCTCGTGTATGAGTAACAGGTCACCCGAGCAGACTAGAGTCCTTTTAGGAGTTGGTCTGGGTTGCTTAGATCTATGGGCGTAGTTTCCATATTGCCAGGTGTCCGCAGAGGTGGTGGGTAATCAATAGCAGATGGGGGAACTGTCCATAGTTTGTTTACCTTCCGGCGGAAGTCGGCACGATGTCCTTCCGGTTGACCTGGTTGCTCTATCATTGGTTGTGACGCTGTGATTGCGGAGCATAAAGAGGATGGGTGCGTCGTCCTGGCCGCGCCCCCAGTTGAAGTCAGGAAGTGACGAAACGCGTCGGGGCGTGGCCAGATGACGCACCCAATCGTATTTTACGGCAGCAAAGGACATCCGGAACTACCCGATCTGGCGTGAAGCCACATCGGATTAGGAGAGGTTGTCCCGATACTGCCTTTATGAGATATGCTGTGATTTATCCAACTACAAGTGAGTGCATTATGTGTTGTTTTACTTTGAAATAAAGCCTTATGAGACGTATTGCACTAGTGGAGATATCTGTTTATTTTCCACATATTTGGGAGACATTGGCAGAAAAGGGACACTACACTGGATTGGGAACCATCTCTTGCTCGATTTAACCTATCCTATGGTGACATGTGGATTTGTGATCATTATGCGAGTGGTGCTCACTTATGAGAGTAGGTGAGCATATCTATCCGGTGAGTGGCCATTTCTTATTGTCCCCCTGCACTTGGTGGTGGATTTGTGGTGACCCGACCAGACTACACAGAGGTTTTGCAGTACTTACCCAACAACTACCGTTAATAACATTGGACTTTCATGTTTATTGAAGATCTGGAAGGGGGATTGATGTTTAGATTCACCCGTTAATAGACTTATGGCATTAGTCAATTAAAGACTGTGAGGACTAAGTGTTTTACCACACTGTTATTTTAGTGGACATCCACTGTCTATTTTAGGAACTCTTATATAGTGTTTCAGCGCTACTATTATTCTGTTGAAATCATTAATGTATGCTGAGTTAAAGAGGTTGTACACCGAGAAAAATTTTTTTTCTCTTCTTTACATCCTGAAAGAGAAACCCATAATGAGCTAGTATGCATCGCATACTAGCTCATTATGAAATACTTACCTTAGAACGAGCCCCCGCCGTGCCATCCGCTTACCTGTATGACGGGCGACATGTATAGTCGCCCGTCTTCCGGGATCGCGGCATCCGGCCATCTGATTGGCCGGAGCCGCGGTGACGTCACTCCCGCGCACGCACGCGGGAGCCGACGGTCACGGCACGGGGCTCTGAAGGAACGGCACGATCTGCCGTTCCTTCAGAGCGCATGCGCCAGTGACGTCACTGGCTGCATTAAAGGTAAATATCTCCTAAACGGTGCATGTTTAGGAGATATTTACAGTACCTATAGGTAAGCCTTATCATAGGCTTACCTATAGGTACAACTTCCTGAGGAGGGTTTACTTCCTCTTTAACCCTTATGTGTCAAAATGAATAAAATCCCAGTTTTCTCCCAGTATTTTGCAGTATTCAGTGCTGTCACATGACTTTAATTCCTCTTCCTGCTGAGTCCAAGAGAAGCAAGTGGGTGTGGTTACTGAGAGCTAGTGACATCACTTCCAGGGAGGGGCACTGTTCCTGTGTAGCCAGTGGGCGTATACAGGATGGGAAGAGCTGATCATAGGTTCCCGCCCAGTGTTCTCTCATCAGTAAGGATGCATTGTACATTGTAATTCATGAGAAAATGAAGAAATAATTCACACAGGCAGGGACAGATATACAGTATAGCTGTGCTGAGGGGGAGGGGCACATATACAGTATAGCTGTGCTGAGGGGGAGGGGCACATATACAGTATAGCTGTGCTGAGGGGGAGGGGCACATATACAGTATAGCTGTGCTGAGGGGGAGGGGCACATATACAGTATAGCTGTGCTGAGGGGGAGGGGCACATAAACAGTATAGCTGTGCTGAGGAGGAGGGGCACATATACAGTATAGTTGTGCTGGGCTTTGAATGAAGACTACCATAGGAGAGGGAAGCTGGACACAGGGGGGAGACTGTCAGTGGAAGTGGAAGTGCTCTGGGTTTCTCAGCTCACAGTCTACAATGATCATAAAACAGGCAACCACACTAAGTCTATGTTTCCACTTGTGCAACTAATGAATGGCACCCCTTCCCATCTATGCAACTTTGAAAATCAGCAACTTTGAAAGGGTGCCTGCACTACTTTGATGCTACTTTTGATACGACTTTGATCCAGAGAGTGTAAAGTTTGATCAAAGTTGCACTCTAAATTGCAACGGTGGAAACGTAGACTAAAGCTCAGTTTCCACTAGTGTGACTTGTCATGAGACTTTGGGCACACAAAGTCACATGACAAGTCACAGCCCATTAGTTTCAACGGCACCTGTTCCCATCTATGCCACTTTGAAAATTAGCGACTTTGAAAAGTTAACTGCACTACTTTGATACAACATTAGATGTGACTTTGATCCAGAGAGTGTAAAGTTGGATCAAAGTTGCACTCTAAATCGCAATGGTGGAAACATGGACTAAAGCTCCGTGTCCACTAGTGTGACTTGTCATGTGACTTTGGACACACAAAGTCACAAGAAAAGTCGCAGCCCATTTCAATGGCACCCGTTCCCATCTATGTGACTTTGAAAATCAGCAAACTTGAAAGGGTACCTGCATGACTTTGATGCAAATTTTGATGAGACTTTGATCCAGAGAGTGTAAAGTTGGATCAAAGCTGCACTCAAAGTCGCACTCCAAAGTACCACTCTAGCCTAGTGGCTAAGTTTCCACTAGCGTGACTCTTAAGCTTTGTGATTTACAGTGTCACTTTGAGTGCAGCTTTGGTCCAAGTTTACACTCTCTGCATCAAAGTAGTGCAGGCACCTTTTCAAAGTCGCTGATTTTCAAAGTTTGTCCAAAGTCGCGTGACAAGTCACACTAGGTTAAACAGAGCCTAAAACTCATTGCTCACATGCAATGAGCAATAGAAATGGATCTTTATCCTTCTAAACTTTCAAAAATGTTCCTTTGTATCTTATTTCTTTTTCTTTCATATATTACGCAGGTCACGTGACCCCCCCTCCCTCTCTCTCTCTCAGTCTCTCAGGAGAAGCTGCTGGCCTAAACAAGGCAATGAAGACTGGTGGAAATCATGGAGAAGGATAGGAGGGATGGGAGGGATGGGGGTGGGGCTGGGCAGGTCTAGGCATGCCTGTCTAAGAAAGACCGACAACCATTTCAAGAAGTGAAAGACAGATTAGCAAATTCAGATAAAGGGAGATAGCGTTGTCGGAGAAGAACAGAAAGAAGCTGATTGTCTAGCTTAGAAAGGACTTTTTAAGCTACACAAGCAGCTAGCCAGAAAATGAATAACATCAAAGATAAAGATAATTAACATACTATTATTAGGAAAAAAAACATTTTTGACTGGGGTTTCCCTTCAATATTTTTTCTTGTGAATGATTATTTCTTTCAACCTTTGTATGCTATGAACATGACCTGTACACTTCATAGGGAACACTGTAGAAAGTTTTTTTTTTTCTGTTTATAAAAGTTTATTTGTGTTTTTATTCAAAGCAGACTTTATATAATGTTACAATGAGGTATATACATTTTCAAATTATAAGAGCCCATTCAGACTAGCGCGACACGACTTTGGGGGGTGACCTGTGAAGTCACGTGCACCGCGACTTCGGCGCGACTTGCAGAGACTTCACATAATGGAAGTCTATGCAAGTCGCTCCATGGTCGCCCCAAAGTAGTACAGGACCCTTTTTATAAGTCGGAGCGACTTGTGTCACTCCTATTAGAACGGGTCCTGTGCTAATCAATGGACCGCGACCGAGCGCGACTTGTCAGGCTGACAAGTTGCGCTAATGTGAATGGGCTCTTAGTCTGCTAGCTTTGCTACTTAAAATCCTGTTTGTTTAAACACTGCAGTTTGGAACAATTCAGTTTCAATACAACCATGAATAATGAAACATCTCTTGAAGTTTGTGATTCACATTTCTTTTTAATTGTTGAATATTCTAAAGCATTTAAACAAGGTGACGTAGTGCAACAACACATAATACGTTTAGTCAAAAAATGAAACATAAGTGATTTATTATCAAACAGAAATACAACTTATCTTAACCAAGCTGCAGAATCACAACCTTATCACAAGCTTAAAAGCAAAATGCCTTGCTTTAACTAGCTCAGGTATTGAAACTTTATTACACAATCTTTTATACATAATTTACATTTATTACATGTTTACAGAAGTAATTGACAAACTACCCATTCAATGTTGCATCCTTTAGACTTGGGTAGTAAAATAAAGGAGATCATTTATTACAATTTGAGCAGAAAACAAGTGGATCTGTTACCCTAGAGAACCATGTAGACTCTTGTTATCTTCATAAAGAATGAAACATAACTGATTGTAAGCCTAGGTTCACACTAGTGTTCCTGCATAAACATGCGTATTTCAGTGTGGTTTTGTAGCACATTCTTATTTGTGTTTTTTTATTTTTTTTCTTCATGCATATTTTGTAGGAGGAAAAAATTGGTTAAGCATAAAACCCTGCGCAAAATCTGCCAAAAATGCCCCAAAAAAGCATGTACATGCAGTTTTCATGTGCTCCCAATGATGTCCATGCAATAAAAAATTCACTATATACACTAACAGAAGCACTGGCACCTTTTCAGAAAGTGCACTGCATCAACATGAATGGCACTGAAAAAGGATAATGTGATTTTAATTGTCTTGTATTGCAGCATAAGGGTAGGTACAGGAGAAATTATACTAGTGTGAACAGGGCCTTAGGGATAATAGTTATGTGTATAACCACAACATACTCTGTGTAATAAATTATATGTAAAATGGTGCTGTTTGCACTCTACATAAAGTTGACCTATTCTCAAGTGCTGAAGATCAGTTGAAGTCATAGAAATAATTATGCTTTTAGCTAAACACTATGAGGTTGATTTACTAAAATTGGAGAGGGCAAAATCTGGTACAACTGTGCATCAGCTTCTAACTTCAGCTTGTTTAATAAAGGGGAGTTCCACCCAAAAAGTGGAACTTCTGCTTTTATGCTTCCTCCCCCCCCTCTGGTGCCACATTTGACACCTTTCAGGGGGGTACCTGATTTTGAGGAGACAGCACCTTGGCACTGTCCCTCGGATGCTTCCCCACTTCTAGGAGACAGCACCATGGCACTGTCCCTCGGATGTTTGGTTCCCCTCCTTCTTCCTCTGCCGCCAGGCCAATTAGAAAGTGCAGCACACTTTGCGCATGTGCAGTAGGGAACCAGCCAAAAGGCTTCACTGCCGGGTTCCCTTACCCTGAATGGTGACGGCAGCACCCGAGAGCCGATGCGAAAATTGTTTTCGGGTGCCGACATCGCGGGAACCCTGGACAGGTAAGTGCTAATATTTGAAAGTCAGCAGCTACAGTATTTGTAGCTGCTGACATTTATTTTTTTTTTCCTGGGGGGCGGAACTCCTCTTTAAGCTTTGACAAAAAAAAACTGGAAGCTAATTGGTTTCTATGCAGAGCTGCACCAGATTTTGCACTCTCCAGTTTTAGTAAATCAACCTGTATATTGCCAATCTCCATTTTCATAACCTTATTAATGCTATGTAGAGATACATATGCTGAAGGGTGTTGCTGTTATTTCCAGCACGGAGCACTGGATGGAAGGGCAGAAAGCAGCATTTTCCATGGGAGAAAAGGGTACTTTAAAGCATTCCAAGCACGCATTCGGAACACGTGGGTTTGCGGGACTATAAAGAGATGTGAAGGTGGTAGACTACTTATTGTCTTTAACATAAAGCCATGGTAGCTTTTTTAATGAAACTAATAAAAAGTAAAAGCCTAAAAGTTACCTTTACTGGAGAAAATGCATGCCTTTCACTTTTTTGATGCCTGCCTTCTCCTTCACAACTAATGTCTCATCAGTCACAATCACCTTTTATGAGTACCACATCGATAAATTGATCATTATGGTCTCAATGCACTGAAGCTAGTGTTGCTTAATACCATGGCATATTCGAGGTAAAGGGACAGTCAAGGCCACAGCACATTGATAACTAAAGTTGAAAATCCATGATGCTTTGCTGGTGTATTACTACATTAGGAAACATGCATGAATAAACTCTGACAATGCGTTATTGCCTTCTAATTGCTGCCTGATGTTCCACATGTCCTCAAACATCTCCTGTCTCAGACATGGTTGTACCTCTATGCTACTGCCAGTCCAAATCTTATATGTGTACAGATATGAACTGACTGACCCCCCCAAATAACACCTATCTAATCCTACCTGTTGCAAGCAGTTCCCAAATACATGTGACTTTTATATGTAAAAAAATTATGAACACATTTCTATTTTATCATCCGTAGAAGCATGTCTGCACCGTTCCAGGGTGCTGCTATTATATGTGTTAGTGCTGCTACATGTTAGTTCTTATTTTTAGCCTTTGTACCAAATTCAAGGTTAAAATGGTTTCTCTTTTTCTTCCAGGACATTAGATTTTTTTTTTTTTTTTTATTAATCATCAGCCTTTCTGCCAATCAGATTTGCTGACTGTGCTGCTATATCTGTGCAGCTTTTGCAATAAAAAATAAAGGACAATACAAATATATTTTTCTCTAACATCTCCATCAGCCTCTCTGCTCATTTCAAGATGCTGAACTCATGTTACTGTTAAATGACCAACAAAACCTACCCTAATGATCTTTCCACTTTGAACACTAAAATGTTAGTAGCACAGGTACTGGTGCTATTATGTTAGTATAATACTATACTATACTATAGTGTTACTATGTTACACGTACTATAGTGTTAGTATGTGTTCTGGTCAAACATGGGTAAAATGTGTGAGCACAGTTATATTTATTTGTTTTCAGATTTTTTTTTTATTACACATTTAACCATATGAGTAAGAAAATGTGCAAACTGTGGCAGATTGTCATGCCTTGAACCAGACTACAGTGGCAAATTGGTTGAATCGTGGGTAAAATGGACTTTAAAAAATTCACTTGTTGATACATATAATGTTGTAGGACATCAAATCAGCAATAATAACTTCAATATTTTTTAAAATTTAAGATAATATTCAGATCAAAAATGTGCAAAACATGTTTTTATATACATTTCATTTCAATGTCAGCTAATAATATAGTAAAGTAAAAATGCCTTTTGTGTGGCTAACTGAATATATTTTGAGGTACAAACCTTCAAAATACAACTAGGGGCATATTTGTAAGACAGCAAAAGTGCCATTCCTCAAACATTCACTGCAAGTGTTTTAATCACTGGTTTTTAAAATACATTCACCAGGAGAATGACCTGAACTGAATGTATGAGAAGGTCGCTGCTTTAAAAATGATAACACTTAGTTTCCTTCTTCAGGTATGGCTTAAGGTGTTTTTGAAAGCTTGCACCTCAAAATGTATTCATATAGCCACAAAAAAGATATCACATACATTTTTACTTTTCTAATGACTACATGGTAAAACACTTTATTATTACCAATTAATGGCATCCTAATAAGGTTGAATAAACATTAGAAGTTTGGTGGATATATAGAAAACAAAAAAAGAATGTAGTTATAGTTTAAATGCTAATTTTATGAATGCTTTAATTTTACTTAATTTCCATCTCTTTTAATCTTCTGTACAGTTCTTCTGTACAGTGGCACTCTGGGTGATTGTGTGAAGGAGGGACATATTTGGGCAAATTAGTCATTCTGCATTCACATGTGCTGACAAAAAAAAACTGACAGAGAGAGAGCATAAGGATGACCTCATAAGTCTGTTTCTGCTTCTTCCAACCATTCTGTTCATAGTTGCTGTTGAATTGTTTAACTGCAGACAAGAAAAGTCAGGTTTCTAGTCTGCCTGTGCCATGTGGTACATCTGTAAACCCCAAGACTTGGTGGACAGAACTACAAATACTTTGGCAGTTAGGACAACTCTTATTCTTTTTTTAGCTGTTTGCCTGGTTAAGCTTTAGAGAAAGCCTATGATGAAAGAATATTTAGGCTTCCATTGCTAACTTTTCCTTAAAATAGCAGATATACATCCATCAATGGATAAGCCTCATAAAGTGAGCCAAACTTACAGCAACTGCTGCTTTCAGAACACAGTAGGCACTTCCAGGTTTGTTCAATGTCTAGGTCCACAAATCCAGAGCTGTTCTGGTACACCTCCCTCATTCTAAGCGTTAATATATAAGTCTAACATTAGTGGGCCAACTGCGGGTATTAGAAAGCAGGAGTGGGCAGAGCCAGACCCTTGATAAAGGATTCTGGGTAGTTGTTTGCATAGCAGATGGGTCAGGGCTCCGGGATTCTAAAAGGAAAATTGGTTATTATGCATGTACCTGAAACTATTTGCTATGTACTGACACCAGCAGTTCTGGTAACCTTTTCTTACTTGAAATTTACTGTATTGGATCTCTAAAATAAGCAATTCTTGCTAGACAAAGTCCATTAGACAGTTGGTAATACTTCTGTGCAGCACATATTTGCCTAAAAGGTTGCAAAATAGTGATGCTATGCTCACATATATCCAAGATACTGCACAGTGCTCTGCTATCCTACAATACTACCACGATACAAAACTATTTCTGCTTATTAACAGCACTTATAAGAGATCTATATAATGGGTGGATGTTGCTAGTAGTAGGTAACAGAAAGGCTCTACAAAGTTTTAGTTTAGTATTTCCTGTTTTTATCTGTTAGGAAGAGGCACATAAAATATATAGCACTGATAAAATTACCTTGGTACATCAGTACAAGGATAATGGATTAAAATGGCTTATGTTATTTACCAAAGAAGTATTTTCCATTAACTCAGTGCCTCTGCCTCCAATTTACAGTACCACCCATCTGTAGTCCAAATAATAACAAAATGGTTATTTATCTTCTATATAAGAGCATGCATAAAGGAAACATAGACATACTTAAAGGGTAACTCCACTTTCGTGGGGAAAAAAAATAAAGAAAAAGTAATATAGCGTATACAATTGTGACACAAGTCATATCGTAATTTAATTTTATTAAAAAATATTTTTCCTTTTCAATGTGCAGCCGCTGTAATTTTTTGAAAATGTAATGCAATGTGGCAAGCTGAAGGTGTTCTGTATAATTGATAACAAAGGGGTGTATTTATAAACCGGTAAATGTTATATTCACCAAACATTTTTACATTTCCTGCAGATTAATTAATCACTGTAATCTTAAATGTATCAGTAAATACATCATTACTGTGAAAATAATATGATAATACAATAAAAATGAATTGCCAAAATTGTGATGAAAAAAAATGTCATCAGGTAGTTATTTGTATTCATGTATTTTAATGGCATTACCAGGTCCTGGATTGATTTTGTTAACATTTGCTTTGACAACTGTTGCTTATTCCTAAATACAATAGTACCTCAACCATCTAATTCTATCACTTTATAAAGAATTCCAATATTTCCATGGAAACGTCATGCCTGATACATTGGGTGACAAGTTTCATTGTGCGGTAAAACAAAATAGTAATCTTATACATCCTTATATTATGTTTGGCTAAGAAAAGAAAATATTTCTGTAATATATCTTCCCCTGTTCGAATCCTTGAGAAAAGTGGCCTGTGTCACTTTAATAAATTGAGTATATCTATTTAATTTGTTTAGTATACAACATGGTCATATATCACATTCAAAAGTCATGTCTTAAAATTACTGTATATGTTTGAGCAAAAAAATATTAAATTTATACATATAAAATTAAAGATAGTAAATTGGCTTATTTATAAAAATTAGTTTTAGCATTATCATTTTTGAGCTCACATTTCGAACTACACATTAAATGAAATAAATAAATGAATTAATACAGCATTTAAAAATGTACATTGCATCTCAATGATGCTCCATCAAATAATACCTCTTGTGTGTTATCAAATAGCCGGTACACATCAGCTGACCATCACACTTGACACATTTTTAAAATAATTACACATTTATTAACAATTAAAGCTTAACTCCAGAGAGCTATAAAAGACACAAATTACGGCAGATTCTTATTCACTAATGATTCAAAAAATGTGTTGTCTTAAATGCAAGTTATGTGTAATTTATGGGCCTCTTCCAGTCCTCATACAGCAGAGCTCTACAGGGAAATTAAGAAGCGGTATAAGGAGCTTTACTGCAGTGCCTATGTAATAAAAAGGCTCATGCTGATTGAAGGAGAGGATGGAGTAACGTAAGGAATGAGCTCATCATGTAATAAAAAGGCTCAAGCTGATTGAAGGAGAGGATGGAGTGACATAAAGAATGAGCTCATCTCATTTCAATGTCCAGTCAGCTGGGGAGGGGCAGTAAAGAACTGGATGAACAGGATTCTTTGGTAAATCCTTTGGCAAGTTTGTGAATTAAGGTTTTGGCCTAGAGTTCAACTTATAAGTCATTATTCATTAGTCATTATTCATAAAAAAAGATGCTTTGAATAGTTTATGCATTTAAAATGTTTTTTAGCATGCATTTTAATGGCATTACCAGTTTTATTGTAAGAAGCTTCATTTTACAGCAGAAATAATAACAGCAGACCAGAATTTTAAAATGCATCACAGGATATAGAATAGACATCTAATTACATTTTTTCATACAACATAAACCAGCTCAGGTAGCACATTGCATGATTTTTTAAAAATAAAAATATTTTAATTTACAGCTTTAAAGATTACCAGGATACCTTCATTGTGTCTCTTTTGATTAAGAGTACTTCATTTGTTTTTGTACCTATCATGTAGTAGCAGTAGCTCAAAATATGTAAAAATGTAAGCTAACTGAAGCAAATGCCAGCTACATACATCAAAACTAGACACTATACTCGCAATTTTAGCCAAGTATCCTTGTGCTTTGAAACCTCATTACTGCACAAAAAGATCTGAACATTGCAACCGTATTATCTTAGTCAAACATGAGTGCAGTTTGTAGAAGGAGGAGTTTCCATTTTGCTTTTTATTTCTTTAGCATCAGTCTGCATGGAGTCGCAGCCAATTTGACATTTAAATACTTGCTTGTAGGCCTTCCGGAAATTTTCAGAGAGGAAAGCATAAATGATTGGATTCACAGAGGAGTTGCTGTATGCAAGACAATGGGCAGTAATTCTGAAGACATATGAAGCCTGTGTTAGTGGAAAGTTTCCAAATTCCACCCACATATAGATCACGTGATGAGGAAGCCATGATATTCCAAACACCACCACAACGACTAAAACGGTCTGGGCTGTCTGTAGAAATACATAAAATACACAAGATTCATATTAATAATACTGATCTCTGAGGTAATGGAATTCTTTGATCAAAGTATACTAAGAACAGTAATGTGCAATAAAATATCAATGTTGTAACTAAACAATAATATTAAGAGCTAATACATTGTCAGGAATGCCTTATATTATCCATACTTACGCATTTGTTATTCCTTATTAGGTAGGCCATCTTTATGGTTGTCATTGTCATCTATCTATCTATCTATCTATCTATCTATCTATCTATCTATCTATCTATCTATCTATCTATCTATCTATCTATCTATCTATCTATCTATCTATCTATCTATCTATCTATCTAATAATGAATAACTGTAAATGCATTATAATGGCTTTAAAGCAGATAAAATTGACGTAAAATGTAATGATTTTGGCTCAAGTTTATTTGTAATTTATATATATTATATATAATTATAATTGTAATATATATACATAAACTACCGTTCAAAAGTTAGAGGTCACTTAGAAATGTCCTTATTTTTGAAAGAAAAGCACAGTTTTTTTCAATGAAGATAACATTAAATTATTCAGAAATACAGTCTAGACATTGTTAATGTGGTAAATGACTATTCTAGCTGGAAACAGCTGATTTTTAATAGACAATCGACATAGGTGTACAGAGGCACATTTCCAGCAACCATCACTCCTGTGTTCTAATGGCACATTGTGTTAGCTATTCGTGTTAAAAGGCTAACTGATGATTACAAAACCCTTGTGCAATTATGTTAGCACCACTGAAAACTGTTGTGCTGATTAGAGAAGCTATAAAACTGGCCTTCCTTTGAGCTAGTTGAGTATCTGGAGCATCAGTATTTGTGGGTTTGATTATACTCTCAAAATGGCCAAAAAAAGAGAACTTTCTTCTAAAACTTGACAGTCTATTCTTGTTCTGAGAAATGAAGGCTTTTCCATGCGAGAAATTGCCAAGACACTGAAGATTTCCTACAACGATGTGTACTACTCCCTTCAGAGAACAGTACAAACGGGCTCTAACCAGAATAAAAAGAGAAGTGGGAGGCCCCCAATGCACAACTAAGCAAGAGGACAAGTACATTAGAGTCTCTAGTTTGAGAAATAGACTCCTCAACTGGCAGCTTCATTAAATGGTACCTGCAAAACACCAGTCTCAATGTCCAAAGTGAAGAGACGACTCCGGGATGCTGGCTTTCTAAGCAGAGTGGCAAAGAAAAAGCCATATCTGAGACTGGCCAATAAAAGGAAAATATTAAGATGGGCAAAAAAACACAGACATTAGACAGAGGAAGATTGGAAAAAAGTGTTATGGACAGACAAATCTAGTTTGAGGTGTTTGGATCACACAGAAGAACATTTGTGAGACGCAGAACAAGTGAACAGAGGAGTGTCTGACGCCAACTGTCAAGCATAGTGGAGGTAATGTCATGGTCTGTGGCTGCTTTGGTGCTGGTAAAATGGGAGATTTGTACAAGGTAAAAGGGATTTTGAATAAGGAAGGCTATTACTCCATTTTGCAACGTCATGCCATATCCTGTGCACAGCGCTTGATTTGAGCCAATTTTCTCCTACAACAGGACAATGACCCAAAGCACACCTCCAAACGATGCAAGAACTATTTAGGGACGAAGCATTCAGCTGCTATTCTATCTGTAATGGAGTGGCCAGCGCAGTCACCAGATTTCAACCCTATTGAGCTGTTGTGGGAGCAGCTCTACTGTATGGTACGTAGGAAGTGGCCATCAAGCCAACCCAACTTGTGGGAGGTGCTTCAGGAAGCGTGGGGTGAAATTTCTTGAGATTACCTCAACAAATTGACAACTAGAATGCCAAAGGTCTGCAAGGCTGTAATTGCTGCAAATGGAGAATTCTTTGATGAAAGCAAAGTTTGAAGGACAAAATTGTTATTTCAAATAAAAATCATTATTTCTAACCTCGTCAATGTCTTGACTATATTTTCTATTAATTTTGCAACTCATTTGATAAATAAAAGTGTGAGCTTTCATGGAAAACATAAAATTATCTGGGTGACCCCAAGCTTTTGAACGGTAGTGTATACTGAACAAAATTATAAATGCAATTTTTTACCCCCATTTTTCATGAGCTGAACTCAAAGATCTAGGACTTTTTCTATGTACACAAAAGGCCTATTTCTCTGTGCCACACCTGTGAGGTGGATGGATTATCTCTGCAAAAAAGAAGTGCTCACTAACAGATTTAGACAGATTTGTGAACAATATTTGAGAGAAATAGGCCTTTTGTGTACATAGAAAAAGTCTTGGATCTTTGAGTTCAGCTCATGAAAAATGGGGTCAAAAACAAAAGTGTTGCATTTATAATTTTGTTCAGTGTGTGTGTGTGTGTGTGTATATATATATATATATATATATATATATATATATATGAACAGCAATAACAGTCCCCCTTTTCCTATATACTTTTTGGATACGTGGTAATGATCTTTTCTTCAGGCACATTGGCCTTGACTTACCAAAGGCAAATAGACTTTGCAAAATGCAATTGTACTTTGCAAGTGCAGTTGCTGCAGAGCTTAGTAAATGAGCAGAAGCTCTGCTGACTTCCATTATCCAATCATGTGCAAGCAAAAATGTTGTTTTTTTTTCTTATTTTCCTTGCATGTGATTGGGTATTCTTTGTGAGTGAAGCCTTACCTCAATTACTAAGCAATGGAGCAGATGCACTTGCAGAGTACAACTGCGCTTTGCAAAGTGCACAGTTTTGTTGCCTTTAGTAAATCAACCCCAATGTCTCTTACTAAAATGTCTGATTGAGGCATTCAGGATAAGGACCAATGAGGGGCTCTGACTCATCTGCCTGTAACTTTCAGTTGGAGGTATTGAGTTCTGTAAACAACAAACTTTTTACAATAAAGAAACCAAAGGGAAGCGTAAAGAGGAGCCTGCTAACTGGATTGAAGAATGCATAATATTCCCAAAATATTGTATTTTTTTTATCTGACTTAATACATTTTTTCTTACTCCTGAGCAGAGATGAGATTTGGGTTTACTGCTACTGTGGATTTGAGGCAAATCTTGTTATTCTCTGACTTGGAAATATTATTTTCAGGTTTTTTTTTTTTTAAATAATAATACATCCATGGCCCTAAAACTTTGGTGAGAAGGCTTAGAAAGCTCAATCAGCTATCACAAAGACTACACATGAAAATCAATCTGTATCACCACGTACAGCTTTAAGGCATCCCAAAGAATGTTATTTATTCGATTTGTGTTTTTCTGAATGTTGCTGCCAAAGTTGCATGAAAGGAAAAAAACAATTCTCCCATCAATAGTCAAAAACAAAAATATATGCAAATCCACTTTATATTACTTTTAAATGAAACCTATGTTGAGAGAGTTATTTGCTTCCATGTTGCCATAGCCTACTTTCATCTGTGAATGATAGTTGCCTGGCTGGGTAAGTGATCCACTAGTTTCAGTACTTTCAAGTTACTAACCCAAAACAAGTATGCAAATCAGAAGTTCTGATTTTACTCTGACTTTAGTGTTGTAAAAGTGTTTGGGCTCAGCTACAAAGAAAATACTTATGCCAAGGAGAGACAAGCAAAACTAGCATTTTAAGAGGTTTCAGGATAAAAAAAATGAAACTGCCTTTGCAAACTTACTTCTAAAAAGATCAAGGTCTGAGATATCCATATCTTTACTACTAGGTGATTTGATGACATAAACCATTTATGTGCCTATCCAATATCCTCACACTTCTCCATGTTTATGCTTGCCCCCTGGTTACAGCAGAGCAGCACCCAATAGGGGAAGCTTCACTTGTCTGCCCCCCCCCCCCACCATTGTGAAGGGGAAGGGAGAGCGGGTACCTGGTTTTGACAGGTACCCACCTCCACTTCCTGCTAAGTTTGCCATGGCAATCTCAGCCAGAAGTTCTTCCCTCGCCACAGCCGGCCCATTGAGAAAACACAGTGTGATTTGTGCATGCGCAGTAGGAAACTGGATGTGAAGCCTCAAGGCTTTTTCCACTGCTATTTTCCCTTACCCATCATGGCGGCGCCAGCACCTGAGACCCAATTCAAATATCAACTCTGGTGAGGACACCATGGGATTCCTGGATGGGTAAGTGCCCTAATGGTAAAAATCAGCAGCTACAGTACTTTTACATTTTTGGTGGTGGGGCTGGAGGCCTGCTTTAATGACTCACTAAACACTGAGTGAAGGATGGGAATAATAGCCCCAGAGTATACCCTTCAAAAACAAGTCAGCGATGGCAATTCCCTTTTTTTGATTTTGACAGTTTTTAACAAACTTTTTCAGCTACAACGCTTCAGTAGCAACATTTACAGTAAAAAGCTAATTTTCCCTTCCACCCCACACGGGATACTGACCAGAGACTGGATTAACAGTAAACAATTAAAGAATAAATGTTACAATATTACAGAAGAACAACCTTATGACATCTCTAAACAATGCCACTCCGTGTATATGAAGCAGTCTATTACTGCATGTTTAGTTTGTGTTGAGGTTTTACTAACAAAAGGTTGCCAAGTTTTGAAGAATGGCTCCTTAATTCCTACTTTTTGTTTAGAATTGTTTCCAACTATTCTCTTCTGAAAAGGAAGTGAACTTGTTAGTAAAAATTTCCAGGCTGGGGTTTGTAGAGTTTTTTCTGCAGGATAGAATTTTCTGGTAGCCAGAGATCTAGTATATAAGGCACATTTTGTATGTCTTTGATTTAGGGCAGTAGTTCCCAAACTGGGGCCCGGGTTCTGGATGCTGCCTTTTGCTTGCCTTGATACAGCCCTTGGAGCACTATTCCTCCCATTGATGTTACCAGTGAGGCATAATTCCTCCCACCCAGAATAACAGTGGGGCACACATCCTCTCACTGACACCAATGATGAGGCACTATTTTTCCCACTGACACTAACAATGGGGTACTATTCTTCTCACTGACACCATTGATTGGGCACTATTCCTCCCACTGACACCAACAATGGGACACTATTCCCCCTCATGCACACCAATGATAGGGCACCATTCCTTTCATTAACACCAATGATGGAGCACTATTCCTCTCACTGACACCAACAATGGGGCACTATTCTTCTCACTGACACCAATGATTGGGTATTATTCCTCCCACTGACACCAACAATGGGGCACTATTCCTCTCACTGACAACAATGATTGGGCACTATTCCTCCCACTGACACCAACAATGGGGCACTATTCCTCTCACTGACACCAATGATTGGGCACTATTCCTGTTACTGACACCAACGATGGGACATTGTTACTGATGCCAGGACATTTTCTTCTCCCACAGGCCACAGTCTGGCCTCTCTCTAAAATCGAAGGGATAGTAAGCCGGTCCTTTGGTTAGAAAGCTTTGAGATCCCTAATTTAGGGTACTATAAAGACCAGATAAGATAATGAAAAGGGGGCATTCATAAGAAGTTGTATACAAGCATGTATTCTATTCCTAAGGCCCCTTATATCATCATTGTTCTATATACAGTGAAATAATCGGACCCCTTTTCAAAAACATTTAGGACATCTTTGGAAAACATGTACCAATTGACTTTACATTGATTTCTGGTTTTATTGGTCCTGCAAAACAATTTAAGCAACCTGATAATTAGCCTGATGCAGCAAGGTATGTGAATATCTGCTGTACTGGTGAACATTGCACAGGCAGGTTTTGTCACTATCAGGAAATGTCCCCTGAAAAATGGCATGTAACAGTTGCAAGAGTACATGTTTGTAGACAGGAGACTGCAAAGATGTAGATACTGATATGCAACAAAGAATGGAAAAAAAGTTAAGAATCTCGCATAAAAAAAATGGGTATTGATTGTGATGCACCACACTTTAACACCAGTTACTAAACGTACACCATAATGTAATTTGCTAAACAGGTGTTAAGTGGTGTTAAGCCTTATCACATGAGTCAGGGTGGTAATTCCCTAAGACGTGTTTAGTAAGCCGTGTTACCTAAGGTAGGAACCAAATATCACATCTCTTCACCTTACGGTGTTGTCTCTGTGATAACTACAGTGTTAGTATGTAGATGGGATTTACATGATTTTTAGACCTCATGTACGCTGGACATTTGAAAACCTCTTCTGGACGCTGTAACTTGACAGCTAGTGAACGAACTTAAAAAACATCCGTTTGACCACTTTTACAAGCCACTTTTACCGGTGTTTATCAGCATTTTCGGTTAGATACGTTTATACAGTTTTTACTGATCCCAAATGCCTGTAATATTTTCTCCCTCTCTCTCTCTTATTCACTTTTTTTTTTTAGACTTTAAGGGATCGATTTACTAAAACTGATACTAAAAACTAGTCAGTGTTCTAGTTTTTTGTCAAAGCTTCATTGAACAATCTGAAATTAGAAGCTGATTGGCTACCATGCACAACTGCACCAGTAAATCAACCCCTAAGGATCACTATCAGTTGAATATAGGCTGTACAACCCTTTCAAGTAGATTGGTGGAAATTGTTTACTTGACTTTGTAATGCAATTGCGCCCCCACAATGCACTTGTGTACTTACATCAGAATATCGCTTCCTTCAGTCTTGAACATAGATATCAGATATTACAGCACCCCATACAAAACTAGCCAGAACTTAGCTTGTATAGATCTGGAACATATATTGAACAAACTCACACACAATATATACCACACAGGAGGACATCCCCCTCCTGATCAAATTACCCCACCAGGTCAGGTGCCTGATTACATTATCCTATACAGCTAAAATTGTGTACAGAAATATAAATAACCTGAACTAATTATCTAGCCATCTGGACAGAAACAATAGGTGAATGGGAATTCACATGTAGAAAATGTTATAATTAACATGTTAATTAACTCAACACTGCAACAAGGCTAAAACAAAATACATTACACATTATCCTACGTATAAACACAGAACACCTTATTAAACAGACAATAGCAGGAGATCACCAGTAACAGACTGTCCATCTCCTACATTGAAGAATCTGGAATCCACATCCAAGCAACCCCCTGACTATTCAGAAGTCACAGACTTTATGGCAATGGTCTACAACAGTCTATGATGCAAAGCTCATACAATGTTCTATCATTCTGATACAGTGGAAATAACGTATCCTAGATTTCTTGAGGGATATTGTGGACAAATATCACTGTCCCATTTAAAGCAATCAAAACCACATTCTCAGTGTCCACCAAGTAGTTGTCCATAATTTTCTTGGTTACTCTGTGCCCCTATAAGACACAGGGTGACTTAAACATAAGAGGGGCCTAGGGAGCTGAGAGAGGGATTTTTCAACCTCTCGATGGTAAACTGGGTTCCACGGGCCCCCCAACCAAAGTGAATCCCGTCACAACTTTATCTTGTAAAGGATGCCTTTCCAAGCAGGGCCATATTTATATCTCAGGAGACCAATGGGAGAGAAATATGAAGAGCTAAACCCCCCTCCCCCAGAAGAACTGATTTTTTTTTCTTGATAAAATATTTTTATATGTGTAAAGGGGAATGCTGTGGACACATTAATAACCCCCAGCATTACTGTCAGAGGATGCATTAATAACCTCCAGAATTAGTGTCAATGAATGCATTAATAACCCCCAGCACTGGTGTCAGTGGACACATTAATAACCCCCAGCATTGGTGTCAGTGAAAGCATTAATACCCCCAGCATTAATGCCATAGGACGCAATAATAATCCCCAGCATTAATGACAGAGGAGGCAATAATAACCCCCAGCATTAATGTCAGAGGAGGCATTAATAACTCCCAGCATTGATGTCAGAGGACACATTAATTACCCCCAGCATTGATGTCCGGGGAGGCAATAATAACCGCCAGCATTGGTGTCAGGGGAGGCAATAATAACCCCCAGCATTGGTGTCAGAGGAGGCAATAATAACCCCCCAGCATTGGTGTCAGAGGATGCATTAATAACCCCCAGCATGGATGTCAGAGAATGCATTAATAACCACCGGCACTGATGTCAGTGGATGCATTAATAACCCCCAGCATTGGTGTCAATTAATGCATTAATAACCCCCAGAATTAGTGTCAGTGGACGCATTAATAACCCCCCCCCCCCGCATAGGTGTCAGTGGACATATTAATAACCCCAAGTATTGGTGTCAGGGGACACATTAATATCCCCCCCCCCGCATTGGTGTCAGTGGACACATTAATAACCCCAAGCATTATTGTCAGGGGACGCATTAATAACCACTAGCATTGGTGCCAGTATTATTAACCCCACTCCCCCACATTGGTGGTCAGTGGCATTGAAATCTAACCCCTCCCATGACCATCAATGTGGGGGGGGTTAACTTTCAATGACATTACCACAAATGCAGAAGGGGGTGGTGGTTTCCCTGCCATGAAGACCAATGCAGGGTGGGGGATGTGGGGGTTAACATTCACTGCCATGAAAACCAATACAGATGGGGGATGGAGGGTTTATCTTTCACTGCCACTGACCTCCCATTCCCCACCTGCATTGGCGATTACATTGATGGTAACCCCTTCCTGAATTCCAGCCTGCTCAAGTCCCATTCCCTTACTTTCTGTGCTTTGGCATTTGACAGAGAGCAGGAGAAATGAGATCTAAAGCACCCAGCTGAGCTTATCTCAGCACACACTCCTTATCAGATTACATTTCCTCTTCCAGGTGGGTGGGCAGGCAGGCAGGCCAATGGATCAAGCTGGCAGGCGGCTCGGCAGGCGGGTAGGAGCTCCGAAGCTGGCTGCATCCCCATCCCGCCCACATAACAAGCAAAAAAGAGTGACACCAGAGCCTGAAACTGCCGGAGGCTGGAGGAGGTGCAGTCCCACAGCTGGAGGGAGGGAGAAGCAAAATCCTTCCTCCAGCAGCTGTCATAGCCTGCAGTGTGCTTTTTTGTGAATACCAGGAGTACCGACAGTGTGGGGGGGGGGGAGAGTAACAGAAGGCAGTCTGGAGAGTGACAGTAGGGGGACCCGGACAATGACAGTGGGCGACCCGGAGAATGACATTAGGTAGGCATTGACAGGAGCCAGTATGCCAGCAGTGACAGCTGCACTTTAGTGCTTCTCTCTCTCCAGATAGGCACCCCTCTATGAAGGGCTCCTGTAGGCACATGCCTACAATGCCTATTGGGAAATCTGGTTTCCAAGTCAATTTTTAATGAAAGATTTGATCTAGATAGGAACATTTATAAAAGTACCTCCAAGCTTGGAAAAAGGAGACATATGTCTGTGTAAATTTCCTATTAGCCTCATTATAGCTCATCAAAAGCAATTTATACATTGGCAAAATATCTGCAGCCTTCTTTCACTAGTCTAAAGTTATGCAAGGGGGGTTGCCCCTGAAAGGAAATACAGATTTGTAAGAGTCTATTTATTTTGCTCTCTATATATTTCATTTAATAAAGAAGTGGAGAATATTCACTTTACAAAGTGAATTTAGCTTAAAGCGATATTAAACCCAAAACCAAAAAATGTAATAAATTGCAGCCTACCAATCCTTAGATGTGTTGACTGCAATCATTTTCCTTTTTTAGACGTATTTCCTTCCATTTTCACCTGGTGATCTAACCATTAACACACCTCCTATATTAGAGTTCCCCCACTCTGGATGAAGGAACAAAGGAGCACCACTGAACAGCAGCATTGTCAGTGAGAAGGAAGGAAAGATATACTAGCAGATTTAGATTCATTAACAAATTGAAGTCAAACTCCAACTCACATTGCAGTTAAACAAACAGTCACAGTAACAGTTTTTTTTTCTTTTGGGATAAAGGTATCTAAATAAATATAAAAAAAAAAAAAAAAAAAAAAAAGCTGATAACTGTAAGCACCCCTTTCAGTGATAAATGGCTTGTCTCAACACTCTAACTGCTACATTTGTAGGTAGGTGTGTTCTCTGAAAAAAACAACAGACTTACTGACTAGATCACCAGGTGAAAATAAGGGTGAGGAAACCTAAAAAAAAAGAAAACAAATGCATTACATCTAAGGATTTATAAGCTCCAATATAATAAATGTTTGCTTTTGGGTTTAATGTCACTTTAAAGTAGTATTACACACCAACAAAAAATTGAATATATTGCAGCTTATCAATCCTTAGATGTGGTGGCTGCATTTGTTTTTTTAGGCTTTATTCCCTCTGTTTTCATCTGGTGATCTGACCAGTAACACACCCCCTGTATTAGAGTACCCCCCCAATCTGGATGATGGAGCAGAGGGGGCACCTTTGGATAGCAGTATGGTCAGTCTTGGGGGGAGGGGGGGGTGGGGGGTCAAATGTACAAGCAGAATTAGATACACAAAACTGAAGCCAAACTCCAGCTTGTGCTTTATAAGCAACTAAAGCAAACATTTTTTTTCCATGTTTTCTCTCTAAATAAGGTTTTATCTAAATAAATAAAAGCTGATTAAAATAAGCACCCCTGTCAGTGGTAAATGGTTAGTATCACTCCTCTAACTGCTACTTCTGCAAGAGAACTTATTCTTTTGAAAGACAACAGATGAAAAAGAAGGAACAAAAGAGCTTAAAAAAGAAAACAAATGCAGTCATTACAGCCAAGGCATCTTTCACACGGGCTGTCCGATCTGGTCTGCCTGTCAGTATTTTAGGTGGACCTGATCGGCCCCTCTGCTGACATCCGCCGTTATTCGATCCGTTCCTGTCTGCAAAATCTAGACGGATGGGGGTCCTATTTTCCATCTGTCTGGCAGATCAAATCAGATATGATAGGGTGAAAAACAGACAGGCGGTCCAGAGCGATCCCCGCTGAGCAAGTGGTGTCCGTGCAACGGAGGCGCTCGTGTGAAAGGGGCCTAGGAATTGCTAAGCTGAAACATAATAAAGTTTGCTTTTTGGGTTTATTACCATTTTACAGTAAAACCTTGCTTACTTAGAATACCCATTTGTACATAAGGAGAAAAAAATAGGATTCTTGCACGACATGATTGGATTGCTGGCACGATTACAGCTTTACCTTATTTATTAAACTAGGTAAACATTCACTTTGCAAAGTAAACATTCTCTACTCCTTTAGTAAATGAACCTCAGTGTTTAGCGGAAGAATATTATTTGTTGCACACAAACAGTAGCTCAGAATAGAACGTTTCCTCCAGGGATATGTTAACAGCTGGTTATAAAGCTTGAGCTTTTCTAAAGCTTTTGTAGGAGGACATGCCAGATAATTAAAAATGTAACATTGAGAAAATTAAGTAAATGCTTTTTTAATTATTTCTTCTTATAATTTAGAAATCCTTTACAATGCATTCTGTTATTTTGCAAAACAAATTTACTAAATATTTATAGTCTATTTTTTGGAGTAATAAAGGGATTGCCTCTAGTGGGTATGACTGTTAACCACTTCTGGACCGGAAGGTTTTACCCCCTAATGACCAGGCCATTTTTTTTTTTACGGTACTGTATCAGTTGTGGATATTTTTAACTGATTCATGACAAATGCTCCCATACATGTGTAATAATATCTCTCCCCCACAGGTAGTTTGGTAAGCTTTGACGATGTGTGTAAAGATGGCTGCCGCATATACAATTGACCATGTGGTTTTGGGGGGAAGTTACATAGTTAGTCAGGTTGAAAAAAGACACAAGTCCATCTGGCTCAACCAATAAAAAACAAAAAAACAGTAAAGAAAACCCAACCATACAATCCCATATACACAATCCTATACCCACAGTTGATCCAGAGGAAGGCGAAAAAACCCCAGCAAAGCATGATCCAATTTGCTATACCCAGGGAAAAAAATTCCTTCCTGATCCCCCGAGAGGCAATCAGATATTTCCTGGATCAACCTTACCTAAAAAAATTAGTACCCATTTATATTAAGAACATCCAGGAAAGAATCCAGGCCTTTTTTAAAGCAATCTAGTGAGCTAGCCAGAACCACCTCTGGAGGGAGTCTATTCCACATTTTCACAGCTCTTACGGTGAAGACGGCTTTCCGTATTTGGAGATTAAATCTGTTTTCCTCTAGACGTACGAGTGCCCCCTTTTCCTCTGTGTTGACCCTAAAGTGAAAAACTGAACACCAAGTTCACTATATGGACCCCTTATGTATTTGTACATGTAAACCACGTGCAATCATGTCTTGCTGACATCACTCACAAAACAACCTGTGAGTGGTCAGCAGGAATATTTATATCCTATGGGTGGTCTCTGGTCTACAGGACTATAAATAGAGTCTCTAGTATGGGGGAAGGGAGGATCGTTCGTTTTTTGGATCTGTTGAAGGAAAGCATGTAGCAAAAAAAACTCCTCACTGTCCTGTTCCAGATATCGAGTGCAAGCTGTTGCCAAAGTTAAGTGTTATTTGACCTTTCTTTGGGATATTGGGAATAGGAGTGTGTGTTTGATATTTTAGTGGCTGTCCAGTATACCTTCATTATAAATTTTGTTGTTTGATTTGATGTAGGCACTGCCTTAATTTAACTGACAATTGCGCGGTCATGCGATGCTGTGCCCAAATAAAATTTATGTCCTTTTTTTCCCACAAATAGAGCTTTCTTTCAGTGGTTTTTGAACACCTCTGCGGTTTTTAAAATTAAAAGTTGTGAAAAAAAAAACATATATTTTTGCTATAAAACACAGCCAATTAAAAAAAAAAAAAATTAAAAATCAATTTTTTTCCATCATTTTAGGCCAGTATGTTTTTATTCTTCACATTTTTTGGTAAAAAAAAATCCCAATAAGTATATACTGATTGGTTTGCGCACAAAATATCGCGTCTACAAACTAGGGGATAGCTTTATGGCATTTTTAATTATTTTTTTTTCTTTACTAGTAATGGCGGAGATCAGCGATTTTTAGCAGGACTGCAACATTGCGGCGGACAGATCGGACACCTCCTAACTGGCACTTTTGACACTTTTGAGGGGACCAGTGACATTACTACAGTAAACAGTGCTAAAAATATGCACTGTTACTGTACTAATGACACTGGCAGGGAAGGGGTTAACATCAGGGGTGATCAAAGGCTTAAGTGTGTCCCTAAGGGATGCTTTCTAACTGTGTGGGGGATGGACTCACCAGATGAACACAGAGACCTGTGTTCCTAAATAGCAGGAACACAAGATCACTGTGTTCATCTCTGACAGAATGGCGGTCTGCCTTGTTTACATAGGCAGACCACCATTCTGTACCTCTGAGGAACGATCGCAGGTGGACCCACTGATTGGCTCCCCCTCTGGCCACTGACTATTGCTTACAGGTACGTTGTTTCGTGCAATAGAGCCGACTTGCCACAGTATATGTACTGCTGGCGGTCGGCAAGTGGTTAAAGTATATGTGAACCCCTTCATTGTAAAACAACTCATTCATTTTAAAATAGAAATTATACGCAAAACATTTGTGTGTGTATATATATATATATATATATATATATATATATATATATATATATACTTTTTTATAATTGATGACCTGTGTTAATATTGTCAACGAAAAAGTTTTTGTCAAAATTTTCGTCAGCTGCATTTTTTACAGTGATGAAAACGAAACAAAAATTACACCACATTTTCGTCCACTGACAAAAACTATGACCAAAATCAATTCCGTTTTCATTAACGAACATAAACTAAATGAAAATGTGAGGCAGGGACGTTTACCCTCGGTAATTAACTTCCGGTTTCCATGGAACTCTGCCTGCTTCCACTCCCAGCAAGCAAGCAACTGTGTGCATCCTGCATTACAGGCCTCTGAGTCCTCAGGTGACCGTCCAGAGACCAGAGGAGCACTATGCATTACAGGCCTCCCAAGTCCCAATGAGAGTCCAACTCCCGACTCACGAGTCACAATGACGACCACCCAGAGAAGAGAGCTGTGAGTGTGTACATTACAATTACAGGCCTGAGGCCTCCCCTCAGACCACTGTCCATCCAGAGCACTGTGTGTGCATTACAAGCCTCCTCTGACCAGTTACCTGTGCACCGGCATCCAGAGCACTGTGCATTGCAGGCTATCCCTCAAACCTAAGCCCACCATCTAGCACTGTGCATTACAGGCCTACCCTCAGAGAGACCACCAACTAGAGCACTGTGTGTGCACTACAGGCCTCCTCTGACCACCGGCACTGTGCAGCATTATAGGCCTCCTCAGACAGACCACCATCCAGAGAACTGTGTATTACAGGTCTCCTCAGACTGTCAAGAGTGGCTAAGACCCCATTCACACTAGCGCGACTTGTCAGGCGACTTAATCGCCTGACAAGTCGCGGTGGGTCGCTCACCATTGAATAGTACAGGACCCGTTCTAATAGGAGTGACACAAGTCCTTTACTACTTTGGGGCGACCTGGAGGCGACTTGCATTGACTTCAATGATAGGAAGTTCGTGCATGTCGTGCCGAGGTCGCGGTGCACGCTGTGCACCGCAACTTCACAGGTCGCTCCAGCAAGTCGCGTCGCCCCTGTCTGAACGGGGTCTAAATCTCTGAGTTTGTTTAAACCTTAAAACCATAAATAATAACATGATATTCGTTTTTTTTTTACTCCAGGAGTATATAATGACTTTAAAAATTCTATAGAAATGCCTAAATAATGCATTACAATTCAACTCAACATATTAGTTTTTAGTTGCCTAAAATTATTTTATTCAACTAAAATGTACTTGAGATTTTAGTAGACTAAAATATGACTTCAAACAAATGCAGATGACTAAAATGAGACTAAAACTAAAATGGCATTTTAATCAAAAGTCTATGACTAAATCTAAAACAATTGCAGATGAATAAAATGGAACTAAAACTAGCATTTTAATCAATAGACTATAACTAAAACTAAATCAAAATTTGATGCTAAAATTAATACTGGTGATCATATTCCTTCTGTTCTCAGCTGTATAAGGAGCTCAAAGTGCTGAGGGAGGAGAAACAGCAGCACATTGCTCTTCCCAGTGAACAGCTGTACAAGAGAGGGCGTGCCAGCAAAAGTCTAATCATTGGAGACACAGCACAGCTAGAGAACTTGTGCAGATATTAAATCAACAATTCATAATTAGTACCAATCAAAATTCAAAACATCAATCAATCTGTGCCCAACATTAATGTAAAGTGCAAACAGTCCATATGCAGCATCAACCAGTCCACATATCATTGGTGTCACACAATGTGGCAGAGACTTGATAGTTAGTGCAGATTAAGCCTTCACCTCCACACTTCACCCAGTGATCTAGTAAGGTACTCCTTACCGGAAATATATGACCCCTTGATTATAGGGGGTCACATAGACATTTTCTCCAACTCAATGCACGATCCTCAGCTCCTCTGTCACACAATAGGTTCCAGCAATAAGCCTTTAGAGCATATCAAACAAACATGGCGGCAGAAGCCAATTACCGAAGACCGAAGACAGCCAATTAGGCGGAAACGCGTCAGACAGGAGGCGTGCCGTCACCACGTCGCTGGGGATCCGGACTGCAGCCGGACCCTAGTCATACAGGAATTCCTCACGCTTTTTTACCATTACATCTCATGTAAGTGCAATTTTATTTTCAATAAAGTTTACACCAAGGATAATGCACTATAGCAGTCATTCCTTTTTTCATGTTATGCTGGAACGATACGATCCATCCCATCGCTTACTATAAGCGGCTACCAGTGCCATCGGAATACAGGATCTTATCTGCCCGTGAGCAGCGCAATAGTATTCGGTGTCCATATCCACCACAGGCTGATAAGGACCAATTGGATACAGAGACATACCCGTCCAAGAGGGATGCAATTACGCATGTCATCTATATCCATCTGGTAAGAAGCCCAGCAGGCTACTTTATACGCACGGTGGGGAGCACCTTTTGATTTGGGAGCACCTGGGATTGTTTGTTTCCTTTAAGGAGAGCACTTATTTCATTCCGTCCGGTAAGGAGGAATTCTAACAGGTGGAGGGAATTCAAGTCACTTATTGCTTTTGAACACCATCTGTCACCAGTTACATCACCGAAAATTGTTTCAACACAGACACATTAGTGTCTTGGGACTTTTTCTCACATATATTTATATGTAAGAGTTTTGCACCTATATTGTTTATATTTGAGGTTGCACATCATTTGTTTGCATTTTTGCACATATTTTAGATATAGCGCACCACCAATTACACGCATATATATATATATATATATAATGCATGAATTATAATTGAATCAATAATATAATTTTATATATATATATATATATGTGTGTGTGTACATTATATATATGCATATATATATATATATATATATATATATATATATATATATATATATATATATATATATGCACATATATATATATATATATATGCACATATATATATATATATATATATATATATATATATGCATATATATGCATATATATATATATATATATATATATATATAATATAAAATGTGTTTTGTGCAACGTTTTTTTTTTTTTTTTTGAATTTCCCTCCCTAGTTCCACTCCCATGCAGCATTGCTGCTGCAGGGAACGGAACTAGGAAGTGATCAGACCGACGGAGGACGGAGGAGCGGCGGGACTCTCGGCTGGCGATCTCAGCAATGAGAGATCATCGCTGGATCACCAGGATAAGGTAAGAGAACACCGCTGCGCTCTCTGCAATCCACCCCGAGCGTGACTCGGGGTTACCGCTCCTGATATGATAAATCAACCCCGAGTCACGCTCGGGATTACCGCCAGGGAGGTTAAGAAACATCTAAAAGGTAGGAAATATTTAAACAATTTTTTTTTTCTTTGGTGTACTGTGTGAATGGAAATACAGAATAACACATATATTGTGGACTTTTCTCAAATGTGACTGCAAAAGTAAAAATACATTTTAAGCAAAAAATAAATCATTCTAATGCAAACTCTGCCTGCAAAAGTTGTCTGATGTTATTACACAAAGCAGGGGTAGTTCCATCCATTTATGTTGCCAATATCCAGGAAAATAGACAACAAGGTGCTGAGATTCCAGAAAAGTTCAGTTTGTCTCAAGCTACAGATGCACACTTTTGCTTTAGCTGTTGCAGTAAACAACAGTTTGACTGATTATATAAGCTCTAATAGAAACATACAATGTAGATGCAGTCTAGCTCCATAACAAATGGGAACTAGTAACCATGCTGCAACACCAAAAACACTTATTAAATATAATTGTACGCAATATTTGCTAAGATCTGTGCATCAGCATAAATTGTGCTTGACTCAATGAACCCAGTGCTACAGCATAATTATATTGAAAGGTGAAAATATAAGCAGTCACATCCACTGCTTTCTAAACATGCACCCAATTAGTTTATTTTTATGTCATATTGTTTTTTTTTTTTTTTTTTTTTTAATGAAAAGGGAAACATTTACGGGCTTATTGATACCGGATTAAGTTTATTACAGAGTTCAAGTTTTGGTGTTAAAGTGATGCTAATCTGAGAAGTGGTAACTGCCATAATTCATTCATATACAACAAACACAGCATATCAAATCACTGTATTTTTTTTTTTTTAATTCCCTAAATACCTTATTCCTGCAGCACTGTTGTGTGGTCACATGACCTTACCCCATTCTATGATATCTGCAAGGAACAATCCTTGGGAAGGGCTTCTATTACTCTGCAGATGTGTGTTCTCTACAGTATAAATCCTAATTAGAACCCTGATTGGTGCTATGCCAGTCACATGACTAAAAATTAACAGTTTCAGAATAGTAACTCAAATTAGATTATAAATATCAAATAACTGTTTTACAGCTCCCTATAAAACTTTATTGAACTGCAAATGTGTATTTTTTTTTTTGGCGTAGGCAGAGTCAAAGATGACTGACACCAGCATTCCTTTTGTTCAGATGGCATCTACATGCAAGGCTTTTTTATATATTTTTTTACTTTGCAGGTATTAGCAATTACATTTGATATATGTAATACTGATTTTTTTTGTGAGTCTCTTAGTGAATGTAATCAATCAGCATACTATATCCTGCTCCCACAGTGTTTGGCAATTGGAGAACATAGAGGATGAGGGAGAGAGGGGAGTGTCATTTTACCACCGTGTATTCACCCACATTTGTGACTATATGTGGACTGCACAGATAGGAAAAAGAGCACATCAAGAGCTTAGAAAACAACTGAAATATGAGCATGCTCAGTAGAGGACACCAGCTGGTCTACACAATCTCAGCATGCAATGGGGAAACAGAAAAGATGGGAGGGACAGCTGAAGGCAGGATCAAGCACTTATGTCTCACTCTACACAAAATAAATGCTTTAGTGGCTTTTGTGAGTATGAACGTTTTGTTAAATAGAATGTAATGAGAGTTTTTTTTTATAGTCGTGTTTTAATGACACTTTAAGGATGCATGAGTCTGGTAAAGCTGAACTGTATTCAAAAAAAGTAAATTTCAAGGATGAGTTCAACTTTTTTTAAATAATAATAATTATTGCAGAAAAATTAGCATTTAATATTTTTTATGAAGGAGCATGGAAAGCATTGCACCCATGGTCAGCAGATTAAGATTGCAATGTCAGACTTCTGCAGACAAGCCCTGCAGTTTTCAGCCCATACCTCTATATGGGTTGTCAGGCTGAAAACTGCAAATCTTGTGAATGAACTGCAACGGCACTCACCGGTACCTTCCCAGTTAATTTAGAACTACAGTAATCTGCTGCAGCGGCTGACAGTACTTGTATTTCATTCATTCACAGGAAACTGTGAGTGGAGCCCAACATGGCCACGCTGTTTTTTAATTGTGACTTAGGGATCTGGGGGAGAGGCAGCAGAAGCTAGAACACAAACTCATCCATAAAACTTGCTCTTCAACAAAGATTTAATTCCATTTTGAACACCAAATGTCTTTGCAAGTCCAGTTGAAAGGATCCAGCAGACTCTATCCACTAGATGCTTGTAGGCAGATGTAGTTTTTGCCTCCCTGCAGGGGATAGTTCTATTCCCATTGCACACCTTCCTGGATATAGGCACATCAGTTGTGGGTGCGGCAGCGATCACCAGCTGGACACTGGATCTATCACAGATACATACATATTCGCCAGCACACCAAGGATCTTGCACAGCAGTCCGAATAAACTTTTTTATTGCAAAAGGATCACATTAGGATAGGTGCCTATCCTAATGTGATCCTTTTGCAACAAAAAGTTTCTTCGGACTGCTGTGCAAGATCATTGGTGTGCTGGCAAATATGTATGTATCCCTACAGGGGAAGATGCTGTTCGGCATTTGCTCTGCAGGGGGGGGGGTGGAGAACAAGGGGGGAATCAAGGGAACAGCTGTCTGATTGGACTGATGTGGTGTCCATCTTTGACGTAGGCAGTGCTTATAAAAAGCACTGTCCCCTTTGGGTTGGCATGTATTCTGCATAGTGGTTAGGTGAGGGACAGTTCCCCGGCTGGTTAGGGGCAGTCAGCTTAGCATAGGGCCAAGTTCCTGTGGAGGGGGGACAAAGTAAGGACTGTGCTGTGTCTCAAGCAGTAGCCGTCCTGATCAAGGGGCCCCATTGCTAGTCTTCCTTCCAGCTGCCTCCTCTGTCAGATGCTGTCAGGTGTCCACAGTGTTCACCCTTACTCCCTGCCTGGATCATTGTAAGTGTTCCGGCCCGGTGTGGCTGAATTTGAAGAATTTTCTGTTCTCTCTCAACATTACCACAATAATGTACAATGTTGCATTAACCAGTCTCCATGAGAGTTCTCACCCCCTGCGGGCAGTGAGCCTGGGCCACACCTACAGGCTGCCCACAGAAAACGACAGGGGGAGGCGGATACAAGACCAGTCACCCTGCACAAGGATAAAGAACAGCAGTGACCAGTCTTCGTAAAAGGAAACTCCAGCGCAGATGCAAAGTTTCGTAATGGATTACTGCATGTTATAGAAAAATAAACAAAGCATACTAAGTATGAATATGCATGCTTCCTGTATTTTGACCAGGGGTCTCAAATTGACGGCCCTCCAGCTGTTGGGTAACTACAAGTCCCATTATGTCTCTGCTTATCAAAGTCATGCTTGTAACTGTCAGTCTTGCAATGCCTCATGGGTATTGTAGTTCTGCAGCTGGAGGACCACCAGTTTAAGACTCCTGATTTAGACAATATTTGGATAACCTAGAGTTCACCTTTAAAGTGTATCTATACCCACTTTAGGGTAAGGTTAGAGCCCCTGTTAGGTTTTTATTTCTAGGAGAAATTAGGTGCTTATGGGTGCTGCAACAGTCTGTATCAAGTAGAAATGGTAAACTGCTTGCCTGACCATGTTGAGATAGCACAGCATCCCACATGTATCCTACCCTGCAGGAGAGTTACTGCCTGTTGGTCCAATGGTCGAAACAAAGTGCTTACTGAAGATCCCTGGAGAGCCAACATGTTTCGGGGATCTGCATTTGCTTTGTAAGGGCTGTAAGCAAAAGTAACTTGAGGTTGGTGGAGAAAGGATAACACCATGAACTGCCCTCTAGGAAACATGAAATTGTTATGCAGGGTATATGTAAGGTTTTCAATTAAACATGACAGCAATTAGAGCTGTAATTATAGCTAGAGGTGCCTAGCAAGACACATATCTATACAAGAAGATTCGATCCAGCCAGCCTAGCAGTAAAATTTAATTTGGAAAGGTTTTTCTTAACATAAAAACCACAGAAAATAAAAGCATGTTCGTTTTATTAACTTTGCTAGATTCTCTGCTTGACGACGCTGTTCAGGGATTGAGAGGCTGGCCAGGATTAAAGTTTAATATGGCATAATACAACTTTAAAAACTTTTTTTATTTTTAATAGGAAACGGAACAGTATTAAAAATAAATCAGTCCACAGAGTGCTACAGACATTTCAGAACAGAAGGCTTCTTATAGAAACTGCCCAATATGAATGGTAACTTTGTTGTAATATTAGTTATTTTTGCTCAAATTCACATGCATAAACTTTTAGCATGTGCATTATGAATCATACACTAATATAAATCAAATCTATGCTATTTTCAATTTGGCATGAAATGCATTTCTACTTGTGGTGAATCAAATCCTTTGTTACGTACTACAACAAAAATTAATTGTTTAACAACCAACCTCTACTTTAAAAAGTGATTGTAAAGTCTCATTTAAAAAAAAAAATGAAAAATAACAAACATGTTATACTTACCTCCTCTGTGCAGTTGATTTTGCAAAGAGCAGACCAGATCCTCCTCTTCTGGGGCTCCTCATTGCTGCTCCTAGCCTCTCTCTCCATTCGAGTGCCCCCACAGCAAGCAGCTTGCTATGGGGACACCCAAGCCGAGCTGCAGCTCCGTGTGCTGCTGCTTGACCCCACCCTTCCCTCTCCTGATTGGCTAACTGACGTTGATTGGCAGCCGTGGAAGCCAATGGTGCTGCGGCTGTGTCTCAGCCAATCAGGAGGGAGAGTCCCAGACAGCCGAGGAACTTTCAGACATCGCTGGAAAGAGAGGGACCTCAGGTAAGCATTAGGGGGTGCTGGGGGGGCTGCTACACATAGAATGCATTAAGATTAAAAACCTTCCTGACTTTACAGCTCCTTTAATTTACATAGTCTTAAAAATATATATTTAAATTTTTTTAATATTTGTTTGAAACTTGAGGCAATTACATTAAAATGGCAGCCAGGTGGAAGATCAATGTAAAGCACTGAGACATTGAAAGCTGGTGCTAAAATTATTCCATAAATTGCTGCAGATTTTAAAAAAGACATCTAGCAATATTTGTTCTTTGTACTCAAGTCAGTCAATAATGTTTTGTAATTGAGCTGGAAACCACAGGTGGTTTTCTACTGATGAATAAAATTAAAATGATTCGGATCCCAAAGAACAATAAATTGCCAGATTAGTCATTAATATGTTTTGTGTAAGCATAAAGTGAACAAAACAGAACAGAAAATTGAGGACTCACTGGGGGCAATTAACAAAATGGCATATACTTTCCACTAAGCGTGTACACCTGTGGTTAATTGACATAAGTAAACTGTAGAACTATTAGAAAATAACACTGTTAGGCCCTTTTCACCCTTTGCTTTTGGGGGGATGGATGGGGAGGGTAAAAACAGGTGGTTGAGGGCAGGGCTGCTGTTAGAAATTATGGGGCCCCACACAGCCTACCTGACAGGGCCCCCTTCCCACGGCCAAAAGTGACTGAGGACATAGATTTATCCGTCCCTTTCTCTGTAGCCTCGGCTGCACAGATGAATGAATAGAAAGTGCTCCAAGGCTTACTGCTCATTCACAAGCTGAAGCATAGTAAACATAGTTTACTATGTTTCTGTGACGAATGAACACAGGATTGATTAGTACCGAATGCTTACTGTGTTCATTTAGGAATGGAAAGGGCCAGGAAATAACATATTTACTGGCCCCTTCCACCACTCCCCATCCTGAAACATCCCCCATGTGCCCACAGTAGCTGCCGGAAGGGGAGGAGGGAAGCCGGAAGTCCTGCAAGAGAAAAGGGCACACAGGGGGGCCCGGACAGCAGATGGAAGGGGAGCATGTGCTAGAACCAACCTCCCTGCCGTGCATCTGGAGGGAGAAAGAAGAGGAGAAGCTGGCAGCACTGCAAGGGGAGGCAGAAGAGGATCAGTGTCTGCAATAAGACAGTACAGCCAGACCTCCTGCTCAGCAGGTGTGTGGGCCCTCCTTTTGAACTGATGGGGTCCAGGCCCAGTACAGAAGGTCTGGCTTTACTGCCTTATCAGTGGCCTTGGATTGAGGAAAAAAACAGGGTTGTACACGTGTCTTGGCTGCTATGCTTTGTTTCTAATTTTCTGCAAAAATGATCCCCCTGTTGTGTTCTGCAGGCTGTAGCCACTGTCTTGCAAACACGTGACATACTGGTGACCCACTGTTAGTTAGTGTGTCGCTCAGGCTCGATCGTAGTGGGTAATTGGGTGGATGATGCCACATCTGTTGCAGGAGTGCCGGTAAGGGATGGATATATGAAAAAATTGGTCGCACACCACCAAAGGATCCGATGAAGAAGAAGAAATGTATTTTATTCACATGAGTGGTATAAGGTACAGCAGGGTAGGAAATAGTAGATGCATTTCATGTGCTTGTTCATTAGTGTGCTTGTTCTTCTTCATCGGATCTTTTGGTGGTGTTCGACCAATTTCTTCATATACTGTATGCTCTTCCCTGTGGCGAGCAGAGGTTCAGCACCAAGTTCAGATTGTGGATATTGACTGGCCTGAGCGGTGTTATTCCTATTGAGTGTCCCTCCTATCAAGTGTCCCTACAGCAAGCAACTTGCTATGGGGGCACCCGAACCGAGCTGCAGCTCCATGTGTCCATTCAGACATGAGGCTACAGTTCGGCCCCACCCCCTCTCTCTCCTGATTGGCTCACTGACATTGATGGACAGCCGCGGGAGCCAATCGTGCCATGAATGTATCTCAGCCAATCAGGAGGGAGAGTCCCAGGAAAGACAAGGGACTTGTGGACATCCCTGATCAGAGAGGGGGCACAGGTAAGTATTAGGGGTTCTGGAGGGAGGGGTGCTGCTATACACAGAAAGCTTTTTATCCTAATGCACAGAATGCATTAAGATAAAAAAAACCTTCCTGACTTTACAACTCCTTTAACTGTTTTCTAGGGGTTGTGATTTGGACAGCTGTGAAGCTGCACAATCACTTTCACACCTCCCATAATGTACCACCTCCCCTGCTCTTCCTGAGAGCCCAGGATGGGCATGGCAGATGTCATAAGGGAGAGTGGAATCCATTTGCTGATTGCCTCTGCACTGAATGAAACTGGAAACAACATGCTTCTTGAAACCTAGGCCTCTTTCACATGGGCTTTCCGATCTGGTCCGCCTGTCAGTTTTTCAGGCGGACCTGATCGGATGCTCCATGCAGTCCTATGGAGCAGCGGATGTCAGCAGAGACATCTCCGCTGCTATCTGATCCAATCCTGTCTGTGAAATCCAGACAGATGGAAATCCTTTTTTCCATCCGTCTGGAGGATCAGATCGGATAAGTTCAGATGAAAAAGAACAGGCGGTCCATTTTCATCCGATCTCCCATAGAGGAGGGCAGGGATCTGACAGCTCCATCTCTGCAAAGTAAGTGGAGATGGAGCTGTCATCCGCCTGCTCAGTGGGGATCGGTGGATTCCCGCTGAGCAAAACGGAGTTTGTCGGTTGCACCGCCTGTGTGAAAGGGGCCTTCTGGTTTTAATGATGTCATCCCTTTTAGTTTTAAAGCTGTTGTGGCTGGGGAAGAAGCTGATCAAGCATGATCTGTAGTTGATCAGCTTCAATGGAATGTAAAAGTGACATTCTGCATCTAATAGACCCCATCAAGTCTCCTTGTAAGCTCCCCCATGTGAAAAATAAAGCAAAAAATAAAAAAGTTTAAAAAAAATGAATGATACAGTAAATAAGAATAGAAACCTGCTTCACACATTATTATACAGGATTTATATTGCACCAACAGTTCATGCAGCGCTTTACAATTTAAAGGGGAGACAATTACAATACAGTTCAATACAGAAGGAATAGGGGGCTTTGCTCATGGAGCTTTCAATCTAAAGAGAGGGGAAGGTGGTGCAAAAGGTAATAGCTGTGGGGGTGATCTGTTAATAGTGATTTTGGTGCAGTTCTTAGGTGGAGGCGGGGTAGGCTTCCCTGAATAAGTGAGTTTTCAGGGATCGGCTAAAGGCAGACAGGGTAGGGGCACAGTCCAATAAGTGAATCTATGAATTGCTATAAAACCATCTATTGATTCTCTTGTTTGCTCATCTGTACTGCTTTAATATATGTTTTTATAAATCAGATAATATTATTTTATTTGCACATTCTTAGTGCATTAGTTGTTAGAAAAATAATAAGGGGCAGAGTTTGAGCATTTACCCCTAAGTGGCATAATGCAAAGATACATCCCTGATGGTAACTGAACCATTTGAATATTTTGAGTAAAAGGGAGGGCCAGCAAGGCTTATACACAGTGCAGCTGAGGCTTGGGATTGACATTTCCAGCTATGGTTTCATTGATATTCTACTGGGAAAAAAAGGAGAACTACAGCCAAGATAAAAGTCACCAGCACTTAGATTTGATATATAGATCACGTACAAGCAGCATTGTTTAATAAGAGCTGTAGACATATCTGTACTGAAAGGAAGAAATAAAGTCCCCATGTGTGTATGGGCAGTGTGAAAAGTTTGCTTCACAAAAATGCCAGTAGGCTTTAAAATCAATTATTTTAAACAAGGACTTCAAAATTTTTTATTATGTGCACATTTAACCACTTTCCTACTGGGCATTTTCACCCCCTGCGCCGTGTCGCACTTTGAATGACAATTGCGAGGTCATGCAACACTTTACTTAAATTCAATTTATATACTTTTTTCACACAAATAGAGCTTTCTTTTTTTTTGGCATTTAACCACTACTGAGTTTTTATTTTATTTTTTCTAAACAAACGAAAAAAGACCGAAAATATTGAAAACATTTTTTGCAAGTAAGTAATTTTTCTCCTTCACTGATTGTCCGACTCTCCCATCAATACAAGATCTTGGTGAAGATCTTGGTGAAAAATTAATGGAGCACTGGACTGAAAAAAATCTTGTGACATTGCTGAAGCTTATTGAAACAATGCCCCAGCAAATGCATGCCGTAATCAAAGCCAACGAAAGAAATTGTGTGATCTTTTTCTTTTTTTTTTGGTGGCGACTTTTTTTTGGCCAGGCAGTGTATATTCATTAGGGATGAGCTTCGAGTTTGAGTTGAATGTAAGTTCGACTACAACATTGGCTGTTCGCTCGTTCGTCGAATGATGAATAAATGGGCTTCTTCGCGGGAACTTCAAGTTCCTGCATTATCATGGACTCTGACCTCTGATTTCAATAAATCACCTGCTGGCTGGGGGATTTAAACCCACAGCCATCTCATTGCAAGCCTGGTATTCTACCATCTATGCCACCGTTAAGCCTGCTTAAGCTGAACACACTCTCCCTAACATTTATCTCATCCACTATGTGTCTATGTGTAGGTGAG
Source organism: Pelophylax lessonae (assembly GCF_965119305.1). NCBI lineage: Eukaryota > Metazoa > Chordata > Amphibia > Anura > Ranidae > Pelophylax > Pelophylax lessonae. The sequence goes on from NC_138772.1 coordinate 360,458,598, forward strand.
ATAGGAGTTAGTTAGTTAGGCAGGGAAAGTGTGTTCAACCTAAGTGTGCTTGACGGTGGCATAGCTGGTAGAACACCAGCCTTGCTAATTGTGGGGTAGTGGTTTTGAATGCCCTGGCCAGCGGGTGATTTATACGTGGAATTCTATAGTTAATAAATACATTGCTGGTAGGGAGAGAGATTTTTGCTTTTTACAGTATATACTGTATATATATATACACAGTATATATATATAGGCACTTCAGTTTATATCAGTTTATGTCAGTATTGCTGAAAAAAATGGCATGGGGTCCCCCCCAGTCCATACCAGGCCCCTCAGGTTTCGTATGGATTTTAAAGGGAACCCGCGCCAAAATTGAAATAAAAATGGCGTGGGGTTCCCCCTAACATCCATACCACACCCTTATCCGAGCACACAGCCTGGCTGGCCAGGATGGGGATGGGGGTGGGGGTGAGTGAGCACCCCCCCCTCCTGAACCATACCAGGCCAAATGCCCTCAACATGGGGGGGCGGGTGCCCCCCACCCCTAAGCACCTTGCCCCATGTTGATGGGGACAGGGGTCTCTTCCCGACAACCGTGGGCTGTGCTTGTGCGGGTCTGCGGGGAGGAGGCTTATCGGAATCTGGAAGCCCCCCTTTAACAAGGGGCCCCCAGATCCCGCTCCCCCTATGTGAATGGATATCCTACCCCTACACCTGAGGATAAAGCAATGTAAACATAAAAAATAAGTGATTTACTTCAGAAAACAAAAAATTAAGGGTAACTGCCCAAACCTTCTATAAACTTTATAAACTTTTATAAGCATTTTATTTTAATCTTTACAATCACATGAGCGAGACTTTCCCTAAGGGAAAATGTGGCATTAAAGGAAAACAAAGCAGGGCTTCCTTTAATGCCAAACAATACAAAACAATTTACACAGGGCCGTAGATCATTTTTTTCCTGGGGGGGGGTTCAGGCTTGGGTACCCCAAGGACAATATATAGCGCGCCTGCCACACTGGCACAAATTGTGGGTGTGGCACAAATTAACTAATTTCTTAACTAATAGGTGTGCTTGCTGTCAGAGCTGGGAAAACTGTATGTAGAATCAGCTACATACAGGATAAAGCACTGTGTTCCAGCAGCAGTATGGGGACTTCCAACCTTGCTCTCAGAACCAAATTAGATCTGATTAAGCGCTTAACCGTTCACAGGTCACCTTGTATTTTATCAACAAATAAATTAGCTGAGGTGGAGATTGTGACATTTTCCACCCACATTAATCAATCAAAGGAAGCTTTGTATTCATTGATAAAATACAAGTTGTCCTGTTAATGGCTGAGCGCTCAACCTGACTCAATTTTGCATGATGTCTCCATCCTTCTGCTGGAACACAGTATCATACCTCCCAACTTTAGAACTTGACAATGAGGGATAGCAAAGAAGGCATAGTCAAACTATTAGCAGTGGGAGGGGCTTAAGGGGCAGGGTCTACTCTGGCAGGAGAGAGGACAGGGGTCACCACTGGAAAGAGAGAGGACAGGGGTCACCGCTGGAAAGAAAGATGACAGGGGTCACTGCTTGAAGGACAGAGCACAGGGGTCACTGCTTGAGCGGCAGAGCACAGGGGTCACTGCTTGAAAGAGAGAGCACAGGGGTCACCGCTGGAAAGAGGTACATCGCATAGCTCCTATCCCTGCATTGTACATACCAAAGGTTAAGCACAGAAAGCAAGATCTTCTTTTCTTCCTCACCTGCTTGCAGTTCAGATCGGGTGCTTGTCTGCAGGCTTCTCCCCGCATCAGAGTTACTGCTCCATCCAGGCATCTGTACTGAAAGGCAGCCCATGGGATGAACTTTAAATTGTAGTGAAGGACAGCACACTTTACCACTTATAATGAAATAAGCGCAGAGGGGTGTTTGCCTGATGTGATAAATCACTTGAATAAACACAAAAACCCTACGCCAATGGTCATAAATGCAATCATATACAAAGTGATCAAATGTCCATATAGTGCAGATCCTTGGGCTAAGCTTGGGTGAATTCTATAAATCCATATTGTGCAAGTCCAATCACCAGAGAAAGTGCAGTATAATGTTGACCAGGAGCCTCCCCAAAATCACCAACACAACGTGCTCCACCACATGCTGCAATATATGCACTCTTCCAGTAGGTCCCAGTGTGACTTGTATACCATAAAAAGAGAACTCCAACAGGGAATATATAGTGTGATACCGTTTATTGTAGCAACGAAATAAAAAAAAAGTTTGCATATGCACTCACATTTACATCTATTATAATTCGCCAGCATACATAGTCTCTGGTCCAGTGTAGATGCCCTGACACTAGCGTCAGCCTAAGCCAGCATGCATTCCACTGCCCAGGAACCCCCAAGGAACAAAATGAGAAATGACGTCTACCTCATGGCTTCAATGCATTTTGTGCATGCACGCATCTTCAGGAAGCCAGCAGAATTAACTTAAAATTGTAGTGGTGGACAGCACACTTTACCAATTGGTGCCTGCACAGTAAACTAACAAGCTGGGGCAGCGGGACTGACATTTATTATAATGAGAAAAGTTTGACTGTGCAGCTCCCGTCCCAGTCCCGCAACTCAGGTAGCCTAGCTGCTGTGCCATTGACAGAGGCTCTGAGGGGGTTTCGACCCCCCTAAACCCCCCCTTATCTATGCCCCTGAATTTACATTATGATTGGTGCTATGGGTTACTACATTGTGCACATCATTACTGACTTGCTAAGTAAATATTTTTAATGCTATTTGATATAGCATTCAAATATTTACTTAACAAGGCAGTAATGATGTGTACAGTGCCCATTGTAGCCAATCATATTTAATCCTTATTTTATTTATCACAGTCAGATCAATAAAATATAATTGCCAATTGCTGATATTGGTTATTTTTTTTTTAATAATTACACTGAATAAGGAAAAAAATAAAAATAACCAATACCAGCAATAATATTTTATTGATCTGACTGTGATAAATAATATAGGGATAAAACATTATTGGCTACTATAAGCACTGTACAAATCATTACTTCCTTGTAAAGTAAATATTTTAATGCTATATTAAATATAGCATTAAAAAAATTAAAACCAATGAGTGGCACTTTCACTGATTTAGAATGCAGAGAGACAGTGGAGCACAGCACTAGACAGGGGACACAGCTTTTCCAGTTGACAAGCTGGTGATTGATTGGTCTGAGCAATCAATCACCAGCTTGTTAATAGGAAAAGAAAACTTTGGCAGCTCCCACCCAAGCCCCCGCCCTGCCCCACCCCATCTGGTTATTTGCCGACTCATGCTGTATGCCAGGCCCTGCTAAGAGAATGACAGGGTGTGCAGGCTGGGAAGAAAATCCGCTCCCATTCAACCCTGTCTGCCAGCGACACCTGCCCCCCTCTGATGTGGCTCCACACTTGCCCTCAGCTTATTTCCACTCACCTAATGCAAGCAGGAGAGTGGAAATTTTGAGCGCTATATTTATTTTAACTAATCACCTTTTTCTTAAATCAACACCACAGGGCTGGATCGCTGAGCACTGGCAAGATCACCCAAGAGAATGTATTTGCACCTGTGTATTTGAGCTTCATTTTTCTATTACTGCCTAAAGTTGACCTTTAGGTCTTCCTTTTAACTCTATTAAATTTAATTACTCCCCATCCTATACTACATTTGCAAACTGTTTTTTTTTTTTAACAATTTTTTTTTTGAGAAGAAGAAAGCTGGGGCTTCTGCCTTTCTCACCTAGGCAGTATGACATAACTGAAACAAACCAGTAAGTTAAAGACGTGCAATAAACATCTTTCAGGTGCAAACCTTGCTCAATTCCATCACCAAAAACAACCATGGCTGCTCACCTTATGAACATGACAACTGAATTAACAGGATGGTCAATTGGTCATAACACGCTTTCCCTATTAGGAGTTACACTTTGGGTGTTCACACTACAATTTCAGACTAAGCGATCCTTAGGCACGTCGGATGCATCAAGTGTATATAAAAGACCAAGAAAGGGACAAACAGTGATCCCTGCTTTATTTTTTATACTAAAAAGGCTTAAAAACACATAAATGCATTGTATTGGGGGATATTTATTTATTTATTTATTTATTTTTTAGTGCTCAAAATTTCAAGTCCTGAGCTACTAGCCAGGCCTCCAGAATTATTCGCCATCAGTTGCCCCACCCAACCCTTACCCTGCCCTTAATTCCGCTCCTAAACAAGACTTTGTAAATTATCTTATGAAATGACACTGTTAAATGTTTTATGACGTGCACTTGGGATGTTCGCACCAAAATTCCAGTCTAAGGCTTCATGTACACGGAACGTTTTAAAAAGTCCCTTGAATGCTGGAATTTAAAGGACGTTTAAAACGTCGGTCGTGTCGCGTTTGCACTCGCGTTTAGCGGGCGTTTGCGTTTAGAACCGTTTCTAGAGGTCAAAAAATCATTCCCCTTTAAAATGGAAAAACGTGAGCGCTAAACGTGGGTCATCGCGTTCGGTCGCGTTTTTGCGTTTGAAACGCCGGGAAACGCACGTTCGAACGCAAATAATTGCTTTCCAAAAAACGTCACTGAACTCAACTGCCTGCAAATGACTGTAAATAACCTGTGTACATGGACAGATAAGATAACATGGCAGTGGGTTCAGGGGCTTCTGAAAATAATGCCCAACTGCTCCTAAATGGCCGTTTACAAGTTGCAGTGTACATGGACCCTAAGTGATCCTTAGGCATGTCGAATGCATCAAGTGTACATACAAGACAAAGAGAGTGACAAATTGTGCTCTCTGCTTTCTTTATTATACTAAAAAAGGCTTAAAAACACTCTTACACAGATGGCACTTTTTCAAAAGTGCATAACTTGCGCTTGGTATAAGAACAATCCTCATCATTTAGAAAGATAGGCGTGGGTGATGTCAGAGGCATAACTCCTCCTCCCATACAGGTTACGTCCTGGGCGGGACTTTGTTCTCATCCTGCCGACGAAGTCCCACCCAGGACATAACGTGTATGCCATAAAAAGGAATACATTTCTAAAGATTGACACGTTTCAGCTTCCTATATAGGTCTTAGTCATAATCATGTTATTACGACTAAACCCTATGTAGGAGGCTGAAATGCGTTAATCTCTAGGAATTGATTCCTTTTTATGGTTCGATGAATTTAATAAAGATATAAATTTTTATTTTTGCCAGGGTGTTCTGGTGCCGGATTGTTTTTCTCTCTATATAATATAACTGAGCTTTCTGTCTCCTGCCACTAAATGCCACACCGTGCATGCACTGGAAATTTTGAGCATGCTTTCTAATGTATCCCACACACTGTGTATTTGCAGATGGAGCGCCAGAAAAATGAAGCTAGCTCCCTGATGATGTAGGAAAAGAAGATGGAGGCGGGGGACCTGGTCAATGGACTAAGGCCAACAATGCTGGTTTCCCTGGGTGGGTTAGTATGGATTTTAAAGAGAGCTCAGCAAACGAGGTAAGGTGAGATGCTAAGATGAGATGTTAAATGAACAGTTGAAAAACATTTTGTTTGTTAGATAAGTTCAAAATTAACCTTTTGATTTTGCTGGAAATCTTTTGAGCTTAAAATCTCTTGTATATACTGTTACCATTTGCCTTGCACTCTGAGGTCTACAGAACCATGCCCTTCTATGCTTTGCATAACAGAGGGGCCAGGTTCTACAAATTAATCTTGTTGTTGTTATCCTGATACAGAAAGATGAGTAAGTGTTGCCATCCTAGTAAAATGTTTTACTGGCAGAATCAGCAGGTCTACATAAAGAAAAAAAGCTTGAGAATAAAAAAAATAAATACAGCTACAACACAAGTTGGTAAGCTGAATATATATATATATATATATATATATATATATATATATATATATAATCTATCAGCAGGAATTACACATACATTTTTTTAAATCTAAAAACCTCTCTAAAATTACAGGTGGCAACATTTTTTTAAAGGAAGCATTGTCCTACCAGCAGTAATGGCTGTGATAACTGTATTGTCTGAATGCCCACTGAGATATGCATTAGTGACATCTTATTAAGTATATTACGTACACAATGATGTGTGACAGTAGAAAAGTCTGAGGTGTTGATTAACACTGTAGAGTGTGAATATAGTGTGAAAATATTGTAGTATTTAATGCAGACAAAATAATTTAATTTATTAAAACATGACTGAGAAAAATGAGCATATTAGGATTGTGCATATGTTAAAGATGAACTCCGAGAATTATATCCTTGGGCTAGCCTCCTCTCTATTCATCAAATCAGAAAAAAAAAAAAATAAAAGGCATTCTATGGGTGGTAGAGAAACCAATGGAGCAGCATATTGAAGAACCCACCTCTCAGACCCCATTCGCACTATGATGCATTATACCATTATACATATGCTCATTATTTTGCATGTTGTCACACAATATGCATAAGTTTGCCTATTCATTTGAAAAACGTAAAGTAGCCCATGCACTTTTTTGCACTTTGAGTGTTTTTCACTATGTTTTTTGTCACGTGTTTTTTGGGGGAGCAAAAATAATGCATCTGCTTACCTTTTTTGAGGTGCCATGAACCATAAATGGAACCACAGGCGTGACATGCGGTTTTTTGAATGTTTCGTGACTGCACACAAAATTGCTTGATTTTGCACACGTTCATGCGTTGCTATAGTGTGAATGCAACCTCACTGCATATACCATGCGATACTACTGCAATTGTTCAGCATTTCCAGTGGCCCTCTTGATATCAGGTATGCATACTTACATCAAGCCAAGCTGATTAAGTGTATAGTATATTTGAAAAATATAATTCCTGGAGCTCAGCTTTAAAGAAAACCTTCTTATAGGATTTGTTTTCATACTTTTCTGTAGAGAAACTCTAAACTCAGAAGACAGTGTATGTTGAAAAGGAACAAATATCCAAATTATATATACTGGCACATCAGAATGGCAGCGTGTTTAGTGATTTATAACGAATACGTTTATTAGCATGACTTAGCTGACTAAATGAAAAAAAAAAAAAAAGATAGACTCCTCCATCCAGACAAACAAGGTGGTGGCTGGGGGAATCCCCCCGACACTCACAATATTATATTCTGACAGTGGGACCCGCTGCTGTCAGAATACACTGATCAGCTTCTGCAGTCAATTGGATTTCCAGCAAAAGTATATGTTATACACCAAGGAGCATTGAAGTAATGTCCAAGTGTTTGGACTCCTATTCTATTTTGCTGGTTTTCGGAATTGGGGCCATGATTAAGAGGAACAACCAGGGGAATTTGTATTATGCCGCTGAAAAGGTGAAACTCTTGGACCAAAAGACAAACCAAAGCTAGAGCTAAAAATGTTTCACCACTTACCGCAAAGTGACGTATATATACGTCAGCAGACTTTGCGGGGTTAGCTAGAGGCACTATCCCGGTACTGTGGTTTAGAGCCGACGGTCGGCTTTCTGTCGGTAGCGACCGATGCGGCTCGGGAGCCGCTCGATCGTTACCAGGGTGAACGGAGGGGACGTCCCTCCCCCCCTCCCGCCACCTTCCGTGACTTTGCCCGGACCTCCCGAGCATCCAGCACGGTGCATCCGCCGGCTGGATGGAGTCCCGATCTAAGCCGGAAGCGGGTTCGATCAGATCTCCGATGACGTAACCCGGAGGCGGCGTCCATGACGTCACTTCCGAGTTACTCTGCTTCAAAAGGCGGCAGATTTAAAAAACGACTTTATGCAAAAATGCAGTTTTTGGCGTTTTGCATACATGAAAGTGTAGTGGAGGGGTCTTGGGTCTTTTAGACCCTCGATCCCTCCATAAAGAGTACCTGTCAGTGCATATTGGTGTCACAAGGGATGTTTACATTGCTTGTGACAGCAATAAAAGTGATCAGATTTTTTTTTTTTAAACCTGTAATAAAGTTAAAAAAAAGAAAATAAAATAAATAGGAAAATAAAATAAATAAAATTTTAGCTGCCCCCGTCACCGTTAGCTTGCGCACGAAAAAAAACTTATACGGAAGTCGAGCCGCGAATGAAATCACTGTTCAAACCACTCACGTGAGGTATCGCCACGCTCGCCAGAGCGTGAGCAATAATTAAAAAAACAGAGCTACACTCTTAAGGCTCCATGTACATGGGACGTTGTTCAAAGTCCCTTGAATGCTGGAATTTTTTTTTTTTAGGAAGTTTAAAACGTCCGTTGTGTAGCGTTTGCACCCGCGTTTAGCAGGTGTTTGCGGGTGTTTGCTTTTAAAACCGTTCCTAGAGGTCAAAAAAATCATTCCCCTTTAAAATGGAAAAACGCGAGCGCCAAACGCGGGTCATCGCATTCGGCCGCGTTTTTGCGTTTGAAACGCCGGGAAACACACGTTCGAATGCAAATAATTGTGTTAAAAAAAACGTTCCTGAACTCAACTGCCTGCAAATGACTGTAAACGACCCCCTGTGTACATGGACAGATAAGATAACATGTAGGTGGGTTCAGGGGCTTCTGAAAAAAGCGCCCAACTGCTCCTAAATGGCCATTTACTACGTCCCGTGTACATGGAGCCTAACTCTAACCACTTGCCGACCGCCGCACGACTATCTACGTCGGCGGTCAGCCCCTCACAGGCAAACTAACGTAGGGCTACATTGCTTGCTTGTGAGGGTCTAGGGAGCGAGCGCGCGCCCCCGGAGGCGCGCTCCCGCTCCCGCGTGGTCACGGACCCCCCCGCGCGTGTGACCAGCGGACCCGATGTCTGCCGGTCACTCGGCGATCGGCGGGGGAGAGGGGGAATGTCAGGCAGCTTGTGTAAACAAGCCACCTGTCATTCTCCTCGCTGCAAAGACACAGATCACATGGATCTACTATGTAGATCCGTTGATCAGTGTCCTTACAGCTGAAGCCACAGCCAATCACAGTAGAAAGCACGCCCCTAGGGACACACACAGCCCCTCCCTCCCAAATAAAGTTAACCCCTTCACTACCAGTGTATTTTTACAGTAACAGTGCATATATATAGCACTGATTACTGTAGAAATGTCACTGGTAACCCCAAAAGTGTCAAAAATGTCAGTCAAGGGTCCGATCTGTCCGCCGCAATGTCACAGTACCGCAAAAAAAATCGCAGATCGCCGCCATTACGCGTTAAAAAAAAAAACAACAAAAATGACAAAAATCTTTCCCTTTGTTAGTAAACGCGATAACTTTTGCGCAAACCAATCAAAATACGCTTTTTGCGATTTTTTTTACCAAACATAGGTAGCATAAAACAAATTGGCCGAAAATGTTAAAAAATTTTGATTTTTACATTTTTTTTGGGGGGAATTTCATATAAAAAAATGTGAAAAATATTGTTATTTTTGCAAAATTGACGCTCTTTTTTTGTTTATAGCGCGTGATAAAAAAATCGCACAGGTGATCAAATACCACCAAAAGAAAGCTCTGTTTGTGGGAAAAAAAGGACGCCAAATTCGTTTAGGTACAGTGTCGCACGACCGCGCAATTGTCCGTTAAAGTTACGCAGTGCCGAATCGCAAAATACCCCCTGGTCGGAATGGGGGTAAAATCTTCCGGGGCTTAAGTGGCTAAACTGGTAACCGTTAAAAAATTTTAACGTGTCGCCTATTGAGATTTCTATTGACCGTAGTTTGTCGCCATTCCACGGGTGTGCGCAATTTTAAACCGTAACATGTTGGGTATCTATTTACTCGGCGTGACATCATCTTTCACATTATACAAAAAAATGGGCTAACTTTACTGTTTTGTATTTTTTAAATGCAGTGATTTTTCGTAATTTTTCCAAAAAAATGGCGTTTTAAAGACCGCTGCGAAAATACTGCGTGACAAAAAATATTGCAATGACCGACATTTTATTCTCCAGAGTCTTTGCTAAAAAAAAAATATATATATATATAATGTTTGGGGGTTCTAAGTAGTTTTCTAAGGAAAAATACTGATTTTAACTTGTAAACAAAAAGTGTCCGAAATAGGCCTGGGGCTTAAGTGGTTAAGTTGAAGGTGAGAAGACAATCAGATACACATATGGCAATATTCCCATATGTGTTCATGCTTGGACATTATTTCAATGATCTTTAATGTGCTGGGGACATATATTGATGTTTGGCACCAATTTGCAGCTGGCAGTTGCTGCAGCACCCGGTTATCCTATGTCTTTTCCAGGAATATGTGTGATGAGAATATTATATAAAGTTTTCCAGCTAGTCCCTTCTACAGAAGTTGATCAAACAACCAACTTCTGTCAACCGGGAATTGCTACAATCCAATCTGAATTTTTGGCACCTCCTGCTAAACCAGCTGAATTTGGATCAGTGTATGGCCAGTTTATTGATTAACTTTAAAGTGGATGGTAAACCCTCACATATACCCAGTGAAGTGAACAGCCTCAAATGATACACAGAGATGAAAAAAATCTCCCTACATAAGTTTTACTTGTATATGTGTTGTCTTAAGCTTCTAGACTGTTTAGAAATTGCACATTCTGTTAGAATTTTCTCTTCCTGATTCACCTGTGGGAGGGAAGTTTGACCATACACTCTGGGACAGCTGATTGGAGGAAAGGCACACACCCCCTCTCCACATACGCAGAAAAAGGAAGAATCATGCAGAGCTGTGATGAATAGATCAGCTGTTTGCTAATCTAGTTCTATGCATCCACCCTGACACAAAATTCAGACTGGTATTATCTCAGTTGACAGAGAACTTGTCAGAAATGATCATGATCATAACAGAAGAACAGAGCAGGAGAAAGCCACAGGATGTAGGGCTTTTAAGAGAGATAGGTAAACATTACAGATAGATGTTCCCAGGTTAAATTTCATGAATGGGGTGTACATTCACTTTAAAGTGATTGTAAACCTCAGTCATGGAATTTGGGCAAAGCACATACATATTTTATCTGTAGTGTTTACAGAACAAAGTTCTGAGTGTTGTTTCTCTCTGGTGCTTTATTCCTCTGCTATCAGAATGAATCACTTCTGAGAAGTTTTCCAGACACAAGAGATAAATGTGTGTCGGGAGGGAGGGGGAGGGAAGAGGGAGAGCTCAGAATAGAGCTAGTCTATTCACAGCACAGTTCCTCTGCTGTGTAAAATGGGGCATGTTCCTTTCCTCCAAATAGCTCTCACACACTGCTGCTGACAGATGAAGAAAGATTTTTAACCCAATCTGCACTTCTGAAAGGGTGTAGAGAGCAGAAGACTGCAGGTAAACAAGTAAAACTTATGTAGTAGGATTTGGTTCATTTCTGTGTATCATCTGAGGCTGTTTACTTCACTGGGTATATGTGAGGGTTTACAACCACTTTAAGGATGGTAAACCTTACTAGAAGCAAAAACTTCATCTGTACCTAAACTCATATGCTTTGTTTTAAGGTAAACACATGAAATACAAGATAGAGAGGTTTATTCTTTGATTAAATAATTACACTTGAGGTTGTTTTTTTTTTTACCAGTTTGTTAAAAACGTATCCATTCCTATTATGTAACTTACATTAATTGAACATAATGGTCTGAGCAGTCTGCACATTCTTGTTACATCTGTTTTATTCTATTATATCTCTGAGTCTAATTCCACAGCTCACCTCTTACCACATTATCAGTATCATTTGTAACCAGGGAAACATAAGTGTACTTGTTTTGTTTGCTAATGGGATGAATAGAAAGGTTGTTCACATATACCTAAGTAAACAAATTCCATGAATCTATAGTACAAAGAAATATAACACTTATATTGGCTAGTTGTAAATATTAAAACCAGTTTAGAAAATAATAATTATATAATGGATAATTATATATACAATACTGTGCAAATATTTTAAGCAGGTGTGAAAAAAATGCTTTCAGAAATAGAAGTGTTAATAGTTTATTTTTTTTATCAATTATCAAAATAGAAAGTAAATGAACAGAAGAGAAATACTAATCAAATTAATATTTGGTGTGACTACCCTTTGGCTTCAAAACAACATAAACTCTTCAATTCTTCTAGGTACAACCAAAGATATACTAAAAATAATCTGGTGTTCAATTAAGCTCTGGCAATAAATTTTGAAGCTGATTGGTTTCTATGCAGAGTTGCACCAGGTTTTGTGCTTTCCAGTTTTAATAAATAACCCCCACGGTGCTTGTGCACACAGTTTTTGAAGGAACTTGGCAAGCAGGTTGCTCCAAACATCTTGAAGAGATCTAACCATAGATCTTCTATGAATGTACAGTAGGCTGCCTCATATCCTTCTGTCTCAAGTGTCCCAGTGACATTTGAGAATGTTAAGATCAGGGCTCTGTGGGGGCCAAACCATCACCTCCAAGACACCTTGGGCTTCTTTATGCTGAAGATAGGTTTTAGTGATATTGGCTGTACGCTCCTCCTAACCTCCCACCCATTCTTCTGGAAGCTTCTTCAAGGTTCTATCAAGTAGGGGGAGGTACCAGAGGTGCTGCCTGATGAGTTATCCAGCCTCCCTGAGTCACTCAACCCTGACCCAGATTCAACACAGGGTTGGCTGCCATCCAAGCCAAGTTTACCTACACTACCAAAAACTATTTAAAGCTAGCATACTAAGCTAGAGGGTGCTACACATATATAATGGATTGATTAAGAGCAGGTATAGCTGGAGGAAGCTCATCCCTCCCTAAGGGTATAGGAACACACTGGACACCCAGCAATAATACAATGGCAGTGATGGTATCCAATGCATCCCCTCACCAATTCACTAAAAATAAAACAAATATCAACCAACCCAACTTTTAACTGGCCTTTGCAGCAAGGAGCACATGGAAGGGTGACACATGTCAAAAACAACAAAGAATAATTCCCAGCTCATTTACCAACCAACCTGCAACAAACAGAATTGTCCTATCTAACAGTTCACGTTAAAAACAGGGGTTTCGTTTGCACACATTTGCAAACAAATGCATTAGCTGCAGGGCCACTTCATGGACCAAATTGATAAAATGTACAAATTGGGTCCAAAGTGTCAATATTTTGTGTGGCCACCATTATTTTCCAGCACTGCCTTAACCCTCTTGGGCATGGAGTTCACCAGAGCTTCACAGTTTGCCACTGAAGCCCTCTTCCATTCCTTCATGATGACATTAAGGAGCAGGTGAATTTTAGAGACCATGCCCTCCTCCACCTTCTGTTCGAGGATGCCCCACAGATGCTCAATATGGTTTAGGTCTGAAGACATGCTTGGCCAGTTCATGACCTTTACCCTCAGCTTCTTTAGCAAGGCAGCAATTTTACCTTAAGGGTGTACTCACTTTTGTTGCCAGCGGTTTTGGTATTAATGGCAGTGTGTTGAGTTATTTTGTGGGGACAGCAAATTTATACTGTTATACAAGCTGTACACATACTACTTTACCTTGTAGCAAAGTGTAATCTCTTCAGTGATGTCACATGAAAAGATATAATAAAATATTTCCAAAAATAAGAGGGGTGTACTTACTTTTGTGAGATGCTGTGTGTGTGTATATATATATATATATATATATATATATATATGCACCACATTAGCAAAAGTATTGGGACACCTGCGATTACACGCACACAAACTTTAAAGGCATCCTTGTCATAGTCCGTAGGGTTCAATATTGAGTTTGCCCACTCTTTGCACTCTTTGCAGCTATAACAGCCTCAACTCTTCTGGGAAAGCTGTCCACAAGATTTAGGAGTGTGTCTATGGGAATGTTTGATCATTCTTCCAGAAGTGCATGATGTTAAGAGAGCGAAAGCCTGGCTCCCGTTCTGTGTACGAATTCATCCCAAAGGTGCTCTATCGGGTTGAGGTCACTTAACTCAAAGTCGCTCATCCATATATTTATAGAGCCTTTGAATATCCACCGATCACACCAAATGTAGACCACTCCACGATCGTTTAGGCACAGAATCTCCCCAATCTGAACACCTTATACCAAGAGATCCACATACTCCAGTGCACCGGCAGTAAATGTAAGTAAGAAAGAGGCTCATAGGGCAGTATATCAACACAGTTTTATTAAAACACCCGCCCCATCCCTCAATCAATGCACTCACAGCAAACAATATATTAAAAGGCTTTCAATATGCTAGAACCATATGCTGATCGAGACCTCACCGCTCCGCTCCCGCTCCTCTGTTATGCTGGATCAGTCACAGATGTCAGCTCGCAACGGGCAAGGATATGGGGATGTGGCTCTTACAGCTCTGAATGATGTTGTCGGGGTGTCCGCGTGCTCACGCCCTGACATGTTTCGCCATAACACTGGCTTCTACGGAGGGCGCGAGCACGCTGCAACCCGCCTCCCTTTATCTCTCTCCTCTCCGAGATGTTAACCCCTTCCGCCGACATGCTATCATCGCTGACAGTCTGCCTGAAGGGGAGATCAGTCTGGGATCGTAGGAGTGATGACTGCACAGTACAAAAAGACTCCAATATTGCCGATGTACATATGTGGCTGATGTTTGGCAGCACAATTGCAACAAAAGCGATGTGTTTATAAATTAAATGGGGAGATAACTTATTTAAACCAACTTCGCTGATGTGCTTTACTAAGCCCACCTAGTGGACAACTGTACAGCTCAGAGTAGTCACAAAATCTGTAATATATCAGGGAGATCCCTCCAAATGTGTAAATAATAATATCTACAAATTACTGCCACATATTAAATCGACATGGAGTGGTACAATACCGATCTTACATCAATTGTTTAAACAAAAAACTGGCAACTGTAGCATATGATACATAATGTCAATATATATGTTAAAATAAACATAGGATGTCAGTGTTGAATAAACAGCCCACATAAAATGTAGACCGAATATAAAACAAAATACTACACATCCATAATAAAATGTTGCAATAAATAGTAACAAAAACCTGTTAAAATTCAACTGATGTAATTACACATCCAGAATTACAGATAAAAAGTATCAAACTGCTGAAAGGTTGCTAAAAGATTAGACGCACAAGGATAAAATAAACCTATATAAAACTCAGTATAAAATCCGAGACACAATCTTGGCATCAATACAGGCTTGACGTCAAAAATCGCTAATAAAACAATTAACATCTAATTCGACGTTCAAGCCATTTGGTGTTAAAGAATTTGTCAAATAAATCCAGTGGGTCTCACGCTGGGAAAGAACCCTAACTAAATTTGCTCCTCTCCACACTGGATCTATTTTATCTATACCCCAGAATTTAAGTCCTGAGGGGTCTCTGTTATGTTTCAATCTAAAATGCAAAGAAACATTGTGGTATTTAAAACCTTTCTCTATATTTGCAAGATGTTCAGAGACCCTTTTGGACAGTGTCCGTTTGGTGCGGCCTATGTAAATCAGCCCACACGGGCACTCCAGACAATAAACTACATGTGTAGATTGGCATGAGATAAACTTCTTTATCTCAAATGTCCTACCATTCCCACTCGAGACAAAAGAAGTTTTGGCTCTTTGTATTTCTTTTACCTGCCTACAACATGTACATCTGCGGCATGAATAAAAACCAACTTTGTCCCAAAATAATTTCGGTCTGATCGGGGGATCTAAGACTTTTTTAATCACCTGATCTCCGAATGAAGGACATTTTCTGTATATAAATAATGGTTCAGGTGGGAGTACTGGACCTAAAATTTTGTCCATACGGAGCAACCTCCAATGTTTATGGAAAATATCCTCCACTTCCTTATACTGCTCATTAAATTGTGTAATGAAGCCCCATTCATGTTTGGTGTCCACAGGAGCATTCCTATCACGTAAACATATCTCTTGGGACATAAGACCCACCTCATGAATGGTTTCATCTAATTTGGAACCATCATAGCCTTTCTCCTTGAACTTATTCCCAATAATCTGAGCCTGCATGAAGTAATCAGAGTCCTTGGTACAGTTCCTCCTGATTCGGAGGAACTGACCCCTAGGGATGTTTCGTAGCCACCGTGGATGATGTCCACTGAATATTGGCAAATAGCCATTCCGATCAGTGGGCTTGAAATACGCCCTAGTGAACAAATGGCCGTCTTGGATCGCTACTTCAACATCCAAATAATGCACTCTTTCTTTACTCCAAGAGCATTCAAGCTTGATGTTATTAGCATTCTGATTTAGATGTTCTGTGAAAGCTATCAAAGATGGTTCCGACCCGCTCCAGATAAAGAACAGGTCATCTATGTAGCGCCGATAGATGACCAGTTCTTTTCTCTGTGTGGAATAGATATACCTGTCCTCCCACTCACTCATAAAGAGGTTCGCTAGGCTCGGGGCGAACTTGGCTCCCATAGCAACACCCTTTTTCTGAATATAGAATTGACTTCCGTACCAGAAATAGTTATGGGACAAACAATAGTCCAGCACCCGGCCTAGAAACCTCTTTTGGGAGTCAGGTATATCATCCCTTTGAGACATGGCCCAATTTAGGGCCAATAATGCGTCATCATGTTGAATTATCGTATAGAGTGACGCCACGTCTGCTGTAACCAGATATACCTCTTCGGATTCAGACAATGTCACATTATTCAGAGCCTGCAGGAAATCTTTGGTATCCCTCAAGTTAGAACGAGTGTGAATTACACTGTCCTGCAAGAAAGTATCCAAGTATTCCCCCACTCTGGATGTGACAGAGTTGATACTATTGACAATTGGCCTAGCGGGAGGAGCATTGACATCCTTATGAATTTTAGGAAGTGTATAAATGGTCGGTATGCGGCTATAGCTAGGCATTAAATACCTTTTCTCCTTCTTGGTTAGGATTCTTCTATAGAAGCCATACTCTACAAGTTCATCCAATTCTTTCCTAAACTTTTTAGTTGGATTTCCATCTAATAAACAGTAAGTTGATGTGTCTGCTAACATTGATGACAACTGGTCATCATAATAGACTTTATCCATAATCACTACGCCTCCGCCTTTATCGGCGGGGCGTATGGCCACATTCTTTCTTTTCTCCAGAGCTTCTAAACCCTCTTGAACATGTTTAGGATTAACGTCCCTTTTAGGTTTGATAGACTCGAGATCTTTGATGACCAATTGTTTGAACATTTCTACACATTGATTTGATGGTTGAGGGGGATTGAACAATGACTTATTCCTCAATCCGCTCTCAACACCTACGGTGTCTTTACTGCTCCTCTGTGGATGGCGATTTCTCACATTACTTGGGTTTAGAAAGTGGCGTTTCATATTAATCTTACGTATATATTTATGTATATCCATATATACGTCGAACTTGCTCACCGGTTTCTTTGCAGCGCATTTAAGACCCGCATTAAGAATATTAATTTCTTTGTTGGTCAAAGAAATGCCGGCCAAATTATATATGCCATCTAATCGTCCTCCCTCCTTCTTTTTTTGGAGTCGCCTCCCTGCTCTACACCCTCTGAATAAGGGTCTAAGGTTCTTTCCCAGCGTGAGACCCACTGGATTTATTTGACAAATTCTTTAACACCAAATGGCTTGAACGTCGAATTAGATGTTAATTGTTTTATTAGCGATTTTTGACGTCAAGCCTGTATTGATGCCAAGATTGTGTCTCAGATTTTATACTGAGTTTTATATAGGTTTATTTTATCCTTGTGCGTCTAATCTTTTAGCAACCTTTCAGCAGTTTGATACTTTTTATCTGTAATTCTGGATGTGTAATTACATCAGTTGAATTTTAAAAGGTTTTTGTTACTATTTATTGCAACATTTTATTATGGATGTGTAGTATTTTGTTTTATATTCGGTCTACATTTTATGTGGGCTGTTTATTCAACACTGACATCCTATGTTTATTTTAACATATATATTGACATTATGTATCATATGCTACAGTTGCCAGTTTTTTGTTTAAACAATTGATGTAAGATCGGTATTGTACCACTCCATGTCGATTTAATATGTGGCAGTAATTTGTAGATATTATTATTTACACATTTGGAGGGATCTCCCTGATATATTACAGATTTTGTGACTACTCTGAGCTGTACAGTTGTCCACTAGGTGGGCTTAGTAAAGCACATCAGCGAAGTTGGTTTAAATAAGTTATCTCCCCATTTAATTTATAAACACATCGCTTTTGTTGCAATTGTGCTGCCAAACATCAGCCACATATGTACATCGGCAATATTGGAGTCTTTTTGTACTGTGCAGTCATCACTCCTACGATCCCAGACTGATCTCCCCTTCAGGCAGACTGTCAGCGATGATAGCATGTCGGCGGAAGGGGTTAACATCTCGGAGAGGAGAGAGATAAAGGGAGGCGGGTTGCAGCGTGCTCGCGCCCTCCGTAGAAGCCAGTGTTATGGCGAAACATGTCAGGGCGTGAGCACGCGGACACCCCGACAACATCATTCAGAGCTGTAAGAGCCACATCCCCATATCCTTGCCCGTTGCGAGCTGACATCTGTGACTGATCCAGCATAACAGAGGAGCGGGAGCGGAGCGGTGAGGTCTCGATCAGCATATGGTTCTAGCATATTGAAAGCCTTTTAATATATTGTTTGCTGTGAGTGCATTGATTGAGGGATGGGGCGGGTGTTTTAATAAAACTGTGTTGATATACTGCCCTATGAGCCTCTTTCTTACTTACATTTACTGCCGGTGCACTGGAGTATGTGGATCTCTTGGTATAAGGTGTTCAGATTGGGGAGATTCTGTGCCTAAACGATCGTGGAGTGGTCTACATTTGGTGTGATCGGTGGATATTCAAAGGCTCTATTACAATGATTTCTGGTGAGTGAGCAATACCTAGGGGGGTCACGTGGTGTGGTGGAAGTTATCCTTTGATCTTCATCCGTGGATTCACTCTCCCGAGAACTTTTTTGACTCATTCACATATGTGGACTTTTAAACAGGGTCTTTAGCGCTGCTTATGTGTTGAACCTTTCTTATTCACTGACTTCTGAGAGAATTAACACATGTTTTTTTGAATAATAGGCCCATACTTGGAAAAACTATATGATAGAACTGAGGTGGATGGTACATTCGCTAGGGATACTTTAGCAGCTCATATATCTCTGATATTAAAGGAGGGGAAGGATCCATCCGCATGTGGTAGCTATAGTCCTATATCTCTCTTGAATGTAGACTTGAAAATATTTACTAAAATCCTAGCAACAAGATTAGCGAAATACCTCTCAAATATAATACATTTAGACCAAGTAGGGTTCATGACAGCTAGAGAAGCAAGAGACAACACCACGAGAGTGCTCAATTTGATCCATGTGGTCAATGCAACCGATACCCCTTGTGTTATATTGAGTACCAACGCAGAAAAGACATTTGACCGTGTTAATTGGACCTTTATGTTTGCGGTACTCAAATACATTGGAATAGGAGACTCAATGCTGGGTAAAATAGCCAAGGTCTATTTAAATCAGACGACAAGAGTAAAAGCTAATGGGGTACTGTCAGATCCCTTTTCTGTAAAGAATGGGACAAGGCAGGGATTTCCATTATCCCCCCTCCTTTTTGCTTTATCTTTAGAACTTTTTTTGTGTACCATTTGATTAAATCCAGACATTCAAGGAATAATGCTAGGAAAAGAGCAATATAAAATTGCAGCATATGCGGATGATTTATTGTTTTCTTTGACAAACCCAGATATCTCACTGCCAAACTTATTGAAGGAATTTAATCATTTTGGAGCTCTATCAAGATAAATTATAGGAAATCAGAGGCGTTAGGAGTAGGGATCTCAGAATCGCATCTGACTATATTAAAAGGTAACTTCAACTTTTTTTGGAGTAGTTCAGCAGTAAGGTATCTGGGGACATGTATACCTGCAAAGTTATCTCAGGTATATGAGCTTAATTTCTCTCCATTAATTTCAGCTATGAAAAGATTATTGTAACAATGGCATGGAGGATTGCAATCCTGGTTTTGCAAATGCAATCTGCTCAAAATTAACATTTTGCCAAAATTTCTATACCTCATGCGTGCACTGCCGATTAAAATTCCAAATAACCTTTTTAAAACAGTCCATACCCTGTTTGTTAAATATATTTGGGCACATAAAAGACCATGTATAGCACGTAGTACCCTTATATTACCAAAACGAATGGGGGGTCTTGTATTCCCAGTTTCAAGTAGAGTAATGGATTGGTGGCGACACTCTGAGACAAAACTGTGGACACAAACAGAACAGGCACAGACCACTGTAATCTTAAAGAGGGCACTGTGGTGTTACCAGTCTTTACCTAGGACCTTGAAATTACATCCATTAATAGGCAATACATTATGTATAAGCACTCAACAGAGCCTTCAACAAAAGTTGACAACATTCGACTCACCTTTATTCCCAATATTGGGAAAACCGCAATTCACTCCAGGCCTAGATGGGCGGCGATTTAACAAACTACAGAAAACAGGGCAAGAACAAGTTATAGCTTTTCTGTTACAGAAGACGTGACCCTCGATGGCTAGTTTAAGGGACAAAAATGGTTCATATAAACTTCCTTTCTGGCAAGCAATTCAGTTACATAATTTTTTGGCCTCAATCCCGAATCCTGAGCATTTTGTAAGGCCGTTAACAAACTTTGAGAAATATTGCGAAGAACCTGGGAATTTAGCACGTACAGTTGTGTTCAAAATTATTCAACCCCCACTGAAATTGATTGTTTTGGCCAGTTTGACATTGATTTTGATCATTCAGTCATCCTGCTTACAATTAAAT
Source organism: Pelophylax lessonae (assembly GCF_965119305.1). Lineage (NCBI taxonomy): Eukaryota > Metazoa > Chordata > Amphibia > Anura > Ranidae > Pelophylax > Pelophylax lessonae. The sequence continues at coordinate 360,479,240 of NC_138772.1, forward strand.
CAAAGAGGCACGTGTAGGTCAGACAAATATAACATAACATTTATAATGAAATAACCACAAATGTCTTTTCTGTGCTCACATCATTATCAGTTTTATTCAACCCCCAAGTGACATTCAATCTTAGTACAACATCCTTTTACAGTTATAACAGCTTTTAAACGTGAAGCATAGCTTGACACAAGTGTCTTGCAGCGATCTATGGGTATCTTCGCCCATTCGTCATGGGCAAAAGCCTCCAGTTCAGTCACATTCTTAGGCTTGTGCACTGCAACTGCTTTCTTTAAGTCCCACCAGAGGTTCTCAATCGGATTTAAGTCTGATGACTGTGATGGCCACTCCAAAATGTTCCAGCCTTTAATCTGCAACCATGCTCTAGTGGACTTGGAGGTATGCTTGGGATCATTGTCCTGTTAAAAGGTCCAACGTCTCCCAAGCCTCAGGTTTGTGACGGACTGGATCACATTGTCATCCAATATCTCCTGGTACTGAAGAGAATTCATGGTACCTTGCACACGCTGAAGCTTCCCTGTACCTGCAGAAGCAAAACAGCCCCAAAGCATGATTGACCCCCCGCCATGCTTCACAGTAGGCAAGGTGTTCTTCTCTTCATAGGCCTTGTTCTTCCTCCTCCAAACATAGCGTTGATCCATGGGCCCAAACAGTTCTAATTTTGTTTCATCAGTCCACAGAACACTATCCCAAAACTTCTGTGGTTTGTCCACATGACTTTTGGCATACTGCAGTCGACTCTTCTTATTCTTTGGAGACAGCAAGCGGGTGTGCCTGGGAGTTCTGGCATGGAGGCCTTCATTACGCAGTGTGCGCCGTATTGTCTGAGCAGAAACTTCAGTACCCACATCTGACAAATCTTTTCTCAGTTCCTCAGCAGTCACACAGGGACTTTTCTCCACTCTACGCTTCAGGTAGCGCACAGCAGTCGAAGTCAGCATCTTCTTTCTGCCACGACCACGTAGCGTTTCAACAGTGCCCTTTGCCTTGAATTTGCGAATGATGTTTCATATGGTGTCTCTTGGTATGTTTAACATCTTTGCAATCTTCTTATAGCCATTGCCCTTCCTGTGAAGAGTAATCACCTCTTCTCTTGTCTTCCTGGACCATTCTCTTGACTTCACCATGTTTTTAACCACACCAGTAAATGTCTAGAAGGAGCTGATGAGTATCACAGTCATTTTAAAGCTGCCTACTTGGTGCTTATTAGGCTTTATTGCTGCTCCCTGACATCTGCAGGTGTTTTCAATACCTGATTGAAAACACTTCAATGAACCTCTGTTCTTCAGAGTGGTAGTCTTTAAGGGGTTGAATAATTATGTCAATGAAGAATTCAAAAAAGAAACATTTACTACTGTATTACAAAACCCATTGATGTCATTTTAGTTGCATATGGTTCTTTAAGAAGTCCTTGTAGGATTTCATTCTGAATACAATTACAAATGTACACTAAATTCCCTAAAACCCTTTACAGCATTGGGGGTTGAATAATTGTGAACACAACTGTACTTTATCGATCTCGTATAGACTATTGACTACCCCGGTAGAACAACCAGGTTTTTACGTGGGTGGAGAAATGCAAAAGAGACTTGAATCGTGACTTTACGCAGGGGCAGACTGAGAGGATTTTTAGATTTGTTTTCAAACCTTTAAGAAGTACTAAAATCCAGGAAAAGAACTTTAAGATCTTAACTAGATGGTATAATACCCCAGAGAAGTTGCATGGATGGTACCCACGAGAGTCAGAGGGATGTTGGAGGTGTGGGAGGGAGAAGGGCACACTCTTCCATATCTTTTGGACATGGTATAAAGTTGTTTTGGTCAGGTGTAAGTTCTATAATTCAGAAATTTACAAGCTATAGGATTGAGGAGGATCCTGCCCTCCTCCTTCTTCATATATCTGACATCCCGGTTAGAAATTATGAGAGGTCTATTGTTCCTTATATGTTGAACGTCGCAAAAGCATGTATTCCCTTGTATTGGAAGAAAGTACAGGCTCCATCAGTGTCGGACTGGGCACTGAAAGTGGAAAGTATTAATAAGATGGAGGATCTAATTTTATCCTCACAACATAAACAGGAACAATATAATAAAATATGGAACATATGGAACTCTTTTATTGTTTCAGAGGAGGGGAAACAACTCCTAGTAAATGGAACATGTCCATAAAAGCGAAATGGGGTAGATGGGGAGAAGAGCACCCTCCGTCAATGGTCATAAACCCTTATTAATTTTTTTTTTTTTTTTTTTTGGGGGGTTATAGTTTTTTTTTTTTGTTGTTGTTTTTTAAATGGGGTGTTAAAGTGAAAAGGTGAGGGGAAAGGTAATTTTTGAGAAGAAGAGAAACAGGGATGGTTTGGTGGGAAATGTGAAAGAAAGAAAAAATAATATAACTTTGGAATATGTTATAGAATTGTGGTGGTATATGATCTTGAAATTTATTGATATCCATTCCTGTGACTTATGTCTTCTTGATGTATTGATTATGATTTGTATATTTGGTTCCCAAATTTTCAATAAAGTAATATTCGAAGAAAAAAAAAAATTTACTTCAAAGAGACAGGCACACACTTTACATTTATTTTTTATTTTTTAATTATTGTTATCTTTTAACACATTTTAGAATGCAACTAATAAAGTTTAGTAAGAGTAACTTAAACACTGTATCAGCCATGACTCATCTCTTCCATTGTACATAATTATGTTACTTCCTTACATAAGTACTCCGTTGCCTGTGTGGGAGTAATCTTTGATATTTCATGTACGGCCTCTGTTTTTTCCTTTGCTTTTGTGATTTAAGTTGATTACTTCAGTCTGGGGAGATGTTTTAAAAATAGTATTCAGTTTCTACATTAAGCCAATGACTTGCAGGTATTGCATCCGTTATTCCAGAAAATTAAAAAAAAAAACGGAAATAAAATAGCAACAGGAGTTCATAAATCATTTTATCAGGATGGATGTGGTCACAAGAAAGTGTTTTGTATTACACTAATTCTCTGGTGCCATGCTAAGCAATATATTGAGGAAAAGTATGGCAAGGAAGGTGCAGAAGAGAAAAGTTTATTTTTAACTGTGACTTGTCACAGGCATTATGCTTCAAAAACTAAAGGTTTGTTTAAAAAGGAAGTCTAATCTGCATAGTTTTTGTATTCCCTGGTTTCTCTCCCACCATCTCCCTCCATCTGCATTACATGTCCTATTTTAAATCCATTTCATCAATGACCTCTGTGCTTTTCTATGCATAGCAGGAAGATCATGACTGCTGGAAGGGACTGGCAAGGTGCTCTACAGAGATTCCTAAAAACATTGCAGAACCTAGCCTCACTACTCCTTTCAAGAGCCATCAGTCCTGATGAAAGCAGTGGACTGGATTTTGGGATGAATAGCTGTTCTTTTGGAAGAGTGGATGTTCCAGGGCAGGCTGCATTGGCACGCAGACAATCCTAGGCAATGTCCACATGTGATGCTGAGCCTTCATGAGTGATACAATGAATCCATTTGTCATGGTCTAGGATCAGGGCTCAGAGGCCAATGGATGTAGCAGTAAAAAGGTTCATGAATAAACAGCAGAAAATATACCGGCAGATCCTCAAGGCGGATAACACAGGTTCACCCGAGGTGCAGGGCCTAACTACTAGCTGAAATTCACCAGAGTCTCTGATGGTGGAGATAGGTTTTGCTGAGTGCTAGTACTAGGTCATGGTCCTCAGGGTCTGGTAGCAGATGTAGCAGGTATGGATCAAGCAGAAGCATAGTCGGTAAACAAGCCAAAGGTCAGTAACAAGTAGTAGATAGATGGGATCAGACAGGAGAGTAGTCGATTAACAAGCCAAGTGTCAATATCAAGTGGTTAGCAAAGATAAGGACAGCAGCAGGTATGGAAGGAGCAAGATATTGGCTGGAGAGAGCACAACCATGAAATGCAGAAATATGGCTTATATTAAGGAAACAATCTGTGCTATGCTAAATGTAGAGGAATCACGAAGCAGCCAGCGTAAATTGTAATAACATTATTATAGATGTAAGTCCATATGCAGCACTAACACATATAAATGTGGGTGAATGAAGAGATTCAATTCTTCCACCAACTTCTTTGTAAAGTAAAGCACACCGCAACACTGTGAAACAATCCAATCTCCTTACCAGAAAAAGGAATAAGATGGGCAGTATACAGTATATCTTGCAAGTTGACCTCAACCAAACATGTAACGGTTTCAGAGTAGCAAAATCAATGCTCCAGCTGTTGATCCAAGACTGCAGCCTCTCAAGAAATAATGATATGAGATTCCAATGAGTCAGACCCTCATTCTCTCCACACGACCAACACGAGTATCACCAAAGGTAAATGAAAAGCCTTATAGTGAAGTCTTTTTTCTGAAGATGTTCCTGTTTGTTTCAACATGTCTTTTCTCAAACTCATTTAAGAATGCAACGGTCAGACTTCATTAAAACCATCTGAGCTTGCTTAGTTCATGAGACAAAACCCACATTCATGAGACAAAAGCCACAGAGATATGGCTTAAATCAGGAAATTCATGGGAGGAGGAAAGGGTTCAAGGTTTACTAGAAACAAGACACAAAGCAAAGTTGTCCAAGGAATCAGGCAGGGAGCTATCCAGCATCCCTGGTGACAAAGTGAGAAGAATCACAGCCAGAGACATCAGAGATCACAGGTTCAGACCCAGATAGCCACTGGATGTCTTAGGGCCAGGCTTTTGAGGAAATCTCTAATGGAATTATTTGGGGAATGAACGTTCTCCTCAGGTTCCCAAGAATTTTCAACTGGTTTATATTCTTCCCGTTGAACCATATATGGCAATCTGATGCTGTATCAAATGGATCCTATATTCCAGGAAGATCCTGGAATCAAGAATTCTTTCAACCACACATTTTTCTTCACCCTGTAGCTCAACAAGGATTAGAAGGATTTTCATATAATGGTTTGAGTAATGATTTGAGAAAAACAGGATACATCTTAATATTTTCAGGAAGTTTGAATTGAAAAGTGACCGGATTGGCTTGAGTAGAATCTGGAAAGGCCCCACAAACATTTGACCACATGAAGAGTAGAGAGTGATCTATGATGTCTGTCAGCAGCCTTTTTGTAACATTCCTGAGCCTCCTTCAAAGTATCAATCAAACCAATTTTATTCAACCTGAATTTCCTGTAAAGTAGTTAAAGCGGAGTTCCGGCCTATTTTGCAACTTTAGTGACTCCTGGAGTGCTCACTATGCTGATCAACAATTGGGCATTTTCAATTTTTTTCGGGGGTCCCTTACCTTATTTTCAGGGCATTTTTGATTGTACTTCCTCCTTCTCCCCCCTCTGTGGCCACGGCCACCGACATCACTTCCGCCTTTGCATTGAATCCTGGGAGCTGTTTGTCATCACTCCCAGGAGGCTGGAATCAGGAAGAACTCCCAGAACACTCCCTGGAATCAGGAAGAAGGACACAGCAGATTACACTGCAGCTTCAGATGCCCACATTCAAGATGGCCACGTTCAGACAGCGTTTTTAAAAAAAGATTTTGACTAAAATCCAATACTGTACACCTTGTCCGTTAAAGTAACGCAGTGCCAAATCGCAAAGAATAGCCTGGTTATTAAGGGGGCAAATCCTTCCAGAAGTGGTTAAAATATTATTCCATATGTATACTAAAAAAAAAAACACTAAAATTGGCATAGCAACACATTTCTTGGCAAAGAATACTGCTGTCCCAGCAGGAGTTATTCATCTACTTCACCGATGATGAAACGGTGTTCCTTTCTCAAGAGCTGACAGTCTGCTGGTTTTTTACTCTTTTGTGCCTGTTTAAAATATATAAAAAGTACATTTGATGAGTTGCAAATAAAAGGACCTAAATGTTAGCAGGCTTCACTATGCTTGTTCGTTTTTTTTATTCCCGATCCATTTGGAGCTGCTGCTGGGCAGCCACCGCCTATCCCGGATGCTCAGTTATTTTGTGCTTTTATGACCATTATAATTTATGGTCTATGCTATCTGGTAAGAAGCATACGCTAAGTGTTGGTGCTCGGTGGTGGATTTCATCAATCAACTTTGGTTATACATTTTTTTGCACTTTATGGACACTTTTGTTTAATATTGAAAAATACTTTTTTCATTGAAAGGACTTTTTTTTACGTTCACCTAACACTGGATTTTGCATCTGTTTCATTATATCACTTTCGTATGATTGATTTTTTTCAATGATATATTTTGCTCATAATTTATTCACTGCATGTTTAGTTGTTTTCATGCCACATTGTTTACCAGTGGCCCTTGTGGCAATAATTTTCTTATCTGTGAACTGGCAGTAATACTATAGCGACAGGTTGTTAACTTCCCTGTACCTAGCGCATATGAAATATTCCCTCAGCACCCAGTCTTCAGTACATGTGCGATAATCACTTACATTTATCCACTGCTCTATGCCAAATATTATTATTTTCTACACTGACTCTGGTCCAGTGGGAATCCAAGTGCAATTTCCCCCCATTTCCCTTTGAAAAATCCTGGCAACAAATCCCTGCTTCATCTCCCCCTTCTTCAGCAATGTCGCCATTGTTCTTGGACTCCACAACCCAGTACCTGATTAAATGTTGGTGTTCCTAATTCTACTGACACACCCCTCCTGTTTCAATATCCTCCTCACCACCGTCACAGTCAAGGATGTTGCAGACATAATCTCTTCCACATTTACTGTCTCAGACTTGTAGTGAGCTCACTTCCTGCACGTTGATTTTTACCCCTATCCCCCCCTCCTAAAAACTTTCTGTATGAAGAGCTCAGCTCCCATGGTGCAACTTTATAGATTTTTAAAATGGGTTCCAAATTCATTGTGAGGAACATACACTATGTTGTCAAAAGTATTGGGACAATGGCCTTTACACGCACATGAACTTTAATGGCATCCCAATCTTAGTCCGTAGGGTTCAATATTAAGTTGGCCCACCGTTTGCAGCTTTAACAGTTACAACTCTTTTGGGAAGGCTGCCCACAAGGTTTAGGAGTGTGTCTATGGGAATGTTTGACCATTCTTCTAGAAGCCCATTAGTGACTAACCTCAAAAAAGGAGAAAAGGAAAAAAGCACAAGAAGGCCTGGCTCGCAGTCTCGGCTCTAATTCCTTCCCAAAGGTGTTCTATCGGGTCGAGGTACAGTAAGTCATGTTGGAACAGGAAGGGCCCATCCCCAAACTGTTCCTACAAAGTTGGGAGCATGGAATTGTCCAAAATGTCTTGGTATGTTGACGCCTTAAGAGTTCCCTTCAATAGAACCAAATGATTTGGACCAATGCACAAAACAAGGTCCATATAGACATAGATGAGGCAGTTTGGGGTGGAGGAACTTAACTGGCCTGCACAAAGTTCTTACCTCAGCCCGATAGAACACCTTTGGTAAGAATTGCGAGCCAGGTCTTCTCATGGTCAGTGCCTGACCTTACAAATATGCTTCTGGAAGAATGGTTAAACATTCCCATAGACACACTCCTAAATCTTGTGGATAGCCTTCCCAGAAGAGCTGTAGCTGTTATAGCTGCAAAGGGTGGGCCAACTCAATATTGAACCCTACGGACTAAGACTAGGATGCAATTTAAGTTCATGTAGGTATAAAGGAAAGCGTCCCAATACTTTTGGTAATATAGTGTATCTCCACTCCTGTTATTCATTAGCATGATTCTGACCATATATTTTGCGATTTTGTTGCTAATTTTGGGAATATTAAACAGCAGACATTCATTTGAGTCAAAAAATGAACTGTTATTTCCACTGTCATACCCTTTACATAATTCCTGATCACTGTCATACCCTTTACATAATTCCTGATCAATATAATATCTACACAGTTCTCTGCTGAATATACTGTCCACTGTCAAACCCTCCACACCACACGCTTGCAATGTGGCCCTCTGTTATACACCCCATACTTCTCGCCCCCACATACTGCCCTCTGCTATATCCTCCATACTCCTCTCCTACATATATTTCCCCTTGTCATCCCTCCACTTTCTTCTCCTGCTCTTAAATCCCCCATAATACCCCTGCACTCCCCTATACTGCCTGGTGCCATACACTGGACACTCTTTATCTGCATATATTGCCCCCTGGCAAACACTGTACACTTTTCTCCTTCACATTTTGCCTCCCATCATGTAATACAATCTCAAATCCTCTTCCTGGACATACAGCCCACTGGCATATCTGCTTTAATACCCTCTGCACTCCTCCTACACATATAACCCCCTTTCATATCCTCCACACTCCATTCTTGCAAATACTGCCCTTTGTCACATCCCCTCACTCTTCCTGCACACACTGCTACCATACTATGCATACTCCTATCCTTCATATACTGCCTGTTAAAGTGGAGTTCCAGACACATTTTACACTTCCCATTATGCATAAGTTTTTTACATGCTAAAAACAATTTGGCTATTTTTTTCAGTTCCTTTACCTTATTTTTGCTGAAAAATCTCTTCACTTCCTCCTTTTTGCGCCGCGACCACCTACATCATTTCCTGCTTTGCATTTGCTCCTGGGAGATGAGTGTCATTAATCCCAGGAGTCAATGAGCATCGCCGGTTCATAGCAAGCTGTGCGACTCACTGTGACGCACTGCGCATGCGCGAGAATGGGAGGTGCATGCTGGGTAGCCAGCATGCACGGAATCCTGGAAGAAGAACAGTGCGGCTTCAGGTGCCCAGGCTGCAGATTGCTGCGCTGTACAGAATAGCATAAATTAAGTGAGACATGCTGCACAAAAACAAAACAGGGGACAGTTTACAGGATAACTTAGTGTAAATGCGCAAGCCCTAACTATACTAGGGGTGTTTTTAAAAAAAAATTCAGCCAAAACTCTGCTTTAAGACAATTCTTTAGCACAGTTTGTTAATTACCCAACATTTTTCATCCTTGAATGTGCACTCTTTTGCTAGTTATGACTAGTATGTGTGGTGTATGAATACCTTTGTTTTTGTAATGGCTACAGAAGTTAGACAGAACTGGGAACTATTTGCAGGATAACTCTCATTTGGAGTTCTATGTCTAGTCTAGATCTTGACCTTGCTGCTACATTGAATCAAAGGGGTTGATTTACTAAAGGTAAATACACTGTTAACTTTACAAAAGAATGTTTCCCTAAGTGAGTCTAAAGTCTCATGTTTTTTTTTTTTTAAATAACAAACATGTTATACTTACCTCCTCTGTGCAGTGGTTTTCTCTTCTCTGGTCTCTATTTGCCGCTCCTGGCCCCTCCCATCTGTCGAGTGCCCCCACAGCAAGCAGCTTGCTATGGGGGCACCTGAGTTAAGCTATAGCTCCCTGTGTCCATTCAGACGCGGAACTGCTGTTCAGCCCCACCCCCTCACTGATTGGCTAACTGACTTTGATTCACAGCAGCTGGAGCCAACGGCGCCACTGCTGTGTCTCAGCCAATCAGGAGTGAGAGTCCCAGGCGACTGAGGGACTCATTGACATCACTGGATAGAGATAGGGCTTAGGTAAGTATTAGGGGGTGCTGGGGTGACTGCTACACACAGAAGGCTTTTTATGCTAATGCAAAGAATGCATTAGGATAAAATAAACCTTCTACCTTTACAACTCCCTTTAGCTTAGTAAATATGGTGAATAGGATGCAATCACAAGCAAGGAAAAAAGAAAAAACAGTCATTTTGCTTGCACATGATTGGATGATGGAAGTCATCAGAGCTTCACCTCATTCACTAATCTAGAATAAAATTCTCCTGCAAAGTGAACAGTCTATTTGCTTTTGGTAAATCATCTCCAAAATAGTAACCTTACTTGGGCATGAGTTGATATGTTAAGTAAAAAAACCCACACAGCCATCCATTAGATGAAAATCTGCTTTAACCAGATGGAGATCGTTTATTGAGTTTACCTTTTTGTCATCTGCAATAGTCTCACTGATGGCTTGAATTGGCTTCCTTCCAATTTACTGACTGGTACTCTAAAGCAAATCTGACTAACTCCTTGGGCAAATTAAAAATGTATACTTAATATCAGCAGTGTTAAGTGGCTCTAATGTCCCCCATGTTCATACTCCATTTCCCTAGACCTGTGCTTTCCATAAGGACGAGTCACCCTGCCAATTCTGTTTTGTTTTGTCTTATTAGTTCATTATTATTTATTGATGCTTTTAAGGGTATGTATTAGCCCTATCTAGATGACTATATATGTCTTGACACGTCATATAACACTATTTGTTGCAAAAATCTTACTTAAAGTGAAGTTCCAGCCTGTAGAAAAAAAAAAAATGAAAAGTCAGCAGCTACAAATACTGTAGCTACTGACTTTTAATATAAGGACACTTTCCTGTCCAGGGATCCTGCAATGTCGGCACTACTAGCCATTTCTTTAATCAATGGAATACAATTTTAAAACAGCGCTATCAGGCATAAAGGAATAAATATAAAGTGTACTAAAAATCTCTGAAACTGATAAAATAAAAAAGTGCATCAGTGCTAAAAAGATATATAATTATATAACCACATGAATAAATACAGAATTATATACCATATGAATGGTTAAGGTGCAGAAAAATATATCTTAAATATAAAGTGCCAAATGTGCAAACAGTGCAAAAAATATATATATATATAAATATAGTGCAATCCAAAGATGGTGAATAGTCCACTTGAATATAAAGTGCTGAATATCGTGCTCCACACAAAAAGTGACCAGTGCTTCCAAAGAACCCTCTTGGGGATCCACTCACAAGACTTAGGAGAATTAATAGCCTTATGTATATCCAGCTACACCTCCAACTCCACCTCCAGCCTCTGATGCAGGATACTACACAGCCTTGGTGTCCCCCAGGATAACAATAGGAATGAGCCTCCAAAGAACCTCCGATCACCTCCAAGATTCCTCCACACTTAGAATCTCAGATAAAAGAAGGGGAAGGAGCTGAAAATAGTGAAGCCTGTAGGGTCATTTTATTATAAAAGGTATTAAAAGTTACTCACAAACATACGAAAAGTCACAGCATTGTATATAGGTCGGTAGTCACAATCAGCCGATACACTTCCGGGTACGCTGCCGGCGTGCATTCCACGGTGGTTTGCGGAAGTGACGTGGTGTGACGAATATTTTCAGCTCCTTCCCCTTCTTTTATCTGAGATTCTAAGTGTGGAGGAATCTTGGAGGTGATCGGAGGTTCTTTGGAGGCTCATTCCTATTGTTATCCTGGGGGACACCAAGGCTGTGTAGTATCCTGCATCTGAAGCTGGAGGTGGAGTTGGAGGTGTAGCTGGATATACATAAGGCTATTAATTCTCCTAAGTCTGGTGAGTAGATCCCCAAGAGGCTTCTTTGGAAGCACTGGTCACTTTTTGTGTGGAGCACGATATTCAGCACTTTATATTCAAGTGGACTATTCACCATTTTTGGACTGCACTATATTTATATATATATTTTTTTGCACTGTTTGCACATTTGGCACTTTATATTTAAGATATATCTTTCTGCACCTTAACCATTCATATGGTATATAATTCTGTATTTATTCATGTGGTTATATAATTATATATCTTTTTAGCACTGATGCACTTTTTTAATATTATCAGTTTCAGAGATTTTTAGTACACTTTATATTTATTCCTTTATGCCTGATAGCGCTGTTTTAAAATTGTATTCCATTGCTTTCTTAGTTTTATTCTAAGTGTACAGCAGCTGCAGGTAGGACTAACACACATTTATTTAGCGCGGGTTTTAATATTATATTTGCTCACATTTCTTCAATCAGCTTTGGGTACAGGCACCGGCTTCACCTCCTGTTTCCTACTGCACATGTGCGAGTCATGCTGCACTTTCTGAATGGTCCCGCTGTCTTTTGGGACCTGTGGGCCTCCCAAAAGGCAGTTGGGGGAAGGAGGAGGGGCCAGACATTTTGTAGATCTTACCCAGAAGTAGGAGCGGGTACCTAGTTTTGACAGGTATCAGCCCCGTGGCAATGAATGGGGGAGGGTGCGGACAAGTGGAGCTTTCTCTTTTGAGTAGAGCTCAGCTTTAAGATTTGATATGTTTTGTCATCCAAGCCTCCAGTTAGTTTTCTCCCCCAGGTATATGCGAGAAAACTCATCCCATTTGACCATACTAGACTATTGCACTCCCAGATATACTGTTTAAGAGACCTACGTTTGGATTTGTAGGTTTCGTTTTTCGCTGTCCGTCTTGCTACTATAAGGATTTACATGCATAATACTCATATGTTTTTGACTGTTTCTGTTCTTTATGCACAGGAAGTAAAAAAAAAACGTTTCACAAAACAAAACAAAAAAAAAACTGTTTTTTTTTCAGACCGGTAAAGAGCAAAAGAGGAATCTTTACAGCAGACAAAGCATGGACCCATGATTAAAGTGAACCTTTTAGCCTTATACAAGTTTCAAAGGTAAAATTCCTCACTATAAACTAGTACCAGAAACTCCCTGCTGTTATTTGTTATAACATTAAAACCCTCTTCAATGCTTCCCAATTTTAGACATGAACCAAGATCACCTGCCATCCTAGTATTCAATGTGAACCTCTATCATTGTATAGAGAGAAGAGAGGCTGATGGGGCTTAGCCCTGGGTTTACCACCCAAGTCAGAGAAGTCAAAGGTTTACATTTTGTGCTGGAGGGTTCTATCAGCATAGTGTAAGGCCCCTTTCACACTTATGCAACGCAATTTTACCGTGATTTTGCTGTGATTTTGCGACGCGATTTTGAACAATGTCTCAGGGCTATATACCTCAAAACGCATTAAAATCGTGCCAAAGTAGTGCAGGAACTACTTTGAAGTCGGTGCGACTTCAAAATGCACTGATATGAATGGGGCTCATTGAAAATAATGGAAAACGACTTGTTGTGCGATTTTGCGGTCCAAAATCGCGGGACAAGTCGCACTAGTGTGAAAGGGGCCTAAATGGTTTTACATCTTAAACTAATTGCAAACCTCAGATATTAAAAGTGAATAAAGCACGTTCCTCTATAGTGTGTACTAGCTTGAATCCAAAGCACTAAGTCTTGTTCCTCTCTGATCTCCGATCCCTTTGCTATCTGCATGACTCGCTGATAAAACTTGAAGTCAACACATCGACCTCTTGGGAGACTGTCAGCATGTCCTCCAGCACAAAGCTGTGAATGTTTTTCTAAAAGCTCTAAGTACAAGAGATGTGTCCCTTCCCTCCAATCAGATTTCACAGAGCTCTGTGCTCTAGTTCTGCAATGTGTCAGATGTCAGATCCCTGCCCCTTGCTTTCTGCTGTTTAGAAACGCTGTGCAAAATGTGTGTTTGGGAAGACTGTGAGGATTGAGGGCTGCAGCTCAACAGGTACAACTTATGTAAGAAACAAAAAAGATGGGAGTCTGGCGCTCCACAATTTCAAATGTTAAAGAGTCACCTGGACTGTTATTATGGGACATAGGATGGATCTGCTGTCTGTGCAGACTCAATACACTGTAATTCAGGCAGTCATCCTCAGAGAGTGCTTATGCTCTGTAATGTATACAATAGAAAGGGGGGGGCACCACTAAGTGCAGTATTACAATGGATTCATTTATTACAAGCTGTTAAAAACACTTACAAAAGTGCAAACTTCATGGCCACATCTGGAGATTTGTGGTCTGGCTGTGCCACTGGGTTCCTGAGGACTGTGTCACCCCAAACGCAGAAGCACTACACAGGAGTGCCAGCCTTCATTTCCCAGTGGTAATTGGGGTGACACAGTCCTTAGGAACCCAGTGGAACAGCCAGACTACATATCTCCAGATGTGCCCATGAAGTTTGCACTCCTATAAGTGTTTTTACCGCTTGTAATAAATTAATCCATTGTAATACTGCACTTAGAGATGCAACACATCCTTTTACATAAGTTGTACACAAGAAAAAGAGGGGGAAGGCGCCACTAAGTGCAGTATTACAATGGGTTCATTTATTACAAGCGGTTAAAAATACTTACAAGAGTGCACATTTTTATGGGCTCATCTGGAGATATGTGGTCTGGCTGTTCCACTGGGTTCCCGAGGACTATGTCACCCCAAATTCCACTGGGGATGGAAGGCTTGCTCTCCTGTGTAGTGCTTCTGCGTTTTGGGTGACACAGTCCTCAGGAACTCAGTGGAACAGCCAGACTACATATCTCCAGATGTGTCCATGAAGTTTGCACTCTTGCAAGTGTTTTTAACCGCCTGTAATAAATTAATCCATTGTAATACTGCACTTAGTGGTGCCATCCACCTCTTTTTTTTCTTGTGTACAACTTATGTAAGAGGATGTGTTGCATCTCTGTGTATCATCTGAGCAGTGCTGGGACAAGGTAATTTGGTGCCCAGGGCGAAGATGGAAAACTGCGCCCCCCCCGTGTAAAGAAAGATTAAGTGTCTGTTTAAAACAAGAGAATACTTAAAACAGCTCCCAATTTACGCAATAATAACAGACAGCATTCGCATCAGTTTCTGCAACAATGATCCCCAGCAATGGCACTGGCCCTGGGGGCTCTCCCCCAGCTCAGGCATAGCAGAGGCTTTTCCCTGCCACATATTCCAGAGTCAGGCGGGGAAACAAAAAGATAGGCAGGGGAAGCAGAGCCCAGACTGGACTGACAGTGTGATCTGGTCCAGCCCTGGGAGGAAGGGACATGAGTGGGGTTGTCCCCAGACACAGCATAGGACAATGGGTGGGTTCTCTCCTCTCATAACAGGACCCCTCACCTATGGAGGAGCTGCGCACTGTGAGAGTGTACACTGTCCTCAGTCGTACAGACTGTGCCCTCCATGTACACATCACCTTCAACCCATGTCAGTCCGCTCCTCTTCAACTTGACCCTTTCCATATGAAGGAGGAGGAGTGGAGTGAAATTTAGGACTGAAGCCTCTCATGGGGCCCCCTGATGGCTCTGGGCACTGCCCTGGTGCCCTAAGTGCCGGTTCACACTGCGGCGGCACGACTTTGGCGCAACTTGCACGGACTTCATAAAATGAATGTCTATGCAAGTTGCCCCGAAGTAGTACAGGACCCTTTTTCTAAGTCGGAGCGACTTGTGTCGCTTCTATTAGAATGGGTCCTGTACTGAACAATGGGAGCGCGACCGACGCGACTTGTCAGGCTGACAAGTCGCGGTCCAAGTCGGATCAGTGTGAGCCGGCACTAATGGTCAGGCCATTCCTGGATATCTGTACAGTGACTGTTATTCCATAAAACTGATATCTGTACACTGAGTGCCACTCAGTGTACATATATAAGTGTTGTTATATATAAGGAATAGCACTAAGAGTACAGATATCAGTGTTATATATTGGGAATAGGACTCATTAAGTGCTATTCCCTATTTATAACACTGATCTCTGTACAGGGTGCTAATACCTGTGACTGTACTCTGAGTGCTATTCCCTATATATAACACTGATATCTGTACACTGAGTGGCACTCACTATACAGTTATCAATACACTCAGTGTATACAGAAATCAACACTCGATAGATTAACGCATAGAGCAAAGTGATATACTAAAAACTACTGGGCAGAGGGCTGGCCATCACACACTAACCTGCTGCTGTGCTGCAAACAGGTTGCTACCAGCTCCAAGACCGATCCGGTCTGCAGTGCACTCTCCATGGCGGGGATGTGGATTGTGGCCCCGCCCCTGAGTTGAATTTCCCGGGGGAAGAAGTGCCCAGAGAGGCTAGTCTACTGCTGCAACTACCGTTGCTCTCTCATCCCCACCAGCGCCAGAGTCCTCTCCGAGCGCTGCAGAAACCACCATCAGGGAGGGGCGGACTGAGCCTCTCATGGGCAATGCCCGAGCGCCCTAATGGTCAGTCTGCCCCTGTGTGGGATACACACTTGGTTCCTCCTCTAGGTTTCAGCCCTGGTATCGGTCCTCTGCCATCCCGCCTCTGGCCGGCGTCTCAGTGACGTCACACAAAGCCGGCGCTGTGAACTGTGAGTGAAGGTCCTGTCAGTATCTCCACTGACAGGGAAGGGCTCTGCTGTTCCAGGCTTGTACCGAGTGCAGGAGCGCACTCGGTACATATAAAGCCGATGGTGTGTACAGTCACACACACAGACAGTGTACTTTGCCGGCACTTCATCTGCGCCCCCCCCTCCTCTATTAAATGGTACCGCCCAGGGCACCCGCCCCTTCTGCCCACCCCTTGTACCGGCCCTGCATCTGAGACCAGTCATTTAAGTTGGTATATCTAATGCCTCGTTTCCACTGAGTGGTATGGTACAGTTTGGTTCAGTATGGTACGGTTCGGAACGGTACACCTTGCGTTTCCACCACCAATAGTACCCTTTCATAATAGGCATGGTGTAGCCAGAAAGCAGTGATCGACGATTCTCTGTCAACCAATCAAAGTTCTGCAGAGTGTAGCTCCACCATGTTGGTACGGTACTAACGTGCTTGGTACCCCAACGAAAAGGTCCCAAAAAAGTGGTACGGTTCGGAATTAGGGTACCATTCACAATGGAAATGGCAAAAATTGCGTACCGTACCGTATGAGCCATAAGGATTTACATCCACTTTAGGTGAAAGTCAAGTATTTTTTTTCCAATACATGACTGTTTCCCCAAAAATAAATAAATGATTGTCATTTGGCAGGTAACAGTCTTTTGGGGAGTTTATTTTTGGTGGCAGAGTAAATTGATGGTAATGTCCCTTTCACTGCTACCATAGCAAGTGACACTTCCAGGAACTACATAGGAGTTTCCAGTGTCAATGTCTAAAGTCTTTCCCACTCTAATGCTGGCCATACACGTATAGATTTTCCTTGGGAAATTTTTGTTTCAAGAAAATGCGCTTGATTTTCAAATCATTAGTGGGGTCAAATCGATGTCCGTTTTCGACTGCAGTAATGGAAAAATTGGAAGGAGCAGGAAGGAAAACTTTTCTCGATCCACACATTTTTGAGCAGTGTATGTGGTTATCGCTCAGAAATTACATTCATTTTAAAACTGAATGTTAAAAGCGAAAGACAATTTTCAAACGACATTCGTCCATTCGTCGAAAGTTCAAAGAATTTTCATACGAACTCTCGTCCAAAAATCTATTTGGGCTGGGCGACCAGAACAATATAACCCATTTGTACTTTTGCTGTCTTGTGCATAAGTTGCAATGTGGTTTGTATGTTGTATGGTCCCGTCTGTACATGGGTTAATGCTGATGCACTCAATTTTTTAAAAGGTTTACTAGCTAATTAAACTGGAACTAATGTATATAATAAGGAATATGCGTCAATAGAGGTAGTAAAGTCTACCCATTGCCATTTGCTTAGACAGTATTCCTGTTCAGCTCAATTTCAGTGTGTCACAACCCATACTAATATGACTTTCACCCCACTGTCTATAGACAGTTTATTTAGTGCGGTGGCTTAAACGCACACAGGATGAATTAAATGCATTTCAAAGGCTTGTCAAGCGCCAAATATCTATAAAATCTTACAGTTGATATTTATTGATTACATCCTTGTTTCTCAGTATGAGGCAGACTTTTATGTGACATATTGCCATGAGTCTGTGTCACTCATTGGAATTATTTTGTTAATGCTCTGGCAACAACTCTTCTTTATATCAAAGTAAGAAATGGCCAAGCCTAGCTTGGCAGCCCATTGCTCACAATCATCTGGCTGTATTTTACCCAATCAGTCATGCAGACACAAGCATAATATGTATAGATGTCAATAAATCTGAATACACCTTTTTTTTTTTTTTTAAGGTGCGAGAGAAAGGCACTGCACAGGAAAAAAAATATTAAGCAGACACCATAGACAATGGGGGAGATTTACCAAAACTGGTGCACACAGACAGGGCCGCTGATAGAGTGGGACCTCTAGTCCTCCTGTAGGAGGCCCGGACTCACAGGGGGGCCCCAACGGCACAGGGAATCAGTGCAGTGAGGCAGTTACAGAAAGATGTCCTGTGTGGCTCTCTGCAGAAGCTGAAAGCCAGTTTCTCCCCCTCCCTGCAAGTTTTCAGCTGCTGCAGGGAGAGACACAGACACAGGGCATCATTCCTGTAATTGCTTCTTCGACACCAATCACCCTCCCTGTTCTGCCTGCTTCTAAATCTGCCTCCCTTTCACTGTGCCTACCCCCCCCCCCTGAAACATTGGTAATGAATCATTTTAGAAATTGTAAACCAAAATTGTTAAAAATTTAAACATTTTTAAAAACAATTACTGTATAATATTTTTTTAATGTAAAAAAATGTAAAAAAACAATTAAAAAGGGATAATTCACATAGGTTCTCTGTTAGGTTTGTGTCTGCTAATAATGATAATAATATATCCAGGGGGGCCCTGCCAGGTAGGCTGTATGGGGCCCTGTGATTTCCAACAGCAGCCCCGCACACAGAATCAAATGCAGTTGTGCATAGTAACCAA
Source organism: Pelophylax lessonae (assembly GCF_965119305.1). Classification (NCBI taxonomy): domain Eukaryota; kingdom Metazoa; phylum Chordata; class Amphibia; order Anura; family Ranidae; genus Pelophylax; species Pelophylax lessonae. The sequence goes on from NC_138772.1 coordinate 360,497,631, forward strand.
TCAGTTTCTAAAGTCTTAGTACACTCTTATAGTTTTTTTTTTTTTGTTCAATCCAGCGGGCTGAATGAATAATAAACTGATAGACCGCTGTACTAACATGTGCAATGTTAGTGTGGCAATCTCCCCTGCTTTGCCTTTGTGTTCTGGTAGGGAAGCTGCCCCCCGCTAGAACACATTGGCTGCCATTGGCTGTAAATGCTGATCAGATGCAGGTTTTCCGTCATGTCCTAGTCTAAGCCCTGGCTTCTACCTGAAGATAAACTGTTAAATATTCAGCCTGTGTGTATGATTCTTACCTTTAGCTTTTTCAAATATGCTTTGATAATAAGTCTCCATTCACACCTGGGACATTCCAGAATCGCGGCAAAATGCGGGGTGCGTTTGCAATGCCATTGCTTCCTGATATCACCCCAATAGCGGAGTGATTTTGCCGTGATTGTCGTGTGATAAATTGTGCTGCAATCGCAGCAAATCACAAACGCGTGGCGCTGTCGCCCAAAATAAACTCCTGCTCCTTTTTGAGCGACAAGCATCGCGCATTGCAATTTGCCGCAATTGCAGCGCAATATATAACGTGATGATCCTGCGTTTTGCCACTAGAATCGCACGCCCAGGTGTGAATGGAGCCTTAATCCTAGAAGCTGAATGGTTACTATGTGTAGCTGTACCAGATTCTGTGTGCAACAGTTTTGGTAAATCTCCCACAATGTCCTGAAAATAATATTCCACATCCAGGCAATGCAAAATAAAACTGATGTCTGCATCTCGGTCATTTATTCTATTTTCTTTTTTAATATTTTTAGCAATATTTTGTGTGGGATTTTGGACAGACATAAAACGAAAGAGATAGATAGATAGATAGATAGATAGATAGATAGATAGATAGATAGATAGATAGATAGATAGATAGATAGATAGATAGATAGATAGATAGATAGATAGATAGATAGATAGATAGATAGATAGATAGATAGATAGATAGATAGATAGATAGATAGATAGATAGATAGATAGATAGATAGATAGATAGATAGATAGATAGATAGATAGATAGATAGATAGATAGATAGATAGATAGATAGATAGATAGATAGATAGATATTGCTGCTACTCATGCATAAGTGCAACATTTCTAGAACTGTGAACCTATTTCAAAGCTCGCTATTTATAGCAACTGAATAGACTGGTAAACAAACCTCTTTTAAGCTTTACGTCCTTTGGTTTTCAAGCTATATTGATTATTCCTCTTCTACATGCAATGCAAATGATTAGTCGTTGCTATTTTTGCTGTTTATATACACCTTTCTTTCAGTCCCTAATGTTTACAAAATATGTGTTTTTTAAAAAAAAATACAGTTAACAAAGTACATTTAACTATATTTGCAATAGGAATATAAATATTGTCAGTGTTCATTGAATCTATGTCTTCAGACACTGGTATCAATTATTTACCATACCCATTTGATCTCTAAATCTTAAATGAAATATGTATTCAATGCATATACTGTACAATCACGTTTGGGCTTATAAAGTAGGAAGAGATAACACAGCATTTTCAATTGACAATTTACTTCTTCATACACACAAGAAATGATCAAGTATATGTTTTGCAAAAGATTTTTACATGCAGAAAAGCATATTTTGAGCAGCATTATTAAATGATATGAAGCTGTCTGTCTGTCTATCTATCTATTTATCTATCTACTAGACATTAAGCCCATTAAATTAACGGGCGCTAGAACATATGTGGTCAAACATTTGTAAAAACAGACTTGTTCCAGCACAAAAAAAAGTGGACAACCATGCAGTTGATTTCTATCTTATCGTATTTTTTCTTTAGAAATGTTAACCACTTAAGCCCCGGAAGATTTTACCCCCTTCCTGACCAGGGGGTATTTTGCGATTCGGCACTGCGTGACTTTAACGGACAATTGCGCGGTCGTGCGACGCTGTATCTAAACGAATTTGGCGTCCTTTTTTCCCCACAAACAGAGCTTTCTTTTGGTGGTATTTGATCACCTGTGCGATTTTTTGATCATGCGCTATAAACAAAAAAAGAGCGTAAATTTTGCAAAAATAGCAATATTTTTCACATTTTTTTATATGAAATTCCCCCCAAAAAATGTAAAAATCTAAATTTTTTAACATTTTCGGCCAATTTGTTTTATGCTACCTATGTTTGGTAAAAAAAAATCGCAAAAAGCGTATTTTGATTGGTTTGCGCAAAAGTTATCGCGTTTACTAACAAAGGGAAATATCATGTCATTTTTGTTGGTTTTTTTTAACGCGTAATGGCGGCGATCTGCGATTTTTTTTGCGGTACTGCGACATTGTGGCGGACAGATCGGACCCTTGACTGACATTTTTGACACTTTTGGGGTTACTAGTGACATTTCTACAGTAATCAGTGCTATACATATGCACTGTTACTGTAAAAATACACTGGCAGTGAAGGGGTTAACTTTTTTTGAAAGGGAGGGGCTATGTGTGTCCCTAGGGGCATGCTTTCTACTGTGATTGGCTGTGGCTTCAGATGTATGAACGGTGATCAACGGTTCTACATAGTAGAACCGTATGATCATCCTTCGTACACAGGGGAGAATGACAGGCAGCTTGTTTACACAAGCCGCCTGACTTTCTCCCTCTCCACCAACTATCGCAGAGTGACCGGCGGATATCGGGTCCGCCGGTCACACACGCGGGGGGGTCCGTGACCACGCGGGAGCTCGCCTCCGGCGGCGCGCGCTCGCTCCCTATACCCTCACAGGCTAGCGACGTAGACCTACGTCGCTTTGCCTGTGAGGGGCTGACCGCCGACGTAGATAGTCGTGCGGCGGTCGGCAAGTGGTTAAAGAAGAATAATGTGAAAAATTTCACTTTTCTAATTTTTTTTTGATGTAGTAAACAAAAACAATTAAGGTACGGAAATGTTGCTTAAGTGCAAACCTTTTCAAACAATTGTAAATATACAAAATCAGTAGATTTTTTTTTTTTTAATATTCGTTCTTGTTTTTTTTTTTTTGGGGGGGGGGGGGGTTATGTTGAATTTCTAACATAATTTTCCTGTTCTTCAATAGATCTATTTTCTATTCTTTGTCTTTTGGCCTCTGTAATGTTTAACTCATCTTGCTGAGTTGAACACTCTTCTTCTGAATTGTATATATGTATCTGTTTGGTTTAGTCCTATAGCCTCTGTCAGCTCTGCGTCCCTGTTGCCCTAGCAACGTCGGGGACATGCGCAGCTGACTGAGCAGCTCTCGTTTATCTCTTTTTTTTTCTAACAACGCGAGAGCTGCACGACGTAGCCAGCTCTGCGCATAGCGTCCCTGTTGCCCTAGCAACATCGGGGACACGCGCAGAGCTAACCGAACGGCTCTCATGTATCCATCTATCTATTTGTCTGTCTGTCTACAGCATCTATCCATCTGTCTACAGTATCCATCTATATATTTGTCTGTCTATCTATCTATCTATCTATCTATCTATCTATCTATCTATCTATCTATCTATCTATCTATCTATCTATCTATCTATCTATCTACAGCATCCCTCTATCTATTTGTCTGTCTGACTACAGTATCTATCCATCTGTCTACAGTATCCATCTATCTTTTTGTCTGTCTCTCTACAGTATCTATCCATCTATCTACAGTATCCATCTATCTATTTGTCTGTCTGACTACAGTATCTATCCATCTATGTACAGTATCCATCTATCTTTTTGTCTGTCTATCTACAGTATCTATCTATCTATCTACAGTATCTATCTATCTGTCTGTCTACAGTGTCTGTCTGTCTGTCCATCTATCTGTCTTTCTATCCGTCTATCTATCTATCTATCTATCTATCTATCTATCTATCTATCTATCTATCTATCTATCTATCTATCTATCTATCTATCTATCTATCTATCTATCTATCTATCTATCTATCATAATGACCTTGTAGTCAAACAGAAGTGATCTGAAAGCTCCTAAGATAGAGAAAATCTTACAATACAAAAGTAAAAGGTAAAGAGCATGAATGGGTAGTAAGACATGACGGGTTAAGGCTGAAGAAAAAAAAAACTGCTTTAGCATGTACATGAACCTGCAGCCATTGCCTTAGTTGGGTGCCTATTGTTTTTAAAAATATATTTTTCTGTATAGATTTGATTGTTGGATGAACTTTTTACATTGGTGAGAAAATCCACCCAGGTAGACAGCAAACAGCACAAGAAGGTTTAAAAAGGTCCAATATGTAATAAGACAAATTATTATTGGAGAAGCAGCCTAAAATGTATTATCTTCAGATCCTTTAAAAAAGTAATTCCACTTTAGTTGAGAAAAAAAAAACAAAAAAACATTCCCCTCTGAGTGATCAATGTACATTGCATGAATTAAACAAACTTTGTTGCAGATTTCTACCTTTTGTTATTCTAAAGGAATAGCTTTTTAGTTGTCTTTGTTCATTTGCAGAGTGAATCTTTATCTAGAGATTTTATAATTATCAATCAGCTCTAATAAGGAAAAATCCAGGGCCTACATCCCTTTGGACAGGATTTCCCTTTGGGATTTTCTCGCCAAAAAATTTTTGTTGAAGAGGATGCCAAAAATCTGACCTGTATCTTTGGATCTTGGGAAAATCAATAAAATCAGTAAGCCAATCACACAATCAGTAAATTACATATTCAGGGGGCATTCTGTACACCATCTGTGTACAGAACGCCTCCAGGTAGCCATATTGCATTGCATTTTACAGAAACTTGCAGTGCTGCATATTTAAAAGGAAATATAATGTTTATTAGCATTTAATTACATGCAATTGTATACAATTTATTATTATTATTTTATTTTTTTTTTATTTGCTTTTTCTTCCCCCCACGAAAGTGGAGTTATCCTTTAACTCACATGAAAAAAAATATTGCCATTGGAAACAGTTACTGATCTGCAAATCTTAACAAATATTACATTGGTGGCACAATCAACAGTTGTCTGGCTTTCATTCAACATGTGCATTCACTATTCAGTGCATGTTGGATGATTCCTTCTTTACTGCCTAAGAGGCTTATATGAGGAGCTCTTGCCTCCTGTATCTGGGCTACAAAATGTTGGAGAAGGAGCCTTTTATTCTCTCTCTCTACTGAAATACTGAATCTATGCTGCACCATCCTCCTCTGGCCAGCAGGGGAGGAGCTAAAGCCAAGCAAGCCCATAGATTTCTATGTAGATCACTGAGAATCCTGTAAGTCGTAGTTTGAGACCGCAGCCATATATAGCCATATAATCTGCTGACTCTTTCACCCAGATCTTGAAACTCAGTGGAGAATCTAATAGAGTTTGCATGTCCTGTTGTAATGAAGAACGCAGTTTCAGAATAACATTTGCCCAGTAGTAGTGAATGATGCAAAGGGGTCTGTACTCTGCTATATGGCATTGTTCTCACCTCCTGCAGCGCTTATTTCCATATATGGTGCAGCAACTTCTCCCCCTGATTCTCTCCAGGGTTTTGATTTTGCAGGGCTCCTAACGGTGGGCAAAAGGGAAGGGGAGCTGCTGTCTTCAGCTAACTGACCTGTGAAGGCTGCTGTTTCAGCCGAGTGAAGAGGTGTTGCAGCCATTAGAGGGCCGGTGGCAGCCAAGTCGTTATGTCTCCTACCATCGTCTTGGTGTGGTCTCCGTGGCTTGTGCAGAAAAAAGCCCAACAGTTTCTGGAGAGTGGGTGATTCTAAATTTGCTCTGGCCATATAGTTCCAGCACTTTGATAAATTAAACTTCACCATTGTCCACTTCTGCACTTCAGGTCGCCTTGCTACTATTTATGCTGATCTGGATTACAAATGTCATCTTATGCCTAGTCCTTACTGTTAATCAATTTCTATGCTATGCATCATCAATCCATTTATGCTTGCCTTGTTGACAATCATATTGGATGACAATACATTAGGTTTACCTTTACTACCTGGTTTGATGCTAGTTTGACACATACGAGGTGGATGCAGGAATCTTCCCCATTGAGCTATTGTTTTCTGAATCAAGACTCCTTTATTGTCAGAATAAACTGATCAGTGCTGCAGTTGAATGGCTGCATTCATTAATAGCACTCTAGCACTACTCTGTAGGATCCGCTGTAAATTTAACAGGTTCTTCCCCAGAGTTCAGAGTGCCGAGGTAGCAATAGTCTATTCATTCTGGCTCAATAATCAGTCTGGGGGGTATCTTTTTAGGGTTTTTATTGAGGAACTTGGATGGGGTGTAGGGTAGTATGGGATATTCCAGATTCAGCCCCCTTCTAACTTCTACGAAGCACTCTTCAGGGAGCTCTCCAGACCAGGTTGCAGGTGAGGATTGCAAACTAAAAAATAGTGCCAAGCACCTATCTCCTGCTCTCTAAGAGGTGATCTTCTAACTTAATCCAGCCACACTCATGCGGCTACCAGAGACCTTCAACTTGGCTTCTCCTGGATGCTTCGGCTGTGTGTAGAGATGCTTCGGCTGTGTTTGTTTTTCGATTTTTTTGCAGGTGAGGATTCCCCTGACTAGCTTTAGAAAGTGGGATTCTCAGCAGTAGGTCCCCTCAGCTATGCCCCAGCTGGGACCTTAATGAATAATAGCTGGAATCAGGAAAGCTACTGCAGATGCGATGCAGGTATCCACCCAACCAAAATGGATGGATTCTCTTCAACAAGGAAAATAACCCCTCTGCACTATTTATATGCCTTTTCTGGACACACCTCTAGGGTTTAGCTGGAGCACAATATATATTCAGGCTGCTCATTTGCCTTGCTTAACCGTATTTATCCCAGAAGCCTCTGGAAGGCAGGGAAGAGCAATCAAACCTGCAACCTTTGAGATCCAGAATAGCCGAAAAGCAATCAACAACTGCTATGTTGAGTACAGAGGAACTTAAAAGAACTGGATTTGCCTAACATCCTAGTCAGCTAACTAGTAAGGTGCTACGGAACAAAGGTTTACCTATTTGAGAGCGGTTGATCATTAGATTGACTGCTCTCAAATGGGAGTGGCCATAGATGGATCAAAATTTGTCCAGTCCCTGCTGAAAAGTAAAAAATATAATACATCTATACTCAGATTTATATTAATGCTTTTTTCCACCCAGCAATCACAAAATATATATAAATATAGTACACACACATATTATTTAATGAATCCTTAGAAACTATTAAGGATTATGTATCTTAATTGCATAAACCTAAATGCCAATATCACCATAACTACGCATAATAATAAAACTTGTCACACAGTTTTAGTTTAGCTAAACATCAAAGAATTTCCTATTATACAAAATGAATTGCACCATATGGTCATATTTTAACAAAGTGTAATAAGTGCATAAGTGGATATACTCTGAGCCAATATTTACTGTTGTACATTTCATTTACTTTAAGTGATGTATCCCAGAATGAGATCAACCTAAATCCTTTTAGGTCACAAATGACACCTTGGAAACATGGTTGCCAACCATTATTTCATATACTTATAGTCAGTAAAAGCATAATTGTTTTATTGTCTAATCATAAAAGTAATTAACTAAGTTACAAAATACTTTAATTAAATAAATATAGTATGTACTGAAAAAATAAAATAATTTCTCAAACAAGAGAAAGATCAAAAGTTTCTAATGTGAAAAATGTAAGGCAGCTGCCATCAAACAATGCACATTCAAAAAAATGAATGCAGCATAAAATACAAATAATTCAATAAATCAGCTTTTTACATATATTTGTTTTTTAAAGAAAAATATACACATTAGTAAAGAGATGATTCTTTACATTGATTTTAAGGCTGTGTACCTATCTAAAGCATTTTTAGAACACGAATGCTGCACAAAATAGCAATAATCCAAGAAATCAGTATTTCACCTATTATTATTATTATTATTATTATTATTATTTTATAAACACAATAAAAGGGAAGAGATTTTATTAAAATTTAAAGCTATACACTTATATCTGAAGCACTTTTAGAAATCCATTGCAGTGCAAAACAGCAGGTAGTTCAAGAAATCGGTATTACACATACTGTATAGTAATGTTCAAAGCAAAAATACACACACTGGAAAAAAAAAACAATATTTCAAGTTAAATTTTAAGCTGTGTATCTACTGTATATCGGATTGAAACGTAAGTTAGTACTAATGCACCCCAGTGGAGTAACAAAAACACATATCCCAAATAGCTGTATTCATTTGCAGTTGTTTAGGCCCAACAGTTGCTATGTTATCATTTTACACACAAAGCCATAAATCAATATATTCTTTTCTTTGCAGACAGCAAGCACAACAGTGGTATCTCGTGGCTGGATTAAGGACTTTATTAGGGAATTATTCTGATAAAGTAGAAATCCATTTATCACTGGTTAAACCCTTCTAGCAAATGCAGAGCACAAACAGGGTTTATAAGGGTTTATACTTCGATACCTGTGCAGATGGTTCTCAGATATGTGGTTCTTTCACAAGACAGGTGAAACAAAATGCAATAATATTTTGTGATTTTTTTAATAATTATTTTTTTTAAAAAAGGTCAAAATTAAACGCACCATACATGTTCAAACTAAACTGGAATAATGGAAGGTAGCATCCTTTTATTAAGAAAAATAAAGAGAACACTGATGAATCACATGGAAGAATACAAATAATTATTCTCAAAATATTATCACTGTGCATGCTTTCCAGTTACATGTGCCCTGATTTTGTCTGAGCCTGACTTTACAGCTTGAGGTGGCTCAGAGGGCTCAGATGGTACTTGAAGTCTGATAGCTGCTGTCCTGTTAACTATCTGACCTCACTATTTATCAGTTCCAGAGACCATAGTGTTAACAAAGCCACATGGTTATAAATAGGCAAATATGGGGCACTATCATCTGACACTGTTATGGATTCTCAATAGTTTTGTACGGTGTTCAGTAAGGCAGTTGACAGTTTAACAATTGTTAAATTGTGCAACCTCTGATTTCAAAATACATTTTTCATCTTAGTATTGGCTACGTGAACTGCCTCAGATTGATGTGAAATTGCTCATATTATAAGAAAGGATACATTTTGGCTTCTATGATTACCTTCTTGAAGATATCATTAAATATAAGCATTATAGTAAAGTTATGTTAGTGTTAAATTGTAGGGCTGCTTTAAAACTTGTAAATAAATTGTACAACTTTTTTTTGCTACATTTGATACGACTCTTCCCACATATCTACCTAAGGCCTCTGTGCATCCTGCCAGGTTATTGGAGGCCACTTACTGATTCCCCAGCAGAGCACATTTTTTTTTCATTTTTCAGCCGCATTGTTGTAACATACAACTCTCATTACTACCCCAGTGTGACTTTTTTCAAATGAGAGATTTAGAGAGTATTTCCTTCCAGCTGCTTCATTCTCCAGGGTATACCATAAGTGAAAAGTTTAATAGGGGCTTAAGAACCCCCTTGATCCCGAACCCCATTAATCCCATTTATGTGGTAACAGCAGGCAGACGAAACTTAGAGTGCAGAGCCTCTGCTGAAAGCGATTGGTGATTTAAAATATTAGCATATGCAAAACATTTGAATGTTGTTTTTTGATGGGCCGATCCTTTAAACCCACGTCCTGTTTTCACTGTCCCCCAACTCCTGGAGTCCCTACCTATGAGATTTAAAACAATGCAAATACTATTTTTTTTTTTGGTGGGCAATGGCATATTAAAAGAGAAGCATAAAGTGGAGTTTTGCTTTAAAGCATAAGTCTGCAGTGTAATCTATATTGTAATAATTACCTCACTGGATGCTGTGCAGCTCCCCCCTTTGTTTTAACAATTATCTGAAATTTTCTACAATTGTACCTTAAAATAGAAGGAAATGGTCACAAGACCACCACTTCTTCACTACAGCAACACCAATTCAAAAAAACAGTAAAGTGACACCAGAAAAAGACAGAGTAATCCATTGAGCTTACCCAATTTATTTATTTATTTATTTATTTATTTTGGGGGGGGGAGGGTTCATTGTTTTATTCTTTTTTCGTTCATTTTTAATTTATTCCAAGCATCAACCACCCTTTCAGTAAAATAGTACTTTCTAAGATTAGTTTTGAACTTTCCAGTAAACATTATCAACAGTGATTGAGTTTTAGCAGCAGACTTTATGCATAACATCTAAACTAATACACACTTACCTAAATGTGAACAGTAGAAGACAGTAAACCAGAAGCTGTATGTTACATGTGTTTGTAGTCCATGTAGCACTGCACAGACACTAACACCTGAGTGCTCTTGTATAAGTGAATAATACAGCACACATTATCAATGGAACAAAATGCCAGCAACACAGCACAGCACACAGCAAGCCACTTCTACTCTCCAAGAAACAACTCTGCGTTCAAACATAGAGAGCAACCCAGCAACTTAACAGCACACTGTTGGTTGCAGTTCAAGAATACTAGGTAGGATTCATTGTGCACAGGGGGCACATTCTCATTTGGATGTAAATGGCTCTATGGAAGTTGTACACCACATAGGATACAGCAGCTAGGACTGACAACCCCTAAAGTCATAATGCCCTTCAGGAGGTATACAGTGGAGAAAAAAGGGAAGAAAATTATAGAGCAACACAGTTTTCTACCAAGCACCTAAGGCAGGAGCAGATGGGACCAAAACAGATACGTAAGGTAATTTAAAGTAATTCTAAAGAAAAGAGTGTTGGGCGCTTCCGACCAAGCCAGAGAGGAGAGACAAGGGGATTCACCACTGTAAGAGGGATGCAAGGGATGTCTCCAAAGTCTAGTAGGGAACCGTCACAATAGGCTGAGTACTAGGCTGCGCTGGCGGGAGAAACTCAGAGGAATCCGCTAGTGAACATGAAGAAAGAAACAGGCGCCATGTAGTAAACCATAAATTTATTGCACAACAAATAACATAATATCTTACACTGAGGTAAGCTTCAGTCCGTGTCTCAGGAAGTCCAACCGCACGATCCGGCCGTCCACCGGCCCGGAGGTGACGTCACAGGAAGCTGGTCCGGAGGGATGGTTACGCCGGAAGCCGCAGTGGAACGCAAGCTCCCGGAAATGACGCAACGCGTTTCGGAGCATGCGCACTCGGCTCCTTTTTCAAGCGTAAAGGGCTGCCACCTAGAGTCCGGTTTAAATACTGCAGCCTTCAATCAATTCATAGTGGAAACTAGGGGAAGGGGCGACGCAATGCTCTGCGGGACCAGCTACAAAAACAGCCCACTACAGGATGCGCTCATACTAATGATGGTAATAGGACTTTTGGACTGGGGCTTTTTTTGAGGGGTGTACAATACAACAATTACAAACAAGATTAGCATATACGTTATCCAGGACGGACGTTTGTTGACATAGCTAGTACCATACTATATTAACTAAAAATAAGTACAAATAAAAATTAAGGGAAGGGGAAAGAGAGAAATACATATATGTATATGCATGTGCAAATCCACATATGATTATAAAATGCTCATACATATGTATAGTAAGTTTAAAAAGGAAAAAGGACTAAAAAAAGAAAAAAGAAACAGAACAGGCTACCTCATGACACTGGCTGTGGGTTCGTGAATAACTTCACGGATTAGTACTCTCACTGCCATGTACTCACGAGGAGGGGAGGGGGGAAAAAATGGTGTGATCCATAGAGAGTTAAAAGATTTTTTGTCATAAAAAGCACCTCAACACATTTATAACGTAAATGTGTGGAATAGCTATAATATATGTAAAAACTTATTAAATGTTAAAATAGTACATATATTTATATATATATATATACACACATGTACCATATGATACATACACAAAGAGATACTGGGGGAAGAAAGGGTAAAAGGAGGGGGAAGGGAAATACAACAAAGAATAAAAATGGTTAAGAGTAAACTGACTCATAAGATCGTATTTATATCTAGCTCCTCGTTCAGTCCCCCGGGCGAGAGAACGTTCAGAGCGTATATCCAGTAGGTTTCCCTACTGCACAGACGCCTGAACCTCTCTGCCTCGGAGGGACCCTTGGGAATGGCCTCGATCACCCAGACATATAGTCCCTTAGTGGATTTGTCGTGGTGATGGAGGAAGTGTCTAGGGACACTATGGTGATCTTTGCCCTCCTGAATATAGCGTCGGTGCTGACCGAAGCGTGCTCTAAGGGTCCGTATGGTCCTGCCTACGTAGTGCAGGCCACACGGGCATACCAGGCAATATACCACAAATTCCGACGAACAGGTATGGAATTCATTAATTCCATACCTGTTACCTCCAATCACAAAATCCTTCTGTCCATGCTTCACGTATTCACATGTCAAACATTGTTTTTTACGGCACTGGTACATGCCATTAACATTAAAAAAAGTCAAGGAGGGGGAAGCATGTTTTTTGGATTTTAATTTACTAGGTGCAATTTTTGTTTTTATGTTCGGGGCCTTTCTGTATGAGAAACGAGGTTTTTCTGGAAGCACTGTTTTCAAGTGAGGGTCTTGGAGCAGAAGTGGCCAATGCTTTTTGACCACCCGCTCCATCTGTTGATGGTGGTTATGAAACTGGGTTGTAAACCTCATCTGTGAGCCATCAATTCCATTTTTTTTCCGGCTTCACATTCTGTGGTGCTAAATATTGGGAAAACGCCTGCTCTACGATAGTATCTGGAAACCCTTTTTCTAGGAATTTTTGTTTAAGGGCTATACCTTGTATTTCATAATCTGAGGTCTTAGTGCAATTATGTCTAAGTCTACAAAATTGGCTTTTCGGGATGTTGTCTAACCAACGAGGGTGGTGACAACTCTGATAATGCAGCAAGGAATTGCCTGCAGTCGGTTTTATATAATTCTTGGCTAGTATGTGCTGGTTGTCATGATGGAGATCTAGGTCAAGAAAAGCCAAATGATCAGGGTCGACCACAGAGGTGAACCTTAGTCCCATGTCATTGTTATTACAATGGGAAACAAAGGCTGGAACCTCTGCAGCCTCTCCATCCCAGATAATGACGATATCGTCAATATATCGTCCGAAAAACACTATATGGGAAGTATACGGATTATTGTTCAGCACATATCGGGTTTCCCAGTGTCCCATAGTGAGATTGGCGTACGATGGAGCAAAATTGGCTCCCATCGCCGTGCCCTTAGTTTGTAGATAATAGTCATCATTGAACAAAAAATAATTATGTGAAAGACAAAATAAAGTGGCCTGCAATATAAAGTCAGCCTGTTTTGGGTGGATAGTATCATCCTGACTCAGATAGAACTCTAGAGCCCTCATGCCTACTACATGTGGGATAGATGTATATAAAGATTGAACATCTAGCAAAACCCACAAATATGTTGGTTCCCAAGTGTATGGTGTAAGAAGCTCCAATAAATGTATGCCATCCCTGATGTAGGAGGGAAGCTCTTGGACTATGGGCTGGAGGAATATGTCTATATACTGCGAAAAGCCACTAGTAATACTATCCATTGCAGCAACAATGGGCCTACCCGGAGGGTTAGTTGTACATTTATGCACCTTTGGTAGGTGGTAAAAGTATGGGGTTTGGAAATAGTCCCTAAAAAGAAAGGACATCTCGGTCTTAGAGATAATTCCATCCCTCAGGGCTGTACTGGCTAGAATTTTAGCTTCAGCTGTATATTCAGATAATGGGTCTTTTTTAAGTTTCATATTCGTATTGCTATCGGATAGTAGCCGATTAGCCTCTATCACATAATCATTTTTATTCTGGATAACAATACTCCCGCCTTTGTCAGCAGGCTTGATGACAATGTTGGTATTTGACATTAGTGTTTTTAAAGCCATATTTTCTACCCTACTAAGATTACAACCATATTTCCTATTCTACTTATTAGTCCTATTACCATCATTAGTATGAGCGCATCCTGTAGTGGGCTGTTTTTGTAGCTGGTCCCGCAGAGCATTGCGCCGCCCCTTCCCCTAGTTTCCACTATGAATTGATTGAAGGCTTCAGTATTTAAACCGGACTCTAGGTGGCAGCCCTTTACGCTTGAAAAAGGAGCAGAGTGCGCATGCTCCGAAACACGTTGCGTCATTTCCGGGAGCTTGCGTTCCCCAGCGGCTTCCGGCGTAACCATCCCTCCGGACCAGCTTCCTGTGACGTCACCTCCGGGCCGGTGGACGGCCGGATCATGCGGTTGGACTTGCTGAGACACGGACTGAAGCTTACCTCAGTGTAAGATATTATGTTATTTGTTGTGCAATAAATTTATGGTTTACTACATGGCGCCTGTTTCTTTCTTAAAGTAATTCTAAAGGTTGTTTTTTTTTTTATACAAATTATGTTATACTAACCTGCTCTGTGCAATGGTTTTGCACAGAGCAGCCCTGATCCTTCTCTTTTTGGGTCCCCCGCTGGCAGTCCTGGCTCCTCGTCCCTGCTAAGGGACCCCAAAAGCAAGCCTCTTGCTATGAAGGCACTCGAGCAGGCTTACTCACGAGTCACGTTGCTGTGAATGTCACACTGTCCATTCGCACACAGAACATAGCTCCAACCCCCTGCTCTCTCCTCATTGGCTTACTGGCTGTGAGTGAGCCACAGCTCTCATGCACATCTCTGAATCGAAATGGTGCTCAGGTTGGTATAAGGAGGAGAAAGGGCTGGGAGGGGGGGGGCTGCCAGAAGGTTTTTTTACCTTAATGCCAAGAATGCATTAAGGCAAAAAAAAATCTTCTGCTTTTAGAACCACTTAACTATGCAGCAAATGTTACACACAGTTAGAAGAAAGATTGTGAAATAATAGCCAAAATAAATAGTTTGGATGCTTATAACAGCATTCTATTTGTACTATTGGTTTAAGTACTGTGGTCAAGTAGATAATTTCAAACCCTGCATAATTAGCAGCAGGATTTGTTTGTTATTTTTATCCCAGACAAAGCTTCCAAAAACTACCAAATCTGTTAGCTATTAAAATGTTTTTGTTTTTTGTTTTTTTGTTTTTTTATTATATTTTTAGATATATTATTGTTTACTTCACCATTTTCTAACTTTATTTTTAGTTAATCAACACCATATGCAATAAATAACCTGCAAAAATTACATGCAGAGTGATATGCCTGTTATAATAAACAAGATCCGTGAAATGAAAATGGAACATGATATTAAATTCATAGGCATGCAAAACATTAATGAACCATGGCTAAAAAAAGCAAGTACTATTAAATACACATGCTGTGTTACTTTCATCCCCCTCAATTGATGTTTATTAAATTGGCTTCTAAACTTTACAGACACAATAATCACCTACAAGCATTAGCTCAAGCATGAGGTTGCACAGAAACCTAGAGGTATATGTCTTCTACCTCTTGTAGCTTCTTCCTGACCCCTGGAGGCATGTAAGGTACCCCAAAACACAGGAGGGGCTAGCAATTTCCAGGAACTCAGTCCACTGCTGAAAGGTGGGGGATGTGTAATTTAAGGTCTTTTTAAAGTTTTTATTCCTTGCAGCAACACATGGGAGAGAGGGGATTAGGGGATTCAAAACGTACTGCATTGCTGACTTAAAGATTCCATCTTTATGACACAGTACAGAGAAAAAAAAAGATTTTTTAAGGCCCAGTTCACATCAATGGGAAAGAGCATTGTTAAATCATGTATTTAAATGGCTCAGGTTTTATTTGATTTTGTTTAATGAATGGTCATGGGTTTATAACTAAAAGGGAATGTTCTTGTCTTGCAGTATTAGTTGTTTCCAGAATATCAGGGTATCAGTGACCAGAGGTAATTGAATTGCAATGTAACCAATCAGATATTTGGAACTCTGAACTAGGGATCGACCTATTATCGGCAATGCCGATATATCGGGGGCCGATATGCACTTCCCCTGAGGTTTCCCCTGAGGTTACCAATATTGCCGATGTTTAGGGAACGTCCTGTACCAGAGTGATGCCTGCAGCTAGAGGCATCACCCCGGTACCGGCGTCCATAGCCGACGGGCCGGCTGTCTTGTAATGACAACCGATGTGGCTAAGAAGCCGCTCGGCTGTCATTACAAGGAGCGGGAGAGGATGTCTCCTCCCTCTCACCGCCTTCCGCGGCTCGCCTGGGTCTCCCATCCCACCCGGAGACCCGGGCATCCTACCTGCACGACTGCCGAAGAGAAGACCCGATCAAAGCCACATTCGGCTCTGAATGGGTCTCCATGTAAAAAACCCATAAGTGATGTCATGACATCACTTCCGGGTACTCGGCTGCAAATTAAAAGAAATGCGAGCATTCAAAACAGCCAAACTTGGCATTTTGAATGCTTTTAAGTGCAGAGGAGGGGTTTGGGGTCTTTTAGACCACCATATCCCTCCACCAGAGTACCTGTGGAAAAAAAAAATTTTTTAAATGTCCGAAAACATCGGTCAATATCAGCCGTTACCAATATCCGATGACCAAAATTTCAGTATCGGCAATAAAAAAAACTTTATCGGTCGATCACTGCTCTGAACTAATAATGGAAGCGGACAATGACATCTCTGGTCCTAGCTCCTGCAGGCGGTTTGGGGCCCAAGGATCTATGTGCCCGGACTAAGCGCCAGTCTATGTCCACAATGTTAGGGGACAGGATATTAAACAGGCCCAGTAAGAAAGGGCGTAGGTTAGTATCTCCCACATTTTTGGGTATGCCCCTAAAGCACAGATTTTGGTGCCTTTCACGGTTCTCCAAATCCTCCTGCTGTAACTGTATCTGAGAAACCAAGTGTTTCAAGGAGGAGTTTTCTTCCTCCAAACTTGCACATATTGTACCAGGTCATCAAATTTGGTTTCAAGGGCATCTGTCCGTTCCCCAATCTGTGTAATCTCCCCCCTCAGTTCCAATGACAATTTACCCACCTCTGCAGCAATGTTGCAGGTGATCTGTAAAAGCAGGATCTGCAGCTTTTCATCCAGGATAGCTGGGGTTAACACCTGCTGTGTCGATGGGGGGACCGAGGGTACCCGAGGTGTTGCACTCAGAGGGGGGGATCCGCAGAGTTCTCCGTTCCCAGCGATGGGTCCATAGTGGAAAACGGATCAGGCTGCAAAATTGAGGCCGGGGATTGCGGCCTAGTGATGAAGCGATCCTGGGTGCGGGGCTCCAATGGTGCTGAGTATCCCTGTTGCTGCTGACCGATCTTTCCCACGGGGGCCTAGGAGGTGTCAGAAGGTCAGGTGGCTCACCCCCAGAGACTTTGGAGCGGAAAGGAGCTAATGAGGGGAGGCGGGGAGTCGGCAGTGTCCGGAGCTCACCTAATATGCGTCCGCCATATCCGGAAGCCATGCATGCGCCTCTCCACTACTCTAAACTAGGGCCTCCAATAAGTGCTATGAAAATTTCCTGCAGTGTGAGCAGCAGCAGAAACTTCTTATCATCTGTGTATTACAATAACTTTACTGTACAATGGCGGACAGGATCAGGTAATGGTACCCAACATGAATTTGTGGCCAAGCTACAGACATTATTTATTACAGGCACTTAGACAGTATAGCACCATCATTTTACGCAGCGCTTTACATTTTATATGTTGAACATTCACATCAGTCCCTGCCCTCAAGGATCTTACAATCTAAGGTCCCTAACTCACATTTATACATACACATTCTAGGGATAATTTAGACAGCAGCCAATCTTGATCCAGGGAATATCCAAATGCCTCTTGGGGGATCAGGAAGGAATTTTTTTTCCCCTGCTGTAGCAAACTGGATCATGCTTTGCTGGGGTTTTTTTGCCTTCCTCTGGATCAACTGTGGGTATAGGATTGTGTATATGGAATTGTATAGTTTGGGTTTTCATTACTGTTTTTTTTTTTTTTTTTTTTTATTGGTTGAGCCAGATGGACTTTTTCAACCTGACTAACTATGTAACTATGTTATTAGACATGAGATTTCTAGGAGAATAGTTTCTGTGTTATGATCATTGCATATAGAGGAGTTTAAATGCATAAAGACATGTATGTGTAAATAATTTGTGTTTAAAATATTTTTTTTTCCTTTGTTTAGACTTCATTTTTTTGTATATATGCAAAAGCGTGTAAAGAGCATATTCTTGTACGCAATATAACAAATCCAGTGTAGCGCAATTTTATAAGTCCCAATTTATTTTTTAAAAAATTCCACCATCATGGAACTCTCTGGATACCACTGGGATGCTCCTCCACAAGATGTTCCTGGACCAGACTGGACTCTTCTAGTAATCTCAATCATTTATGTATGGCCAAGAAATAATAAGGAGAAACCATAGTGCTCTCATAGTGCTCTCATAGTGCTCTCATAGTGCTTAGAATGATTTATTAAAACTATGCATAGGGATACAAATACTCACATAATAATGTAATACACAAGCATATCATCTGCTCTCACAGCGAATATCTATACGGAAAAATGTCCTGAACGCATTACGTTCCTTAGTTATTGATTTGGATACTCAGACTGAAATGACCTCCACACATATTCTTGTACGCAGAATTTTTTATTCTGTATTATGAATCTGAAAGCATCTCACGTTTACACCCTTGTGTGAATGGCTCTATTGAAAACAATGCAGCTGCATTGGCCATGCGCTCTTACTACCAATTTACACATTGTACCAACCATTGGGAGGTGGCTCTCAAAATCCTACATCGCAGTTATTTGACCCCAATAAAACTCGCAAGGATGTTCAGGGACACTTCTGCCGGTGCTGGCGGTGATGTGGGGACAACGGTACCATATTTCACCTATTATGGCGATGCAAGAAGATTCATAGTTACTGGGCGGCAGTATACGCCCTACTTATCTCGCTTACTAGCTTGCCACTGCCTTGGGTCCCCGGGCCTTGCTCTCCTAAACTTGGGCATACATAAAATCCCATTAAAATTCCGTTGTCTGGTTACACATATTCTGACAGCTGCCAGACTAACTGTTACAGCGGCATGGAGACTACCCTTGTACCCACGATCTCCAAAGTTATGAATAGAGTACGCACATATTACTCCTATGAAAGGTTTTTTGCTAACTCAAGGGATAATTCCCTGAAATTTTCCCAGAACTGGGAACCTTGGTTACGAAAGTACCCGAACTGAATAAGAAGTTTCTATTCGGGTTTTTACTTTTGAAAACTTGTGAATGATAACTAGTAGACAGATATGAGGCTTAGTTATTGACTGTCCCGTTGATAGTCTTTTACTTATGTGAAAAATAGTTAATTTAAGAATGTATGATCTACTAATTGTTACCATTTGGGTGTAGTTGCATTTTTTTATGCCCTTGCTTCGCATTCTATTAAGAAGTGGGCAACGGGGGGGGGGGGGGCTGGCTCCGGGGGTGGGTAGCCTAGTTGGTGGGCCTGGTCCCCTCGGGGGTCTCGCTACCATAAAGTAGGGTATATGTTTTTTTTTTAAATGTTGTACGTATTCGCATTGTTATGGACTACATACCTGAGTTTCATGTGCAAGTATCGTTTGTTATACTGAAAATTTTAATAAAAACTATTGAAAAGAAAACAATACAGCTGCATTCATGTCTGTAAATACAAAAAAAAAACACTTCTATATGTGTTTTAAACAGCCATGTTACAGTACTTTTAAAGCTGAAGTTTAATCTACATAGGTATTGTTTTCCCTTTATCTATCCCTCATTAAAATGCTAATGAAATGTTAGATCCAGTGACAAAAAGTGTGCAAAAAAGTAAAAATCGCACAGCTGATCAAATACCACCAAAAGAAAGCTCTGTTTGTGGGAAAAAAGGACGTGAAATTCGTTTAGGTACAGCGAAGGGGGTAAAATCTTCCGGGGCTTAAGTGGTTAAGCATTCTACAGCTTCTAATGTTTGCTGTGAAAAAATCACAGTGCATGGTGAAATCAGAGTGCGCAATTTTAGTATTGGAGAGGAGCCTGTACAACTGTGCAAGACTGAAGTAGGGCTAGAGTTCAGCTTTAGCTGAAAGGCTGGCCTTTCGTCTATCTGGCTGGACGCCATATGATACAGCCGATGACTGATCAGTGTTCCGGCTCGCTGCGTGTACCATGTAACCACTGTGACAAATCACAGCATGATAGTTGTAAACAATGGATGGCTTCCTTTCATGTCATCCATTGTGTTCAATTGTGTTGCTAGCTGTAAATGGTCAATGTGATCACATGGTAGAGATAGGACATGACAGATCACAACCCATCTTTACCTTGTGATTAGCTCTGGCCAATCACAGATAATCAAAACATAACAAAACAAAGGGAATGAACTAGTTTTATTGAGTAAAATGCTTGCTTGTAGCAACAAAATACACTGTTATGAGCAATCATAATGTGTGAAAAAAAAAAAAAAAAAAAAAAAAAAAAACCTTATCACTTCTCCAGAGTAGTACAATTTTACTATCATAACTATCATAACATTATATTGCTCTGGTAACAGTGTGTTAAAAGAAAATATTAAAAAAAGTGATAAAAAATAAATTATATATATATATATATATATATATATATATATATATATATATATATATATATATATATATATATATATATATAATAAAAAGAACGATTACATTTATTTTTTCTACTGTCACCAGTCAGTGTCCCTGATTACTGCCACACCAGTTATTTGGTGATGCTGTACCGCACTGGTGATAGTTTGTAAAAAAAAAAAATGTGTTTTTTTTTTTTTTAATTTCCTAATTTTCCAAAAAATTATGACAAAATATTACAACTTTACAAACTCACCTTGAACTGACTATTTTCCAAAAAGGGGTAATTTGGGGGATTTTTATACTGTCCTGGCATTTTCTGTCCTCAAGACATGAGATAGGCCACCAGTATATCAGGATTGATCAATTTTCAGCTATATACCATAGTTCATGGACTCTATAACTTTCACACAGACTAAATAATATACACTGATTTGGGTTTTTTTCACCAAAGAAATGTAGCAGAATACATGTTGGCCTAAATTTATGAAGAATTTATTATTTGCAAAATGTATAAAAGAAGCTAAGAAAAACACATTTTTTTAAAACAAATTTTTAGATTTGTTTTATTTATTCAGCAAAATATTGCTAAATTCTGATCCATTTATTTATATTTGTAGAAAATTGATGCCTACCACACCCCTGAGGAAGGAGTTGTTAAAAGCTCTGAAATGTGTCCTGTGGAGGACATCAGTTTTGAATATTTTATATACTGGTGCAATTCCTGTTGTGCACTCCATGTACAGTTGGGTTCAAAATGTTTTTATTGATATAATACAATTAAAATTGATTTTATATAATATAGTTGTATCATATACTCAGTGCCTACAAAGTCCCATCTAAGGGTAATTTCCAATGTTCTGTTTGAAATAGGGATGTGGCACGTTTATGAAGGTCAATCACCGATACTTTCTAATTGTCATTTTGGTAGCAAATACCACTCTCTGCTTTCTCGATGATACTCCAAATACTTTAGCAAGGAATACGAATGAAATACTTGTACTACTATTTCTTCTCTTTTTAGAAAATTGTTAAAGTGGAATTACAATACAGCATGTCTAATTATGTAAGCAAGGATTGGGACACTCTCAAGTCTGGCTAATTGAAGAACTTTGGTAAAAATTAATTAGTTGAGTCAGAGCTTTCTAAATTGTTTTTTAGGATGCCCACAACTCTTGAAAGGAAATCATCACTTTCCTGGCATATAAAGTCATTTGAGGACTACATAAAGAAAGATATGAACCTCCTGGGACTTAGAGTCCAGATGTTCCCGACCTTGGAAGGTCTGGACTCTAATTTCAAATTAGAATGGGAAAAAGTTCTGCACACATGCTCATGCAACATGATGAGCTTATTAATAGGAGAGTATCAGAAACATTCTGACGCTTTAGACAAAGAAATCAATAATATTTATGGGAAACTTCAAATGTACGAAACTCATAGATCATTTACAGAAAGGGAGAAAAAACTTAGAGATCATTTGAAGAGATTTAATAGAGATATCTTAACCACTTTACCGCTGAGTACCGTAGTACTACTGCGGCAAAGTGGCTCGTTATCGTCTGACGACGTAGACCTACGTCGCCAGACTCCTCCCCCTGTAGGCGGCGATCGCGCGCCGCCGGAGGCGCGCTCCCGCTGTTTTCATTCACAGTGGGAGTCGGGCCAGGGGAGGAGCAGCGGCGATCGCCGCTGCTCTGCCCCGATCGTCGGGGAATCCAGTTTGGAGATCCGCCCGCCTGTGTAAACAGAGCGGGCGGATCTCCTAAGTGACAGGGAGTGACAGATCGAAGTGTTCAGCATAGCTGAACATCCGATCTGTCCCTGGCTCACTCAGTCACCTCCCCCCACACGTTAGTAAGCACCAGGCATACATTAACCCCTCCCTCTCCAATAAAATTAACCCCTCCCCTGCTAGTGTCATTTTTACAGTAACAGTGCATATATATAGCACTGATTACTGCAGTAATGTCACTGGTACCCCCAAAAGTGTCAAAAATGTCAGACAAGGGTCCGATCTGTCCGCCGCAATGTCGCAGTCCCGCAAAAAAAATCGCAGGTCGTCGCCATTACGCGTTAAAAAAAAAAACACCAAAAATGACAGAAAGCTTTCCCATAGTTAGTAAACGCAATAACTTTTGTGCAAACCAATCAAAATACGCTTATTGCGATTTTTTTTACCAAACATGGGTAGCAGAAAATAAATTGGCCAAAAATTTAAAAAAAAATTGGTTTTTACATCTTTTTTGGGGGGAATTTCATATAAAAAAATGTTAAAAATATTGTTATTTTTTCAAAATAAACGCTCTTTTTTTGTTTATAGCGCAAAAAGTAAAAATCACACAGGTGATCAAATACCACCAAAAGAAAGCTCTGTTTGTGGGAAAAAAAGGACGTAAATTTCGTTTGGGTACGGCGTTGCATGACCGTGCAATTGTCAGGTAAAATCGCACAGCGCCGAATCGCAAAAAGTGGCCCAGACGTAAGACAGCAAAATGCTCTAGTGGTAAAGTGGTTAATAAATAAAGAGAAAAAATGTATGCAGGATAAGAATGCCTTCCAAGAAAGTAAAGCATATAGATGGAATCACAATCATCAATTTTTAAAATAGATTTGCTAAAAGGAAGGAACATCACTCTGCTATTTCACAATCGTCTTCAAGCTTGTCTTCTGTTTCTTCACAGCTATCTCACAAACAGAAAGGTTCACAATGTAATGAGCGTCAACACCATGGCGACTCTACACAAGGACAAGCAGCCAAGAAACTAAAGGGCCATACACACTATAAGATTTTATGAAGACTTTTTCCTTCAGATTTACCTTTTCTATGTAGTGCAAGGGCCTGCCAGATTGCATACAAATTGAAAGTGTTTAGGTTTGACCTCATGTTATCTGGTTTTGGTAAATCTAAAGGAAAAAGTCTTCAGAAAATCTTATAGTGTGTATGGCCAATTAATTTAGATGAATCGTCCAACTCTCTCACTTCAGCACTTGGGTGTCCTTCTTCTATATCAATAGTATGAGGTACTATACCTACTTTGGTGATTGGTTTTTCTCTTTCATGCAACAAACACAATAGGTGTGGTTCTACCTCTGATCATAGTTCCCCTCTCATTGGCTCAGTTGAAACAACAATCACAGACTCTTCTTTTTTAGAGTCACTTCTATCCAATTTAGTCATGACACACGTGACTCATCATGCAGACACCTAAATAGTTTTACAACAGTACTTAAAGACATAGATTTAACCACTTAAGCCCCGGAGGATTTGGCTGCTCAAAGACCAGGGCCTATTTTGCGATCCCTTTGTGAATTTAAGGGACAATTGCTCGGTCGTGCGGCGCTGTACCCAAACAAAATTGACGTCCTTTTTTTCCCACAAACAGAGCTTTCTTTTGGAGGTATTTGATCACCTGTGCAATTTTTACTTTTTGCGCTATAAACAAAAAAACAGCGACAATTTTGAAAAAATAACAATATTTTTCACATTATTTTATATGAAATTCCCAAAAAACAAAAATGTAAAAATCAAAATGTTTTAACATTTTAGGCCTATTTGTTTTCTGCTAAATATTTTTGGTAAAAAAAATTGCAATAAGCGTATTTTGATTGGTTTGCGCAAAAGTTATTGCGTTTACTAACTACGGGAAAGATTTATGTTATTTTTATTGTTGTTTTTTTAACTAGTAATGGCGGCGATCTGCGATTTTTTTTGCGGGACTTCGACATTGCGGAGGACAGATCGGACCCCTGACTGACATTTTTGACACTTTTGAGGGTACCAGTGACATTACTACAGTAATCAGTGCTATACATATGCACTGTTACTGTAAAAATTACACTGTCAGGAAAGGGGTTAACTTTATTGGTAAACAGTGGGTTAAATGTATCCCTAGGGGCGTGATTCTAACTGTGGGGGGCCGTGGCTTGTGATGTAAGCACAGAGACATACGATCCTACATAGCAGGATCGTACAGTCTCTGCAGTTACACCAGGGAGAATGACAGACGGCTTTGTTTACATTAGCTGTCTGCCTTTCTCCCTCTCCAGCAGGAGATCACGAGTGACCGGCGGACATCGAAGCCACCGGTCACTCGCGCAGGGATGTTAGTGAACGAGCAGGGGTGGGAGCGTGCCCCCGGTGGCGCGCGCTCGCCCCCTAGAGGTTGGAGGGCGAGCGACGTACCCCTACGTCACTTTGCCCAGGAGGGGCTGACCGCCGCAGTAAATATACTGACGGCGGTCGGCAAGTGGTTAAATATGGTTAATGCAGGACGTGGTAACCTTACAAGCAGACCTGAACAAAATAATTGGGTGGGCAACTACATGGCAGATGAGGTTTAATGTTGAAAAATGTAAGGTAATGCACTTGGGTGTCTGAAACAGGAACGCAAGCTACTCGCTAGGGGGGAGGGGGGGAACCTCTGGGTGAATCTAAGATGGAAAAAGTGGACAACAGGCTTGACAGTGGCATGCAATGCCAAGCCACTGCAAGCAAAGCCAATAGAATACTGGCATGTATAAAAAAAAGGGGATTCACTCCAGAAATAAAGAGATTATTCTCCCACTTTACAAGACTCTGTTCTGGCCACATCTGGAGTATTCTGTCCACTTCTGGGCACCTGTCCTCACTAAGGATGTGCTGGAACTGGAGAGAGTCCAGAGAAGGGCAACAAAAATCATTAGGGGAATGGAGGATCTAAGCTATGAGGAAAGACTACAAGCATTGAACTTATTCTCTCTGGAGAAGAGACGCTTGAGAAGGGATATGATATCAATGTACAAATATTGTACTGGTGACCAGAGCATAAGTAACAAACTTTTCAGAGAAAGGGAATACAATAAGACACATGGCTTTAACCTTAAAATACGTAAGGGGTTCTTTACTGCAAGAGCAGTGGGGATGTGGAATTCTCTTCCACAAGCAGTGGTATCAGCGGGGAGCATCGATAGTTTCAAAAAACTATTAGACGGGCACCTTAAAGACCACAAAATAAAAGGGTAAACAATGTAGGGTTAACATCAAACACACACACACACATCATAGGTTGAACTGGATGGACTGATGTCTTTATTCAACCTCACTAACTATGTAACTATGTAACTATGTTAATCTTTCTTCACATATACTATCAGAAGATGAGGCCAAGATACCAAAGAAAGGTCTTACTTTTTTGTCCCAATGATAATCTTGATAAATTTGAATTAACCAAAGATTTTCAACTTTTTGTACGGAAGTTAATCTTTAAGGCGCTTTATCAGAAACAAGGTAGTGATAGCAACATCTCTTTGAAAGACAATATAGCATTAGATGAATTGATCTCACTACTTGAGGAAAGTGACCCAACTGATCTGATAGATGGGGTGGATCTACCACAATTGTTACTCCTTACAGAGAATACCTCTGATTTGGATACTTCCAAAAAATCCAAATTGAAGAAAAAATTGAACAAATTTCCAGTTCCCAATGCCAATCCTAATTCTGTAGCCTTTTTGAAATTAGTGAGTAAAGATTTAGATGATTTACAGATACATTCTCCAATGACTTCTAATATGAATTAGACAGAAAAACAAGCTCTTAGACAACTTTCTGAGAACTGCTCTATCACAATTTAAGCAGCCGATAAAGGTGGAAACATTGTCCGGATGGATAATACCAAATATGTAACAATGTGTAATAAAATATAGAAGAACCAAGATTGATACCATCGGATTACCATGCATAGTAGAAAAGTTTAATGAGGAATACTATGAACTTGTAGATTTGACTTATTTAAATGGTACCGTCAAAAAACCACTTGGGACTTCATCAGGACAAATTTTTCGACCAGTCCCACGTTTTACGCATTACCGAAAATCCATAAAAATGCCTAGAATCCACTTGGTAGGCCTATCATATCTGGTAGTGGAGCTTTAACTGAAAATGCCAGCAAATTAGTCGATGAACATTTTAGACCTCATGTAGTATGCTTACCTTCATATGTTCGAGACACAATACATTTTTTCCAAATTATAGATAATCTATTTATCCCAGACAATGCGTATCTGGTCACGATAGATGTCGAAGCACTCTACAGCTCAATTTCTTGAGAAAAGGCTGGTGACCATTAAACATATCTTGTTCCAGCGAGGTGAACAGGATTGGGCATACAATGATTTTATTGTATCTTTGTTGGACTTCATTCTCTCACACAATATTTTTTTTTTTCTCAAACTGTTTTTATTGAGATATATATTCATATAACAAACATTAGTAGTACAAAATGACTATATAACCAACAATATAGTAGGTGAATTAACATTGTTTCGTAGAACAATCACACAATATGTTTACATTCAATGGATCCCACTACCTACATGTTGTGCCGCATCGTATGCCAACCTGTACTTGGGGGAGTGGGAACAAATGTTCCTTACTGATGAAGCCCTATCAATGTACACAGGCCATATTACTTTATGACACCGGTATATCAACGGTACATCAACAATATACTGTATATCTGTTATCTGCGATGGGCCACCAGATTTGCTAATGCAGTGTGTAGAGAGGATGAACAAAAACAAGTGTAATCTTTCATTTACTATGTCATTTGATTTAAACAACATAGCATTTTTGGATGTTGAAGTATATAATGCCCTCTGCAGTAGCCTATACAGGAAGTCTACAGCTGGAAATACAATATTTCACACTTCGAGTTTTCATCCTAAACCTTTAGTCAACTCAATTTCTTATAGCCAATATTTTAGAATAAAACTTAATTGTTCAGAAGACAGTACTTTTAAAATTGAGGCTGATGGACAGAGGGGATATTACCACACGTCCCTTAAAAAGGCATTTAGACGGGCATGTTAAAAGACAAGACATAACCTCCTGTACTCATCCAAATCAAAGAAGGCAGATAATTCATAGTTACATAGTTACATAGTCAGTGAGGTTGAAAAAAGACATCAGTCCATCTGGTTCAACCCATAATGTGTGTGTGTTTGCTGTTAACCGTACATTGTATACCCCTTTATGTTGTGGTCTTTAAGGTGCCCATCTAATAGTTTTTTGCTCCCTGCTGATACCACATCCTTACTGCTCTGACAGTAAAGAACCCCTTACGTAGTTTAAGGTTAAACCGCTTTTCTTCTAGTTTTAGTGAGTGGCCACGTGTCTTACTGAAAAGTTTGTTCCTTATGCTATGGTCACCAGTACAGTATTTGTACATTGATATCATATCCCCTCTCAAGCGTCTCTTCTCCAGAGAGAATAAATTCAATGCTTGTAGTCTTTCCTCATAGCTAATGTTCTCCATTCCCCTCATTATTTTTGTTGCCCTTCTCTGGACTCTCTCCAGTTCTGACCGGTGCCCAGAACTGGATGGCATACTCCAGATGTGGCCGGACCAGAGTCTTGTAAAGTTGGAGAATAATCTTTTTATTTCTGGAGTGAATTACCTTTTTTATACATGCCAGTATCCTGTTGGCTTTGCTTGCAGCGGTTTGCCACTGCCAAGCCTGTTGTTAACTAGGACCCCCAAGTCATTTTCCATCTTAGATTCACCCAAGGGTACCCCCCCTAGCGAGTAACTTGCGTTCGTGTTTCTGATGCCCAAGTGCATTACCTTACATTTTTCAACATTAAACCTCATCTGCCATGTAGTTGCCCACTCCCTTTTTTTGTTCAGGTCTGCTTGTAAGGTTACCACACCCTGCTAGAAGTTATTGCCCTGCTTAGTTTAGTATCGTCCGCGCAAATACCAAGATTGTGCTGTTTATCCCATCCTCATTTATGAATAAATTAAACAGGGTTGGTCCAAGGACAGATCCTTGGCGGCCCCCACTTTCCACGCCTGCCCAATCCGAGGACTTCCCATTTATCACCACCCTCTGGACTCCCCCCTGGTGCCAGTTCTCTATCTTGGTACTCACCCTATGGTCCATACCTACATACCTTAATTTGTACAGTAAGCATTTGTGGGGAACTGTGTCAAAAGACCTTTGCAAAATCCAGATACACCACATCCACAGGCCTTCCTTTATCTAGATGGCAACTCACTTCATCATAGAAGGTTAATAGATTGGTTTGGCAAGAGCGATTTTTCATGAATCCATGCTGATTGCTACTAAAAATAGTGTTTTCATTACTAAAGTCTTGTATATAGTCCCTTATCATCCCCTCCAATATCTTGCAGACTACTGATGTTAGGCTGACCGGCCTATAGTTACCCGGGATATATCTCGGCCCTTTTTTAAATATTGGTACCACGTTGGCTGTTTCCTAATCAGCTGGCACCATACCCGTCTGTAGACTATCCGTAAAGATAAAGAATAACGGTCTGGCTATCACCTGGCTGAGTTCTTTAAGAACCCTCGGGTGCAAGCCATCCGGTCCTGGTGATTTATTTATGTTAAGTTTCTCAAGTTTAGTTCTGTTAACCATGGGGGTACTTCCTGGGGTGTATTATTTAATTTAACATTACAAGCTGGGTTAGTGTAGCCCCCTAACTTTTTTGTGAAGACTGAAGAGAAGAATTTATTTAGCACTTTCGCCTTCTCTCTGTCCTCTGTGGCCAGATTCCCTTTGTCATCTTTTATGGGGCCAATGTGTTCTGGTCTCGCTTTCTTACTATTTATATACTTAAATCATTTCTTGGGGTTTTTTTTTACTCCCTTCCGCTATATGTCTTTCGTGTTCTATTTTAGCTGCCTTGATTTCACCTTTACATTTCTTTTTGCACTCTTTGTACTGTTGGAATGCTGCCAATGACCCCTCAGCCTTGTATTTTTTGAAGGCCATTTCTTTAGTTTTAATATGCTTTTGCTCTTTTAAACATATTCCCCTTTGGAATGTACTGGCTAATACCTTTATTTAGTATGTTCTTGAAGCACTCTCATTTTTCCTCCATGATCTTTGTTCCCAGGGTTCTATCCCGTTTGATATTGTCTAGCAAAGAGTGCAGTTTAGGGAAGTTGGCTCTTTTGAAATTCAGTGTCCTTATATTATCCTTGTGTTTCCTATTTCTATGATTTATTTTGAAACTAATTGACCTATGGTCACTGTTTCTTAAGTTGCCCCTTATTTCCATATCCGTGATCAGGTCCGTATTGTTGGTAATCAGTAGGTCTAGTACCGCATTGTTTCTTGTCGGTGCGTTCACCATCTGACCCATTAAATTGTCCTGCAAAATATTTAGGAACTGCTGAGCCTTGGATGAATGCGTGGTTCCTTCTGCCCAGTCTATATCTGGATAATTAAAGTTCCCCGTTATAATTACTGTCATTCCAAGCAGTGATAGGAGGTCCGCCTCCCCCTCCTCCCTCTGGTTTGGGGGCCTATAGCATAAGCCCAATATTATTTTCCCCATACTGCCTTCCCTTTGAAGTTCTACCCATAGGGATTCTAGCTCCTCCTTAGCTCTGTTTGCGATGTCGTCCCTCATATTTACCTGTACACTGTTCTTAATATACAAACATACCCCTACCCTTTTTTACCTTCTCTATCTCTGCGATATAGGGAATACCCCTGAATGGTCACCAGCCAATCATGAGAGCTGTCAAACCAAGTCTCTGAAATCCCCACAAAATCTAAGTCCTCCTCATACTTTATCAGCACCAGCTCTCCCATCTTGTTGGCTAGGCTTCTAGCATTGGTATACAAACCTTGTAATTTAGGCCGGTTGCATAATATATCCTCGTTTGATGTTGTTTGAGGATAATCACTAGATATTCAAACCAAAATGTACAAGTAAGAAAGATTATAGAGAAATATTTGCATATTTTAACAATGGATCCATCTCTTGCCCATTTTATTTCAGAAACCCACAATTTACCTTCAAAAAAGCAACTTCAATCAGAAATAGACTTGTAAAAAGTGAATTTAAAGGAGAGTCATGCAAAGATCCATGCAAATATAGGGGAATCTTTATGTGTGGATCCTGCAAATATTGCAAATACATGCATACAGGGAAAATATCCATCCTACCTAATGGTCAGGTTTTTAAACTAAAACATTTTGCTAATTGTAGGACCTTTGGAGTCATTTACATGCTTTCTTTGTGATTGCGGATATTTTTCTATCGGCAAAACAAAGTTGGAATGTTGAAGAAGAGCATACAGACACATCACACATTTTTTGTACACAATAGATAGAAACTTTCCAAAAATTCAATTTTGGATCGTATCCATCTGAGCCCTAGAGGGGGTGATTGGAACAAAACCCTCCTCCAGATGAAGCTCAGATGGATCCACAATTTAAAGGCTACTCAACCCCAGGATTAAATGAGGCAGTATGGAGAAAAAGAAGGGGGAAGGTGTATGGCGCTGCCAAAAGGTGCTGATGGTTCTGTATGTCCAAAATAGGTGCTAAAGGTATATACGATATAAATCACCACTATGAATAATAATTAAAGTGTCAAGTGCATCATATGTGTATCTCTAATAAATATGTGCAATACTGTAGGATATTCCACTCTGTGGCTGATAAATATTTGTGCTATGAGAAAAAGGTTGATACAAAATGGGTGTGAATTGGTGTAGATACAGTTTGATAAGAAAATTTAAAAATAAATAAAGTGTATGAAATATAAAAAAATATAAAAAACAGTGGGATCCACTTAAATCTATAGCCTTATAATCGTAAAATACAAAGCATCAAGTATGGCATAAATAAGGTGCACAGTAGGTATATAAATATTGTGGCAGCAATAATACAAGAATAAATAAGTCCGTAACATCTAAAAAAGACAGATAGTCCCACAATGCTAAAAAACTTTTCCTGAAATTGTTTCCTGCCACAATATTTATATACCTACTGTGCACCTTATTTATGCCATACTTGATGCTTTGTATTTTACGATTATAAGGCTATAGATTTAAGTGGATCCCACTGTTTTTTATATTTTTTTATATTTCATACACTTTATTTATTTTTAAATTTACTTATCAAACTGTATCTACACCAATTCACACCCATTTTGTATCAACCTTTTTCTCATAGCACAAATATTTATCAGCCACAGAGTGGAATATCCTACAGTATTGCACATATTTATTAGAGATACACATATGATGCACTTGACACTTTAATTATTATTCATAGTGGTGATTTATATCGTATATACCTTTAGCACCTATTTTGGACATACAGAACCATCAGCACCTTTTGGCAGCGCCATACACCTTCCCCCTTCTTTTTCTCCATTCTCACTATATTCTTAGGAATATAGTATAAAGGTAGGCTGCAGCCAATATCAAACACTAGAAATCTAAAATTATCCTAAGCGCGGATTTTCTACCTTTTAAATGAGGCAGTATGTTTTAATACTTTTTTGGAAGTATTTTCATCCGGATGGAAAATTATTTTGAAATATGGCATGTTACTACCTCTATCTTTCTCCTATCTTTTCTTGCTTTATAAATAGTATAACTGACATACTTTCGATATGCCTAATATAACACTACAATCTCTATGTTCATCTGCAATTGGACAAATTATGTTATTGTATGTACACACTGTCTCACGAATGCTGCCATATTGCCATTATTGAACTTATATATAGTTTATTAACATTTAATGATTAACCTATACTCTTTTTAGACCACTAGATGGCACTATGCATACGTATTGTATTTAGGTGTTTTCTCAGGCCTGCAGTCCAGGCTGCCCGGCATGGACATATGCCCGGATTGCATTCCGTAGCTATTAAGAGAAGGAGTGGGTCAATTATTACCTGTTTGTTATCTCCATGTCCCTCTATCCTGCTCCCTTTCTTGGATGTCGGCAGACGTCCTTGCAGGAGCATCCATGTCGGTGGGACGCATGCGTGTGACGTCACTCGCACATGCATGGTGTGGGGGCGTTGTGCACGCTGCCCAGGAGGCCATTCCTTGACAAAACTCTGCTAATTTCCCTCATCACGCTCAGTTGGAGCCCATTTGGATGGGCGGTGTGGTGAGGGAGACAGATAGATATATAAGACAGCAGTATTAAGAAGCACACTAATCTACCATATGCTCCAGGAAGGATACTCTACCTACTCTATACTAGCAACCTGGAAAGTCTTAGAGCTGCAATAATACATTGTTTACTGTATGTTGTAAATCTAGTATAGGCTGACAAGAAGTCTATAATATATATGGCTAATTCCTGGTTTGGATTAGGGGATCTAATACCCAATTGAGTATATTTGACTTTGTGGCTTATAGGCATATATTGTGCTTACAAAATCCAAAATTGAGGATCTGGCTAAAAACAAAGTATATGCACAAACCTATATGTTTGTTCAAGTAACTCCAGCTATGTTTTAAGATCATATACACTTCTATTATCAACTGTATTCTATATCTATGTTAGGCATATATGGGATGCATTCAGTCATGCGCCATTATTGACACATGCGTGTATACGCTTATATATATATATATATATATATATATATATATATATATATATATACATATATTCCAGCTTATAGACACAGGCAGTTTCCTTAAAAACGGCCTATATAAACACCCCAGGTGGAAATCTATCCCAATACAGCGGGTTTACCATTGCAGGACCTGTCTGCTAGGCCTCAGTGGTTTAGGACTGTCTGGATCTGGTATAGTATCTTCACCATCACTGCTTATTACATTCTGCAGCTATAGACAATACACATACCATCTGTATGTTTGGGCAAAACTGGCAGAGTTCTTGAGACTGTGTTTTTACCTATACATTGAATTGCCATTTTTTGCACCATTGTAATACTTGTAAGTCTGATGTGAGGCTATAGACATTTACATATAATGTGAACTTGTATATGGTTTTCTGATCCATGTATTCATATTTGTAGAAAATTGATGCCTACCACACCCCTGAGGAAGGATATGTGAAAATCTCTGAAACACGTCAGGTGGAGGACGTCAGTTTTGAATATTGTATACTGGTGCAATTCTAGTTGTACACTCCATGTACATTTGGGTTTAACAAGTTTTTATTGATGTAATACAAATAAAATATATTTTATATAATATAGTTGTATCATATACTCAGTGCCTACAAAGTCCCATCTAAGGGGAATTTCCAATGTTCATATTTCCAAGTTAAATCTTATAGTTTAAGTAGACTGCCCTTTGGAGCTTGTGCAAACACTGAGTGGAGACACTGGAATTGGTGGAAATGTTTATCATTGGAAAAAAGATACAGATTCCCAGAGACAGACTGTCCCAACTGCTAAAACTGTGAAACATGTTGGTGCTATATAAATATGGAAATGTAATAAATGTATTGCTGCTCGTCCAAACAGTGAGTGCCTTTAGGATGCTTGAGCTTTATACTTTCATCATTTTCAGTTAACTCTCTACTTATAATATTAATATATATAGGTTAAAGAATAACTAAAGGTAAAACTTCTATTGTAGATGTGTAAAGAGTGGTTAGAACCACTGTAAGGCTGTTATTGTTGTTGTGTCCCTGTTAGAGATATTCACTCTCTCCTATTGTCCTGATCACCAATGTCAAAGGGAAGGGATGTGAGGGTAAATCTAAGTTTTGCCACCAGAATAGCAATAGAGCAGAAATCTTCCATTGGGTGTCCTTGTGTCCAGTGTTTCTATGACTACTGTCTAAGATGGGATTTCCCTAAAATTGGAAATGTTTCCTTTAATTTTTCAAATGAGTCTACAGAACAGGGAGTGAAGGAAAAAATTCATAATAAGATGGGAAAAAAAAACT
Source organism: Pelophylax lessonae (assembly GCF_965119305.1). Lineage (NCBI taxonomy): Eukaryota > Metazoa > Chordata > Amphibia > Anura > Ranidae > Pelophylax > Pelophylax lessonae. The sequence continues at coordinate 360,531,717 of NC_138772.1, forward strand.
GACAGCAGCTTAACCCACCCCTGCTTTATTGAAAATAAAATGTACATATTATTATATTATACAGATGTATAAAGCGCCAATAGATTGTGCAGCATTTTACAATATAAAGGGAGAAAGTATATTTACAAGTTCAACAAAGAAGGATTAGGAGGGCACTACTCATGGAGCTTACAATCTAAAAGGGGAGGAGGTGGTACAAAGTCTAATAGCTGTGGAGGATAAGCTGATAGAGGAGATCAATATACAGGGTAGGGTAGGAGATAACCGGGCAGACTGGGGGTAGCAAGTTCCAGAGGATGGAAGAGGTCCTGTGGAAGTTCTGTAGGTGAGCATGGGGGAGGTGACAACAAATTTAGAGAGACGGAGGCCTTGCGGAAGAGCAGAGAAGACAATTTGGGCAATAAGCTAAGTTGGCGATGTATCTGGGGGCAGTGTTGTGGATTTGTTTGTTGTAGTTAGTATTTTGAATGTTTCGTATTGGGTTATCGGAAGCCAGTGGAGTGATTGGCAGAGCGAGGCAGCAGCCACAGATTGGTTAGTAAAGTAAATGAGGCTTGCAGCAGCATTCATGATGGACTGGTATACTCCAATTTAAATGTAATGTCCCAAACAAATGAGGAGTTAAGATTTCTAAAGTATATAAAAAACGTTATACAATATCATAAAAAATAAATAAATAAAATGTTATTTTTTCCAAACTAAATACAAATACAAATCCAAAATATTCACTGATTGCTCAGTTTTTGCATTCTCCCTTTTATTCTTATAGCCTTATAATTAATTTTTTTGTGTAACTCACTAATGACAATAGTATACTGTACATTTGGACAAATCTCTGTAATATGTACACTATCTCACAAAAGTGAGTACACCCCTCACATTTTTGTAAATATTTTATTGTATCGTTTCATGTGACAACACTGAAGAAATGACACTTTTCTACAATGTAAAGTAGTGAGTGTACAGCTTGTATAACAGTGAAAATTTGCTGTCCCCTCAAAATAACTCAACACACAGCCATTAAAGTCTAAACTGCTGGCAACAAAAGTGAGTACACCTCTGAGTGGAAATGTCCAAATTGGGTCCAAGCTGTCAATATTTTGTGTGGCCACCATTATTTTCAAGCACTACCTTAACCACTTGCCGACCGCCGCACGACTATCTACGTGGGCGGTCAGCCCCTCACAGGCAAAGTGACGTAGGTCTACGTCGCTCGCCTGTGAGGGTTTAGGGAGCGAGCGCGCGCCGCCGGAGGCGCGCTCCCGCTCCCGCGTGGTCACGGACCCCCCCGCGCGCGTGACCGGCGGACCCGATCGCCGCCGGCCACTCTGCGATCGGCGGGGGAGAGGGAGATAGTCAGGCAGCTTGTGTAAACAAGCTGCCTGTCATTCTCCTCTCTGTATGAGAGCTGATCACATGGATCTACTATGTAGATCCATTGATCACTCTGCATACAGTTGAAGCCACAGCCAATCACAGTTAGAATCACACCCCTAGGGACACACACAGCCCCTCCCTCTCAAATAAAGTTAACCCCTTCACTACCAGTGCATTTTTACAGTAACAGTGCATATGTATAGCACTGATTACTGTAGAAATGTCACTGGTAACCCCAAAAGTGTCAAAAATGTCAGTCAAGGGTCCGATCTGTCCGCCGCAATGTCGCAGTACCGCAAAAAAAATCGCAGATCGCCGCCATTACGCGTTAAAAAAAAAAACAACAAAAATGACAAAAATCTTTCCCTTTGTTAGTAAACGCAATAACTTTTGCGCAAACCAATCAAAATACGCTTTTTGCGATTTTTTTTACCAAACATAGGTAGCATAAAACAAATTGGCCAAAAATATTAAAAAATTTTGATTTTTACATTTTTTTTTGGGGGAATTTCATATAAAAAAAAGGGAAAAATATTGCTATTTTTGCAAAATTTACGCACTATTTTTTGGTTATAGCGCGTGATCAAAAAATCGCACAGGTGATCAAATACCACCAAAAGAAAGCTCTGTTTGTGGAAAAAAAAGGACGCCAAATTCGTTTCGGTACAGCGTCGCACGACCGCGCAATTGTCCGTTAAAGTCACGCAGTGCCGAATCGCAAAATGCCCTCTGGTCGTTTAGCAGCCAAATCCTCCGGGGCTTAAGTGGTTAACCCTCTTGGGCATGGAGTTCACCAGAGCTTCACAGGTTGTCACTGGAGTCCTCTTCCACTCCTCCATGATGACATCACAGAACTGGTGAATGTTAGAGACCTTGCGCTCCTCCACCTTCCATTTGGGGAGGCCCTAACAGATGCTCAATAGGGTTTAGGTCTGGAGACATGCTCGGCCAGTCCATCACCTTTACCCTCAGCTTCTTTAGCAAGGCAGTGGTCATCTTGGAGGTGTGTTTGGGGTAATTACCATGTTGGAATACTGCCCTGCGGCCCAGTCTTCCAACGGAGGGGAACATGCTCTGCTTCAGTATGTCACAGTACATGTTGGCATTCATGGTTCCCTCAATAACCTGTAGCTCCCCAGTGCCAGAAGCACTCATGCAGCCCCAGACCATGACATTCCCACCACCATGCTTGACTGTAGGCAAGACACACTTGTCTTTGTATTCCTCACCTGGTTGCCACCACACATGCTTGACACCATCTGAACCAAATAAGTTTATCTTGGTCTCATCAGACCACAGAACATGGTTCCAGTAATCCATGTCCTTAATCTGCTTGTCTTCAGCAAACTGTTTGCAGGCTTTCTTGAGCATCATCTTTAGAAGAGGCTTCCTTCTGGGACAACAGCCATGCAGACCAATTTGATGCAGTGTGCGGCGTATGGTCTGAGCACTGACAGGCTGACCCCCCACCCCTTCAACCTCTGCAGCAATGCTGGCAGCACTCATATGTCTATTTCCCAAAGAAAACCTCTGGATATGATGCTGAGCACGTGTACTCAACTTCTTTGGTCGACCATAGCGAGGCCTGTTCTGAGTAGAATCTGTCCTGTTAAACCGATGTATGGTCTTGACCACCATGCTGCAGCTCAGTTTCAGGGTCTTGGCAACCTTCTTATAGCCTAGGCCATCTTTGTGTAGAGCAACAATTCTTTTTTTCCGATCCTCAGAGAGATCATTGCCATGAGGTGCCATGTTGAGCTTCCAGTGACCAGTATGTGAGAATAAGAGCGATAACACCAAATTTAACACACCTGCTCCCCATTCACACCTGAGCCCTTGTAACACTAACAAGTCACATGACACCGGGGAGGGAAAATGACTAATTGGGCCCAATTTGGACATTTTCACTTAAAGGTGTACTCACTTTTGTTGCCAGCGGTTTAGACATTAATGGCTATGTGTTGCATTATTTTGAGGGGACAGCAAATTTGTACTGTTTTACAAGCTGTACACTCACTACTTTACATTGTAGCAAAGTGTCACTTCTTCAGTGTTGTCACATGAAAAGATAGAATAAAATATTTACAAAAATGTGAGGGGTGTACTCACTTTTGTGAGATACTGTATATGAACGGCTGATTTGAGATGTGTTAAAGAACTAAATATTCAAACCCATAGAGATCAATGATGACTAGTAACACATTTTGTCAGCATAACCTGTACCTCATATTTATTTTAGCATTTCACACACTAACTTTCTTTTCCTTATCAGCTAAAGACATTTTTTTCAGCATCTAAAGAATTACTGAAGCTTATAAATAATATACACAAATGACCACAGGGAATGCATACTAACTGGTGTATTTGCCCTTTGTTGAATAAAGAAGATTAGTAAATATAAAAACAATGGAAAGCTTGCTCCAGCATTCAGGGATGTATTTTAGCTTTTTGTTGCCCGAGGCCCACTTGATGTGAACAGAAACAGTTCTTGAAAAAAAAAAAAGTGCAACATAGGAAAGACATTTAACAAAGCCATAAATAACTTGGAGCAAATTCTAAATTGTATTTTTTACCATTACAATGATAATCAATATAAATACAAAAACTGGGTGTTTGTGCATATTTGCTGTTGTCTGATCCCTGCAGTGGATACCGTGTTTGGAATACTTTACAGGTCTAACAATAACTTATATTATATATTATATTTATATAAATTTGTTTTTGTGTGTTTTGCTTCATACTGCTTATGGTTATAGAGCCATACATATGTGAAATACTGTATATTTTTCAGATAATCTCTTACTTACTATTATTATTATTTACTGTTACCATTTATTCTGGCAATGCCATGGTTTTGTTTCCAAATCAGAAAAAATAAAGGGAGGGGAGCATGGGGGTTAAGTGTACCAGATGTAGCACATCATTAGGCCTATCCTTTATACTGACCAGAGTTGAATAAAGTACTCGAAACCCATACTTGAGTAAAAGTACAAGTGCTCGATCAAAAAGTGACTTGAGTAGAAGTGGAAGTGCTCGATCAAAAAGTGACTTGAGTAGAAGCACTAAAGTATTCAACATTTTTTGTACTTAAGTATTGCAAGTAGTTTTTTTTTTTGTTCTCTCTATTAAAGGATAGGATTGTGGAACATCTTAAATCCCATGGATTGCAAGATGAAAAACAACATGGGTTTACTTCAGGGAGATCATGTCAAACAAATCTTATAGATTTTTTTGACTGGGTGACTAAAATAATAGACGGTGGAGGTGCAGTAGACATTGCATATCTAGATTTTAGTAAGGCTTTTGACACTGTCCCACATAGAAGACTTATCAATAAACTGCAGTCATTGAGCATGGACTCCCATATTGTTGAGTGGATTAGGCAGTGGCTGAGTGACAGACAACAGAGGGTTGTAGTCAATGGAGAACATTCAGAGCAAGGTCATGTTACCAGTGGGGTGCCTCAGGGATCTGTACTGGGACCAATTTTGTTTAATATCTTCATAAGTGATATTGCAAAAGGCCTCGATGGTAAGGTTTGTCTTTTTGCTGATGACACAAAGATATGTAACAGGGTTGATGTTCCTGGAGGGAAACGCCAAATGGAAAAGGCTTTAGGAAAACTAGAAGAATGGTCAGAACTTTGGCAACTGAAATTTAATGTGGATAAGTGCAAGATAATGCACCTGGGGCGTAAAAACCCAAGGGCAGAATATAGAATATTTGACACAGTCCTGACCTCAGTATCTGAGGAAAGGGATTTAGGAGTAATTATTTCAGAAGACTTAAAGGTGGGAAGACAATGTAATAGAGCAGCACGAAATGCCAGCAGAATGCTTGAATGTATAGGGAGAGGTATAAGCAGTAGAAAGAGAGAAGTGCTTATACCGCTGTACAGAACACTGGTGAGACCTCACTTGGAGTATTGTGCGCAGTACTGGAGGCCATATCTCCAGAAGGATATAGATACTCTAGAGAGAGTTCAGAGAAGAGCTACTAAACTAGTACATGGATTGCAGGAAAAAACTTACCAGGAAAGGTTAAAGAACCTTAACATGTATAGCTTGGAAGAAAGAAGAGACAGAGGGGATATGATAGAAACTTTTAAATACATAAAGGGAATCAACTCGGTAAAGGAGGAGAGCATATTTAAAAGAAGAAAAACTACCACAAGAGGACACAGTTTTAAATTAGAGGGGCAAAGGTTTAAAAGTAATATGAGGAAGTATTACTTTACTGAGAGAGTATTGGATGCATGGAATAACCTTCCTGCAGGAGTGGTAGCTGCAAATACAGTGAAGGAGTTTAAGCATGCATGGGATAGGCATAAGGCTATCCTTCATATAAGATAGGGCCAGGGACTATTCATAGGATTCAGATATATTGGGCAGACTAGATGGGCCAAATGGTTCTTATCTGTCGACACATTCTATGTTTCTATGTTTCTATGTTTAATTTTGCTACTCAAGTACTGAAAGTAAAAGTACAAGTACTGTGTTATGTAGTTATTAAAGAAAGAAGTCAAAAGTTTGAACATCATATTGTTTTTTATTATTTCAAATGCAGCTTTTATTTATATATACAATAGCATTTATTTTTGTATGCGCTGATAATACACATGTTTTGAGCTTCATGAAACCTGCCATCTACTGTTCTGGCAGTGGTAATTTTTATAATAGTAACGAGTAACTATGCAGCACAAAAAAAAATATCGGAGTAGAAGTATTGAAATCATAGAAAAAATGTAGTGAAGTAAAAGTGGAAGTAGGAGAAAAAAATTCTACTCTAGGAAAGTACAGATACCGCCTTTCGGTACTTAAGTACCGTAGTGAAATAGTTCTACTTAGTTACTATACATCCCTGATACTGACAGTCAGACAACATCTTTACTTTCAACCATGAGCTTTGCTTGGGTCCCCCTTCTCCAATTTACCTCTTTGCAACAGGGGTAATAATAATGTATTACTACTATTTATTAGCATTGATTGTTAATAATAATAATAATATGATTAGTATTATTATTAGTAGTATTACAAATTTTTTAGCCCACTAAACAATGGGACAGCACAGATGTGGTAAAGTTTTGATGTCTTTCTGTACATGGGTACTGATTTTTAGCTTCTGCGGTATACTCTCCACACATATCTCATCTTCAGCATTGGAAGAGCATGTTTAAGGGTTAAAAAGGGACAGGACTAAAAAGTACCCTGGCTAAAAATTGAAAAGTCATATTATTATCTTTCAGATGTGACCGTGAAAATATGAACATACCATACAGTTGACAATATTAGACACTTTTTAGGGAATTTTACATCCTAATAACAGTGGAACTTGTCAATGTTACCTACACTTCTATAACTTCGATATGCTCCTTTTCCCTACCTCTCCTAATGTGTGGCAAATTACACCATAAAAGTCATATAAGATATATTCCTGTGGCTGTCTACACATCAAAGTGGAGAAATATGGGCACCACAACTAACTTCAAGCCAGCACCAGAGGTGCCAGTAAAAAAAAAAAAAAAACCTGGCAGGCCTAATTATTTCATGGTACTTTACACACAAGGAAGGTTGGAGGGAAGTAGAGGTGGGGATTGCACTAGCATTTACAGTACATTAACATATTCTATGTAGAAAGCATCTATGGTAAAAAAACAAATCCTACATTTAAATATTTAAAAATAAAATCCATCGTGAGGTCTGTTCTTAGGTAAGGCTTCTACTATTAACAGTTAAGATAACTAGTAACAGAAAAATCATTTTAATATTATCTGTGTGCCTGAAAAATGTCTGCAATGTGAAGGTGCAGATTAGGGCATACTTTTTTTGTGCTAGTAAATATTTTATACTAAGTTCAAGTAAACAATACTGTTCTGAAGCATAAAGTAAACAGCAAAGTACAATTCATGTTGTCTGTGTGGCTGAAAAACATGTCCAATAGAAAGGTGCAGATTAGGGCATACTTTGCATCAGAAGATCTTTTATAGCAGGTTCAAGTAAACAGCACTGTTCTGAGCAAAAATTGAACAGTAAAGTACAATTCCTATGCAGTTGTACATTAAAATGCAAAAATACAATATATTACAAAATATAGAAAACAGGATATATAATGTCAAAACAAAACTGCATATAAGCACCAAGCATCCAAGTGTCAAAGGGATCAAAGTATACAAATCCATCTTGCAGAGAACTCACAAAATGTCTGCCATCACACCACAACCTAAACACAGCTCAAATTAGTTAATTTCCTCTACATCACTTCCCACTAAAAAAACAAACCTTCCATGGGCACGTAGCAACCCAAACACATGATAAACATGCTATAGGAGAGTTTAGTGAGTATTGATTTGTTCACATAATCAACACACGTCAGCATGCCCTAAGAGTAGGAGCTAGTTTGATCCCTACATAATTAACTTCCATGGGTTGCTGTAAAAAAAAGGGAATGCTGGTTGTAGCGCCAGCCTGTTGACCTCTGGGGAGGACTGACACATTGACAATCTCAGATTTAGACCGGTTCATTTTCAGGTTGGAAATCTTGGTGCAATGCTTTAAGTATTTAAGGGAGTGATAACCTTGGGTTTGATACATAGAATGATACATCATCGGCGTATTTGCTACGCTATGTTTGCCATCTCCAAGTTCCATGCCTCATATGTTGATGTGTTCTCCTAATTGAGGCCAGCAATGGCTGTAGCAGGAGCACAAATAGAAGAAGAAATAGTGAGCACCCCCATCACGTAATAATAAATAGCTGGAATGATGGGGACAACAAACCATTATCTTAGTGTATCTTAGTGTATATATTTATACCCACGTTTAATAGTGATATTAGCCTATAACTGGTAGAGGTGGTGAGGTCCTTGCCTTTTTTGGTAGTACCATAATGTGCATAAAAAGAGATTCTGGATGCATTTGGGATACTTCCCTCATTGTGTTCAGTTTGTCTTCAGACAAGGTGATTAGGGATCAAGACTTCACTGATTTTTTTTATATATTGTGGAAAACCTATCTGGGCCATTTCCCGGAGGCTGTGGCATGTACAGTATATCATCAATTAGCTTGGGTAATTTTGCGGTCTGTAGATATGATTGCATCTGTGGCTGCCATCTACTCTGGGGTAGCCAAGGATCTAACATGATACAGGGAACTATAAAAACTGTTAAAAACATAAGCTATCTAGGTTAAGGTGAATGGATTTGCTGACTTTTTGATTCTTAGTGCCTTTACTAAAAGTTTCCCAGGTTTATTTCCTCATTGGAATCTCGTATCTCTCTCTATCTTCAACATTGAAGGCATGCCTAGTCTCTTGTTCCATTAATAGTTTCAATTTGTCTCTTTCAAAGAGCAATTCCCTATAGTGTTGGGGACCAGCTTTAGATCTGGGGAGTTGTTCTAAGGAATGTACATCCTGCAGAAATTGACGGATGGCCAGGCAAAGTACCTTCTTGTGTGGCTCAATAGCTATCCTTACACCTCTGTTATAGTCCTTGTGGCATTCGCAAAGTGTGGCTCTTAATGAGTTATTATAGTAGAAGATAATCTGATGCAATATTCAATTTAAAAGAGAAGTATGGGTTTAAAAAAAAAAAATCGAATTATACTCGATGTGATGCTGCATCCATCTCCACCACCTCTGCACTGAGAACTGAGTGATCAAACACCGCTAATCACTCAGTTCTCCCCTCTGCTCTAAGCAAAGAGTGGTGACTGTCAGTCACCAGCTTTCTGCTCTGTCCCTTCAGCATTCACTGGAGCGCTTGGCTGTGAAGTGTTCTCTCATCAGTAAGAATGCATTGTACATCCTAATTCATGAGAAAATGAAGAAATAATTCACACAGGACCCGGAAGGGGGGTGCACATATACAGTATAGAAGGAAGATGGACACAGGGATGATGACTATGTAGTTAAAGCTCCGTTTCCACTAGTGTGGACACACAAAGTCGCATGACATTTCACAGCCCATTGATTTCAATGGCGCCCGTTCCCATGTATGCGACTTTGAGAATCAGCGACCTTGAAAAGGTACCTGCACTACTTTGATGCGATTTTTAATGCAACTTTGGTCCAGAGAGTGTAAAGTTGGATCAAAGCTGCCCTCAAAGTCACACTCCAAAGTCACACTCTTGCCTAGTGGCTACATTTCCACTAGTATGACTCTTAATTTGTGCGGTTTAGAGTGTGACTTTGATTGCAGCTTTGATCCAACTTTACACTCTCTGGATCAAAGTCGCATCAAAGTAGTACAGGAACCTTTTAAAATTTGCTGATTTTCAAAGTGACATCGATGGGCACGAGTGCCATTTAAATCAATGGAATGTGACTTGCCATGAGACTTTATGTGTCCAAAGTTGCATGACAAGTGGCACTGGTGGAAATAGAGCCTAAAATGCATTACTCACATGAAATGAGCAATAGAAAATCGATCTGTATCCTTCTATACTTACAAAATGTTCCTTTGCACCTTTTTTCTTTCATGTATTGCGCCGGTCATGTGACCCCCCCCCCCTCTCTCTATGGGAGAGATGGCGGTGCGGCTGGGCAGGTTTAGGCATGTCTAAGACCGACAAACTTTTCAGGAAGTGAAAGACAGATTAGCAGGGAGATAGCGTTGTCGGTGAAGAACTCGGTGAAGCTCTTTGTTTAGTTTAGATAAGACTTTCTAAGCTACACAAGCAGTTAGCAAGTAAATGAATAATACCAAATATAAAGATATTTAACATATTATTAACAGGAAAAATGTCATTTTTGACTGGAGTTTCCCTTTAACTTTCCAGGAAAACAATTATGCATGATGATACATTTTTCAAAGAAGAGACTAGTCTGGGTATATTGGGATTTTTCAGCAGACCAAGTTGGAAATAGTTCCTAAATCTAATATTTTTATTACTATTGTTTTATCAATTTACCTCTACCCAAATGAACAACTATTGTATTTAAAATCAAAAATTATCTGGGCCAGCTTTATAAACATTGTCATATATCACAGTGTTGTATTGTGCTTAAAATTCTCTAAAATAAAATAAATACTTGTTGCTGCTAGCAATACTAGGCAATAGAGCACAGCGTGGTCAGTTCTTTAGCTGTGCTGAGAACTCCTACTTTTCTCCAATGATCAGACTTGTCCTGATACATTGCCCTAGCCCCAGTTCTCCCACCATCCCTGCAGAGTCTACCACTGGGGAGATCAGTTTACTGCTGTTTCTCCTCCTCCAGCTCTCCAAGATCCTTATGTAGCTGAGAGCATAGAGCATGTGAACACATATAAAAAGATATATATATAATTTTAATATTTATACACAAATGTTTTGCCTTTCATTTCAATTTTAAACTGAATGGGTTGTTTTATAAGGTGAGGGTTTACATATACTTCAATAGTACGGCTTACAAAAAGAAATCCCCAAAAAACTTTTAGGGATTTACAAGCTTTTTCTCACAACTGCATTAGCAGCAGCATGGATCTTAACACAAGAGTAGAAATGTACTCTACCACAACTTTATATTAAATGAAAACAACCTTTAGAAATCCCAAAGGTTTCCATTGCAGTTACATAAAGTAGTGCCATTACCATTTCAATAAATTCATACAGAACAGTACCAAAACAAGCTGAAAGACTGCTAATACATGAGAAAATCTGCAGGAAATGTCTAAAGCATAACTGTGTGTTTAGAAATCACACATGTTATCTATTCCTTCACATATTCCCATATTTATATATTCATATGACAACATAGTGAAAGGAAATAACTTATTACATATTAACTTGTGCCATGACAATTGAAGGTTCTGGGAATAGACGTGAGCTTCCTGCTGAAAATGAGATATCTGCCGCACTTTACTTCTGTAAACATCCAGTATGCCTTTTTTAGACAAGATCAAAACTGCTGGCACACAACACTAACGTTCCAGACTGCAAGAAATATTTCAGTTACTGTTTAAACTGGTGTCTTGACATGTTGCTCGTTTATTTTAAACATTGCTCATTTATTTAAAACTTACTTTAGACATGGCTCTTTATTATGTACCACATCATTTGTCTGTCTGCTCAACGTGAATAATTTTATATAGCATTGGGAAATTGCTGGATCAAAAGGATAACTTGCTATTTTATTGTACAGCTGTTTGTATTAACCACTTAACCTCTGGAATATTTACTTCCCTTCATAACTTGGCCATTCTTTGCGATACGGCACCTGCGTTATTTTAACTGACAATTGTGCGGTTGTGTGACACTATACGCAAATACAATTTATGTCCTTTTTGTTCCCACAAATAGAGATTTTGTTTGGTGGTATTTGATCACCTCTGCATTTTTTATTTGTTGCGCTATAAACAAAAACAGGCGGAACATTTTGAAAAAGAAAAACTAATTTTTTTACTTTCTGCTATAAAATATATCCAGTATAAAAATTGAAAAAAATCTATTATCTTCATAAATGTAGGTTAATATGTATTCTGCTACATATTTTGGGGGAAAAAATCATAATAAGCGTATATTGATTGGTTTGCACAAACATTATAGCATTTACAAACTATGGGATATTTTAATACATTTTTTTTACTAGTAATGGCCGCGATCAGTGACTTATAGCAGGACTGCTGTATTGCGGCAGACATTCTGACACTATGTAACTGACACTTTTTGGGAACCAGTGACACTAATTCAGTGATCAGTGCTAAAAATATGCACTTTCAGTGTACTAATGACACTGGCTGGGAAGGTGTTAAACTTATAGGGTGATTAAAAGGTTAAATGTGTGCCTAGCCAGTGTTTATGTGTACACAGTGTGGTGCTTTTACTAGGGGAAGTAATCGATTTCATTCCCTTCATTGCGGGGAAAGTAAATCCATTACTTCTCCGTTGACAGGACAGAGCTCTGCCTTGTTTAAAAATCAGTAGCACCTTCTTTTTTTTCTACTGGCCTGAAAATATATGGATTGGGGGGTCTTCTATAAACTCCGAAAGCTGTAAGTGAAAAAGGAAAACTTTCAGATATTTTGGGAAATTTTTGCGTACGTCTGATTTTCCCTATTTCTCAAAAAGGCGCAATTTAAAATGTGCAAATATTTGATATTTATTAACTCATTACAGGTTTAGCTTTTATATTTAGAAGGAACTTGGCAGGGATTTTTTTAAATGTTCTGTGTTTGTATCTGCTATAAATTATTTTTGTGCATTTTAAGCGAAAATATTGATTTGGTAAACATTTGCGCAAATGTCGTGGGGCCTTAAAAATCAGTAACAACTTCCTTTTATTCTGCTGGTCCTATGCTTTCAGAAAATATATGCTTTGGGGGGTCTTTAACAAACTCTGAAAGTGTTAAGGGAACCAGGAAAATCTTCAGATTTGTAGAGAAATATGGTTATTTACATTTTCGCGTACCTTCAATTTTCACCATTTTGAAAAAGGCGTCATTTAAAAATTACAAATATTTTTTTTTATTAACTTAATACAGGTTAAGCTTTTATATTTAGTAGGAATTGTGTGAAGTTTGCTGTGATTATATCTGCTAAAATTAATTTAGAGAATTTTGTAGCGATTATGTAGTTTTGATGAATATGTGCGCAAATATTGCAGGGTAATAAAATCAGTAGCACCTTCTTTTTATTCTACAGGTCATGTGCTTTCAGAAAATATATGGTTTAGGGGTCTTAAACAAACTCTTAAAGCTCTAAGAGAACAATGAAAACCTCTGAGAAATTTGGATACTTCAATTTTTGCATATGTTCGATGTTCACCATTTCGCGAAAAGGTGCAGGCTAAAATTTACAAATAGTGGATATTTATTAACTCAATACAGGTTATCTTTTATATTTCGCAGGAATTTTGGAAAATGTGCTGTGTTTTTGTCTGCTGATTTTAGTGTATTTTTAGCAAAAATGTTGTTTTGATAAACATTTACCCAAATATCATTTTGCCCTAAAAGTAGCACCTTATTTGTATTCTACTGGCCATGGGATTTCAGAAAATATATGGTTTGGGGGGGGGGGGGTCTTTAACAAACCCTGAAAGCTGTAAGGGAAAAATAAAAAAGCAGAGGAGAAATTGCAAAAATGGTTTGGCCAGCTAAGTTTAAAAGTGGAGCGAAGGGGCCTGGCAGTGAAAGGGTTAAAGGGAAATAACCTTTATGAGCAGGTCCTGCTTAATTTAAACTCCCAAAATTTCAAGGGAATTGCAGTGTCAGTATCAGTGGTGACTCTAGGAACAATATATGGGGGGGGGGGGCACATAAGATACCACAGTCAAAACTGAGGGGGGTGAGCACTCATATATTTCCCCACTAAATCATACCACTGAAAAAAACTAAATAAGTATATACAGTATCTCACAAAAGTGAGTACACCCTTAACATTTTTGTAAATATTTTATTATATCTTTTCATTTGACAACACTGAAGAAATTACACTTTGCTACAATGTAAAGTAGTGAGTGTACAGCTTGGATAACAGTGTAAATTTGCTGTCCCCTCAAAATAACTCAACACACAGCCATTAATGTCTAAACCGCTGACAACAAAAGTGAGTACACCCCTAAGTCAAAATGTCCAAATTGGGCCCGACTAGCCATTTTTTCACCCCGGTGTCATGTGACTCATTAGTGTTACAAGGTCTCAGGTGTAAATAGGGAGCAGTTGTGTTAAATGTGGTGTTATCGCTCTCACTCTCTCATACTGGTCACTGAAAGTTCAACATGGCACCTCATGGCAAAGAACTCTCTGAGGATCTGAAAAAAAGAATTGTTGCTCTACATAAAGATGGCCTTGGCTATAAGAAGATTGCCTAAGACCCTGAAACTGAGCTGCAGCATGGTGGCCAAGACCATACAGCGGTTTAACAGGACAGGTTCCACTCAGAACAGGCCTCGCCATGGTCGACCAAAGAAGTTGAGTACACGTGTTCAGCATCATATCCAGATGTTGTCTTTGGGAAATAGATGAATGAGTGCTGCCAGCATTGCTGCAGAGGTTTAAGGGGTGGAGGGTCAGCCTATCAGTGCTCAGACCATACGTCACACACCGCATCAAATTGGTCTGCATGGCTGTCATCCCAGAAGAAAGCCTCTTCTAAAGAGGATGCACAAGAAACCCTACAAACAGTTTGCTGAAGACAATCAGACTAAGGACATGGATTACTGGAGCCATGTCCTGTGATCTGATCAGACCAAGATAAATCTATTTGGTTCAGATGGTATCAAGCGTGTGTGGCGGCATCCAGGTAAAGAGTACAAAGACAAGTGTGTCTTGCCTACAGTCAAGCATGGCGGTGGGAGTGTCATGGTCTGGGGCTGTATGAGTGTTGCACTGGGGAGCTACAGGTTATTGAGGGAACCATGAATGCCAACATGTACTGGGACATACTGAAGCAGAGCATGATCCCCTCCCATCGGTGACTGGGACACAGAGCAGTATTCCAACATGATAACTACCCCAAACACACCTCCAAGACAAACACTGCCTTGCTAAAGTAGCTGAGGGTAAAGGTGATGGACTGGCTAAGCATGTCTCCAGACCTAAACTCTATTGAGCATCTGTGTGGCATCCTTGAATGAAAGGTGGAGGAGCGCAAGGTCTCTAACATCCACCAGCTCCGTGAAGTCATCATGGAGAAGTGAGGGAGGACTCAATGTCCAAGAGGGTTAAGGCAGTGCTGGAAAATAATGGTGGCCACACAAAATATTGACACTTGTTGACATGTTGAATTAGGGGTGTACTCATTTTTGTTGCCAGCGGTTTAGACATTAATGGCTGTGTGTTGAGTTATTTTGAAGGGAAAGCAACATTGTGAGAGTTGGTTCACACTAAGGCGACACAACTCCTTACTACTTCGGGGGCGACTTGCATTACCATGCACCACAACTTCTGAGCGACTTGCAGGGACTTCACATAATGGAAGTTTATGAAAGTCGCTCCGAGGTCGCCCCGAAGTAGTACAGGACCCTTTTTCTAAGTCGGAGCGACTTGTGTTGCTCCTATTAGAACGGGTCCTGTAGCGGTCAATGGACCGCGAGGGAGCACGACTTGTCAGGCTGACAAGTCGCCTGACAAGTCGCGCTAGTTTGGACCGGCTCTTATACAAGCTGTACACTCGCTACTTTATATTGTAGCAAAGTGTCATTTCCTCAGTGTTGTCACATGGAAAGATAAAATATTTACAAAAATGTTAGTGGTGTACTCACTTTTGTGAGATACTGTATATAAATAAGATTACAAAATACGAGAGTAATGCAGTATGCAATGATACCTTTTTATTGTACTAACCTAACACTTAAAAGACAAGCTTTCAAGAGTTTTCCTTTCTTCCTCAGGCATTGCTTTAGACCTGAGAAAGAGGAAAACTCTTAAAAGCTTTTCTTTATAGTTTAAATCAATTTCAGCAAACAGTTTACGCAGTAATAACCCCTAATATTGGTGCCAGTTTATGCAGTAATAGCCCCCAGTATTGGTGCCAGTTTATGCAGTAATAGCCCCTAGTATTGGTGCCAGTTTTGCAGTAAAAACCCTTAGTATTGGTGCCAGTTTATGCAGTAATAGCCCCTAGTAATGGAGTCAGTTTATGCAGTATTAACCCGTAGTATTGATGTCAGTTTACGCAGTAATAACCCCTAGTAAATGTGCCAGTTTACACAGTAATAAAGCCAAGTATTGGTGCTAGTTTATGCAGTAATAAAACCTAGTATTGGTGCCAGTTTATGCAGTAATAAAGCCTAGTATTGCTGCCAGTTTATGCAGTAATAACCCCTAGTATTGGTGACAGTTATACAGTAATAAAGCCTAGTATCGATGTCATGCTCTCAGTGCAGAGGAGGTAGGGAAGAATAGTGAGACCTGCCAACCACAGTGATATTAGTATTAAGGCCAGCCACGACTGTGGCCATGGTCTTAACACTTTTATCAACTTCACGGGAAGATCTTTATGATGTCCCCACAGGTTTACTGATGCGCTACAGTACAGAGCGCCTCTTCATCTGAGACTCCTTCCTTCTGCCACACATAGTGGCTAAACTAAGGGGGGAGGCTGCTACAGCACACCTCTCCATCCTTTTGAGGAATAAGGGCCACTTTAGTGACTTGGTAACCAGTCGTGGGTCACAATGAGTGGAGTGGGCAGATGACAGATCTGTGTCCACTTAGCATATGCAGAACATACAGGGACATAGCCTGCTCTACTCTATGGGCCCTCCGATCTGCCCAGACAGAAGGGGATGGATCCCCTTATGTTTTTTATGTGGATCAGATTGGAGATAGGCAGGTGTAAACAGACACAAGTCTGTTTACATCTGCCGCTCCATAGAGGTGAATGGAGGCTCCAATTGGGTCCACCTGAAAAACAGACAGGTGGACCTGATCGGACCGACTGTGTGAAAGGGGCCGAACGCTGCTTTCACATGAATGCACTGTGGTTTACCTGCATCTCAACTGTCCTCAATCTTCAATTCTTCCTTAGGGTTCCTGCAGGTATCACTGGCTGATGTTGTTCCCAGGCGGGTATGGCTGGTGGCTGCTACTGGCAGTCCCCCAGGGCTGGTACTGCTGGCTGGTAGTGCTGGTGGGTAGTGCTGGTGGGCACTGATGGCAGGTTCCTGACTGACCATCCCCAAGCATCAGTGTGACAGGAAGCATGCAGCTGCAGAAGATAACAGAGCCACTGTTATTTCTGTATCGCTCCTGTGACTGTCACAGATTTGGTATCACCCCACCAGTGAGAGGAGCCAGCGCTATATATGAAGCATCAGCTCCGCTTCCTCTAGTGCCGGTCTGACTCCGTTTTTCACAATAAAGCTCAGGGATAGCCAGTTGGGAACCTGCAATCTGGGTTTTCCCACCCACCATCCCAGAGCAGGAGGTGGCTGGGATCCTGTTGGGGGGCACAGCATAAGATTAGGGGGGGCATGGCCCCCTCTGCCCCCCGCAGTGAGGCCACTGGTCAGTATATATAAGTGTGTCATTAAACTTGTTGATATTATTACCAATGTAAACCATTAAGTCAAGGCATGTATATGCATAAGTCTGTCAGCCAATATGCCCATTGCCAAAAAAGTTCTCATGAACACTGGGCAGGAAGACATGAGAATGGTGATAGGAAATATTTCTGTGTTTTCTTATAGCATTCCCCTCCACAACTACATTTCAGACTGCTTGAAGTTATCTTCTGCACTACTTCCATTGCTTTTTCTTTTTTTTTCTGGAGTGTAGTACTAAATCTTATCATCACTGGTGCTGAAAATCAATACATTACCTCTTCTACACCATTGGCAGGTGGAGATTTCTATTTCTAAGGATACACCCAGGATCATTTACTAACTCATCTAAAACAGTGACTCTTTCTGGATATTAGGGCCATCTGGACACCCTAAGTAGAATTTCTTGAGAATGTCATTAGTAGGCCAAGTGCTAAATCTTTCAAAGTATAGATTGTTGAAGGGGTTAAGTTGCACATGTCAATTTACTGATCCAAAATTGGACTAATTGACTGACTAATGCAAATGTAAAGTCTGCTATTATGAATGTTTGAAACTTGAGATCCTATGAAAGTGCTTTTCTTTAAAGGGTAAGTCCAGGCAAAACCTAACTAACGCTAAACCTGCTCTCTGCTACATTCTAACCCTAATCTATCTAACCCTGTAAAGTAAAGCCGCCGCTGACAGCTAATGCTTTACAGGGTTAGATAGATTAGGGTTAGAATGTAGCAGAGAGCAGGTTTAGCGCTAGTTAGGTTTTGCCTGAACTTCTACTTTAAAGAATGACTAAAGGCAACACTTATTTTTATTTATTTTTTGTTTTAGATTGAGTGGAAAAGGATTAAAGCCCCTGACAAGTTTTCATTGCAGTCTATGCCCCTTTTAGGTACATTCACCCTATTAGTCCTTTATCATTAAGTATGAAAGTGAAAAAAATAATTACATTTTGGGTTGTCCCCAGAACAGGAACAGAGGGGAACTCTTTCAATGAAGACAATAGTTCTGGGGTCTCTGGTGACAAACAGGGGTCCCCTCAATTTGGAGGGCTATCCTCAGATTTCCCCAATGGGACACAGACAGCAAAAACAGCCTGACGGGGTTAAAACGCTCCTTTATTCTATCAAGGATGGCAGAAAAGGTTTTGCCTTAAGTTCTAATTTAACTTTGATCAAGTGTGCTAAAACTAGGAAAGTGAAAATTTAGTCAATACCGTTAATGTGACTAATTGAATATATTTTATGAAAAATAAATAGTTTCCTTTTTCATTCATGGTTTCATGCAAATAACTGAAGCATTATATTTATATATACACACATCCAGAGGACACCAGAAACATAGATTGATACATTTACAACAAACAAAGGAATTTTAGATGCAGAGATAGGGATACAGTAAAATTGGAGTTATTTATAAATGAAAGTTATTTTGTTTCAGTACTGCAACCATCACTATCCTCAATAGTGAAGGGCCGAACATCCCCCTGTTCGGTTCGCACCAGAACATCTCGAACAGGGAAAAATTTCTAGCGAACATGCGAACTCCATTAAAGTCTATAGGACATGAACATGAAAAATCAAAAGTACTAATTTTAAAGGCTTATATGCAAGTTATTGCCATAAAAAGTGTATGGGGAAACGGGTAATGCAGTGGGGGACATGTATCAATGCAAATGTTTTTTTTTTAAAACAATCTTTTTTAAAGGAGCAGTGATTTTAATGATGCTTAAAGTGAAACAATAAAAATGAAACATTCCTTTAAATATCATGCCTGGGGGGTCCCGTTAATGTGCCTGTAAAGTGGCACATTTGTACGATGTATGTAGCCTTCTGCAGCAATACTGAAATTTTTAAAGGAAAAAAGTAATTTAAACTTGTTTGCAGCTGTAATGTATTGACGGCTCTCGACAATATAGATTAACAAAAAATTAACAAAATGGCGTATGCCCCCCCCTCCCCCCCCAGTCCATACCAGGCCCTTCGGATCTGGTATGGATTTTAAGGGGAACTCCACGCCAAAATGTAAAAAAAAAAACATACGTTCGACTCGAACACAGAGCCAATCCCTAATCCCCAATTACACTTATTGACACCGCTCTACATTACTATAGAAACAAACTGACCACGCACTACCAACTGATCTACATTATTATAAAGCCAAAATACTTGTGCAGTGAATATTTATTCAAAAGTAGCAATACATTCTTACTGTATTTCAGAATTTCTTAATCACAGATTTCCAGAAACTGGATTACGTGCCTGTGTGATATTTCTGCAAATGCCTCTAATAAAGAAAGGTTGTTTTTGTAATGCTTGCTGTGTCAAAATTACAAGCCTGCTAAATCTGTTTTTCTAGCCCTTAATACAGCAAAAGATCACGGTTCTACCTTCTTTTTACATAAATCTTTTTATAATGACAAAAATGTGTTGACTAGAAAGCCCTGGCTTTTAAAGTGTGTTACCTTTTTATTCTCTCTGGGAATGTAATGTTCTTGTACTTTAATACAAACCATGTTTCAATGTATTATTTGATCTTGATTCAAGAGTCAATCACATTATTCACCCTTGTTAATATCACACTTCACACTTTGTGTTTTGTGTTTACATTCATGCAAATATTCTGGGAAATGGCATAATTTGGACAAAAATATTACATTCCATATATGGTGATGGTATGTTCTTTATTTGGGATGGAAACACTGCTATAAAAGTTATAGAGAGATTAACGATGCTGACACTGCCAGATTTCTTCAAAACCCAAGTTAAGATATCTGTCCCTACATAAAGAACCTTTCTATTGCTGATATTTTGTATATGCCATAAATAGATGTGCTGTCCCTTTTAAGTGCTCATAAATTAAACCTACCAAAAAAACTCCATAAGGTAAATCCAATAAATACAAATATATGTATGACAAATGTGAATAATAATGCACCAGATGAATAAATATAAAGATAAATTAATAAAATACCATACTTTTCTTTTTTGTTTACAAAAGATTTAATTAGAAAGTCATAAAAATTTAACACAGGTCAACCATGTATCATCATACAAAAAAAAATAAACATTGCATATATAATATATAAAACGAGAAAATTGCAAGTATCAGAAGAACATTGGTCAAAGAAAAATACAGCATATCAAATAGACCGTTGCCAGCATCGGGTCAAGACCTTCATATAAGACACACCATAAATCCTTTGAAGCAAAATAAAGTCTATATACATTCATCCCAGGGATCCCATTTAGCATGGAAAATCATCATTGAACCATGTAGGGAATGAAAGATCCTTTCCGTTAACTTGATGCATTCCATTCTGGATAGTACCTGAGGCCATAATAAGGTGTCTGATCACCAGTTAAGGGCAATCATCCAGTGGATGGAACACATCAATGTGTGGATCAGATTGGAGGTAGAGTAGGGAACACCTGGAACTTTCACAAAAAGTAGACAGATCTTTGGTGAGAGAGAAACCGATGAACCTACCAGTCTAGATACAAGCCTTTGTGCCTGATCCCAGATGGGCCGCAAGAGATTGCAGCTCCAAAAGAGATGGAGTAGATTACCTTCTTCCGGACAGCCCCTGTAACAGTGAGGGGAGACTGATCTGTAGAAAGTGTGAACCAGGGAGGGGGTCAAATACCATCTGGTAAAGAGCTTAAGAGGAGTCTCCCTGCATGCACTAGATCGTGAGCATTTGCGCATGTTGGAAATCATACGGTGCCACTCAGGGACAGAGAAAACACAGTCCAGGTCTTGCTCCCATTTAATCATATATTTGTGTTTATCTGGAAGAGTGAGGGCTATTAAATGTGAGTATAATAATGATATCAACCCTCTATTTCTGGATGAGCAAATACAAATGTTCTCTAAAACTGTAAAAGGTGGGTTCAGTGATAGAGGACCTTGCGATTGAAAAAATGCTCTCAGCTTAGTATAGTTGTCCCTTTTAGAGCTGGGGAGTTTGTGCAGGTCCACCAGCTGTTCAAAGGTACAAAAAATGTTGCCCACCGAGAGTTTTTTAAAGTTCACCAATCCTCTGGTTATCCATGCAGATAAGTCATCTCTGCTCAGCGGGAGTGAATGGGAACCAATATGTCCCAAGAAGGACATCAGGGGAGAGACTTGAGACGTTAGATTAAGGGGGGTCTTCAGTTTTAACCACAACCGGTAAAGATGATTATTTTGTTGGCAAATGAGCTGTGATTGACCAGGTGTGAACCACTCCAAAGAACAGCCGAGAGGGAGCACGGGGAGACCGAGGCCTGTTCAAAGGAGAGCCAAGGAATTCTGTCTGATTCTGCAGTCCATTGTGCAATTTGTATGAGCTTAGCTGAGAGGTAATAGGACCATAAGTCTGGGATACCCAAACCACCTAGGGATTGGGGGGCATAGAGAATGTGATTATTAAATCTAGATCTCTTACCATTCCAAATAAATTTAGAGATCTCCCGCTGAAAAGAGATAACATGGGATCTAGGCACATTGACCGGGAGGGTTCTAAAAAAAAAACAAGACCTTTGGCAGAATAATCATCTTCGTGGCCAAGACTCTGCCCAGAAACGAAATGTGGTACGAAGACCATGTCTTTAACAACAAGCCCAGTTTCTTAAACACTGGAGGGAAATTTGAAATGAAAAGTGACTCATAATGATGAGTGATTTGAACCCCCAAGTATCGAAATGATTTCGTACACCATGTGAATGAAAAACTCTCTCTTATGGAGACCTGCATCCAATTTGGCAAATTGATCGGCATAAGAGAGCATTTAGAAAGGTTCACCCCTAAGCCCGACATGGAACGAAATTTATCCAACTCGGTTAGCAAATGAGGTAATGAAAGATGAGGTTTGGACAGGAACAGTAACACATCATCCGCATAAAGACTGAGTTTAAATTCCTCCCCCCCTTGTGGTACCCCGTAATATGGGCATTTTTCCTGATGGCCATTGCCAAAGGCTCGATCGCCAGGGCAAACAAAAGGGGGGAGAGCGGACATCCCTGTCTCGTGCCCCTTTGCAACTGAAAAAAGTTGGAATTACACCCAGGGAGGTGAACTCTTGTCTGCGGGGACTCATACAGAGCTTTGAAGCCGTGAATGAACCTGTCACCCAGACCGTATTTGGGTAGAAGGTGTTCTAGATAGGGCCAGCTAACGCTGTCAAAAGCCTTGTGAATATCTAAACTCACAAGGCAGGTAGGGGATTTGCTAAGATTAGCATCATGGACAATATTGGCGACCAACCTAATGTTGTCTGAGAGCTGTCTCCCTGGTATAAAACCCGTCTGATCTTGGTGAATCAATTTATGAATAATAGTGGACAATCTGTTAGCTAAAAGACGGCCAAAGAGTTTAAGGTCGTTGTTCATGACTGAGATGGGTCTATAGTTTTGAGGGAGAGAATGATCTTTATCTGGTTTTGGAATGAGGGACATGTTAGCGAGGAGAATTTCCTCTGGGAAGCTTCCTCCCTGAAGGACGTAGTTAAATAGCTTTGTTAATCTAGGGGCTAGGATTGGGGCAAAGGATTTATAATAAGAAGAGGAAAATCCATCAGGGCCGGGGGCGGTGGACGTTTTCAGTGATTTGATCATTTCCAAGACCTCATCAACCGTGCAAGGTGCTTCCAATAAATCGTTTTGGGTATCAGAAAGGGACGGGATCGATAAACAATCAATCCAGGGGTGAAACTCGTTTAAAGGCAGCATAGAAGGCACTGAAAGAAGATCTTTATAAAAGTTTGTAAAAATATCTAAAACTTCCTTAGGGTGTGAAACGACCCTTCCATCAGGCCTTCTAAGCTTGTATACACGAGTAGGTCTAGTTGTTTGAGTTAATTTTTTAGCAAACATAGTAGATGTAGAATTGCTGTGAAGGATAAATTTGGCCTTGGACCACCTAAGAGCCTTTTCTGTATTATTGGAGAGGATATCATCCAGGGCCTTTCTTTTCATGTAAATCTGGTCTAATAGGGTAGAGGAGGGGGAGAGACTATGTTGGTTATATAATTGATCTAATTCTTTCGTAAGAGATTTAATGTCAGACAATCTAGACCTGTTCTTGGCTGAAGCTAGTGCAATCAATTTACCCCTGATGACCGCTTTGTGCGTCGTCCATACAATGGGTGTAGGTGAAATACCGTCTTCATTTATTTGAAAATAATCTGCCAAAGAGGAGGAAATCTGGGCAACCAACTCAGGATCGTTTAGCAATGAATTATTTAATCTCCAGTTATACGATGTGCCACCCAATCCCACCCCCCCCCCCCCGCCCCGCTTCAAAAATTACTATTTGATGTTCGGACCATGGGCAGACATGGATCCGCGCATCAGAAGAATTTGCCAACCAAACCGGTGTACAAAATATATAGTCAAGTCTGGCAGAGCTATCATGTGGGTGAGAATAGAAAGTATAACCTTTCACCCCGGCATTGTGCGCACGCCAGGCACCAATCAGCTGCATATCATTAAGAGCTCGTGTCAGGCTTTTAGGGAAAGCCTTAGATGAGGCCGTAATGTTACTCCTATCTAATGAAGGATGAGCTGCAAGATTGAAATCCCCTCCTACCACCATATGGGGGGACTCAAACCTACCTAGCACTTCAAAAAAGTGTCTAAAAAATGAGGCATGCGTGTCATTAGGGGCATAAAGAGAAGCAATAGTACGGTAATTGATTTGCCAGCTATACTACCCTTAATAATCAGAAATCTGCTCTCTGGGTCGCTATATGTGGAGGAAATATCGAATATGATATTATTTCGAATGAAAATAGCGACACCCCTTGTCTTATTCTGGAATGAGGAGCATTTAAATTGTCTAAAGGATTTGTCAAAAAATTTTGGGTGTCTATCTGTCGCAAAGTGTGTTTCCTGTAATAGGAGTATATCCGCACCTAGTCTTTTATACTGCTTGAAGGCCTTATGCCTCTTGTTTGGGGAATTGAGCCCTTGGACATTATGTGACAAAATCTTAATCCCCATGATCAATATAAGGAGGACTACTCTCAAACTGAGGAAGCTGAAGGTTGGAGTTTAGATGAAAAGATAAATGGACCAGAACCGGTCTTGATTGAACCCACACAGGAAACACCTGGGAACAACAAGGATAAGGCCCAGATCCAAAAGGGGGCGGATTCCCAGCCATTATGGAACCCAGACCCAAATTAAGGATCACAGAAGTGTATATCGACCAAAGTACCTGCATGATGAGTATAAGGACCTGAAAAAATGACTTTCTGTTTTCACATGAATTTTTCTTAAAACAACTACTAACTATACATGAAAAGATCAACCAAATGTATTGAACCTGAAAATACTTCTTGGAGATGGTCAGAAAAAGAGAAACCATCCAAAAAATTACCGTCCAATGGACATAACCGTCCAACAGCTGTGTGCGGAGACCCGGGCCCCAGAGGCGTGGAAGGCCCAGGGGGAACCCCCACAAGCCAGGTGCCCGAATCCTCGCAAAACAGCACATAGGGGACAAACCAACGGGAGAGGAGAGAGAAAGGCAAATAATTAACTTCAAATATATGCGTCAATGAAAATAAAACATCTGAGTATCATAGCAGACACGCCGGCGGGCACAGTCGCCCCGGCACAGCCGCCCCATGAGGAGGGATGAGCGGCCATCCAGGGGCAGGGGCACACCAGCGTCCATGGATCAAGTGGTACAAGCATGTAAACTCTAATGTAGCACCAGAAAAGTTCCCATCCACTGCAGACTTCATCAGAATACTACATCCCTGAAGGGAATGCGCCATCTACACTGATCTCTTCTGGTTGCTGGGGTGGACCAGGAGGGCGAGGGCCTAGGAGTGATCTGCGGACGAGCATCAGGGGCAGCTTCCAGGAGGCCCAGTTTACAAAGAAGTTCCTTTCCTTCTGCTAGGTTATAGACCACATAAACAGTGCCGTTATGAGGGACTGATAGCTTAAAGGGGAAACCCCATCTATACCGGATTCGGGCTGCCTGAAGCACAGAGGTGACTTCTTTCATTTTGTGGCGCCTTTCAAGTGTAGCCTGAGATATGTCAGGATAGATCTGAATGCGCGTACCCTCCATTAAAATATTAGGAGTGTTTCTGGAGGCCCGCAAGATGTCCTCTTTGATTAGGAAGTCCTTGAGGCACAAGATGATGTCTCTTGGAGGCTTATCAGGACGTGGTTTGGGACACAAAGCTCTATGAATCCTATCACAAATGAAATCGGACTCCTGCTTGTCAGGCAGCAAGTCAGTGAAGAGCTTACAAACTGCAGGGATCAGATCGGTGACCGATTCTGGAATGCCTCTAAGGCGCAAGTTATTCCTGTGATTCCTATTGTCCAAATCTTCCACCTGTGTTTGTAATAAACTGTAATTATCTGATAGCAGCTCAAAATCCTTTCTAAGGTCATTATGGGCGATAGAAAGTTCATCATGCTTGGTTTCTAATAGGTCTGTGCGGCCCCCTGAAGCAGCGATCTCCTGTGTCAATGTATTAGTTGATTTGTGAATCTCAGACTGAAATTTGTCTGCCAGCTTCTCATAAATGGCAGCAAACCCTGCATCCAAGTCTGCCTTAGTAACCCCACAAGAGTACTCACAAGTCCCAGATTGTGTGCTGGGAGTAGAGGGTGGCTGCACTGTCTCTGCTTGTGGGGATGGGAGGGCCTGGGCGCCATCTTGAGGCATCTTGGTGATCTCCTTGGTGCGCAGCAAATAAGTCGTCAGGGAGTGCTTTGGCGGACCCCCCCCCCCCGGTTCTTTTTCTTTGCTGACGGCATGCACAAGGTATTCCCACGGGGGTGCTGAAAGTTTCGGGTTAATGTGAGCAGGAATGGCCCCGGGGATCCCGCCGATCTCTCTCCTCTCCGACGGAGCTGTGCTTCTAGCAACCGTCCAGCTCCGCGCCGCGCATGCGCCCCCAAATACCATACTTTTCATACACCAAGCAAATATCAAACTAAGTGCATATTTGCAATAATAAAAATAAATAAATAAATAAATATATAATATATTCACCACTACCAGCCAGGCTTACAATGTCTCTTCAATTGAAACAAATGGTAAAGGCCTGGGAAAGGAAAGAATAAGACATACTCCATCATGTAATGCCATCAAATAAACTATCTATTTAAACTAGTACAGGTACTCACAGTATCAATAGCGGTAACAAACATAAAGCTGACACTGCCGCATCGGACTCAGTAAGTGTAATGACATCACAAGTAAGCTCCGACCAACGCTTGTCGTTATATTAGAATATCTTCAAGAGACAGGGGTCAATTATATATTTTTAAACAAAAAAGTAAAAAAAATGGTGCATATTTAGAAAAAATGTTTTGGTTTTCCTTTGTCCATCACCCCAGTGTATTTGTTCATTATCATCTCACGGCTGCTGGTTCCTCCTCACCCCAGACTGGTAGGTGCCTAAATGCCAGATGGCATTTTGACATAATGTGTGTTCTTTAATGATGATTATTAAAATGTTGTTATATTTTCTATTAACAGAAGTAAAAGAACTTATGTAATCTTCCTATCATATACTCCTGATGAAAGGATAGGAATCTGAAACGCGTCGGGTGGTATGGAGACAATATGTACACTTCATGTTCTACAACATTAGGATGCATATATTCATGTTGATGTTTGCTGTTTACTTCATTGTTTCTGTTTTGTTTTTATTAAGTGCATATTTCTCTCAGCTATTTTAATATGATACAATAAAATTGTATATATTTTTTTTTACCTTTTCTACAATCTGTGTTATGCCTGCCTTTAAAGTCCCCATTCCTATGGGGAAATAGTTGGTCTAACCTGATATTGGGATGTTGGCAGACTGACACTAGACTCTCCAATGGTGAAATTTCTATATCTCCATATTAAGAAAAAAGACATAACAAGACACATTTGACTTGAGATTTTACAATCTCTGATAAACAATTGATACACTATCCTCAAGTGAGGAGCTTGTAGCCAACGGTTGTAATTTTTCTGTATTAAAAATATAATGAGCATTAGTAAGACTTGGCATTTTCCATGGAAGAATGGGAAATCCAGATCGGTGGCAAATGCAACTCAATCCAGTGGCACATAGGCACATTGACAAATGCAATTTATAGCTAATGTGAAAGATCTGGCAAGGACTTGAAAAATATTTTTTCATATATTTTATTACTCTCCTGCTCCTGCTTTGACCTTATTTTCACTTTGAAATATTTAAAAAGTGGTTGCCATAACACCCATTACATTTTGAAGATACAGACTCGTTTCCAAGTACTCTAAGTACCAAGAAAACTACAGACCTCTGTAAGATTATTATTACTGTTATTATTATTATTATTATTATTATACAGGATTTATATAGTGGTTTAAATAACAGTTAGCACAGATTTCTACAATATAAATTGAGAAGCGCAATTACAATGCAGTTCAATACAGAAGGAATTGGATGGTCCCTGCCCATGGAGCTTACTAGCTAAAGGGAGGGGAGTTGGTACAAAAGGTAATAGCTGCAGGGGATGATCTGATGGAGGTAAAGTCTTGAGGAGGGATCAGGGAGGAGGAACTATTACTAGCTCAGTTTTAGATTTATTTATTTGGAGGAATATACTGATAGGTCACTCAGTAAATCTGTGATACATGAAGAAATTGAGGGGTAAGCTTGGGAGTAGAAAGATAGATCTGGGTGTCATGTGAGTAAAGGTGGTATTAAAAGCTGTGGGAAGTTATCAGCTGGCCCAGGTAAGAGGTGTAGAGAGAGAATAGAAGGGTCCAAGATCAGAGCCTTGGGGTACCCCAACAGAAAGAGGAAGAGGAGCAGAGAAGCTAGAGATATATGTGATACTGATGGTGCGCTGAAAGAAGTAAAAGAAGAACCAGGAAAGAGCAAAGTTTCCTAGACCAAGGGAATGGGGTTTATTGAGGTGGAGTGGGTGATCGACTTTGTCAAAGGCAGCAGAAAGGTCTAAGAGTATGAGTATGGAGTAATTTTTTAGCAGGTAGTAGGTCATTAGTGAGTTTTAGTAGGGCGGTTTAAGTGGAATGTTGCGGGTGTAAGCCAGACTGTAAGGGGTCGAGAAGCTTGTTATCAGTGAGCTAGCAACTTATACCATTATGAACAAGGTGCTCAAGAAGCTTGGAGGCAAAGAGATGGGTCTTAAGTTGTTCAAACCGGTGGGGTCCAGTGTGGGGTTTTTGAGTGTGGGAGTAACCAGTGCATGTTTGAGAGGAAAGGTTACGGTGCCAGTGGAGAAGGAGAGATTAAAGATGTGGGTTAGAGAGTACAGGAGTAAAGGGACAGGTTCCAGGGGACAGGTAGTGAGATGGGCCTCAATAAGGAGTTTGGCAACTTCCTCCGTTATAGCAGGAACAAATGAGGACATTTTTGAGTGTGGTGTTTGACCTTATGTTGGTTAGGGGAGAAAGCAGGGCACTGGAGATTTCACCACAAATGTTAGTTATTTTGTTTTTTAAATGATTTGAAATCCCTGGGGCAGAAAGTAAGTTATTTGGAAGAGGTGGTGAGGGGTAAAGTAAGGAATTAAAGGTGGAAACAAGTTCATGAGGATTGGATGAGATGGTTTTAATAACTGTGGTGGTGGTAGGAGGTTTGTTTAGCAGCATGGAGACAGGAGTTGTATTTGAGAAGGGCAGATTTGTAGAAGGTGAAGTCATGCAAGGATTTTGTTATGCTACACTTGAGACTTCTGGGGTTGGTGGGTTCTAGGGTCTACCAGGGTTGTAGCAAGCAAGGCCTGGTTCTTAATGTAGAGAGAGGAGCAAGTGTGTCCAGGGTAAATGAGAGTAAGTTGTTGCAGACAGAAGTGGCCAGGCCTGGGCAGAACAGGGGTGTGATTTTGTCATAAAGGCAGTCAGTAGCAGAGTGAAGGAGGGCTGAGGTGGCAAGGGTTTCTACAAGTAACAGTTTGCTGGTTGAAGGTATAACAGATTAGAGAGTGTGCAACTAATAAGGTTTTCACCAGAGAGAGGAAAAGGGGTGTAAAAGAGGTTGCAGGAAATGCAGAGGAGGAGGAATACATGGTCATTGGAAGTGAGTGGCAATGTGTGTCTATTGCGTTAGGTTAAAAGAGGAGGTTAGGTTGAGTAGTTGACAGGTTGCTGAGGTATTAACATTAAATGGAATGTTAACCACTTTCCGACCGCCCACAATATATTTCCTGCGGCGGTCAGCCCCTCACAGGCAAAGCGACGTAGTACTACTTCGCTAGCCTGTGAGGCTCTAGGGAGCTCCCGCTCGCTCACGAACCCCCCGCGCGTGTGAGCGGCGGACCCGATGTCCGCCGCTCACTCGCGATCGTCTGTTACACCGGGAGAAAGGCAGGCGGCTAATGTAAACAAAGCCGTCTGTCATTCTCCCTTGTGTAACAGCAGAGATAACACGGTCCTGCTATGTAGGACCGTAGATCTCTGCTGTTACATGAAAAGCCACATCCAATCACAGTTAGAAGCACGCCCCTAGGGCACACTTAACCCCTCCTTCTCAAATAAAGTTAACTCCTTCCCTTCCAGTGTCATTTTTACAGTAACAGTGCATATGTATAGCACTGATTACTGTAGTAATGTCACTGGTACCCCCAAAAGTGTCAAAAATGTCAGTCAAGGGTCTGATCTGTCCGCCGCAATGTCGCAGTCCCACAAAAAAAAAACGCAGATTTCTGCCATTACTCGTTAAAAAAAAAGACAAAAATCTTTCCCTTAGTTAGTAAACGCAATAACTTTTGCGCAAACCAATCAAAATACGCTTTTTGCGATTTTTTTTACCAAACATATGTAGCAGGAAACAAATTGGCCTAAAATGTTAAAAAATTTTGATTTTTACAATTTTTTGGGGGAATTTCATATAAAAAATGTAAAAAATATTGTTATTTTTGCAAAATTGTTGTTCTTTTTTTGTTTATAGCGCATGATCAAAAAATCACACAGGTGATCAAATACCACCAAAAGAAAGCTCTGTTTATGGGGAAAAAAAGTACATCAATTTAATTTGGGTACAGCGTCACACGACTGCGCAATTGTCCGTTAAACTCACGCAGTGCCGGATCGCAAAATAGGCCCTGTTCAGGAAGGGGGTAAAATCTTCCGGGGCTTAAGTGGTTAAAGGCCCCAAGGATGAGGGTGGGAACTTCAGAGGAGAGAAAGTAGGGTAGCTATTCACAGAAATCACTGAGAAATAGTGACACTGCTCCAGTCACGTCTGCACATAAGGGGGGGTGGCTTCTGGAAGCAGAGGAATTGAAATGATAGACTGAGGGTTGCAGCTGCAGACAGAAAAAGGAGACTGACAGCTCTGGTGGTGAGAGTTAGATGGTGGAGGAAGGGCCAGAGTGTGGGGCGATAGCCCCAGAAACTAAAAGTAGTAAGGGGGTAAGAGAGGTGATGTGAGAGCAGGATTTATACAAGGGCAAATGCCCTGGTGATTTGTAAATGGAAACAAAATATGGGTCAGAAAGAGTAGGAGATGGTAAGTGCAGTAATATTGAGAGGGAAGAAGTAAGGATGATATGTATAAGCTTTGGGGTGGAGAGGAGGGGTAAATAAGTGAGAGTCTGAGGACAGAGGACATTATTGCAAAAATACATTTTTCTTAGACCATGTAGGAGGGTGGATACAGGGAAGAAAAAGGCTGAAAGAGAGACTAAATGAAAAGTGCACTTTCAGACTGATGTGGAGCACTATAATTTGTACGTCCCTTTTTTGATGCGCCTTAGTTAAAGTGCCGTGTTAAAAGACTTATGGAAGAAAATGGTACATTATGCAAAAATGTCTATGCATTCCCATCGCCTCAACATAAGTTATGATGTGTTTGTGCTTCTATGTGTCACCTTCTCACCCAAGAAGGGAAACCAAATCTCCCAATACCTCTATTTTGCATGCTCTATTTTGCATGTAGCCTGCTCATATTGCCGCTATTTTTACATATTTTGTGACTAAGAAAAGATTTTTTGCTAACTGTTTACACTGTACAGTTCAAAGCTGTTAACTATGAACCAATCAGACATTTCGAAATGTTTGGGAGTACAACTTAATTTAAGCTCAAATGTGTTCAGTAAAGCAACCAGTCAGAAACTGATTTAATTTTCTTCAGCAAACTGGAACCCAATTGGCTGCTAAGAATTAACATACAAAATGATTATTGTTTATTGCACGCAACTCGGTAAGCCATCTTGTATGCAAATATGTTGATTGTCATTTCCATTAACTTGATTTGTCATTTTCAATAGCTTGTGTTCATATAAGAAACAACATTTGTCTTTATCATTTCTCTTTATGGAAATAGCCAGTATTTGGAAAATAATGCACATTTTTCAATTTATTCATTCCTCTGTCAAGCACATTTTTTGTGTTAAATATTCAATCTGTAATGAACATAAATCGAATTTACATAATGAAATACATAGTGCAATAACATATTTATTTTCCTAATTGATATTCACAGATCTGCAAAAGTACTTCAGTCAACCATTATTTTTCTAATAACCCTGTCTAAGTGGTATAAATGAGTTTATAAATGAGAGACTTGTCTTATAAAAATGCATGACCTTGTGCTCTGGTCACTTGAGGGGGTGACTGAATGCCGCACAGGAGATCATGCACATAAACTGTTGGCTGAAATTTAAATTAAAAAAAAAAATCTAACATATCTATTGTTTACAATAAACTATACTAACAGCAGAAATGCACCACCACAGCAAAAGAAAAGGGCTCTTTGTCATAATGTACTAGTATGAACAGCATTTTAGCACATTATGGTAGACTTATCTTGCAAGTGATCATTTCTAGCACTGCAATGTCCCCTGTGTCAACAGTCTTATCCATATTCCCCTCGCACACGTTCCTAGGAACAAGGCTCATCAATAGTGGGTGCCGCATCGACTACCAGCTGGTTTCTGGAAACCTGACGGATAAATTCACATACTGGCCAGCACACCAAGGATCCTCAAATGTCGTCCAAAGGTTTTTTTTTTTTTGCAGAAAGAATACATCAGAAGGGCAAGTGCCGCATTTCAGAGCTTCGCAGGACCGTTTCGTCAGGCATGTTTCACCAGGGCCTCTATCATCTTTCAATCTTTAGGATTTAACATCTTTAGCCTATTGTTTGGCTGGGCTAGGATAAAGTAACTCCTATGCATTCAGCCCAGTAAAGCATATATGTGGCGTGTGGGCATTAAAGCCCACTGTTATGCCACCACACATACATGTAGGGTGGTCATGAAAGGGTTAATAAATATTGTTTTGTAAACAAACATCCATCCTGGTGAGCTTTCCAGAAGGAGCATGGATGGAGATGAATAGGACTGCATACTGTATAAGGCACATTTAAAATGCATGTAAAATGCAATGCAACAAATAAAAATTGTAAAATCACCAATTGGGTCCTAAATCTGTTTTTCAGAAACAAAGGGTTCAATTGGTCTTTTTTAGTAAAGCATGAATCCATACACTTTATTCATTTTGCTAAAACTCTCAAACACTGGGGTTGATTTGCTAAATCTGGAGAGTGCAAAATCGGGTGCAGCTGTGCATGGTAGCCAATCAGCTTCTAACTTCAGCTTGTTCAACTAAGCTTAGATAAAAAGACTAGAAGCTGATTGATTTCTATGCAGAGCTGCACCAGGCTTTGCACTCTCAAGTTTTAGTAAATCAACCCCACTGTGTCAGTAATAATGAAATCCTTTACAGAGAGAGATGTGATAGTTACCATTGCTTACCTCCTTTGGAAAATACTGTATTAGCTGTCTTTGCCTATCATGCCTTATCATCATCAGTGTCCTTGACACTTTATAAAATTTTGGTCTGAACGCATCTGAAGTATTCTGTCCAATTCTGGTCACCAATCCTCAGAAGGGATGTGTTGGAGTTGGAAAGAGTCCAGAGAAGGGCAACTAAACTGATTAGGGGATTGGAGGACCTTAATTGTGAAGAGCGCTTACAAGCACTTGATTTATTCTCCCTGGAGAAGAGACGCCTGAGAGGGAACATGATAGCAATTTATACATACCTCAATGGTGATATCAACATAGAAAAAAAACAATTCAGTCGCAAAGAATGTATGAAGACACAAGGCCATACAATGTGATTAGAGGAGAAGCGATTTAACCTCAGACTACGCAGTGGGTTCTTTACAGTAAGGGCTACATGACTGTGGAATTTTCTACCACAAATGGTAGTAACTGCGGGGAGTATGGCTACTTTTAAAAGACTCTTAGAAGTACATCTCAAGGATACAAACATTCAGGGATATGGGAAATGAATATGTCCACACACACCTACACAGGTTGAACTGGATGGACCATTGTCTTTATTCAACCTTAACTACTATGTTACTTGAATTTCTGCCATAGAACAATCAAGCAACACAAAAAATTTAGAATCCAGGGGGTCAAAGAGGATAAGGTAGAGTTATCAAAGAGGATGTCAACAAAGAAATCCCACAATACTGTTATTCTCTCAATATATTATTCTTACAAGAATTAGTTCTAAGACTAAACACAAGAGCATAACATTTAGAACCTTAGAATATTCAGAAAATAAACCATTGCTCACTAGGTATAAGTCAATCAATTTGTGCAAGTAAGGCTACAAAGCTAGTGGACTCATTTTGCTGCAAAGTTCATGGATAAGTGATCCATCCCGGTAGCGCAAATGTGCACCATAGGGGAAATACATATTTGAGAAAGGCAACTCTCTCCCTATTCCCTAATGTTCCCCTTCTGCAAAAACCAGTCAGCAGTGGTGAAATGTAATGGCACGCCCCTTATATTAAAACATGGGCACACAGTAATAAAACATGTGTGGTACAAGGTGGAAAAGGGTAATTCATTTGGCAGATTACAATCACATCCACATACACAATACTTTTCTTTAGGGCAACCAATTAGCAAAACTTTTGCATGCTAATAAAAATTGCTTATTTTGTAAAAGATTTTTCAAAATACACATTGCTGTTTCTGACATAAGAGCTGGCAATCGCTTTGCAAACTTTGCGTACTAAAAGTTGCAGTTGTTTAGAATTTTTTATATTTTTTATTTATTGCTGCTTTAATTCTTAGTGCCGGTTTACACTAACGCGGCACGACTTCGGGGGCGACCTGTGAAGTCGCGTGCACCGCGACTTGCACGGACTTCATATAATGAATGTCTATGCAAGTCGCTCCGATGTCGCCTCGAAGTAGTACAGGACCCTTTTTCTAAGTCGGAGCAACTTGAGTCGCTCCTATTAGAACGGTTCCCGTAGCACACAATGGACCGCGACTTGTCAGGCTGACCAGTCGCCTGACAAGTCGCGGTAGTGTGAATGGAGTCTAAAGCTGCCAATTTCTTTGCAAGCTGAGTGTACTAAATATTCTACCTATTTTGAAAAAAAAATAAAGGCTCATTTTTTCTCACAACATTGTTGCTATGGTGTACAATATAGTTAGTGAAAAAACATCTTAACCTACTCCATCTTTTCACTTCTGACAATAAAAGTACTACTCTATAGGCAAACAATGAAAACTATGGACTTTCACCTGCTTATAGCTAAAACTTCCTTACAGTGAAAACGTTTAACTTTAACTTTTTCTTCAGTGACTAATAAAGCATTTCAGATGTAGTGAAGCTGAAATACATTCAATTGATCTTCAATATAATGCAATCTAGCTAAACCTAAGAAGTGAAAAGAACTGAACTCCTTTCAGCAAGTACACAATAAAAATTAAAATATGTAACATGTAAATAATGTTCTCTGATCAAAAACAAAAAACAGCCTTTAGTAGGTGAGAAAAAAAGCCATAGCAATGGTTTGATGGGGCTCCTTCAAGTGATAGTTGACCCATTATGCAGTCATTTACCATTGATGGTAAGCCTCTTTAGGGCTCTTTTTTTTCTCCTTACTGTTGCTCACTGTAATTAAACAGTTGCAAGCCTTAGCCGCCTTTCTTATTTGGTTACTTCATCACTCACAGGTGCAAACAGGGCTACTTGGGGATGCACCGGCCTAGTGCATTATCCTTTTGAAGGTTTATTAAAAAGAAAGGTTAAAATACTCACAAACGAGTTTTTGATAAAAGCATATCAAACAAGGTACGCAGTCCTTAGCATTGAGATCCAAGGGTGTACCGTCCCCTGGAGCTGTAAAAGCTTACGTGTTTCGAGGCTTAGCATCTTATTCAGAGCCTAGGCTCTACAGAGCAGGCTCTGAAGAAGAGGCTAAGCCTCGAAAAGCATAAGCCTTTACATCTCCAGGAGACGGTACACCCTTGGATCTCGATGCTGAGGACTGCGTAGTCCTCAGCATCGAGTGAGTGGAGCCTAGGCTCTTCAGAGCAGGCTCTGAAGAAGAGGCTAAGCCTTAAAACGCGTAAGCCTTTACAGCTCCAGGGGACGGTACACCCTTGGAACTCGATGCTGAGGACTGCGTACCTCGTTTGATATGCTTTTGTTAAGAACTCGTTTGTGAGTATTTAACCTTAATTTTTAATAAACCTTCAAAAGGATAATGCGCTAGGCCGGTGCATCCTTGTGTTTGCTTGTCATTTTCAGTGATTCCAGACTACCCTGGCCGTGTAAGGGGCAGCAAGGTCGAAGTTTTCCTGTGTTGCCGTGCCGCTAGCTCTCAACAGCTGCAAGATTACAGCTGAGGTGGATAGAGGACTACACTACTCAGAACGCAGGGAACTGGTGCTTCGCACCAACTATTCACGTAGGGCTATTTGGGCACCTGTTTTCCTCCAAAAGAGACCTCTGCTGTACAAGACATGTGCGGTGTAGATCAATGTTCAGAAAAGTAGTCTGTGCTTCTCAATCCCTAGACCAGCAATCAAAGCAATATTTCACTAAGTGGCAGAAAATTATGAATTGTGTAAGTGAGCAACAATTATACAATCCCTTTTCAGACATGGACTGGGCCCCATACATCCACCTGTGCTGCTATAGCTGTAGTTATACCATTGATAATGTCATCTGATCAACAAGGAACCACCATTATGCATATGTAAATATTTACAAACGTTGTTCTTATTAACAATAAATTACCCTTTTCTTTGAAGCTTCGGATTTCTTGGACATGTTTCTTAACTTCTTGTGCAAATGGTTAAGAATCTGTAAAAATAGGAGCAAAATGTGTATCATTTATAGTGGGTAACAACTGATATAACAACTTGCATCAGTCATGTTCAACTATACCAAATGTTTAATTTTATTCTCAGTTTGCTAGGCTCCTTGAATTATAAATACTTAAATACATTGATTACCAGAGCCGAAAGACTGAGTATTTAGTCACCCACATATGTGAATACATTGTTTAACCACTTCTTGACCGGAAGCTTCTACCCCCTTAATGACCAGGCCATTTTTTGCAATAAGGCACTGCATTACTTTAACTGACAATTGCGCGGTCGCATTTCCTGTCCTTTTTTTTCCCCACAAATAGAGCTTTCTTTTGGTGGTATTTGATCACCTCTGCGATTTTTATTTTTTTGCGCTATAAACAAAAAAAAGTGACAAGTCTTAAAAAAAAAAAAAAAATATTACTTTCTGCTATAAAACATTCCCAATAAAAAAAAAATTAAAAATCAATTTTTTTCATCATTTTAGGCCAATATGCATTCTGCTACATATTTTTGTTAAAAAAAAAAAAAAAAAAACCCAATGAGTGTATACTGATTGGTTTGACCAAAAGTTATCGGGTCTACAAAGTAGGGGAAAGATTTATGTCATTTTTTATTTTGCTACTAGCGGCGATCAGCATTTTTTAGCAGGACTGCGACATTGCGGCGGTCAGATCGGACACCTAGCTGACATTTTTGACACTTTTGAGGGGGACATTACTACAGTAATCAGTGCTAAAAATATGCTACAGTGACAGTGGCATTCCTACAGTAATCAGTGCTAAAAATATGCACTGTTAATGTACTAATATTACTGGCAGGGAAGGAGTTAACACCAGGAGCGATCAAAGGGTTAAAAGTGTCCCAAGGGGGTGCTTTCTAACTGTGTGGGGGATGGGCTTGCTGCGTGAACACAGAGACCTGTGTTCCTAAATAGGAGTAGACATCGGCAGACCGCCGTTCCATCTCCACGGGGAGCGATTGCGGGTGTCCCGGTGGACATCGTGGCCACCAGACACGCTGATTGGCTTCCCCTGTGGCAATTCGGGGCATGCGCACACCCCCACTAGCTGTCCCGCGAAACAACGTACAGGTACGTTGTTTCATGGGAGAAAGCCGACCTGCCGCAGTATAAGTACGGCAGCTGGTCAACAGGTGGTTAAGAAAACACCAGTCAACCATCCCCCATAGGTGTGCGCAGCCTATTGCACTAGAGTGTGCACCCTAAAGCTCAAAAATATATGTGTGTGTGTGTCTACATATATTTGGCCCCGGAACATTAATCTCCCTGCTGGCACAGCACTTCTCCTATGGCAGAGCCAGTAAGAGGAAGAACTTTAACACAGAGTGATGAAGCTAATGCACTTGGGGTGATTACGGTGTGCCCATGCACATCTGGCACACCCTGTGCACATTCCTATGACCACCCCTTAAGGGAATCAAAAAGAACTTTTACAAATACAACTAGCATTAGCAATCAATTAAATTTAGTTTCCTACATTTTCAGTTCATCTTTTGGGGCGCTGTTGCAAAATAAATCCTACCCTGCATTTCCCTAATATCGACAATGATCTATTAAGTTTAGACTTATTAAAAGTGTGCTTTACAAAAGCATTCCAGTCCAAAATGTATTAGTACATTACACAACACTCATTTTTTTTATTACTTTTTTTTTTGCATACAGTATTATAGATAATATATAACTTAATATAGAATAATCTCTAGCTCCCTCGTCACCTCCTCCCATGCTCGCCTCCAGGAATTTTTCAGAGTCTCTGCTATCATATGGAACTCCCTACCCCAATCTCTCTGACTATCTCCTACTCTGTTTGCTTTTAGACGATCCTTGAAAATCCGCCTCTTCAGAGAAGTCTATTCTGCCCGTACCTAACAATTGTACTTTTATTTTCTCCATCAGATCATCCCGCACATTTATTACTTTTTGTACCACTTGACCCTCACTCCTAGATTGTAAACTCTAACCAGCAGGGTCCTCTGGTTCCTCCTGTATTGAATTGTATTGTAACTGTACTGTCTGCCCTCATGTTGTAAAGCGCTGCACAAACTGTTGGCACTATAGAAATCCTGTATAATAATAATAATAATAAATGTAGCTCTGTAAGATTTGAAATATGTTTTTCTCCTGGTACTATAGAAACAATTGCCTGCTGCACAAATGAGTACAATAAAGGCTAATTATTAATAGTCAACTAACTGAACTAATGGAAATATTAAGGCTGTGCCACATTTTCCTTTTAATGTATTCAAATGACTATAATCACAATATTAATAAACTGTAATTTTCACGTATGCCTAAACAATATTTCTGTCCTTTGTGGTCTCATTGATAGTATCACTACATGCATATTTTTATCACCTGGTATGTTTAAATTTAAATGTAACTTGGAAATTATCAAAAAATAATTTTTAGCTTAACACATTGGGGTGGATTTGCTAAAGACAAATAGACTTTGCAGTTGCACTCATTTTCCCCAGAGCTTAGTAATTGTGAAAATATATCCAATCAAGTGCAAGGACATGCTTGCACATGATTGGATGATGAAAATCAGCAGAGGTTTACCATATTTACTAAGCCTTGGGGAAGAGAAGTGCAACTGCACTTGCAAAGTGCACAGTCTTTTTGCCTTTAGTAAAGCCATCCCATTGAGCATAATAACAAAAAAAATTCCCATTAAGCTATTTGTTAAAATTCTTTCCCCAGCATTTGCTGTTCACAGCTTTATGGCTCCTTCAATGGTTAGATTCAATGCTGCTAGCTCCTTTTGGTCTTCACATGAAATAATTAGCAGTGGAGAGTCCAGTCTCAATCAGTCTGTTAGCTTGGAGAAAGGAGGGGGGTAGGAAAACAGAGGAGGAGCAGGGGAGTGTCTTGCTATCCCAGGCTATGAGGCTTTTTCTTTCTTTTCATATTTCCAAAGATAAAGAAGCTGCATAGTCTGTGATTAAATCAGGTAAAGTGCTTACAAAATGAGGATTTAATATCGCTATAAAGAATAATGAAATCCCCAAGTTGTATAAAGTTAAAAAAGCAGCTCTACTTGCAATACTTACCTTATATTTGGTGCTGTCCCCCACAGATTTATTTGGTTACCAATCCAGTAATTCTTGTTCTGATATCAATCCAGGCTGAATTACATCCAGCAACATTCAATCATCTTTCTGTGAGCCCTGGGTGTAATTCAACCTGGATTGGTCAGGGTCATGCTTCAAAAAGCGACACCATCTCTTTAGCAGCATAGTAATACTGCTATTAAATTACTAACTTCCATCTGTATCATCCAGAGGTTCTAGTGAGTGGGCCAAGTGGCCAAATCTAGCCATTTGGTGAACTGTGAACCCAAACCCATAGCTCAGCCATAGTAACAGCACAACAAGAGTGTTATTAAACTTAATTTAAGGCATTCTTCATCATCTATAAACTGCCTGAGCTAGTCTTAGCACAGTGGGACATCTGAAAGCTTGAATCAGCATGAAAAAGACATCCAATCAGATGCCTTCAGGAAAAGAAATCAATCAAAGTAAACCATGCTGGTAACATTTGCCAAAGACCGTAGTACATTTTCAAATATGATTGCAGGCTGCATTTTCTCCTCAGGGCACATTCTTCTGGCTTGGAATCGCAAACAATGTCATTCTTGCAGAATGGTCCTAAAGCCAATTGTTTCGGCTTATACCCTTAGGATCATGCCTTGGAAAAAGTCAATGCCTTTTTTAATGCCATGAATATCGAATATGATGATGGCTGCTGTGCCAAGAATGGAGAACGGATAATTACAAAATCTGAAATCGGCTGGTAGATGTGGACAAGTTTAGTACCAGAAAGTGAGTGATCAACTGTCAGTTAAATGATCTCTCCAAAGTCATATTTTTCTTCCACTTCCACTCTGGTCAAAGATGTCATGGTAAATTAATCTAAACCAAGGTTGACAGATGTCACTGTGCAAGTGGCCAAACAGGTAGCCAACTGTGGTAGAGATTACAGGAGCACTTATCCTTTGCTCAGGCTTCTGTGCAATCTTCATCCTTTGCTATGTCCAACCATTCTACTTTCCCAGCACTAGCCATGACTATAAAGCTTAGTTCCAACTAACTGTCAGAGACTAGGAAACTGAGGCAACAGTCACAAGGCCTCCGCTTTAATTGCATGAGAAATGGACAGCCCACTCTCAACCTGCCCTACATTCTGGTATTTCAACTTTTATCTAGTAGCGTTAATTAATATCCTGGGTGGATGTTTCCAAACCAATTAAAGCATTGCACCACACCCTTAATTAATAAATTCCAACAGCAGCATGTAGCTTAATAGTGGACATTTAAGGTGCAAGTCAACACAACAATTTATACAAAGATTTTTCATTAATATAGATTAAAAAAAAAAAGAAAAACATACATATAAAATAGGACATTTACAGAACATATGCTGGGCAATTTCTCCATATATATATATATCTCTACATGATTCACTGTATTTAAACGGCTTCCTCAGGAGAATATGAAAAATGCTCTCCTATGTGGAGAAACACATATTAATAATAATAATCTTAACAACCACCATTATCTACAATAATTATATATCACAATATTCATGGTGCTCACATGTGTGCAAAGGAAAATCACCCCCTTGGCAAACGGATAAAGACAGCAGGTAATAGAGGCCACAATCTTACCTCAAAAGCCTTCTGTGAAGGGCTTCACTTATAGCCAAAAGACTTCTCTGAGAGACATTTCTTTTAAATGTAATTGATAAATAGCAGGATCTGGTGAGCTACAAGAGATCCCTTAAGGCCCGTACACACGTACCGATCGTCGGCCGACAGAACGTCCTACAAATGTTCGCGGCTGGTGTGTTTGTTGTTTGTCTGTTGAAAAGTGCTCAAAACTTGCCCAGGACATTTGTCTGCCGACAGAAAATGACGTCACTACGTTCCACGCACGTTCGCCGCTACAAAAGAGGAAGTGAGTGTTTGGCCGTGACCCTTCTGGGCATCTCGCGCTGATTTCGGTAGCATTTGTTTGGTTGACGACATTTCGCTATTTTCCGAGACATCGTTCGAGAATTTATTATGGCGACCGTGAATTCGTCCGTTGCTGTCGTTAGTGTTGGAGTTTTGGCTCTGAGACGACGTACGAGCAATAGGAAGAAGAAGCGGACCTCCTGGACGAAAAATTGGTTGCTTAACCGTGATCAATTTTCTCATATGTCCTTGCTGAGGGAGCTCCAGGAAAATAATCC
Source organism: Pelophylax lessonae (assembly GCF_965119305.1). Lineage (NCBI taxonomy): Eukaryota > Metazoa > Chordata > Amphibia > Anura > Ranidae > Pelophylax > Pelophylax lessonae. Next base: position 360,573,396 of record NC_138772.1, read on the forward strand.
TGATGACTTCAGGAATTATTTGAGGATGACGGATCCCATCTTTTACCGTCTTCTTGCCCTGGTGTCCCCCTATATTCTGAAGCAGGATACTTGTATGCGGCTTGCAATTACTCCTGAGCAAAGGTTAATTGCGACGTTGAGGTATCTTGCAACAGGGAGAAGCCTGCAGGATCTGAAGTTCACCACAGGCATCTCCCCCCAAGCTCTTGGTATCATCATCCCTGAGACCTGCTCTGCCATCATCAAGGTCTTGCAGAAGGACTATATCAAGGTATGTTTGATTTTTTACATTACATTACATGTATTACTAGTTTCACCCGAATTATGATGTTTTTGGATGTACAGCAATTGACACAGGCCATTATTTGTAAACTACCCTCTGTCCGCATGCACATAGTAGTAAAGATGTAGATTATCTTTAACCATTTGTAAAATTACCCACTAACCACCCCACCATTCTCTCCTATGTGTCCCTAAACGCATTGCCTGTTAACAGTATGTCGAATTTATCTAATTTTATTGCTTTCCCTCAAACAATTATTCCTTGGCCAATGTTTTAGTACCTAGTTAATGATTTATCTAAAATACATCAGTCCATCCATTCCCACCTATGATTGTGTATGTTTATGTAATGATGTTAAAACCTTCACTGACCACAAGCCCTTATTGATGTATAAATGCCCAGTTTTACTTACCCATCCCCCACCCACATGCTAAATCTCAAAGTCAGCATATACCAAAGCTCAAGTTCAGAGGTCTTCAAACTATGGCCCACCAGTTGTTCACGAACTTCAATTTCCATCATGCCTAGTCATGTCTGTGAATGTCAGAGAATTACAAGGCCTCATGGGATGTGTAGTTCTGCAACAGCTGGATGGCCGTAGTTTGTAAATCTCAGCTCTAGCTGGTGAGTATAATGGGCCATACACACTAGAAGATTGTCAGAACAATTTATCCTTCCGATTTACCAAAACCAAATAATATGAGGTCCAAAAAACACTTTCAAATCCTATGCAATCTGGTAGGCCCTTGCACTACATAGAAAAGGTAAATCTGCACGAAAAAGTCTTCAGAGAATCTTCTAGTGTGTATGGCCCTTTACAATATAAGAACAATAGGAGGTTGAAAATAAATGTATGTAGATGTTACATCCCCATATCCAAACTTTTGCCTTCCTGTTGTATATTTTTTTAGCAAGTTGCATAAGCATTTAACAGACAACTGTGTGTGTAATTAATAATGTGATGTGCTCAAGCACTAATTTTATTTTTTTTATTTTTTCCCCACAGTTTCCTTCAAACGCAGAGCAATGGCTGGAGATTTCTGATCAATTTCTGGAGAAGTGGAATTTTCCCAATTGTGGGGGTGCTATTGATGGGAAGCACGTCCGCATTGTCCCCCCTCCGAATTCCGGCACATTTTTTTATAATTATAAAGGTTTTTTTAGTATAGTCATGCTAGCCATAGTTAATGCAAACTATGAGTTTATTTTTTTGGATATTGGCAAAAATGGCCGCAATTCGGATGGGGGAGTTATTGATCAGACGGAGTTCGCTCGTCGTCTAAAGAACGGCACTCTGAACCTGCCATCCAGGGAGCAAACTGTTGAGGGTATGAGCTTTGTGTTTATCGCAGATGAGGCTTTTGCGCTTGGGGAGCATCTCATGAAGCCCTACCCTCAGAGGAACCTCACCCCAGACCAAAGGATTTACAACTACCGGTTGTCCAGAGCTCGCAGAGTTGTGGAGAATGCCTTCGGGATAATGGCCAACCGGTTCCGGATATTCCTGACGTCCATAAACCTGGCACTGTACAAAGTGGATAATGTGGTCTTGTGTTGCTGCATTTTGCACAACTTCCTACGCAGGAATGCACAAAATTATGTATTGCAGCAACTGGATACTGACCCTGCTATGCCAGGTACAAGTGGAGAGGCCCAACCTTCTAACCAAGTGGAGTCCATGACGTCAATGGAAGTTGGACGGTCAGCATTGGCATCACACAGGGCCCGTCAGATCCGCCAGGAATATCTGGACTATTTCGTGGGGAGAGGAGCTGTGTCCTGGCAGCAATCACTGTCACACACCCATTAATCTTGTTAAAGATTGGACACACAAGATAAATGTCAGAGATATATTATTTTTCAACACATTAAACAAAAATTGCAATGATTCTGTATTGTGGATTATAATCATTTGGGCACATATGCCAAACACAATTATTTGGGTTAATCATGTGTTATATATGTGTGACTTTGGAAGGGTTAATACATTCATCAGTGTGTTTCTTGACTGTAGTCTCTCACCAGCTGATCCAAAGTGATGATGGCCATGTGTTATTTTTTAGCCAGTGGTGTAAATACAAGGGCCTTCTGCACCCCACAAAATGTACACAAACCCTGTCACATTGAGAACTAGGTCACACCCAAGGTTCATCTAATGTCACCTTACATTGGTGTTCATTGTCCAGAAGTTGCCCATACTATATATTTCATATAATACATTAGGGTATTAACAAAGTACCTACACCTGTTATGTTGTGTTCATTTATGACATCCTTCTCACTGCCCACCAATGTTAGGATATGTCAGTGTTATGTGAAACTTGATCATTGTTCATCTCAAAGTGTTATATATATAGGTAATGGAAAGTGAACTAGAGCAACGAACAAGCAATACACTATAGATTACACTGATCTCCCTACACTGATTGCTACTGGCAATATCAATGCCATATTGAATCCTAGGACTGCTAGTACCTTGAGTGTTGAGTCACACTTATGCGATGCGGGAAGTCTGCGACTTTGCAGCCTTCCAGCATTGCATAAGGGTGACCCGCCACTTACTTTTTGCACAGGATTGTATTCCACAAGTGTTAAGCACTGTGCGATCCAATCCAGATACATCAGAAATAAAGGGTCATGTGCGACTTGTATGCGTGTTCAGTGCGAATGTAGCCATACAAAGTGTATGTCTCAATTCACACTGCACATCTGATGGCATGTAATATCGTAGCGCACTGCTCCTTTATTACATGCGATCAGATGTTCATGCGAAAATCAGCTATACAGTTTGTATGGCTCAATTCGCACTGCACTCGCACAAAAGTCGCACATGATGCATTTATTCAGCCGCATCAGGATAGGATCGCACAGTCGTTCAAACTTGTGTGATCCGATCCTGTGTGAAATGTCAGATCGCACTGTGATATGCGTTAAAACTGGGGGTATCTTTAACATTTCATTGACACCTCCAGCAACTCGCATATGGCAGTGTCCAAAATGCTTTCATTAACATGTAAATATGGGAATAGGACAGCCATCATACATTTAGTGCTTCTTTACACAGCTTTAGACCTCGACCCCCCAACGAAAGTCTAATAAAGAATTGAACACACATTGTTGAATGTAAAAACGTTTTAGTATCAAACATTCACAGGGTTAGGGTTAGGGTTAGGGTTAGGGTTAGGGTGTTGTAAAGTGCTTTTCCCAAACTTGGGTACACTCTTTAACATCTGAGTGTAATTAAAATGCCATAAAACATTATCAAAAATTTGTAACATCAGGAACATCCCAATACAAACATTAAAAACGTAGTAAAATTGTGGCTTAAAATTTGCCAATCATGTCCACAAAATTGCGCATTTTGATTTGTAATGCCGTTGCAGTCTCCTTTATTTGTTCCAGGTCTGCGCAGCATTGGAGAGCCTCACGGGTCAATTTGGCTAATGTGCAACTATGTAAAACATGGTCTGTAAAAAATAAAAAAAAATGAGTCAATGTGAATCACCTACATGAGGTCATAATAATAGAGAAACATTTGGTGTCCAGGTAATCTTAAATTCCTCTCGAGTTAATACCTACCCTGTTCTTATGCTCTTTTGCCCTAGGCTCTTCTTCTTCCTCCTGTCCTCCTCCGATGCTGTTGCTGATGATTCTGCCGGTCTCCTGAGCTTACTATAGATTTATTAGGGGTGTGAACGCATGATGACGTCATTGTGAGGGCATGGTCGTAATGTATATATATTAAGATGCAGAGACCAGAGACGGGCAGAATGCACGGCAACAGCATCGGAGGAGGACAGGAGGAAGAAGAAGAGCCTAGGGCAAAAGAGCAGACAACATAAGAGCAGAAGATTGGACAGCAGAAGAGTGGAGAGGAGAAGATCCAAAGAGCAGAGTGGAGAAGACCGGATGAAGATATTTAAGAACATTTCATAAACGTCTCCTGTCGTTATTCACATACACTTCCATTTATGTGGTTAATGTGTAGGGGTACTATGTACCCCATACCCATTCACATAGGGATTGGGGTCTGGGATCTGGGGGCCACCCTTTGTTAAAGGTTGCTTCCAAAGTCCTAGGAACCCCCTGGCCGCATGACCCCCCAAAACCACCAGACAGGGTTGTGGGGATGAGGCCCTTGTCCTCCTCTACATGGGAGCAAGGTGCTTTTGTGTGTGCGGTGCAGAGGCCCCCTGGCCCAAAGCAACAAAACCCCCCCATGTTGAGGGCATGTGTCCTGCTGTGGTCCAGGGGGTGTTTGGTCCGCTTGCTCGTTCTCTTTCCTGGCCTGACAAGCTGCATGCTTGGATAAGGGTCTGGTAGGGGTTTTGGGGGTAACCCACGCTGTCTTTTTGTTGTGGGCATACCCTCAAACTCAATACCACACACAAAAGGCCTGGTTGTAAACTTGGGGTGGACACCCACGGTGGGTTCTTCAATTTGTCTGTGTACTTCCCCCTCAAAAATCTTCACAGCGCAAGTGGCCCCTCAAGTCAGAGCATCCTGATCCGACTTACGGTGCCACTTCCATTCAAATAAAGAGGCTCCCATAGGGAACTAGTGTTGACAATTGGAGGCTAAAAAAACACTGATAAAAATCATTATGAAAAAACCTACGTGGGCACACAATTGGCTCTCTGACACTTGGTCCTGGATCCTCCACATTTTCGGAAGTGGCTTCCACGCTGCTTGCATTTTGCACAACTTCCTACGCAGGAATGCACAAAATTATGTATTGCAGCAACTGGATACTGACCCTGCTATGCCAGGTACAAGTGGAGAGGCCCAACCTTCTAACCAAGTGGAGTCCATGACGTCAATGGAAGTTGGACGGTCAGCATTGGCATCACACAGGGCCCGTCAGATCCGCCAGGAATATCTGGACTATTTCGTGGGGAGAGGAGCTGTGTCCTGGCAGCAATCACTGTCACATACCCATTAATCTTGTTAAAGATTGGACACACAAGATAAATGTCAGAGATATATTATTTTTCAACACATTAAACAAAAATTGCAATGATTCTGTATTGTGGATTATAATCATTTGGGCACATATGCCAAACACAATTATTTGGGTTAATCATGTGTTATATATGTGTGACTTTGGAAGGGTTAATACATTCATCAGTGTGTTTCTTGACTGTAGTCTCTCACCAGCTGATCCAAAGTGATGATGGCCATGTGTTATTTTTTAGCCAGTGGTGTAAATACAAGGGCCTTCTGCACCCCACAAAATGTACACAAACCCTGTCACATTGAGAACTAGGTCACACCCAAGGTTCATCTAATGTCACCTTACATTGGTGTTCATTGTCCAGAAGTTGCCCATACTATATATTTCATATAATACATTAGGGTATTAACAAAGTACCTACACCTGTTATGTTGTGTTCATTTATGACATCCTTCTCACTGCCCACCAATGTTAGGATATGTCAGTGTTATGTGAAACTTGATCATTGTTCATCTCAAAGTGTTATATATATAGGTAATGGAAAGTGAACTAGAGCAACGAACAAGCAATACACTATAGATTACACTGATCTCCCTACACTGATTGCTACTGGCAATATCAATGCCATATTGAATCCTAGGACTGCTAGTACCTTGAGTGTTGAGTCACACTTATGCGATGCGGGAAGTCTGCGACTTTGCAGCCTTCCAGCATTGCATAAGGGTGACCCGCCACTTACTTTTTGCACAGGATTGTATTCCACAAGTGTTAAGCACTGTGCGATCCAATCCAGATACATCAGAAATAAAGGGTCATGTGCGACTTGTATGCGTGTTCAGTGCGAATGTAGCCATACAAAGTGTATGTCTCAATTCACACTGCACATCTGATGGCATGTAATATCGTAGCGCACTGCTCCTTTATTACATGCGATCAGATGTTCATGCGAAAATCAGCTATACAGTTTGTATGGCTCAATTCGCACTGCACTCGCACAAAAGTCGCACATGATGCATTTATTCAGCCGCATCAGGATAGGATCGCACAGTCGTTCAAACTTGTGTGATCCGATCCTGTGTGAAATGTCAGATCGCACTGTGATATGCGTTAAAACTGGGGGTATCTTTAACATTTCATTGACACCTCCAGCAACTCGCATATGGCAGTGTCCAAAATGCTTTCATTAACATGTAAATATGGGAATAGGACAGCCATCATACATTTAGTGCTTCTTTACACAGCTTTAGACCTCGACCCCCCAACGAAAGTCTAATAAAGAATTGAACACACATTGTTGAATGTAAAAACGTTTTAGTATCAAACATTCACAGGGTTAGGGTTAGGGTTAGGGTTAGGGTTAGGGTGTTGTAAAGTGCTTTTCCCAAACTTGGGTACACTCTTTAACATCTGAGTGTAATTAAAATGCCATAAAACATTATCAAAAATTTGTAACATCAGGAACATCCCAATACAAACATTAAAAACGTAGTAAAATTGTGGCTTAAAATTTGCCAATCATGTCCACAAAATTGCGCATTTTGATTTGTAATGCCGTTGCAGTCTCCTTTATTTGTTCCAGGTCTGCGCAGCATTGGAGAGCCTCACGGGTCAATTTGGCTAATGTGCAACTATGTAAAACATGGTCTGTAAAAAATAAAAAAAAATGAGTCAATGTGAATCACCTACATGAGGTCATAATAATAGAGAAACATTTGGTGTCCAGGTAATCTTAAATTCCTCTCGAGTTAATACCTACCCTGTTCTTATGCTCTTTTGCCCTAGGCTCTTCTTCTTCCTCCTGTCCTCCTCCGATGCTGTTGCTGATGATTCTGCCGGACTCCTGAGCTTACTATAGATTTATTAGGGGTGTGAACGCATGATGACGTCATTGTGAGGGCATGGTCGTAATGTATATATATTAAGATGCAGAGACCAGAGACGGGCAGAATGCACGGCAACAGCATCGGAGGAGGACAGGAGGAAGAAGAAGAGCCTAGGGCAAAAGAGCAGACAACATAAGAGCAGAAGATTGGACAGCAGAAGAGTGGAGAGGAGAAGATCCAAAGAGCAGAGTGGAGAAGACCGGATGAAGATATTTAAGAACATTTCATAAACGTCTCCTGTCGTTATTCACATACACTTCCATTTATGTGGTTAATGTGTAGGGGTACTATGTACCCCATACCCATTCACATAGGGATTGGGGTCTGGGATCTGGGGGCCACCCTTTGTTAAAGGTTGCTTCCAAAGTCCTAGGAACCCCCTGGCCGCATGACCCCCCAAAACCACCAGACAGGGTTGTGGGGATGAGGCCCTTGTCCTCCTCTACATGGGAGCAAGGTGCTTTTGTGTGTGCGGTGCAGAGGCCCCCTGGCCCAAAGCAACAAAACCCCCCCATGTTGAGGGCATGTGTCCTGCTGTGGTCCAGGGGGTGTTTGGTCCGCTTGCTCGTTCTCTTTCCTGGCCTGACAAGCTGCATGCTTGGATAAGGGTCTGGTAGGGGTTTTGGGGGTAACCCACGCTGTCTTTTTGTTGTGGGCATACCCTCAAACTCAATACCACACACAAAAGGCCTGGTTGTAAACTTGGGGTGGACACCCACGGTGGGTTCTTCAATTTGTCTGTGTACTTCCCCCTCAAAAATCTTCACAGCGCAAGTGGCCCCTCAAGTCAGAGCATCCTGATCCGACTTACGGTGCCACTTCCATTCAAATAAAGAGGCTCCCATAGGGAACTAGTGTTGACAATTGGAGGCTAAAAAAACACTGATAAAAATCATTATGAAAAAACCTACGTGGGCACACAATTGGCTCTCTGACACTTGGTCCTGGATCCTCCACATTTTCGGAAGTGGCTTCCACGCTGCTTGCCAAGTTGCCAGGAGATCGGGGTTCTGACATGGCTGGGGATGCCACATCCTGGCATGATGCAACATCTGCAATGTAAATTTGTAAGGGAATACAAGAATATAAGGTTAAACAATCATTGCAAATACACATATTTCTATGATCCCACTACACAAAAATCTGTGCCTACAAACCTTCATGTTGCTCTGGTGTCTCATCACTTGTTGGCTCCACCAGAATAAGTTCAGGAATAATGTCTTCATCTACATAATACAAAACATTGGCCGTATCATAAAAGTCACAAGAGGTACATTTGTTAGGACATGGTGCCCTGCTTGATAGCTCTTTTAGTAACAAATATGAAGACATGTACATGGTTATCTACGAAAAATATGGTACATTAATGTTTGACAGTGCATAGGAACCAATTACCTTTAGTGGAATCTGTGCCACCATCTGGGCCCATGTCCTCCTCTTCTTCCACAACTGCCGATGGAGCTGCCAAACCTCTCCTCCTCCTTTCCCATTGTTTGGCACGGAGTTTACGTTTTTCTCCTATTTAAAGGTTTGAATAATAATCTGTGATTAATAGGAATGTTTGCTGAGAAGATTCGTGCAGGAAAGAACGTTCGTTGCAACACAATACATATATTTTTAACTATGGCTTCCTGACTTTTAATGTCATATACTAAAACATCAACAATAGATCGATCAAATCACGACATGACAACTAAAATGAGTAATCTAACTTTTTACATAGACATTATAATCTAGACATGTTAATACAACATACACAAAATTATAAAAAACATATTGCATGATTAAACAAAAAATTAATAAATAAAACTTACTTTTTTTCAAAATCCTATGGATTTGGGAAAGCTGATCCTGCTCACGGTGTTTCAGGTCAGACCACCGTTTCCTAATCTGATCTTTCGATCGCTCCACACCAAATTTTTTTACCAAACAGGCCACCACCTTATCCATGATGCCATCTTTCCTGGCATTGGGCCGATCGTAATTTGCCAACTTGCCATCGTAATCCATTTTTTCTAAAATGGAGACCATCTCCACCATTTCTGGCTTTGACATGGGTGTAGCCCTTGATTTTCGGGTGGCCCAATCACTTCGGCCCACACTAATTGAGCTCCCAGATTGTTGAGACATTATTCTTGATTACAAGATTTTTCCACTGCTTCAGGTGTGAGTGTCGCATGTAGGCCTGATCTTCGGCACGTACACACCCCTGCACAAGCCCGCCACTGGAGGAGGAGTTGACGCCTGCGCTGTATTTAAAGGACGCCAGATCGTTCGGCCGACGATTCGCTAGCGGACATATCGAGAGTTGGAGCACGATCGAGCGGCGAATCACGACTTTTCCCCACAAACAAAGGTACGACTCTTTTAATAGAAAGTGTGCGTTTTGGGCCCTATACAGCTTTTATTAGGAATCTCTTTATTATGTGCCAAAATACATGCTATTTTAATATGTTTTGTGTTGTTTTGTGTCTTGCAGGCATATACTGTCCTGCAATATGGTGGACAATTACACCACCCACAACTTTCTCATCAGTTTCATTGATGAGTTCAGGCAACTGCCGTGTTTGTGGCAAGTGAAGTCCGCAGATTATAAAAATAGAAAACTCAGAAAACAGGCCATGGAACATTTGGTGGCCTTCTACAAGCCTGTCTGTCCTGGGGCAAATTTTGAGTATATACGCAAAAAAATAAACAGTATTCGCACTGCCTACAGGCGGGAGTTAAAAAAAATTGAAGATTCCACCCAGTCTGGAGCAGGGGCACGGAATGTATATGTACCACGGCTGTGGTACTATGATAACATGCGATTCCTGGCAGACACCATGGAATCCAGGCCGTCAATTTCAACACTGCCTTCTACATCGGCAGAGGGCTCAGTGTCGGTTGATCCAAGCCAGGATGAGGATTTCCTGGAGGAGAGTTTTACTCAGGTATGGCATTTCACAATATATTGTCTGCTAAAATGTAATCATGTAACAAAATTATAAGCTAAACCATAATTGACCCTTTATGTAAACGGGCATAGCAAGGGGTTGGCATGACAGGCAACCGCCAGGGGCGCAGGCCAAGGGGGGTGGGTCACAAAAACATTGGCATTGTTTTATTGTTTATTTTAACAATCCACTCAGCCTGCACACCCCAGAACCCCCAATTTGCAGGCGGATTCATGCAGGTGTAAAACATTGAGAGCTGCTTCATGCAGGTGTAAAACATTGAGAGCAGCTGAGCCAAAAGACCAGGAGACTGAGACTGCCTCTCACTGCATCCCCAGCACACCTCTGGTCTTACAAACACTGCTGCATCCCCAGCACACCTCTGGTCCTAACAAACACTGCTGTAGCCTCAGCATTCCTCTGGCTCAACCTTTTTTAATACAAAACTAACAGCTCCTGCAAATGATACATCCATCCTTGCTTCCATGTCTCTGGTCTCTCACTCTGGGTCAGCAAGGCAGGTGGCTTCCTTATTCCTGTTTCCCTGCACTGCTTCACCCTCAATGCCCTACATCAAGCCCTCTGCAAGTTCAGGCCCCTCTCTCTCTCTGCAACCCCCCTCCTCTCTCTCTCACACCCCCTCTTTCTCTCCCTCTCTCTATCTCTCAACCCTCTCTTTCTTTTTCACACCTGAGACAATGATTGCCCACTAGAGAGCTCTACACTGGGCAAACAAGGGGCAAATTAGAAACTTTTAATGCCCTTTAATTTTTTTTGGGGGGGGTGGGTTACAGTTTTACATTGATCTTGGGGGGGGGGGGTTGTTGCCAAATACAGTTCCTCAACAAGGGCACTGGAGACCCTAGATACGCCACTGTATGTAAAGTCTGCTATTTGTTTACAATAATATAACAAACATGCATTTTTATATACACTATAACATTCTAATCAATTGTTCATTTCATCAACAGGGAAGTGTCACTGAGGAGGAGCCAGGTTGCAGCCAGGAGCCTGGGGAGCCTGCGGAGCCTGAGGAGCCTGTGGAACTATTTCCACCACCACCTCCTCCTGCCAAACGGAGGCAAAAGAGGAAGCACGTGGATGACATAACCGATGAATTTATCCAGGAGGCCACCATAGCCCTACGTCGGAAACCGGAGGCCAATGAGTCCTTCGGCAACATGACGGCAAAAATTTTGGATAAGGTGGACCTCAGGCAGTGTCAGTATGCCAGAAAAATTATTCTTGATGTGCTGCAAAAGGCTGAAAACGGCATACTTACTGAGCACAGCCATGCATGCCAGGAGCACCCGTGCCCTCCACCTCCACCTCCACCTCCACAACACCCACCACCTCGCCAAATGCCACATGGCCAGTGGCAATATGGCCAGCAGGATCCAAACCTGCCCTCATGGCAACCTGATTACAGTTACCAGCAACTTTAATTTTTGTAACCCCCTATTATTTATTTTACCCCTGTTTGCCAGTTTCTAGTTTAATTTTGTCCAAATGGACCTTTTTTATGTTTAGTTTATTATACGGAAAGTATTGATGTTTGCTTTGGTTTTTTTTGCTGAGATCAAAAAAATAAAGAAAATGAAAATAAAAAATGGCCTATCTGAATTTGTTAACATGTTTAATATTGTGCATAACCTGAAAAATATGTTTTAGACATTAATTCATACAAGAATAAAGGGTCATATCAATAGTTAGATCTTTGGTGTGAAAATACAAAAATAATGGTGAAGAGTTCAAATTATTTAATTATAAAATTTGATAGAACAGATAGAATAGACAAACATTATCTTCATCATAACAGAACACATGCCTTTTTATTAGAAAAGTATGGCATTATGAGCAGCATCTTCCTTCTTCTCACATTTATCAAGATGAGCATGTGCTCCGCATTTCACCTATTTCTTGGACTTCCGCGAGCCGAAAGTTCTTTCTGAATAAAATGTTGAGTTTACTAGAGAAAATTCTTCCGGGAACTCATTTGGTTTGATCATGCGTGTTGGGATTTGTAGCTGTGTGTCGGCAGAATTGTGTACTGACAGGCGAACAATCGTCCGTTCTGGTGTCGGCATACAAAAATTTTCATGTTTGCAAGAAAGACTTTTGTCCGCGGATTGTGCGCAGACATCTGTCGGAGGCACCATACTAACACGCGTACAATCGGCAGATCCTTCGTCCACCGACGTTTGTATGCCGACGATCGGTACGTGTGTACGGGCCTTTAGTGATCACTTAGTGGCCTCTATTACCTGCTGTCTTTTCCATTTGCCAAGGGGATGGGTTTCCTTTGAGGACTGCACACATGTAAGCACCATGAATATTTTGATATATAATTATTGTAGATAATGGTGGTTGTTATGATTATCCTTATTAATATGTGTTTTTTACACATAGGAGAGCATTGTTCATATTCTCCTGAGGAAGCTGTTTAAATACAGTGAAACATGTAGAGATATATATGGAGATATTGCCCAGCATATGTTCTGTGAATGTCCTATTTTATATGTATGTTTTTCTTTTTTTTTTTTAATTCTATATTAATTAAAAATCTTTGTATAAATTGTTGTGTTGACTTGCACCTTAAAAGCCCACTATTAAGCTACATGCTGCTCTTGGAATTTTATCTAGTAGAGTTATCCCTTCTAAAATCTCAGCCTAGGTAGGTTTTTACATTTTTTAAAGTTGGGCTGCAACTAGAGTTTGTAGTTATAATCAGGTAGTCAGGCTGCAATTTCATAAATATATGTGAGTTCATTAGGAGTTACCTTGAAACCCATGCTTTCTCCCATTATGATCCTAGTGATATACAATTTTTTTTTTTTTTTGGAGTAAAAAGCTTTATTGAGAAAATTCAAGCAAACATTAGCAACAATGAAATAACATGTCGAATGTGACAGAAAACAGTGAGTTACACAGATATTTCAGTAAGAGCAAAGTGATGAGCCAACAGGTAAAAACCACAAACTGAAAATCTAAGTACAATTAATATTCAATAAATGTAACATGAGTGAGGTATGGTCCCAGAGAGGACCGATGCCTAGAGGCCAAAGGCCTTGAGGAAGGAAGAAAAGGTAGAATGAAGAGAAAGTCAGGAAGAGAGAAGAGCAGGTGAGGTAAAGGGACTGGTGGGGGGGGGGGGGGGGGACAAGGGGGAGAGGGATATAAATTCCTGTTCATCCATTAAAGGGTCAACAACGGGAACAGACGGCACAACTATTAGGAAGGTACCATAGTACAAAGGTTTTCGATCGGGGCATCTAGTGTGTAATTAGATTTAGAAATTCATCAGAAAGTACAAAAACTGTCCAAGGTCTCCAAATTTTATGAAAGGCGATATAATTTTCTTTTTTAATGGCTACAATTTCTTCCATTTCATAGAGTAGTTTTACTTTATCAGCCCATTCCATTGTAGAAGGAGTGGTTTGGGAGTTCCAGTGAAGTGGTATGACGGCCTTTGCCGCATTAAGCAGGTGTCTGGACAAAGATTGCTTATGTTTCTTATAGGAGAAGTTGTTTACATGTAATAGGCAACAGGCAGCGTCTAGGTTAAGAGCAGTGCCTGTGATGGTTTTTATAAGGTGAATAATCTTATTCCAGAACGGTTGAATACGATCACAAGACCACCAAATGTGAGTGAAGGTTCCTCTTTCTTTCAGACACCTCCAGTAGCTGTCCGAACTCCGCGGGGACCAGACCTTTAATTTTACCGGAGTAAGATACCACTGTGTTTGAATTTTAAACGCAGTTTCCTGAATTTTTGTGCTAAGGGAGCATTTATGTGTCAATACACAAGCTTTTCCCCAACAATTTACCTCTACAGTATGGTGTCCTTTTAAAACCCTCTGACTCTAGAGCTGACTAATTTACCAAAGGAGCCAAGAACATTTATACAATACATTGTGTGAATGATCATTTTAATTATCCAATCATGTACAGATGAATTGAGTAAACAGGGATTGCATGACTGGATAACTAAAGTAAATTGTCACACAGTTTATTCATGAAAATCTGTAGGTACTGTAGCTGCGCTAACCTCAAAATAAACAAATAACAATTATCCTTCACATTTGCTTCACCACTAATGGTGTGACCAATACCCAAATAAAACTTTACTGTAAACCATATAGCGAATATCAAAGTGAAAAACATTAATGTGTCTTGTGTATTACAAACACAAAACATTCAGGTATCATAGCAATGTGCTCATGAATTTATTCAGAGCCTACAGTGAATCTTGCTCATACTGTGCTTCACCCAGCTTAAACATGTCTAAATCCACCACCATCCAAAATGCACACTCACCATAAGGTAGTGTAATATAGACCTGAACAGTAAATGCGTCTGTTAGTTCCTTCTATTGGTCTTTCTTAAGATCCTGGAAACTAGTGACAATGCTCCACTGGTTCCCAATATGTTCCACCTAGATTCTCTCATGCATTCATAGAATTAAACCATAGCCATCATCACGCAATATACAAGGTTTATTTAAGTAGTTTAAAAAGATTACACTCACATTTGATAGTGCCTTTAGACTGGCACTAAATCTATCCAGCAATCTCTAAGGCCGTGCGATCACTGCTCCATGCAATGGAGCTGGCGTGAGTTTTAAGCCTCGATTCCGTTAGCGGGACAGGAATCAGAAATTACGTCATCTACAGTCCACTAGCCTCAATGCGTTTCGCAATTAAACATGCGTCATCAGGAAGCTGGTGTCGCCATCTTAACTGTGGTATTCATACCCTTACTTGATGTTATTGAGCCAATCAGCTTCTCTGTCCACCAGAAGTTCTCCTCCCACCATCTTTACTATTTCCTATATACTTGCTATATACACACAGTTTATTGTAGAAAAATGTTTAACTCCTTTAGTAAATAAATTACCTAATGGCTTTGTTTTGCTGTTGTACTCTCCCACTGCTCTATTTTTTTCTAGGATTGCGTTCTCTATCCCAATTCCCCAGACTGGGAATAGTCTAATAAATGTTTTTACTTGTATGTGCAGTCGAGCTGGACCCCTATGCTGCTGATAATATTTCCAGAATAACTGTATTGAAATCCTCAATAGGTAGTCACAGTGATAGAATTTATTGTGCATGTAAATTATTTTTTTAAAGCAAAAACATTTTTTTTTTGTTAGCTTTAGATAGAGTAGAAGGACCGAGTCCCCTCACAGTCTCTTATTGTTATTTGTATCCTAGCTGGGAGATTCACCCTCTCTATTTGTCCTGGTGACCATTGCCACCAAGAAAGACAGTAGTAGTAAAAGCATAATCTTACAATTATCACTAGATCAGCAACAGAGAGGACATTTTCAATTGTGGATGCCTGTTCAGATGATAACTGTTTAAGATGGGGATTTCTTCTCACTTCGGATAGATTTTCCTCCATTTTTTTGTTGTGTATTTAATTAAAATGTAATTTTTAACCCCTTCCCACACAGCTCTAATGTCCCTTTAACAGGGGTCTGCATGCCTGGGAGCCGGGAAGGATCAGCTGATCATGTGACCACTGTGCTTGGCAGGTCTCTTCAGTGGGAGATAATTAGACAGCTCTAGACAGCTTTGACAGCATAACCACTGTGCTGAGAATGTAGAGAGGGCACACTCAGCACAGAAAGTTCTGCTGCCCGTGCATCCATACAGTATGTGCAGCATGTGAGCGTTAGATCCTACCATCTTTGCATCACACATATACAACAAATTGGTGGCAAGAGCTTAAAGTATAATCAAAGCAAATCTTTTTTTTTTTACGCCTTGGACAGATTGGAGAGGAATTTAGTATCCATTTATTTGCTGTTTGTGCCCTCGTTATGGAGATTAACACTCTGTCAGCCAGAGAAATCAAATCTGTGTTGGAGGGGCTGTCAGTTGTTGGGCACAATGGTTCATGTGTCGTAGGAATGTCCCAAGATCTGGGAGTATTGGTTAAGGATACAACAACTTATCAATAAAATCATGGGTGAGAATATTATGGATGATCCCTTGATATGCCAATTTCATAGAACAAACAGATCCCTAAAGCAATATAGAAGATTGATAGTTTCTAAACTTGCTAAATGCAGTGAAAGGAACAATTCCAAAAAGATGGCTTGAAACAGAAGCCCCTACTGTAAGGGAGTGGTGGGGCAGAGTTTAATATATTTATGATATGGAATACTTGTGCAGCAGAGATGAAGAACAGATGGTTTCTCCAACAATTGGTGAAAATGGATTGACTTCAAGAAGACCAGAGACTACATAGAAATATGGAAAGACCAGGGGAGTGACTAAAGACTGGGGCTTTTCAAACTTATACAGAAAAGGAGAGGTAGAACCGCAACAGGGGAATGGAGCTAAATGTAAGGGGATTAGGGGAGGTGGGATAGAGGGGGAATAAGATGAGTTTGTGATGTGGAAGAAATTCATTTTTCTGTTTGTAGAACTGAATTGAAAATTAATAAAAACTATTGAAAAAAAAAACACTCTGTTTGCCCTGTTTATTATTGTCATTGAAAGTAAAGGACATTTTTTGGTTGTCACTAGAACAGTAATAGAGGGAAAATCTTTTAATAGGTACACTAGTGGCCTTGGTAATTACCAAGACTCCCTCATATTTGAGGGACTTCCTCTCACTTCCCGTTTTCGCTTTAGAACAGGCATGTCCAAACTGCGGCCCGAGGGCCACATGCGGCCCGTAACCTTAGGCAATGCGGTCCACTGCCCCCTGACAATTTTTTTTTTTGCTGGGGAAGAAGGAAGTCAGGTCGGGGGCACGGCCACAACAGCTTCCAACTAACAGTAGGCAGAGGCTGCCTCAGAGGGGGGAGGGGAGCATGTGCAGTGTTTCTGACTCCTACCACCATGACCACTTCAAATCACTGAAGTGGTCATGGTGGTTAGAGTGTTCCTTTATTATCGCTCAGAAGAAGTAACCCTCTATATACTGATTCCATTTCATTTGATTATCCTCTAGTTGTGTTAAATTAGTGCGGGGGGCGTGGCGGCGCGGGAAGGGGCGCGGTGGCATTTTATTTAGTTATATATTTATTAGTTATATACCTTAACTACAGTATATATTTAATATGCGGCCCGAGAAAATTTCTCTACACTCAATGTGGCCCAGAGAAGCCAAAAGGTTGGACACCCATGCTTTAGAACAAGGGTTGAGGATACATTTCTCCAATGGGACACAGCTGGCATTAATTGGGATTATAACCCCCCTCTTATTAAAAAAAAAAAAAAAAGTTCTGGCTTTAGTTTTACTTTAAATTAACCCTTCTTCTTTTTCAGAGAGTTTGTACCTCAGACTCAACCTATATGTGATTTACATTTCTCACAGGGAGGTTGGGGTATTTACAGATTCACACAGGGAAGGTACCTGGAAATGTAATAATCTTTTCCCACAGGTGTGCTGAAAAACAACGTTCATGTTGCCCCCTAAAGCCTCTTCCAGAATAAGCATAAGCATAAATTTAAATGTATTTATATTAGTTTATTGTAGGGAGTATAAGAGTTGAGTCTATGTATTGCATATTGCAGACAGGGGAATACTAATTTGCAAAAAATACCATTTCAGATAACAGTTTGCAATTCTATTTTATTCATTATGATTAGTTATAGTTTCCTCTCTTTTTCATTACCCTTTGTGCTTTTCTTCACAAATTATTATATTAATGAACCAAATGTCAAACCTCTGTGGAGATTTGAAAAGTTTTCTTTCATTTGAGTTGGCACCCAAAATGTAATTTATTTATAGCCATCATCAGACTGTTCATGTTACAATGAGATGGTGTTCTGTAAAGTTAACATCACTGTCAACTGTCAGACATAAGTTATTTTTCATCTTTCAGAATTACAGAACTAATAGAGTTCACAAATATATTTAGTAATATGGAGGAAACATCATCAATATACTCCATCAATGTAACCGAGTGTATAACTAAAGCAACTAAAATATTCATATATATCTGGCAATCATTTTTTAGAAGGGCACCTTCATTTATTTCTTTGCTGAGTTTCAGTAACATGGTTTGTTTTCTACAAATCAGTCACCCTGTCACATTCTCATAAATGAAAATAAATAATAAAGCTATGATATTTTGTGTTCAGCATATCATAGCTATGTAAGATCACACTAAACAACTAGAGCAACAGCTACCATATAAATATTTTTGGTAAAAACAAAATTTTGGTGCAATAACAAAGTACAAGCTAAGACACTTATGGGCTTCTTTAACAAGGTAAATTGCGCTGAGAAAAATGTATCACCACAAGCAATTTATCAGCAAATACGTTTATGTAGCCAATAACATCTTAAAGGAAACGTATAAAAACAAATCACTACTTCCATTTAAAAAACGTTTAAAAAACATCTCTACTTCCATAAATGCTGGTTGCCATGCAGTCATGCTCAAATAATGTTCTGGTGCTTTCTGGATCCCTGATCCTATACAAATATGCAATTCAGGAGTTCTTATTTTACTCCATTTTTTTTTAAGTGCCTGCTTGATCCAGATCAGTGACCACAGTATTGAAGCCACATGGTAAAAAACAAAAAACTGACCAGCGCTTGTGAGATCAATGGTAAAAGGTGAATATAAGTTATAAGTCTGTGCATGCATACCAGTGCATGAGGATGGGAGCACAAAGTCACTTTTCATGGTGTAGAAACAACAGTTTGTAAATGGAAGGGGTGGCTGCTGGCTCCAAATAGAGCTAGATGAGACTCCGTAAAAAACTATTTATTGTATAAGACAATATAAACTCACAGGAAGGAGATAAAAAGCTAGCATAATAGAAAGGTCATCTGCAACACTTGAGGGAGGACTTGGAGGTGGAGTGGAGCAGCCACTGGTCCGAGCCGTGTCGGTGGTGCCTGGCACTTCCTGGTCCCTGGGCTGTCTTCCAGCACGCTACGTCACATCCGGTAGTGGCAGGGGGGTGCTTGCATTCGGGAACATGCGTGCTCCTTCTTTAGGCGTTGCTAGGCTGCTATGTGAAGGTGGTACTTAAATACAATGACGGAGATCAGAGGAGGCATCTCCTGTCATCATGACGATAAACACTAAACAGCCGACTCTAACGCCAGTATGAGAAACCAGCTATAGACATAAAAGCAGTGCTGGACTGATGGGAGAACACTTGGGAGGGTGTACTATTTGTAAATGGCATGAACTCACAAATAATAATATATCAAAGATTGAAGTATGAGGATGTGAAAATATACCAGAAGGGAAAAGGAAAAGTGGAGACTGGGGGCACTGGAAAGGTATTAATAGACATTAGAGGAGGCCTGGGGCTATACAGACAAAAGTGTATATACACTTATACACATCTGTGCTTCCACACGAATGTATCTATGGGAACGTTAATCTGTATGAATAGTCTGTACTCATATTTTGCATGTCTTAAAGGGGACAAATCATATATATCCTGAGATGTCAGATAAAATTGTGGGTTAAAATAAAAGATTATAAGAATTAAGATGTATGGGGCGTGGCCGGGATGTAGACGGCGCCGGACGTGTGTTGGCAGAGCTCTCCACCATCCTGATCTTATCCGGCTCCATCCACGGCCCCTGTGCCTCGGATCGCGGCGGTTTTGCCCTCCTCCGCATCGGGCACAGGTGGGGCACGGATGCTGGGGAGAAAATCCCGGGTTTCAGCACCGACCCCGCGGCCTAAACGAGCGGTCCCGCCGCGAGGCGCGAAAGCGGCCGCCGCCATCTTGCAGGTCCAGGCCTCATCTTCTTCCTCTGCAGCCACAGGCGCCCAGGCCTTCTTGAAGTCGGGAAAGATGTCCGCGGGGGCCGGGGACCCTCCTATGGCGCAGCCTATGGACTCAGGTACCGGGGGGTCTCTGCCGGGGACCGCTGGTCAGAATGGGGGGTCGCATGGAGGGGGGGATATTACTGCTCCCATACTGGCTGCTATAGACGCCTCAAAAACTGCCCTGATGCTCTGGATTGACCACCTGGCCTCTGAATGTACCCTAATCCGCCATGATCTGGATAAAATCAGGGGGCGCCTGACTGAGACTGAGGGCAGGGTGTCTGAGGTGGAGGATGTTACCGCTTCCCATTCGGCACAAATCATTGCCATGCAGGCCCAGGTGAATGCTTTGGCGGACAAGATGGAGGATGCTGAGAACCGACAGCGTCGCAACAATATCAGGGTGGTCGGCTTGCCAGAGAAGGCTGAGGGATCTAATTCTACATTGTTTGCTGAGAAGTTCTTTTGTGATCTACTCAAATTGCCTCCCCCTCCCCCGACATATGTGGTGGAGAGGGCCCATAGGGTTCCCACGGGACCTCGGCCACCCGGGGCCCCCCCGCGCCCGTTTCTGGTCCGCTTTTTGAACTTCCGTGACAGGGATCGTATCCTCTCTGAGGCCAGGAAGCAGGAGGAATTGCAGTTTGAGAACAGCAAGATAATGTTATTTCCTGACTTCTCTGTGGAAACGCAGAAGAAACGCAGATCATTTACTGAAGTGCGCAAACTCCTGAGAACCAAGGGCCTGAAATATGGCATGATGTACCCGAGCCGCTTGCGTGTGGATTACAAGGGATCTGTCCTTTTCTTCAATTCGGCGGGGGAGGCTGCTGACAGGTTGGACTCCATTTAATTTCCTCTGCTGCACCTGCTATCTTGGATGATATGGGGCTCTTGGGGCCCTGCTACACTGTACTCCCTATTTGCAGCTCCTGTCTACGCACGGTCTGCCTCCTCTATTGCTGCTGGGGGGACATCTACGGTTCCTGTGTTGTTGATCCTGCCCTGAAGTTTCCTGGGTTGCCCTGGGCTGGATCCATGCTTCTATTCCTGGGGCTGTGGACTGGTCTACAGGTCATTGGAGCTCTGTGTGCTACACGTTGTTGAACTGACATTTTTTCTCTTTTTTTGTTTTGACTCTATTTTTCCTCCCTTTAGGTTTTTTTCCTTTTTTCTGAGGAATGACTATCTAGCGGCCCCCCCTTTTTTTGGGGCTGCCGTTGGTGGACAAGAGTAACGCCGGCTGCGGTTTTTATGTCGCAGCCATGCCTTTAAAATTTTTGCTGGGTTTTGGGATTAGGCTGGGTACCCTGTTGCACTTTCTTTTGTTCCAGGTTTGGGTATCACAGCAGGGATGTTTTTTTGTTTTGGCTCCAGGCTCCATCCGGTGGTCACTGTTCTTTTTTACTTATATGTCTGTATTGCTGACTGTCTGGATGGAGTTGGGGGATCGGGTTGGTCCTCGGGCTGTGCCTGGTCCTCCGGCTCCCTCCTGCTATATGTCCCTCTGCTGTTCTATGGCTGAGCTACTTAAAATCATGTCATGGAATGTGCGGGGTCTCAATGACAAGGTGAAACGCACGGCCATTTTTAGGTATATTAAATCTGTTCAACCGCATGTTATCCTCCTCCAGGAGACGCATTTGGATGGGAGCAGGGTGCTTGCCTTGAAGAGGCCTTGGATTCAGAAGATCTTCAATGCTACCTACTCCACGTATGCCCGTGGGGTGTCTATTTTGCTGGGTAGAAATGCACCCTGCTCGATTCAAAAGGTAATTACGGATTCTGGCGGACGGTATGTTATTGTTCTCCTGGAGATTTTTCACCGGCAGGTGGTACTGGTGAGTGTCTACTTACCTCCCCCGTTCCACTCTCAGATTCTGGTGGATCTCCTGGTGACCTTGGCCCCTTATATGCATCTTCCTCTAATTATGGCGGGGGATTTCAATGCTGTTCTGGACGGCGGGCTGGACTCCTCTAACCCGGGTAGACTGTCGTCTCCTGAACTGGTGTCCTGGTCTTCCGCGGCTCAGCTTACGGAGCTGTGGCGCTGGAAATACCCTGGGGTACGTGGCTACTCCTGTTGGTCTGGGGTGCACAGAACGGCGTCCAGGATAGATCTGGCTTTTGCTAATGGGCCTTGTCTTGCTTTGGTCCAGGATGCTACATATTTGGCGGGTGGCCTCTCTGATCACAACCCACTGCTATTGACTCTGCGGGTGGGAACGGGTAGAACTAGGGGTGCATGGCGCCTTTCGCCGGGTTGGCTACAAACTGACAAGGTGATGCAGCAGGTGGAGCCCCAGATGCCTACATATTGGGAAGATAATGCCTCGTCCACGGCAGGGGTGGTCCTGTGGGATGCTTTCAAAGCGGTTATGCGGGGTCATTACATCTCTGCGATTAAGGCATCTCGTAGGGAGGCTAATGCTGACAGGGAAGCTGTTCTGCTGGAGGTCCGTAGGTTGGAAGATGAATACTCGGCCACTCCGGGACCGGCGGCCTATGCGGCCCTGGAGGAGGCCAGGAGGCGTTTGGCTTTGTTGGATACTGATTTTGCGCATGCCAGCCTTAAACATAGAGCGGAATCACTTTTTGAGAAGGGGGACAAGAATGGTAAGCTTTTGGCCTTTTTGGTGGCAGATCAGAGGGCTTCGGTAAGTGTTCCGTGCATCCAGTCTAGTTCAGGGGAACTGGTTAGGGACCCGGGGGAGATCTCCCGGGTCTTTATGGATTACTACTCTGACACCTATTCCCCCCTACCTGCATATGACCTGGAGGAGTTGGAGCGCCTTTTATCTGGCTTGCCGGTTCCGGTCTTGGAGGGTGAGGACAGTGCGTGGCTGGACAATGACATCACGTTGAAGGAAATAGAGAGAGCCATCTCATCCTTTCCCTCCAATAAATCGCCGGGCCCTGATGGGTTCCCGGTGGAATGGTATCGGCAGTACTCAGACTCCCTGGCTCCCAGGCTCCGGGCATTGTATGCTGCGTGTTTCGATCAGGGGGCCCTGCCGGGTTCCATGCTCGAAGCGTATGTTGTTCTCCTGCCTAAGCCGGGAAAGGATCACACCCTGTGTTCCTCCTACCGCCCCATTGCCTTACTCAATGTGGATCTCAAGATACTCACGAAGGTCTTGGCTACTAGGCTGGCGGTGGTCTTGCCTTCCCTGGTGGACATTGATCAGACCGGGTTTATGCCAGGCAAGTCCACGGACACCAACCTTCGCCGTCTGTTTACTCATTTGCAGGTGTCCCATGCCTCTGTTGGCACTAGGGTGGTGGTGTCCTTGGACATTGACAAGGCCTTCGACACGGTGGATTCGGGGTACATGGGGGTGGTGCTGAGGCGCATGGGGTTTGGTCCTAAATTTTGCAAGTGGATTTCCCTTTTGTATTCCTCCCCGCGTATGGCGTTGAAGATTGGATCTTCCCTGTCTCCATTTTTTGCAGTGGGTAGGGGGACTAGGCAGGGCTGCCCTCTTTCGCCCTTTTTGTTCTCTCTGATGATTGAACCCTTGGCTATTGCGTTGCGTGCGTCTCCGGAGGTTGGGGCTCTGGAAGTGGGCTCCATTGAGGAGTGCCTGGCACTTTATGCGGATGATACGCTTTTATTTTTGAAGGATCCCAATGCTTCTCTGCGGGCGGTATTCAATATCCTAGACACTTTTGCGCAGTTTTCCGGCCTAAGGGTGAATTGGGATAAATCCACTATGCTCCCTATTGATCCTGGTGCCATTGCTGCAGCTGATGGGGCGCTACCATTGAAATGGGTGACGGAGTTCACCTACCTGGGAGTCAGGGTGTCGGCGAGGGTGGCGGATTATCTTACTCTGAATCTTAACCCACTGCTGGAGGTCTTTAAACGCAGGGCGGAGGTGTGGCGCGACTTACCTTTGTCGGTTCTGGGGCGCATTAACTTGGTGAAAATGAAACTTCTCCCTGTCTTTCTATACTTCCTTAGAAATTCCCCGGTGTGGGTCCCGCGTTCTTTCTTCCGCCGCGTTCATGGCCTGATAGGTTCCTTTATTTGGGGTACCTCTCCTCCTAGAATTGGTCTGCAGGTGTTGCAGGAGCCCTGGGGTCAGGGGGGATTGGCTTTACCTGATCTTTATAAATATTTCCTGGCTGGGCAGGGAGTGGTGGCGCGACGCTGGCTTGCAGGGGACGATGGGGACTCCGCCACGGTGCTGGAGGCGGCTGTTTTGGGCTCCTACGAGAGTCTCCGCCTTTTACTGCATCGAGGGTCCAGGGCTACTTTTCAGCTGACAGGAACGATGCGTTCTACCATCAAAGCCTGGGAACAGATGCAGGTGCTGGTGGAGCCAGGAGCCACTGGTGTTTCCCCGGCCTCCCCATTGTGGTGGAACCCCAAGTTTCCGCATTTTGCCTCGATCCCTGATCCTACCATCTGGGCCGTTAAGGGGGTGAAGTTGCTGGGGGATATTGTCTCTGGTGGGGAGCTGTGCTCCTTTGATGCCCTGAAGGCGCGTTATGATCTTCCAAATGGGTATTTTTTTCGCTATCTCCAACTTCGCCATGCGTTTGTGGCACAATTCGGTTCCTCTCGGGTTGTGATTAAAACTTCAGCTCTTGAAACAGCGATACAAGCGGCGGGTATGCGGAAGCCTCTCTCAGAATTGTACAGGGAATTGTTCGCTGTCACTCCGCCTGCTGTACGTAGATGTCGGGAACGCTGGGTGGAGGAGGTGCCTGACCTGGATGGTGATGACTGGGATGATATGTGGAGTTCACCCTTCGCCTACCTGGTCTCTGCGAGGGACCGTCTGATTCACTTTAAATTTCTGCATCGGATTTATTACACGCCGGCGAGGCTGGCACGTATTTATCAGACGGCCTCGGCGGAGTGCTGGCGTTGTTCCCATTCACCGGCGGACTTCGGTCACATCTTCTGGGGGTGCCCGGTGGTCAAGGACTATTGGGCATCCGTCTTAGCTTGTATTGTGGAGGTGGTTAAGATTCCGGTCCCCAGCTCCGTGGAGGTTTGCCTCTTGGGGTTGGTGGATGGCTTGGCCCCTGCGAGGGCCGTTCGTACTCTGGTCAGCTTGCTGCTTTTCTATGCGCGAAAGGCTTTGCTCTTACAATGAAAGAGTCCCTTGGCTCCCACGATCCTTTTCTGGAAAGGCTTGGTTAATAAAGTGACTCCGCTCTATAAGGCCACGTATCTCAGTAGGGGATGCCCCCGCAAGTTTGATAAAGTATGGAAAACATGGATAGACTCTCCGGCCTCGACCTCCGTAGATCAGCTTTAGTGTTCTATATGCTACTGTTCGGGACTGTCTGGGGGGGGGGGGATGGCCATGCCGGTCGGTGATATGTTCCTGTTCGTTGTGCTCTTACTGCATGTATAGAAGTCTCTCTAGTTTTTTCTTTTTTTTTTATTGACTAAGCCATGGGGTTGCTGCTAATGGGCTCTGTGCTGGACTAATCTAGAATGTTCTATGACCTTGCTACTGGATAATTGGAGCAGTCTTGAGGGGTATCTCTATTACTGATGGATGCTTTGTTTTTCCACTGGACGTGCTGGATGGAGCCTGGGGTGGGGGGGGTGGGGGGTGGTGTGGGAGGGGTTGGACCTGTTGTCACTGTTATGGTTGTTGCCCTGCGTGGCATTGTCTTGTCTGTTTTTTTGTGCAAAAATTCAATAAAAACAAATTATCAAAAAAAGAATTAAGATGTATAAAAAGGATGTATAAAAATATTTATAAAAAATGGCAGCAGATAACGCAGGTTAATATGTAGATCTATATCAGGGATCCTCAAACTACGGCCCTCCAGCTGTTGCGGAACTACACATCCCATGAGGCATTGTAAAACTCTGACATTCACAGACATGACTAGGCATGATGGGAATGGTAGTTCCTGAACAACTGGAGGGCCATCATTTGAAGACCCCTGATCTATATATTATAACAGCGGATTTACTTTTAGCAGGACATGCAGTATACCACGAATTCTGAAGAGCAATTGTAGAAATCAGAGATGGTATATTTATGGCCCTTAGTGTGGAAATCTTTTTAGCCATGAGTGACATGCTTGCAAGTAGTGATGGACGAACATCGGCCAGGGCGGTTCGCGAACATCAGCCGCAAATTTTCTCAAATGTCCGTGAACCGCAAGTTTGCGGCAGGCCCCATTGACTTTAATGAGAGGCGAACTTTAAAAACCTTTAGCTCATATTTGCAGCCACAGAAGATTTACTAGCTGTGCACAAATAGTCCCAGCACATGGACAATGTCATACCAGAAGTATTGCAATTGTAAAAGTTGCCCTAAAAATTGTGTTTTTTTTTTTACAGCAAAATTTTTTTTTTTCATAAATCAGCCAGAACTGACAGCAGCCGGTAAATACAAATCAAATACATATAGGGTCCATTCACACATCTGTAAAATGGGTCCGCATCCATTCCACAATTTTGCGGAACGTTTACAGACCCATTGATTTTCAATTCCAGTCTGAAAAATTAGGCATTTACAGGATAAAGAAGTAAGTGTCGGCCATTCCAGGCCCCAAAAATTAGCCCACATGCATTTATCTGACAGCTAAGAACGTTGTATTCTGTGGCTGAAGGTACATTAGGCATTCACAGAATACAGAAGTAAGTGTCGGCCAGTATTGGCCCAAAAAATTAGCCCACAGGGGTTTATCTGACAGCTAAGAACGTTGTATTCTGTGGCTGAAGGTACATTAGGCATTCACATGATACAGAAGTAAGTGTCGGCCAGTATTGGCCCCAAAAATTAGCCCACATGGGTATACCTGACAGCTAAGAATGTTGTATTCTGTGGCTGAAGGTACATTAGGCATTCACAGGATAAATAAGTATCCACAGGTATCTATGCTCATGTTCTTATAAGGCTTCTTTCACATGGCCGCTCCGGATTTCTCCTCCGCTGCGGGACTTTTTTTTTTTTTTTTCACGGAGCGGATGACATTTGTGTCATCCGCTCCGTATGTCCGCATATCATCCCATCCGTTTGCGGATGATATGCGGACATAATGTAAGTCTATGGCATTGTGGATGTCAGCGGATGACACCGATGACATCCGATTTTCCTTCCTTTCCGTTTTTTGAACGGATGAAAAAATAGGGTTCTGTTGCGTTCCAAAAAACGGAACAGAACTGAAAGGAAGAAAATCGGATGTCAGCGGATGGTATCCCGCTGACATCCGCAATGCCATAGACTTACATTATGTCCGCAAATCATCTGCAAAAAAATAGGATGGTTTGCGGACATACGGAGCGGCCGTGTGAAAGAGCCCTAAGAGCTTGCAGTAACTTTTATTCAACCAGGTGTGTCAGAGGGGCTAAGGATGTTCTTTGAGTCGAGGTGCAGAACAGAGAAACCAAATTACCAAGCAGAAATGCAAGGATAGCGCTACACGCATAGTTCTTGACACCTAGTGCAGATTATTTTACAACATCTCCCTGCTCTATATACATTAATAATATTATTTGTTGAATAGCAATCATAAAATTAAACAAATCATAATTGCCACAAGAGAAACACTTATTTAAAAAGTGAAGTGCTCTCTTATACAGTAGTGGTCATGTAGTGCGCCCTTCCACTGGTGAACAATGTTGTGTTCCCTTCTATTGGCAGCTAGTGAAGAGTTTCCCTACATTGATAATCAGTGTAGATGAGATATCAATCCATATATACTCAATAAACCCATAGCAACCTCCGAAGAAACCCTAGGGTTGCACGTAACCTATGTTAAAAAAAGCCTGTACTTTTACATTCTCAATTATACCTTATACCTTCACCTAATAAAATTGTATTTTGCCTCAATTTCTCGGCTACCATTACATCCTGGCACCAAGCATCCCGGGCTCAGAAGCTGCTCCACTTTTGGTACTACACACCAGTAAAGCTCTCCAAACTCTTCCCGACCCCCCCCCGCTTGAGAAACTGTGGAAACATAGGGCCATTTCTGCATATATGGTGGACTTGTTTAACAATACTCGTGTTTTGGAAAGAAGTGAGTAGTTTACTCAAATCCCTCACGGGTGTATCTCGTGATATCACACCCCAGACAGCCATGTTGGGGATAGGACTCGAGGACTGGTCTCATCAATTTCATTCTTTTACTACTCACATCCTCATAGCTCATCTCTCCATTGCTCAGAACTAGAAAGTCCACCACTCCCCCAACCATCTCTCAACTAATTGCAACCTTGAACCAACACTTCCTTATGGAATATATGTTTGTCAAGGTTCACCTTACCATGGCTAAATTCCTTAAAAACTGGGAACCCTGGATCGCCGGCACTAGCAGCTCCCCACTAACATAGTATAACACCTACTTTTATAGGCTCTGTATCACGAAAGGGGAATGGGCCTACATTCAGGGTCTGAATCCCAACTAGGATAACTAGGATATTTCCTCTAAACAGCCTCTTTTGCTTTGCTTCCTCATATTCTTTAAGATCATTTACTCACTGCATACTGACTTTGCTCTTTACCCAGACTTGCAGCATATGTATTTATAGAAATGTTATGCAATATGTTCAACTATAGTGTATGGTGTTACACTGTCTATCTGTTAACTCTGTATGCTTTCGGAAGCAATGTTTTTATGCTTGTAACCTCTTCCTTATGTAAGTCTTACATCATTTTCAATGAAATTCAAGTTTTAAAGAAAAAAAAAATTGTATATTGTATGTATTATTTTCAGTAGTTACACTTTTAAGAAGATGAAAAGGTAGAATTAGCTAGGGGAAAGAAAACTGAACTATGCTCCTTTCACTATTAAATGCAGTAAACAGTGAACTCCATTTATTTTAGAGCCACCTACTAATGGGAGTTGTTTTTCTCCAACAGCTGGTAAAGTACCTGTACACAAGATCTGATGTGTGAATAAAGCTGGACTATGATATCAGGGAACTGGGGGAGGAAGAGTCCTGATGCATGCTGCTTTAAGTAAAGGAATGTTTAGGGGTTACTGTGGTGGACTTTGTGAGGACTTTTAACATTGGTTAATATAGGTTATACCACTTTGATTACCACCATGTGTTTGCATACTACAAACCATCCATTACAGCAGAGTAATCCTTTTGCTTGTAGCCATATACCCTGAGTGTCATTCAGTCCTAAAGACTAAGGACATTTTGTAGTGGAAAAGAAGTACTCCAGGTAGAATGAGTATTGCAGTGAGAGGTGCTTTTTTGTTTCAACATCAACCCAGAGTCGGGCTTTATAGCAACACGCTACATATGACTATCACTTAAGAATATTTACATCCACTTTTATGCACTTTTATGCACAAAGAGAGTTAGAGATGAAGTGCACGGGATTAAAAGGAACAACACAGTCATCTGAACCAGTGGAGCAACAATAGACAGCAGAAAGCTGATGGAATTGCTGCTTCGTTTGGGAAAGAGAACTTCCTAAATGTAAAACTGTATACTTAGTTTAGGTTTAAAACATAAGTTCCCTCTGATATGGAAAATTGCATTCTTTAATATTTTGTTTTCCATGTACATAAAAGCTGAATAGATCTCAGCTGGAAAACTCTCTGTTCATTTTGCAAACTGGATTGAGTCCTGAGCAAAAGGATTTATCAACATAAGTAATACATACTGGGCTGGCATAGAACACTTAAACCCCCTCATGCAGCAACTTCTATCAAACTATATTCCAGGAACAATATTGTCTTTGTTCTTCTTCCAAGGCCTTCCTGCATTCATCAGTAGAAGTAAACATAGATAAAAACAATAATAGCTACACACATCATTTACAATACATTATGATGTTATACTGCGTTTATGGTCATGAAGGCTTCTTTGTTTAAAATGGAGATATATTCAATGTCCTCATTATTATATTTAACCCACATGACATGAAAGCGGGTCCTTGTCCCAAAGCTGCCAGTCATAGAGTAGCTTCAAACAAAAGAAACCTTAACACCAGATTAAATATTAATATTAAATAACACCTCACTTGTTTAATACTAACTAGGACTGCTTAGTTTGAACTGTAGGCATTTATTGCCGAAGCTAAAACTGCTTGCTTTATATTACAATATTATAATAATATAATTATAATTATAATTATTATTTTTTATAATATTTTTACAGCTTTCTTTGGGTTACAAATATACAGTATTTGTCCCTGCTCATGACTTTAACAAGTTTTTTAGACTTGCTTAAGAAGTAAACTGTAATTGATAATTAGAACGGGTATTGTAATTTTTAAAATGGTAAAAAATTATGGCTTCTGTTGAAGCCCAACCAAAAGTTCAATCAAAAGTTTTATTAGAGTTTTGGATAGATGTGGAAAGAGTCTATTACTTTTTTAAAAATGTATTTATACCCCTATTGGGAAGATTTTTTCCCTCGCCTGTTGCAACAAGGCAAGAAATTAGGAATGTGGCTGTCACTGGGTGAGGAAGAAACAGATAGTATATGATAACCTGTTTAAAGGGGGAATAACCTGTAAAAAAAGACAACACTGAGCACAACAGAAGCAAAATCACATCTTCAAAACAATACACAGAAGAAAATGAATCACAACCAAGAAGTAAATAAGTAAATACACTGTATTATATATACAAATACATTTAGCTGTACTTTGTATATGTCTGGGTTTTAGATTCATTGTTTTCTGAGAAGCTACCTGAAGCTCTTAGAAGCTATTTAATATCTGGGTTCTAAGTAATAATAACCTAACAAAGATCTAATCGCCGCCCCCCCCCCCCAAAAAAAAAAAAAACGCTCATTATGTTTTGTTATCTTGTATTACTAAAGTCAAATCTGATGTTTAAAGAAAAATTTAAATATACCACAATATCAATGTAAAATAGTATTAATATGTAATTTAAATAAGTAAATTAATCCATGTGAACCAATGCAATTAACTAAATTATACATCCAATTTGTATTCGGAATAGTTGTCCCATGATTTGGGCAGATTCCTTCATCAATTTATTGTCACATGAAGATCAATATATTTAAACACAAACCATGATCTCCCATATAGTCACAGTTTCTGCCCTAGATGAAAACTTTTGTGCCACCTGCCACATTTCTAGATGGATTTTGATGCTGTTTTCATATTCTGTTACATGTCATAAGTAAATAGTCAACCAGTGATTTCTCTCACATCACAAATCACAATAGATGTTGCTAATCTTCTGAAGCACTTAACAGGCTTCTCCAAAATGCCTTAGTTGCAATTCAAGCCTCCATCATGCCCTCCAACCACATGGACCAGCCATTCAACAAGGGTGAGGTTGCTGGCCACATTTCCATAATAAAACCATAAGATCTGTCACACCCAATGTGTTTTAAAGTACAAGGCTTGTTACAGCATACAGAGACATGTTTAGGCATACACAAGATAAGGAAATGGGTCAGGCGAATAACTCTTTCGTGAATGACCTTTAAAGAGGTCATCAAGAGACAGTAGGATATTTGAGGCAAATACCTGTTTTGATGTGGGAACCAACCACTAGTGTTCATGAATGCCACCATCATAAAAGAATGCAGTAAGATTTTCCAGTTACATAAAAAAGAAAATGCAATTATTTCTCGAAGAATTATTATATATTTCTTGAATAATTATTATATGTAAATATTTCTTAGTGTATACAGGGGAATGATGTCCTCAAACTCTTCTTGAAAACTTCCAAAACCAAATGTCCACAGTTTAGACAGATATTGTGTGTTACACTAAAAAAGTGATCTAAGTTTCCTACATTATGGACATCTTAATAAATAATTGATATAGCGTAGCAATATGTGACTCTAAAAAAAAAAAAAAAAGAATTGTCTGACACAAAATGTAAAAATTCTTCAATTTAGGTAATTCAGCTTAATCTGCTTAGCTTAGTCTTTTGTGTTACTGCTTAATTTAGCTGTTTAGCTTAGTCTAATTGTGTATTTACTTAATCAACAGAGGGTTGAGTTAATCAACAGAGAGTTGTTTTACAGTGAGTATCTAGCCCCTCATTACATAAAAAGCTTTGATGCTGTGTCCAACTGCAAGCATGACTATGAATTGGGCCTGTAGCATGAACTGGCCATGTGTGCAACCAGGTATATTGATGAACAGCATTATTAATATTATTTATGTTATCTCATGTTGTAAAGCGCTGCGCAAACTGTTGGCGCTATATAAATCCTCTGCAAAAAGAAGAAGAATTATTATTATTATTCAGGATTTATTAAGCGCAAACTTAAGTTTGTGCAGCACTTAACAAAAGAAGAGTGACAATACAGTTACAAGGTGACAAGGTGAAGAAGGATATATACACTATATACAGTGCATCCGAAAAGAAAGAGTCCTGGTAGTTTCACACTTCTAACATTTACGAATGATGGAGGCCACTGTGCTCATTAGGACCTTCAATGCTGCAGAAACTTTTCTGTAACCTTCCCCAGATCTGTGCCTTGATGCAATCTTGTCTTGGAGGTCTACAGACAATTCCTAGGACTTCATGGCTTGGTTTGAGCTCTGACATGCACTGTTAACTGTGGATCCTTATATAGACAGGTGTGTGCCTTTCCAAATCATGTCCAATCAACTAAATTTACCACAGGTGGACTCCAATCAAGTTGTAGAAGCATCTCAAGGGTGATTAGTGGAAACACCTGAGCTCAATTTTGAGTGTCATGGCAAAGACTGTAAATACATGTGATTTTTTTGTTTTTTATTTTTTATACATTTTCAAAGACATCAAATAAACTTCTTTCATGTTGTCAATATGGGGTATTATTTGTAGAATTTTGAGGAAAACAGAATGTATTCCTTTTTGGAATAAGGCTGTAGCAAAATGAAATGTGGAAAATGTGAAACGCTGTGAATACTTTCCAGATGCACTGTATATAGAAATTGTTTTGACAGGCGATGTGCTAAAATGTTAGCTCTATGTCAGGACAGCACCATATAACATTCTCTTTTAAAGGATTGCTGGTCCGTCGTGAAAACAAAGTTCTGCATATTACAGCAAATAATTCACAGTCCATACAGTAGGCATTTGCTCAGTCTAAATGACTCACAGTCTGATAGGTGAATCAATATTTGCTCTCTCAGAAAAAAACATTTTTCAGTTCATCATCCACATAGTTTCTTTTTTTAAACAAGAAAAAGGTTTATTTATAGCAGAAAGTGTTACAATATTCATCAAGCATATTACATGTAATACAATGAAAATTGTACATTCAGAGCTAATAACCCTTATTTCAAGTTGTAATAAAATGGAAAAACTAATAAAAACCAACAAACATACTATAAAACAACTGGTTGCCGTATCAAATAAGGGCGCAAAAAATGCACTTTAAAAAGTTATGAAGAATGGAGTAAGCCTTCCGTGCATATTAACCATTTTACCACCGGAGGATTTTGCTGTCTTACGTCCAGGCCACTTTTTGCGATTCGGCACTGTGCGAATTTAACTGACAATTGCGCGGTCGTGCGACGCTGTACCCAAACAAAATTTACGTCCTTTTTTTTCCCCACAAACAGAGCTTTCTTTTGGTGGTATTTGATCACCTGTGTGATTTTTACTTTTTGCGCTATAAACAAAAAAAGAGCGTACATTTTGAAAAAATAACAGTATTTTTCAAGTTTTTTTATATGAAATTCCCTCCCAAAATGTAAAAATCAAATTTTTTTTAAATTTTGGCCAATTTGTTTTCTGCTACATATTTTTGGTAAAAAAAAATCGCAATAAGTGTATTTTGATTGGTTTGCGCAAAAGGTATTGTGTTTACTAACTAAGGCAAAGATTTCTGTCATTTTTGGTGTTTTTTTTTTAACGAGTAATGGCGGCGATTTTTTTTGCAGGACTGCGACATCAGACCCTTGACTGACATTTTTGACACTTTTGGGGTTACCAGTGACATTACTACAGTAATCAGTGCTATAAATATGCACTGTTACTGTAAAAATGACACTGGCAGGAAAGGGGTTAATTTTATTGGAGAGGGAGGGGTTAATGTATGCCTGGTGCTTACTGACATGTGTGGGGGGAGGTGACTGAGTGACACAGGGACAGATCGCATGTTCAGCTATGCTGAACCCTGCAATTTGACCCTGCCTGTCACTTAGGAGATCCGCCCGCTTTGTTTACATAAGCAGGCGGATCTCCACGCTCGATTCCCCGACGATCGGGGAAGAGTATCGGCGATCGCCGCTGCTCCTCCCCTGGCCCGACTCCCGCTGTGACTGAACACAGCGGGGGCGCGCCGCCCACAAGGGGAGGAGTCCAGCGACGTAGTACTACGTCACTGGACGATAACGAGCCACATTGCTGCAGTATATGGGAAGGTGTTCTGTCCAGGGGTCAGAACTCAAGAGTGGTTAAATGGTCAGGACTAGGGTTGAGCGGACACCTAGATGTCCGTGTTCGACGGGTTCGGCCGAACTTTAAAAAAAAGTCCGGGTCCGTGTCCCGGACTTTTACCGAACTTTTCCCGGACACCGAACCCCATTGAAGTCAATGGGGACCCGAACTTTAAGGCACTAAAATGGCTCTAAAACACCAAAGGAAAGGGCTAGAGTGCTGCAAATGGCAGCAAAACGTAATTAAGAGCATGGCAAGTGCTCTGCAAACAAATGTGGATAGGGAAATAACTTAAAACAACAAAAAAAAACAGAAAAATAAAACAATGTTCTTCTTCATCTCTGAAGGACGAGGCCCATATGGAGTAGGAGGGAGGTTGAGGTGGTGGTGGATGTGGCGGTGACATAGGCGTGCGCACAGGGTGTGCTGGGTGTGCCTGGGCACACCCTAATCACCTAGGGCACATAGCATTGCCAGTGAGGAGATGGGAAAGATCTCCCTGGGACCTGCTCTGCTCTATTTCTCCTTGCCTACAGGTACATGGCCCCGATACATTACTCTCCCTGCTGGCAAACACATGCATGTGTATTTCAACTTTGGGGTGCACACCTTAATGCAATAGGCTGCGCACACCTATGGGCGGTGTAGGTGGAAGCGGCGGTGGAGGAGGACCAGGGCCGGATTAACATCATCATGGGCTTGGTGCTGAGGATTTTGAAGGGCCTTAAGGGCCGTGCCTTGCCATGCACCCAGAGGAGGAAGGGTGCAGCCATGCATGCCTAATTCAACATGGGATGCTGTCTCTGAAGCCCATAAACACATCCATGCATCGCCAACTGTCCCTCCTTGTCCGGCCTTCACGCTGTGTGGGGAGGTTCTGAGGGTGCTGCCTGGGGAAGCGAGCATAGAAGCCAGACTTCTGTGTTTACAAGTGACAGAAGAGCGGTAACAGTGAATATGGCCAACCCGGGGCCTATATAAAAGGTAGGGGCCTGGAGCTGCAGCTCCAATAGCCCCTACATTAATCTGGCCCTGAGGAGGAGGACGAGGTAGCCAACACTGCTTCTTTTCAAAAATTTTAAATGAGGGTACACCCCAAAAGAGTGAGAAAGAGCAAAAATGGAACAATGGGTGGGTAAGGTCGGTATCCATTGCTATTCTGCATAAGGTACGGAAAAGTCCCGTGGGATCCATGCCTGGTTCATTTTAATGAACGTGAGCTTGTCCACATTGTCTCTGGACAGGCGGCTGCGCTTGTCTGTTATAACGCCCCCAGCCGTGCTAAATACCCGTTCAGATAATACACTGGCTGCAGGGCACGCCAGCACCTCCAAGGCGTAAAGGGCAAGCTCAGGCCATGTGCCCAATTTGGAGACCCAGAAGTTGAAGGGGGCAGACCCGTCATTCACTACATGTAGGCGTGTGCACACATACTGCTCCACCATGTTGGTAAAATGCTGCCTCCTGCTAAGACGTTCCATCTGAGCTGCTGGTGCTGCTGTTTGTTGTGGCGTGCTGACAAAGCTTTTCCACATTTCGGCCATGCTAACCCTGCCTTCTGAGGTGCTGGCGGTGCCCTGGTTGCGTTGACGACCTCCTCCTCCTCCTCCTCTGCCTTGTGCTTCCACTGTGGCCCCGCTGTCAGATGGGAATGCCAGCAGCATGGCGTCTACCAGCGTGCGCTTGTACTCGCGCATCTTGCGATCGCGCTCCAGTGAGTGAATTAAGGACGGTACGTTGTCCTTGTAACGGGGATCCAGCAGCGTGGCCACCCAGTAATCAGCACAAGTTAGAATGTGGGCAACTCGGCGGTCGTTGTGGAGACACTGCAGCATGTAATCGCTCATGTGTGCCAGGCTGCCCAGAGGCGACGAAAGGCTGTCCTCTGTGGGAGGTGTATCGTCCGTGTCCTCTGTATCCCCCCAGCCACGCACCAGTGATGGCCATGAGCTGGCCTGGGTGCCACCCTGCTGTGAACATGGTTCCATCTCCTCCTCCAGCTTCTCCTCCTCCTCATCCTCCAGAACTGTGCCCCTGCTGGACAATTGCGTCCCTGGCGTTTGCGTGTGCAGGAACCCACCCTCGGAGCCCCTTGCGAATGACTGCCCTGAAAGCCTTGGAAATGTTACCTCTTCATCCTCCTCCTCCTCCTCATCCTGTGCCACATCCTCTTCCATCATCGCCCGAATTGTTTTTTCAAGGAGGCATAGAAGTGGGATAGTTAAGCTGAGAACGGCGTCATTGCCACTGGCCATGTTGGTGGAGTACTCAAAACAGCGCAACAAGGCACACAGGTCTCGCATGGAGGCCCAGTTATTGGTGGTGAAGTGGTGCTGTTCCGCAGAGCGACTCACGCGTGCGTGCTGCAGCTGAAACTCCACTATGGCCTGCTGCTGCTCGCACAGTCTTTCCAGCATGTGCAAGGTGGAGTTCCACCTTGTGGGCACGTCACATATGAGGCGGTGAGCGGGAAGGCCGAAGTTACGCTGCAGCGCTGCCAGGCGAGCAGCAGCAGGGTGAGAACGCCGAAAGTGCGCACAAACGGCCCGCACTTTCTGCAGCAGCTCTGACATATCGGGGTAGTTTTTAAGGAACCTCTGCACCACCAAATTCAGCACATGCGCCAGGCAAGGGATGTGCGTCAAACCGGCTAGGCCCAGAGCTGCTATGAGATTTCGCCCGTTATCGCACACCACCAGGCCGGGCTTGAGGCTCGCTGGCAGCAACCACTCATTTGTCTGCTGTTCCATGCTCCTCCACAACTCCTGCGCGGTGTGTGGTTTGTCCCCCAAACAGGCAAGTTGTAAAACTGCCTGCTGTCGTTTACCCCTGGCCGTGCTGAAGTTGGTGGTGAAGGTGTTACGCTGTCCGGATGAGGAGGCGGTAGAGGATGAGGAAGCGGAGTAGGAGGAGTTAGGAACAGGAGGCAAACTGAAGCGCCCTGCAATCCTCGGTGGTGGAAGGACATGCGCCAAATTGCTATCCGCCTCAGGCCCATCCGCCACTGCATTTACCCAGTGTGCCGTTAGGGAGATATAACGCCCCTGACCGTGCTTACTGGTCCACGTATCCGTAGTTAGGTGGACCTTGGCACAGATGGCGTTGCGCAGTGCACACCTGATATTTTCCCCCACTTGGTTGTGCAGGGAAGGGATGGCTTGCCTGGAAAAGTAGTGGCGGCTGGGCACGACGTACTGTGGGACAGCCACCGACATAAGGTTTTTAAAACTGTGCGTCTCCACCAGACGGAATGACAGAATTTCAAAGGCCAATAATTTTGAAATGCTGGCATTCAGGGCCAGGGATCGCGGGTGGGTAGGGGGGTACTTCCTCTTCCTCTCAAGTGTTTGGGAGATGGAAAGCTGAACGCTTCCACGGGACATTGTGGAGATGGTTGTTGGTGACCCAGGTGGTGGTGTTGCTGACAGATCGTCTGTTTGCGGGGTGGCAGGTGCCGGTATCACTACAGATGTGGCTGGAGCGGCCGAGACTGCAGCAGAAGAGGAAGCAGGATGAGCCAGAGACGTTTCTTGGTTTTGAAGGTGTGTACTCCACTGCAGCTCGTGCTTTGCACTTAGATGCCTGATCATGCAGGTTGTGCTCAGGTTGAGAAGGTTTATGCCTCGCTTCAAGCTCTGATTGCACAGGGTGCAAACCACTCGTGTCCTGTCATCAGCACATTTTCTAAAGAACTTCCACGCTAGAGAACTCCTTTGAGCTGACTTTGGTGCGCTCGTTCCCTTGCTGCGTTGGGCAGTAGCGGGCGTAGTGTCTAGGGCACGGCCGCTCCGCTTCTGCACCCTGCTCCCTCTTCTGCTGTGCTGGTGGCTCTGTGCGACCACCGCCTCTTCCTCCAAACTACTCAGGTCACCTGCATGACGTTCATTCCATGTGGGGTCGAGGACCTCATCGTCCTCCACATCATCTTCCACCCAGTCTTCACCCCTGCCCTCCTTGTCGGTCTCCACAATGCTGAACGCCGCAGCAGTTGGCACCTGCGTTTCGTCATCATCGGAGACGTGCTGCGATGATCCTTGCATGTACTCATCTTGAGAAATAAGTGGTTGGGCATCGCTGCACTCAATCTCTTCCACTTCTGGGGCAGGGCTAGGTGGATGGCCCTGGGAAACCCTGCTGACAGAGTCCTCAAAAAGAATAAGAGACTGCTGTATGGCTTGGGGCTCAGACTGCTGGCCTGATTTGCAAGGGGGTGAGGTGAAAGACGGTTGGACATTGGCTGCAGGTGCCAACTCTGACCTTTCTGCAGTAGACTGGGTGGGAGACAATGTGAAGGAACTGGAGGCACTGTCAGCAGCAAACCAATCTACTATCGCCTCAACTTGTTCTGGCCTCATCACTTCTAGGGGCGTTTGATGCCCTACCAAATACTGATGCAGGTTCTGTCGCCTACTCACACTTGAGGAAGGTGTTTCACTTGTGCGTGTAGCTGGCACAGATCGACCACGTCCTCTCCTTGCAACAGGAGCTCTACCAGCAGCACCACGACCCAGGCCACGGCCCTTATTTGACGGTCTCCTCATATTTCTGTAATTTAAGATCTTGCCCTAGAAAGGTTTTTATTGAATAGCGGAATAGGAAATATGATCCAAAAAAGTGTATGTATCTCGCACGTACAAAACCACACTAGGCCCCAATTACTATTGTTTCTACCCCTAAAAGGATGGATGAGGAGTAGGAGGAGTATGGAACAGACAGCACCCTCAAATCTTCAGAAGTATGAGATGAACCCCAAAAACTTGGAAAGGTGGATCTCACACGTACCGACACAGACTATCCCGCAATTCAATTGATCCTCAAAGGTTTTTATTGAATAGCGGAATAGGAAATATGATCAAAAAAAGTGTATGTATCTCGCACGTACACAACCACACTAGGCCCCAATTACTATTGTTTGTACCCCTAAAAGGATGGATGAGGAGTAGGAGGAGGAGTATGGAACAGGCAGCACCCTCAAATCTTCAGAAGTATGAGATGAACCCCAAAAACTTGGAAAGGTGGATCTCACACGTACCGACACAGACTATCCCGCAATTCAATTGATCCTCAAAGGTTTTTATTGAATAGCGGAATAGGAAATATGATCAAAAAAAGTGTATGTATCTCGCACGTACACAACCACACTAGGCCCCAATTACTATTGTTTGTACCCCTAAAAGGATGGTTGAGCAGTAGGAGCAGGAGTATGGAACAGGCAGCACCCTCAAATCTTCAGAAGTATGAGATGAACCCCAACAACTTGGAAAGGTGGATCTCACACGTACCGACACAGACTATCTCGCAATTGAATTGATCCCCAAAGGTTTTAATTGAATAGCGGAATAGAAAATATGATCAAAAAGAAAGTGTATGTATCTCGCACGTACACCACCACACTAGGCCCCAACTACTATTGTTTGTACCCCTAAAAGGATGGTTGAGCAGTAGGAGGAGGAGTATGGAACAGGCAGCACCCTCAAATCTTCAGTAGTATGAGATGAACCCCAAAAACTTGGAAAGGTGGATCTCTCTCACACGTACCAACACAGACTATCCCCCAATTTAACTGATCCCCAAAGGTTTTTGATTAAATAGCGGAATAGAAAATATGATCCAAAAAAAGTGTATGTATATCACACGTACACAACCACACTAGGCCCCAATTACTATTGTTTGTACCCCTAAAAGGCTAGATGAGGAGTAGGGGGAGTATGGAACAGGCAGCACCCTCAAACCTTCAGAAGTATGAGATGAACCCCAACAACTTGGAAAGGTGGATCTCTCTCACACGTACCAACACAGACTATCCCCCAATTTAACTGATCCCCAAAGGTTTTTGATTAAATAGCGGAATAGAAAATATGATCCAAAAAAAGTGTATGTATATCACACGTACACAACCACACTAGGCCCCAATTACTATTGTTTGTACCCCTAAAAGGCTAGATGAGGAGTAGGGGGGGTATGGAACAGGCAGCACCCTCAAACCTTCAGAAGTATGAGATGAACCCCAACAACTTGGAAAGGTGGATCTCTCTCACACGTACCAACACAGACTATCCCCCAATTTAACTGATCCCCAAAGGTTTTTGATTAAATAGCGGAATAGAAAATATGATCCAAAAAAAGTGTATGTATATCACACGTACACAACCACACTAGGCCCCAATGACTATTGTTTGTACCCCTAAAAGGCTAGATGAGGAGTAGGGGGGGTATGGAACAGGCAGCACCCTCAAACCTTCAGAAGTATGAGATGAACCCCAACAACTTGGAAAGGTGGATCTCTCTCACACGTACCAACACAGACTATCCCCCAATTTAACTGATCCCCAAAGGTTTTTGATTAAATAGCGGAATAGAAAATATGATCCAAAAAAAGTGTATGTATATCACACGTACACAACCACACTAGGCCCCAATTACTATTGTTTGTACCCCTAAAAGGCTAGATGAGGAGTAGGGGGGGTATGGAACAGGCAGCACCCTCAAACCTTCAGAAGTATGAGATGAACCCCAACAACTTGGAAAGGTGGATCTCTCTCACACGTACCAACACAGACTATCCCCCAATTTAACTGATCCCCAAAGTTTTTTGATTAAATAGCGGAATAGAAAATATGATCCAAAAAAAGTGTATGTATATCACACGTACACAACCACACTAGGCCCCAATTACTATTGTTTGTACCCCTAAAAGGCTAGATGAGGAGTAGGGGGGGTATGGAACAGGCAGCACCCTCAAACCTTCAGAAGTATGAGATGAACCCCAACAACTTGGAAAGGTGGATCTCTCTCACACGTACCAACACAGACTATCCCCCAATTTAACTGATCCCCAAAGGTTTTTGATTAAATAGCGGAATAGAAAATATGATCCAAAAAAAGTGTATGTATA
This sequence comes from Pelophylax lessonae, assembly GCF_965119305.1. NCBI lineage: Eukaryota > Metazoa > Chordata > Amphibia > Anura > Ranidae > Pelophylax > Pelophylax lessonae. The sequence continues at coordinate 360,614,419 of NC_138772.1, forward strand.
TCACACGTACACAACCACACTAGGCCCCAATTACTATTGTTTGTACCCCTAAAAGGCTAGATGAGGAGTAGGGGGGGTATGGAACAGGCAGCACCTTCAAACCTTCAGAAGTATGAGATGAACCCCAACAACTTGGAAAGGTGGATCTCTCTCACACGTACCAACACAGACTATCCCCCAATTTAACTGATCCCCAAAGGTTTTTGATTAAATAGCGGAATAGAAAATATGATCCAAAAAAAGTGTATGTATATCACACGTACACAACCACACTGGGCCCCAATTACTATTGTTTGTACCCCTAAAAGGCTAGATGAGGAGTAGGGGGAGTATGGAACAGGCAGCACCCTCAAACCTTCAGAAGTATGAGATGAACCCCAACAACTTGGAAAGGTGGATCTCTCTCACACGTACCAACACAGACTATCCCCCAATTTAACTGATCCCCAAAGGTTTTTGATTAAATAGCGGAATAGAAAATATGATCCAAAAAAAGTGTATGTATATCACACGTACACAACCACACTAGGCCCCAATTACTATTGTTTGTACCCCTAAAAGGCTAGGAGTAGGGGGAGTATGGAACAGGCAGCACCCTCAAACCTTCAGAAGTATGAGATGAACCCCAACAACTTGGAAAGGTGGATCTCTCTCACACGTACCAACACAGACTATCCCCCAATTTAACTGATCCCCAAAGGTTTTTGATTAAATAGCGGAATAGAAAATATGATCCAAAAAAAGTGTATGTATATCACACGTACACAACCACACTAGGCCCCAATTACTATTGTTTGTACCCCTAAAAGGCTAGGAGTAGGGGGAGTATGGAACAGGCAGCACCCTCAAACCTTCAGAAGTATGAGATGAACCCCAACAACTTGGAAAGGTGGATCTCTCTCACACGTACCAACACAGACTATCCCCCAATTTAACTGATCCCCAAAGGTTTTTGATTAAATAGCGGAATAGAAAATATGATCCAAAAAAAGTGTATGTATATCACACGTACACAACCACACTAGGCCCCAATTACTATTGTTTGTACCCCTAAAAGGCTAGGAGTAGGGGGAGTATGGAACAGGCAGCACCCTCAAACCTTCAGAAGTATGAGATGAACCCCAACAACTTGGAAAGGTGGATCTCTCTCACACGTACCAACACAGACTATCCCCCAATTTAACTGATCCCCAAAGGTTTTTGATTAAATAGCGGAATAGAAAATATGATCCAAAAAAAGTGTATGTATATCACACGTACACAACCACACTAGGCCCCAATTACTATTGTTTGTACCCCTAAAAGGCTAGATGAGGAGTAGGGGGAGTATGGAACAGGCAGCACCCTCAAACCTTCGGAAGTATGAGATGAACCCCAACAACTTGGAAAGGTGGATCTCTCTCACACGTACCAACACAGACTATCCCCCAATTTAACTGATCCCCAAAGGTTTTTGATTAAATAGCGGAATAGAAAATATGATCCAAAAAAAGTGTATGTATATCACACGTACACAACCACACTAGGCCCCAATTACTATTGTTTGTACCCCTAAAAGGCTAGATGAGGAGTAGGGGGGGTATGGAACAGGCAGCACCCTCAAACCTTCAGAAGTATGAGATGAACCCCAACAACTTGGAAAGGTGGATCTCTCTCACACGTACCAACACAGACTATCCCCCAATTTAACTGATCCCCAAAGGTTTTTGATTAAATAGCGGAATAGAAAATATGATCCAAAAAAAGTGTATGTATATCACACGTACACAACCACACTGGGCCCCAATTACTATTGTTTGTACCCCTAAAAGGCTAGATGAGGAGTAGGGGGAGTATGGAACAGGCAGCACCCTCAAACCTTCAGAAGTATGAGATGAACCCCAACAACTTGGAAAGGTGGATCTCTCTCACACGTACCAACACAGACTATCCCCCAATTTAACTGATCCCCAAAGTTTTTTGATTAAATAGCGGAATAGAAAATATGATCCAAAAAAAGTGTATGTATATCACACGTACACAACCACACTAGGCCCCAATTACTATTGTTTGTACCCCTAAAAGGCTAGGAGTAGGGGGAGTATGGAACAGGCAGCACCCTCAAACCTTCAGAAGTATGAGATGAACCCCAACAACTTGGAAAGGTGGATCTCTCTCACACGTACCAACACAGACTATCCCCCAATTTAACTGATCCCCAAAGGTTTTTGATTAAATAGCGGAATAGAAAATATGATCCAAAAAAAGTGTATGTATATCACACGTACACAACCACACTAGGCCCCAATTACTATTGTTTGTACCCCTAAAAGGCTAGATGAGGAGTAGGGGGAGTATGGAACAGGCAGCACCCTCAAACCTTCAGAAGTATGAGATGAACCCCAACAACTTGGAAAGGTGGATCTCTCTCACACGTACCAACACAGACTATCCCCCAATTTAACTGATCCAAAAAAAAATCCCACTTTAATATGATCCAAAAAAAGTGTATGTATATCACACGTACACAACCACACTAGGCCCCAATTACTATTGTTTGTACCCCTAAAAGGCTAGATGAGGAGTAGGGGGAGTATGAGGAGTAGGGGGAGTATGGAACAGGCAGCACCCTCAAACCTTCAGAAGTATGAGATGAACCCCAACAACTTGGAAAGGTGGATCTCTCTCACACGTACCAACACAGACTATCCCCCAATTTAACTGATCCCCAAAGGTTTTTGATTAAATAGCGGAATAGAAAATATGATCCAAAAAAAGTGTATGTATATCACACGTACACAACCACACTAGGCCCCAATTACTATTGTTTGTACCCCTAAAAGGCTAGATGAGGAGTAGTGGGGGTATGGAACAGGCAGCACCCTCAAACCTTCAGAAGTATGAGATGAACCCCAACAACTTGGAAAGGTTTTTGATTAAATAGCGGAATAGAAAATATGATCCAAAAAAAGTGTATGTATATCACACGTACACAACCACACTAGGCCCCAATTACTATTGTTTGTACCCCTAAAAGGCTAGATGAGGAGTAGGGGGAGTATGGAACAGGCAGCACCCTCAAACCTTCAGAAGTATGAGATGAACCCCAACAACTTGGAAAGGTGGATCTCTCTCACACGTACCAACACAGACTATCCCCCAATTTAACTGATCCCCAAAGGTTTTTGATTAAATAGCGGAATAGAAAATATGATCCAAAAAAAGTGTATGTATATCACACGTACACAACCACACTAGGCCCCAATTACTATTGTTTGTACCCCTAAAAGGCTAGGAGTAGGGGGAGTATGGAACAGGCAGCACCCTCAAACCTTCAGAAGTATGAGATGAACCCCAACAACTTGGAAAGGTGGATCTCTCTCACACGTACCAACACAGACTATCCCCCAATTTAACTGATCCCCAAAGGTTTTTGATTAAATAGCGGAATAGAAAATATGATCCAAAAAAAGTGTATGTATATCACACGTACACAACCACACTAGGCCCCAATTACTATTGTTTGTACCCCTAAAAGGCTAGGAGTAGGGGGAGTATGGAACAGGCAGCACCCTCAAACCTTCAGAAGTATGAGATGAACCCCAACAACTTGGAAAGGTGGATCTCTCTCACACGTACCAACACAGACTATCCCCCAATTTAACTGATCCCCAAAGGTTGTTGATTAAATAGCGGAATAGAAAATATGATCCAAAAAAAGTGTATGTATATCACACGTACACAACCACACTAGGCCCCAATTACTATTGTTTGTACCCCTAAAAGGCTAGATGAGGAGTAGGGGGAGTATGGAACAGGCAGCACCCTCAAACCTTCAGAAGTATGAGATGAACCCCAACAACTTGGAAAGGTGGATCTCTCTCACACGTACCAACACAGACTATCCCCCAATTTAACTGATCCCCAAAGGTTTTTGATTAAATAGCGGAATAGAAAATATGATCCAAAAAAAGTGTATGTATATCACACGTACACAACCACACTAGGCCCCAATTACTATTGTTTGTACCCCTAAAAGGCTAGATGAGGAGTAGGGGGGGTATGGAACAGGCAGCACCCTCAAACCTTCAGAAGTATGAGATGAACCCCAACAACTTGGAAAGGTGGATCTCTCTCACACGTACCAACACAGACTATCCCCCAATTTAACTGATCCCCAAAGGTTTTTGATTAAATAGCGGAATAGAAAATATGATCCAAAAAAAGTGTATGTATATCACACGTACACAACCACACTAGGCCCCAATTACTATTGTTTGTACCCCTAAAAGGCTAGATGAGGAGTAGGGGGGGTATGGAACAGGCAGCACCCTCAAACCTTCAGAAGTATGAGATGAACCCCAACAACTTGGAAAGGTGGATCTCTCTCACACGTACCAACACAGACTATCCCCCAATTTAACTGATCCCCAAAGGTTTTTGATTAAATAGCGGAATAGAAAATATGATCCAAAAAAAGTGTATGTATATCACACGTACACAACCACACTAGGCCCCAATTACTATTGTTTGTACCCCTAAAAGGCTAGATGAGGAGTAGGGGGGGTATGGAACAGGCAGCACCCTCAAACCTTCAGAAGTATGAGATGAACCCCAACAACTTGGAAAGGTGGATCTCTCTCACACGTACCAACACAGACTATCCCCCAATTTAACTGATCCCCAAAGGTTTTTGATTAAATAGCGGAATAGAAAATATGATCCAAAAAAAGTGTATGTATATCACACGTACACAACCACACTAGGCCCCAATTACTATTGTTTGTACCCCTAAAAGGCTAGATGAGGAGTAGGGGGGGTATGGAACAGGCAGCACCCTCAAACCTTCAGAAGTATGAGATGAACCCCAACAACTTGGAAAGGTGGATCTCTCTCACACGTACCAACACAGACTATCCCCCAATTTAACTGATCCCCAAAGGTTTTTGATTAAATAGCGGAATAGAAAATATGATCCAAAAAAAGTGTATGTATATCACACGTACACAACCACACTGGGCCCCAATTACTATTGTTTGTACCCCTAAAAGGCTAGATGAGGAGTAGGGGGAGTATGGAACAGGCAGCACCCTCAAACCTTCAGAAGTATGAGATGAACCCCAACAACTTGGAAAGGTGGATCTCTCTCACACGTACCAACACAGACTATCCCCCAATTTAACTGATCCCCAAAGGTTTTTGATTAAATAGCGGAATAGAAAATATGATCCAAAAAAAGTGTATGTATATCACACGTACACAACCACACTAGGCCCCAATTACTATTGTTTGTACCCCTAAAAGGCTAGGAGTAGGGGGAGTATGGAACAGGCAGCACCCTCAAACCTTCAGAAGTATGAGATGAACCCCAACAACTTGGAAAGGTGGATCTCTCTCACACGTACCAACACAGACTATCCCCCAATTTAACTGATCCCCAAAGGTTTTTGATTAAATAGCGGAATAGAAAATATGATCCAAAAAAAGTGTATGTATATCACACGTACACAACCACACTAGGCCCCAATTACTATTGTTTGTACCCCTAAAAGGCTAGGAGTAGGGGGAGTATGGAACAGGCAGCACCCTCAAACCTTCAGAAGTATGAGATGAACCCCAACAACTTGGAAAGGTGGATCTCTCTCACACGTACCAACACAGACTATCCCCCAATTTAACTGATCCCCAAAGGTTTTTGATTAAATAGCGGAATAGAAAATATGATCCAAAAAAAGTGTATGTATATCACACGTACACAACCACACTAGGCCCCAATTACTATTGTTTGTACCCCTAAAAGGCTAGATGAGGAGTAGGGGGAGTATGGAACAGGCAGCACCCTCAAACCTTCAGAAGTATGAGATGAACCCCAACAACTTGGAAAGGTGGATCTCTCTCACACGTACCAACACAGACTATCCCCCAATTTAACTGATCCCCAAAGGTTTTTGATTAAATAGCGGAATAGAAAATATGATCCAAAAAAAGTGTATGTATATCACACGTACACAACCACACTAGGCCCCAATTACTATTGTTTGTACCCCTAAAGGCTAGATGAGGAGTAGGGGGGGTATGGAACAGGCAGCACCCTCAAACCTTCAGAAGTATGAGATGAACCCCAACAACTTGGAAAGGTGGATCTCTCTCACACGTACCAACACAGACTATCCCCCAATTTAACTGATCCCCAAAGGTTTTTGATTAAATAGCGGAATAGAAAATATGATCCAAAAAAAGTGTATGTATATCACACGTACACAACCACACTAGGCCCCAATTACTATTGTTTGTACCCCTAAAAGGCTAGATGAGGAGTAGGGGGGGTATGGAACAGGCAGCACCCTCAAACCTTCAGAAGTATGAGATGAACCCCAACAACTTGGAAAGGTGGATCTCTCTCACACGTACCAACACAGACTATCCCCCAATTTAACTGATCCCCAAAGGTTTTTGATTAAATAGCGGAATAGAAAATATGATCCAAAAAAAGTGTATGTATATCACACGTACACAACCACACTAGGCCCCAATTACTATTGTTTGTACCCCTAAAAGGCTAGATGAGGAGTAGGGGGGGTATGGAACAGGCAGCACCCTCAAACCTTCAGAAGTATGAGATGAACCCCAACAACTTGGAAAGGTGGATCTCTCTCACACGTACCAACACAGACTATCCCCCAATTTAACTGATCCCCAAAGGTTTTTGATTAAATAGCGGAATAGAAAATATGATCCAAAAAAAGTGTATGTATATCACACGTACACAACCACACTAGGCCCCAATTACTATTGTTTGTACCCCTAAAAGGCTAGATGAGGAGTAGGGGGAGTATGGAACAGGCAGCACCCTCAAACCTTCAGAAGTATGAGATGAACCCCAACAACTTGGAAAGGTGGATCTCTCTCACACGTACCAACACAGACTATCCCCCAATTTAACTGATCCCCAAAGTTTTTTGATTAAATAGCGGAATAGAAAATATGATCCAAAAAAAGTGTATGTATATCACACGTACACAACCACACTAGGCCCCAATTACTATTGTTTGTACCCCTAAAAGGCTAGATGAGGAGTAGGGGGGGTATGGAACAGGCAGCACCCTCAAACCTTCAGAAGTATGAGATGAACCCCAACAACTTGGAAAGGTGGATCTCTCTCACACGTACCAACACAGACTATCCCCCAATTTAACTGATCCCCAAAGGTTTTTGATTAAATAGCGGAATAGAAAATATGATCCAAAAAAAGTGTATGTATATCACACGTACACAACCACACTAGGCCCCAATTACTATTGTTTGTACCCCTAAAAGGCTAGATGAGGAGTAGGGGGGGTATGGAACAGGCAGCACCCTCAAACCTTCAGAAGTATGAGATGAACCCCAACAACTTGGAAAGGTGGATCTCTCTCACACGTACCAACACAGACTATCCCCCAATTTAACTGATCCCCAAAGGTTTTTGATTAAATAGCGGAATAGAAAATATGATCCAAAAAAAGTGTATGTATATCACACGTACACAACCACACTAGGCCCCAATTACTATTGTTTGTACCCCTAAAAGGCTAGATGAGGAGTAGGGGGAGTATGGAACAGGCAGCACCCTCAAACCTTCAGAAGTATGAGATGAACCCCAACAACTTGGAAAGGTGGATCTCTCTCACACGTACCAACACAGACTATCCCCCAATTTAACTGATCCCCAAAGTTTTTTGATTAAATAGCGGAATAGAAAATATGATCCAAAAAAAGTGTATGTATATCACACGTACACAACCACACTAGGCCCCAATGACTATTGTTTGTACCCCTAAAAGGCTAGATGAGGAGTAGGGGGGGTATGGAACAGGCAGCACCCTCAAACCTTCAGAAGTATGAGATGAACCCCAACAACTTGGAAAGGTGGATCTCTCTCACACGTACCAACACAGACTATCCCCCAATTTAACTGATCCCCAAAGGTTTTTGATTAAATAGCGGAATAGAAAATATGATCCAAAAAAAGTGTATGTATATCACACGTACACAACCACACTAGGCCCCAATTACTATTGTTTGTACCCCTAAAAGGCTAGATGAGGAGTAGGGGGAGTATGGAACAGGCAGCACCCTCAAATCTTCAGAAGTATGAGATTGTGTTCACTGTACCCCACAAAGATTGAGTTCACTGCACCCCACAATGATTGTGTTCACTGCACCCCACAAAGATTGTGTTCACTGCACCTCACAAAGATTGTGTTCACTGTACCCCCCAAAGATTGTGTTCACTGCACCCCACAAAGATTCTGTTCACTGTACCCCACAAAGATTGTGTTCACTGCATCCTAAAAGGATGTTGTTCACTGCACCCCACAAAGATTGTGTTCACTGCACCCTAAAAGGATGTTGTTCACTGCACCCCAAAAAGATTGTGTTCACTGTACCCCCCCAAAGATTGTGTTCACTGCACCCCACAAAGATTGTGTTCACTGCACCCCAAAAACATTGTGTTCACTGTACCCCCCAAAGATTGTGTTCACTGCACCCCAAAAAGATTGTGTTCACTGTACCCCCCAAAGATTGTGTTCACTGCACCCCACAAAGATTCTGTTCACTGTTCCCCACAAAGATTGTGTTCACTGCACCCCAAAAAGATTGTGTTCACTGTACCCCCCCAAAGATTGTGTTCACTGCACCCCACAAAGATTGTGTTCACTGCACCCCACAAAGGATTTTGTTCACTGCACCCCAAAAAGATTGTGTTCACTGCACCCCAAAAAGGATTTTGATCACTGCACCCCAAAAAGGATGTTGTTCACTGCACCCCAAAAATGATTTTGTTCACTCCACCCCAAAAAGATTGTGTTCACTGCACCCCACAAAGATTGTGTTCACTGCACCCCAAAAAGATTGTGTTCACTGTACCCCCCAAAGATTGTGTTCACTGCACCCCACAAAGATTCTGTTCACTGTACCCCACAAAGATTGTGTTCACTGCACCCCAAAAAGATTGTGTTCACTGCACCCCAAAAAGGATGTTGTTCACTGCACCCCAAAAAGGATGTTGTTCACTCCACCCCAAAAAGATTGTGTTCACTGCACCCCACAAAGATTGTGTTCACTGCACCCCAAAAAGATTGTGTTCACTGCACCCCAAAAATGATTTTGTTCACTGCACCCCAAAAAGGATTTTGTTCACTGCACCCCAAAAAGGATGTTGTTCACTCCACCCCAAAAAGATTGTGTTCACTGCACCCCAAAAAGATTGTGTTCACTGCACCCCACAAAGGATTTTGTTCACTGCACCCCAAAAAGATTGTGTTCACTGCACCCCAAAAAGGATGTTGTTCACTGCACCCCAAAAAGGATTTTGTTCACTGCACCCCAAAAAGATTGTGTTCACTGCACCCCACAAAGGATTTTGTTCACTGCACCCCACAAAGATTGTGTTCACTGCACACCAAAAAGGATTGTGTTCACTGCACCCCAAAAAGATTTTGTTCACTGCACCCCAAAAAGATTGTGTTCACTGCAGCCCAAAAAGATTGTGTTCACTGCAGCCCAAAAAGATTGTGTTCACTGCAGCCCAAAAAGATTGTGTTCACTGCAGCTCACACACAGAAAAATGGATGTGGATCACTGACACCTGCCTATCTCCAATCCCACACCACACAGCAATATCGATTGTAGTTTGTAGAACACAGTTTCCCTAAAATTCAGCAGACTCTGTCCCTAACAGGATTGAGAAGAGATCGTAGATCAGGATTGAGTGCAGATTCACCCCACCCCCCACACAGCAATATCGATTGTAGTTTGTAGAAGACACTGACCCTATAATTCAGCAGACTCTATCCCTAAAATGCCTACAACTCGCCCTGCCTAAACACTCCGACCTGTCCCTCAATTCTATCCGGACACAAATGGTTTTTTCCTGCCTATCTTTCCCTAATCAGCAGCCAGCACATTGATGTGTGCTCTGTCCCTTAGCTAAGCAGCAGAATGACGCTGCTGCGGCGGCTGCCTCGAACTTATAAAGACTTGGTCACATGCTTCAGACGGCCAATCACAGCTACTAAGACATTTGCAGGCATGGCTGGGATGGCTTAAGGCACACCAGTTAAACGATTGTTGATTGGCTGTTGAAAGCCCGCCATGAAAAGAGCGCCAAAGCATGCAAAACCCGGAAATAAAACGACCGAACACGGATTTTTACCCGAACATACAGTAAAGTGTCCGTGTCCGTGTTCGGGTAAAAAAAATCCAATTATTCGGTACGAACACGAATAATACAGTCCGTGTTCGCTCAACACTAGTCAGGACAAATTTAGGGACACAATGTAAAGAGTAAACTAATAGCAATTTATTGTAAAATTCATTACATAACCGTACAGATATCTAGCATGTGCATATTATACCAGTATAAACGTGGAATAAGACAAACAACATTAAGCATTAAACATAAAACAAATAACAGGGTACCGGCCGGTGCAAGGTGTATGTACACCTCTCATGTCTCTTCACAGTTGCAGACTAGCTCAACAGGGTCTTCTTTCCAGATTCCCACTGTCCCTACCTACTATCTAGCGAAACCACAGCCAAGGGAACGGGCTTGGCGGAATCAGCAGGGAAAGAAGACCCTGTTGAGCTTGACTCTAGTCTGCAACTGTGAAGAGACATGAGAGGTGTAGGATAAGTGGGAGGCCCCCGCCCTCGTGGCAGGGGCGCCGCCGGTGAAATACCACTACTCTTATCGTTTTTTCACTTACCCGGTGAGGCGGGGGGGCGAGCCCCGAGGGGCTCTCGCCATAGACCCCTGCAAAGTCTGGTAAACCTGAACCACAATTAAAAAGGGACTAAGGATAAAATAACGGCGGATGCTGCCAGAATTACCGGTTACTACACCGACTCTGATTAAATATCCCTACAGATCCCTATCATTCATTAATGACACTCATTAGTGAAATAGCCATCCCGGCATACCTACTAAAAAAATACTCCCACCTGCACTGCTCAGTAAAATATGCAGTGATTAATTCACTCCCAACTTCCCGATCATCCGCAGGAACACATCACAGGAAGAACTAAATAGTGGTACACACCACCTACATTCACTTTTTGATACACAGCAGTTCTGTGATGACATACACCTTGCACCGGCCGGTACCCTGTTATTTGTTTTATGTTTAATGTTGTTTGTCTTATTCCACGTTTATACTGTTATAATATGCACATGCTAGATATCTGTACGGTTATGTAATCACACATAATGAATTTTACAATAAATTGCTATTAGTTTACTCTTTACATTGTGTCCCTAAATTTGTCCTGACCATTTAACCACTCTTGAGTTCTGACCCCTGGACAGAACACCTTCCCATATGCATGCCTAGGTTAGGTCGGACATGTATTATTGAAATACAGGGACGGGTTATAGCAATTTGATATGCTCCGTAAGTCTACCTTATGCCACATTGCTGCAGTAGCAGCAATGTGAGCAGACGGAAAGTGGCAGAACAAAAGTATAGTCATCATCAGTTAGATCCATAAGACATCAGTGGAACTTAATCCACATAGTTTACACATCTTTAGCATAGCCTTTTCCCTTGAGGCTTCTTAGCCCTTCAATAAGAAGCCAAATATCCTCCCATGGCACAGGGTAATAGATACTGTAAGAAAAACTTTCGAATCTAACTTTGCCACCAAAAACCATATAAATAAAGAATTAATTAATGAGGATGTCCTCCCCCATGTGTTTGTTTGTTATCCTGGGTTTCCTATATTATAGTTCTGGAACATCATTTGGGATCTTAACCCACAGGTTATGCACCCTGTAGCAGAGTGTTGCAGGTTAGGAGGCTCCAGCTAGTTTGTGTCATGGGGAAGAAACTCTGGCTTTAGGCCCCTTTCACACATGCTGTCCGTTTGTCCATTTTTCATCCATCCGTTTTCGGATGAAAAACGGACATCAATGCATCTCTATGTAAAAACGGATGACAACGGATGATCATCAGTTAACATCCGTTTTCATGCACTTCCATCAATGTCTGTTTTTTTGAACGGATGAATGCCCTATTTTTCATCCGTCAAAAAAACGGATCGGACGAAACCGGATGGCAACGGATGAAAAACGGATGACAACGGATGAAAACGGATGACAACGGATGAAAAACAGACGACAACGGATGAAAAACAGACGACAACGGATGAAAAACAGATAACAACTGACGAAAAACGGATGAAAAACGGATAACAACTGACGAAAAACGGATGACAACGGATGAAAAACAGACGACAACGGATGAAAAACGGATGACAACGGATGAAAAACAGATAACAACTGACGAAAAATGGATAAAAAACGGATAACAACTGACGAAAAACGGATGACAACTGACGAAAAACGGATGAAAAACGGATGAAAAATGGATGAAAAACGGATGGAAAACTGATACATTTTGACGTGACTGAACTGATGAACTGAATGGACCGTATGTGTGAAAGGGGCCTTACAGTTTCCTCAGTGTTTGGTAAAGTCAGTTTTGGGACCTGGAGCCTGAAGATTTCAAATTGAGCTGGGTGGAATTAAATCTCCAATCTTGGGTCCAGGTATTTAGAACCACCAGCACAATAATTGGTCAGGAGTGTGCTGGGCTTTTAGCAATGACCTGACCATGGTTCTTGGCTCTTCCCCAGTAGACAGAGGAGGTCTCTGCCAGGAGTCAGGAGGGCTCCACATGGAAGCCAAAGCAGCAAGGGGCTGCATAATATGTATATGTGTATGAAGATTGTCTGTGACAGACAGACAAAAGCCTGAAGGGTAATGCCCCGTACACACGTGCAGATTATCTGAAGACTTTTGTCTGCAGACTTACCAAAACCATATAATATGAGGTCAAACCTAAACACTTTCAATTTGTATGCAATCCGGCAGGCCCTTGCACTACATAGAAAAGGTAAGTCTGCAGACAAAAGTCTTCAGATAATCTGCACGTGTGTATGGGGCATAAGGCCAGAGCAGTAGTGCTGCAGGTATAAGACAGAAGGGCTGAATGTCGTTTATTTTGATAGAAAAGAAATGCTGAATGCCCCTGTGAGAGAAACTCATGTTTTTTTTTTTTCTGAAACATTCTTTTAAATAAAAATGGGCAAGAAAAGGCCTTAAAAAAAGAAGAAACGCGAGTGGCGGTGTCCTAAAGGCCCGTACACATGTACCGATCGTCGGCATACAAACGTCGGTGGACGAAGGATCTGCCGATTGTACGCGTGTTAGTATGGTGCCTCCGACAGATGTTTGCGCACAATCCGCGGACAAAAGTCTTTCGTGCAAACATGAAAATATTTGTATGCCGACACCAGAACGGACGATTGTTCGCCTGTCAGTACACAATTCGGCCGACAGACCGCAGATTTGCAAGACTGGGCATGCTCAGAAAATAGAAAACACAGGGAAAGTTAACCATTACATGACATCACTTCTGCAGTCGGCGGACAAAATTCTTGTGCTGTCCTTGTGCTGTCTTTGCACTTTTCAGCAGACACCGACATCCCGGGGAGAAAAGAGGAACATTTGTAAGCCGACCATCGGTACGTGTGTACGGGGCTTTAGAAGCTCTACACTTGATGTAAGTTCTCACAACCCCAATTATTGTGTTTCATTGCAGAAATGGTCAAAACATAAAAGGGAACAACAAATGCAACATTTTCCATTTGAAAGAGGTCTGTAGTTCTTGGCAATAAACAAATAGAAACATAGCAGAAAAATAGCAGAACGTCCTGTCACTGATAACCTTAAAAATTAAATCATTGAAATCATTGCATTTATTGAAAAAAAATAAACATAAATCAATTATTAATTCACTGAAATATAAGTATGCACAATAAATGCAGTCTAGCACTAATATTAACAAGCAGTTTTTATTTTTCTGTTTTTCCTCTGTCACATAGTTTTATTACCTGTTTTTCCTGCCAGTAGATCTATGTTTTCATTTATTAGGGTGACAATGCTCTTAGTTATGCAGTGAAATCATGCAGCAGCTTTTCCACTCTGTGTAGTTTTAGGTGGTCTTTAACCACTTTGCTACTGGTGTAATTTTGTTTTTATTATTTTTGGGCAAAAAAAAAAAAAAAGAATAAATAAAAAAACAAAAATATTTTATAGGTTCGGTGAATACCTTTCTTAGATAAACACACACCAAATACAACTCATTCAAGAGAACCACTGCAACCATGTGGCACAGTGCTGTTGGCTTTCAAGGGTTAAAACAGGCATCCAGGAGGAGTCATATTGCCCCTGAGCCACCTAATAAATGCCTCTGAAAAGCAATCCAGGCACTTTGATTTAATAACATCAGCATTGTAATAGAAATACAAAAAAAAGTAATTTTGCCAATCCATTATAAGTTTACTTAAAAAAATCTCCTTTCATGTTGTAAAAGCTGCCTGTATACTAGACATCTCTTACCACAACTACCTGATTCCCTGCATGCTTTGCAGGTTCTTCTCATTTCTTTAGTTTGATTTCAAATTCTAAGGATTACATATCCCATGGTATCCTGCTTCCTGCAATCAGTGATGATATGGTATGTTTCCTGTGCTGACTCCGCCTCCTGAAACTCCTCCTCTCGGCACCTCTGTAGTTCAGAAGGGAGGCTCTGTAAAATGTGTGACACAGCAGTGCCTACTCACAGGGCATAGTGAGCATTTGTCATAGAATTCACGGAAGTAAATGTGTTGGATAAAAAAATTTCACAAACTTCAAGATCATGCAGATTAACAGGAATAGCCTAGAAATAATTGACATGTGGAAATGAATATGTGAGGGCCCTCTGTACTGTTTGCCCTAGCATTGTAAAGTGATGCGCAAACTGTTTGCACTATATAAATCCTGTATAATAAGAATGTGATTTTAAATATTGACCATAGATACACTTAAAATTAATTTTAGTGCACACACACTCAATATAATACATTGTTTGTACAAAATAAAAGGTTGTGTTAAATAAATAGATACCAAATAGATTCAAAACAGAAACCAAATATGTAAACCCTCAGAGCCTGTAAAACAGAGAACAATTAAAGGGGTTGTTAAGGCAGTGCACACAATCACTGCCAGCCCCTCTGCTAGTATAATCTGTAGTATATAATGCGTTCTTTTAAAATTCATCTTCAAAATACCTTATTTATTCTCCCTGATCAGCGGTCACGTGATCATCAGTCTCTCTCTCCCTCCGATGTATACACTACAGAGGGAGGGGCCGAAATCTCCCTCTGACGTCTGCCGGGCGATCACGTGACGTTCCTCTGTAGTGTATACATCGGAGGAAAAAAGCGACGGGTGGTCACGTGCCTGCTGATCGGGGAGAATAAATAAGGTATTTAGAAGATGAATTTCAAAAAACGGCATGCAGTATACTACAGATTATACTAGCAGAGGGGCTGGCAGTGATTGTGTGTTTAATTGTTCACTGTTTTACAGGCTCTGAGGGTTTACATATTTGATATCTATTTTGAATCTATTTGGTATCTATTTATTTAACACAACCTTTTGCTTTGTACAAACAATTTATTATATTGAGTGTGTGCAATAAAGATATTTAGAAGGAAGGTATTTAACAGATGAATTAAAAAAAATGACATGCAGTATATACTACAGGTTACACTAGCAGTGGGGCTGGCAGTGATTGTGAGCAGTAATGTTTACACTGCTTGGATGACGGAAGCATGTAAACTGACCATGGTGTCAGGGCTCAGCAGCCATGATAACTGTGGTCAGTTTACAGAGGGGAGGGCAGAATCAGGTAGGATCAGCCAGGTTTTTTATATGATACAGGGAGCCAAATAAGACAGCACAAGCACTGTGCTGTTATTCATGCTTATTTCATGCATGCATATTTTCACAATTCCCCAGTAATAATATTGAACAGGTGAAATTTACTCTTTATGAAGACATGAGGGGATATTAGACCCCTAGTGTCTCCCCTGCTTCAACTGATAACTTGACTGTGCATGATCTGCTGTTTACCTATCTTTATAGACAGGCTTTTGACAGTTCTGAACCAGAAAGTGATCAGAACTGAATGCTTCTGGGTTCACAGTCTGCAGGGGACATCTCAATGCCCTCCCAATCACTATCCTGACTCCTGACAGCATGGAGCTCAGGAACCATTAAGGGGATGGGGGGTGTTGTCACAGGAAAGTGATTGCATGGCTCCATAGTCAGATAAATTAACCCTTAGTGCCGCATGCTGCTGAGAAATTTAAAAGCCTCTCTTCCAGGTAACACTTTTTAAGGAGTTACATCAACAGGTTTTCTTTTGGGAAAAAAATATTTTTCTTAACCCTTGTAACAGCCACTTTTGCTGGACTGCTTGACCTGTTACAACAAAGGGAACAAGAAAATAAATTAGGCTGCCTAAATAAAAAAAAAATAAGTCATTTAAATCTGACATTGTAAAAGGGCAAAATAAAACTGTTGGATTTCCCAAAATCAAATTAATTTTGGTGCTCACTCTTGGCAGGAGTAAGATTTGCGACTTAGCTGACGAAGCTGGGTCCAGCCTTTCTTTATCATACCTAATGCTAGGAATTATTTTATTTTTATTTCTTCTAGTCCAATTAGTAATCCACTTCACAGCCACTTTGTTGTTATGCATCCAGAAAGCCTCCTGCTGATTCCATTAGTTGTTTTTTTTTTACATTTTATTTTTCTAATGATAATAAAAGTGGCGTCAGAAAACACTCCAGGACTTAAAAAGGATTATGGCACATGCGTGTTTATACAGTTCATGTAGCACCATTTCTACGTATTGATTTATGTGAATCTTTGCATAACCTGGTTCCCAAGAATGCTGAATATTTATAAGTCACTGATACGTGAACAGCTCTTAAGGTGACAAACAATATTGCACGTCAACTGTAAATTGCAATGATTGCATGTACACAGGTACATTTAAAGCTCTGAGGTAATTGATGGAGATACATTTTAGCATGACAAATTAAAAAAGGTCTGTAGTGGTAAATGGTTATGTAAAAATTCTGAAATGCACAGCTACAGTATTCATATAAAAAACAACAATTACCTGTTTAGTTTATCCAGGACGAATATTTTATGCATTTTTAGCTGTATATTTTTTCTTACCATATAAATCTATGATGGAAAGGAAATAGTATGCTTCAAAATATAACTTTACAACAAACAGACTTACATGGAAGCCTCCTGGGGTCTCTCTGTTTGCACCTTTTTGCACCTTGGGTACAAGTTATATGATTGCCTGATATGGCTGTTGATCATATCTAAGGGCAATGTACAGGTATCATGCTGCTAAGAGTTGTTACCTGCTGGTTTTCTAATAAAAGAGAACAGGGAACCAAGAATTGGTGAGTACCATGGTTTGATTGATTCTGTCCCTTTATTATGAAACCAAACTATCACAACAAAGTACTGACTATTGTAGGGGTTAGGGGTAAATCTGTTAAAAAAAAAATGCATATTTTAATAAAAGCAGCCCACACCCTTTTTGTGTTGGCGTTTTAAAGATCGCTGCGCAAATACTGCGTGACAAAAAATATTGCAATGACCGACATTTTATTCTCCAGAGTCTTTGCTAAAAATATATATATATATATATATATATATATATATAATGTTTGGGGGTTCTAAGTAGTTTTCTAGGAAAAAATACTGATTTTACCTTGTAAACAGAAAGTGTCCGAAATAGGGCTGGGGCTTAAGTGGTTAAAGAAGAACTCCAGCTTTTGCTCCCCAAAACAACAGAGCATTGTGCATGTAAATTAAACACAACCCCACTGTCCTTTTATCTGTATCATACCTTATTTAGCTGTAAAAAGCAAGTTTGTGTGTCTGTCACTCCTGGCTAAATTTCCAAGTTCTCTGACTTCCTGTTTCCTTTCTTTACCAGTCCTGATACCACATGTCCCATCATGCTTTGAGCCTCTGTAGTTTCATGGCAGGCTATATGAGTCACTTGTAGCAGTTCTAGGAGTTGATGTGGGTGGGTCAAAATGCACATTGCTCTTCAGTTTGAAAAGCAGGTGAAAATGTGTCTTTCCTGTCGTGCAGCACGCCAAAGAATAATGGCTTACAGAAAGATTACAGAGGAAGGGCTATGGGAGGGTATTACTTACAGAAAGACTACAGAGGAAGGGCTATGGGAGGGTATTATGAAGGTGTTTCCTTCATATGTAAATTAATAATTTCACAGAGAGCAGGGCTTTGGGAGGGCAGGATCTGAGGGGTGGGGTTTCTCCCTGTTCACACTGGTCAGCATATTTACCTGGGCAGGATTGAATTCTAATTGTGAGTCATTCAACCATGTCCAGCAACAGCACAGATGGTTATCAGAATATGCTGTGTATGATGTGGTTTTGCTTTTGAATAATGTTGTGATCTGTGATTTGGGACTTAAGAGGTTTGGACTCTTCCTGTAGGTGTGACTGGGAAGGACTGAATGCTAATTAGGATGTATTCCATTCCACTTACCATCAGAGCTATGAAGGACGTTACATCATTTTCAGAAAGACTACAGAAGGGGGTGTTCTAGGCTAGAGATGGGGCAGAAAGTGGCTGTAAGGCCCTCAGTCTACAACCACAGAGTATCACGTGATACAAAGCCTCAACTAAACCCACAATATTAGAGGATCTGCAGACAACAGAGCAACATGGTACAGAGTTATGATCTATGCTGGGACTGATCATTCCATTCAGTTCTAGTGAAAAGAATGTTGAAGTTCAGCTTTAAAGGATAAGTTTACCTTTCCTAATAATGTTACATATTCACGGTGTAACATGTAACATGTTGCAGATGCAGCAGACCCCCCACCCCTTGTTGTGACAGCAAGCAGGGGATCTTCTCCCTACTCGCTGTCACAATTTGTAATAAAATACTCTGGCAACCCTGCTTCGTCGTTCATTCACAGAGCCCTGTGAATTTGAGAACTACAAGTACCGACTCAACAAACTACCAGGGCGCTGTTGAGTGCTCTAGGTAGTTTATTGTTTCTTTCTGTCATGTACGAGGTACGAGCAAACAGCTTACACACACAGTCTGCAAGAGCACTTCATTGCACTAGCGATCTGCTGATTGCTGGTGCAATGCTTTGCAGGCTCCTAGCAAAAACAAATTATAATTGCACATTTTTCTACCTGCAAAAGATGTGCATTTTTTTTTTTTAATTTTATTTACAAAGGTGAACTTACAGTATATTTTAAGAAATTTAATTTCTTGCTTATGTGATTGACTCAGTGCTGTTTCTGGCAATTCTTCACCAAATACAACACTGGGACTGATCATGTGTTTTTAAATATTTGATGTAATTGTGAAAATATATGCACGTTTATACTAATGTACAATTGTTTGAAATAATAAACAGACTTTGAAAAAAAAAAGTATTCAGCACCGAGAAAAAAAGTATTTAGCACTATAAATAGAAGTGTGGAATATTTGTAGGATAAACAATATAAAGTCTACACCTGCCAATAACACCGTAAGGCCTGAACAGAAGTGCATAGGATGTGTTATATACTTTTGTTGGGATCATTTTCATATATTTGACATTCTTGGTTTCTATTAGGGGTCATATTTATAAAGCAGTGAATGTGACATTTACCTATCATTTATTTCAGGCATGTCCAACCTGCGGCCCGAGGGCCCCATGCGGCCCAGAACCTCAGGCAATGCGGCCCACTGCCCCCTGACAATTTTTTTTTTGCTGGGGAGGAGGGAAGTCAGGTCGGGGGCACGGCCACAGCAGCTTCCAACTAACGGTAGGCAGAGGCTGCCTGAGAGGGGGAAGGGGGACATGTGCAGTGTTTCTGACTCCTACCACCATGATGGTTAAAGTGTTCCTTTATTATCGCTCCAAAGCAGTAAACCTCTGTATACTGATTCCATTTCATTTGATCATCCTCTAGTTGTGTTAAATCAGTGCGGGGGGCGTGGTGGCGCGGCGACATTTTATTACTTATATACCTTCACTATAGTATATATATTTAATATGCGGCCCGAGAAAATTTCTCTACACTCAATGTGGCCCAGAGAAGCCAAAAGGTTGGACACCCATGATTTACTTCATTTACTTCCTGGTGAATGTGGTTTAAATTTTTATTTTGTTTTAAATACAGATTTTTCTGCTGTTTGTGTTCCTGTTATGGTGGCCATACTCTACAAGTGGTTGGAATCAATGTAAAACTTGTATGAGATTTAGTGAACTGAATTTTCTTTTTGTTGTAAAATTTGTATTCAACTGTTTTCCCTTATTGTGCTGTCAAAAACATTATCAGCCTATATTTCTAAACAGAGTTCGTTTGGAGCCATTCCTGGGGTCCTGCCACATCCGAGCCACTGTATGATATGGTGCCAAAAAGCTGACATGGTTGTTTTCAACCACTGATAAACATAATTCATTCCTTTGTTTTTTTGGACCCTGCCATGTTCTCAGCAAGGAAAAAAAGCATCAGGTGTTCCCATGTTTAGGAGGTGTAGTAAAATGTGCTTTATAGCAGCCTTTTTGTAACCAGATTGCCTTGAGGTTTGTTCAGGGGTGCCTTGGAAAAATGCCTACAAATTGCCCCAAGCTTGTATACAAGCTGGTGGGTGGATGATACCTACCTTTTAGTTATACAAAGAAACAGGTTTTCATTATACACCATTACAACCTTCTAGCGTCCAACCTCCTAACGACCAATGACATCATCAGTTGATAAGGAGGATATCAGTTGCCTGCATATGATCATTGCTTGATCCACCCTTGCCTCTCTCTTTGGGGTCTCATTAGCTAAGTGATGGAGAAAAACTGAGGGAGAAAAGAAACCCTGACATACTAGTCAGTATCAGTTTGCAAAAATGTATTTCCTTCGGAAGAATAATTCCCCTATAACGTTGGGTATTCTAAGTGTATTGATGTTGCTGCATTATGTAAAACTGAATAGTTTTTACATTTTAGAATGGGGCCCCTCAAGACTGTCCATATTTTGGAGGGTGCCTTGAGATTGTCCCTACGTTTAAAGGGTGCCTTGACTGAAAAAAGGTTGAGAAATACTGCTTTATAGCACCATTTCCTACCTATACATAACAAACTGAAAAAGAAACAAGAAAAAAAACACGGTTTTATTTATTTTCAAATTAAATTTTAAATGTTATTTTTTGCTTAAAACGGTATAAAACACAAAACCAAAAATGTAATATACTGCAGCTTATCAGTCATTAGATGTGGTAGCTGCATTCGTTTTCTTCTTTTTTTTGGCTTTTTTTTCTCCACTGTTTTTACCTGGAGATCCTGCCAGCAACACACCTCTTGTATTGTGGTGCCTACACTCTGGATAAAGTAGCAAAAGAGACACTTTTGGACAACAGCATTGTCAGTCTGGAGGAGGGTAGTGAACAAATTAAAGCAACCGTTTTTTCCTTTTTGGATAACGGTTTTACATAAATGAATAAAAAAATTGTAAATAAAACCTAATATACACACCATTGGTTCTACACTATATTTTTCCCACAACTTAAAAAAAAAAAAACAGGCAAATTTGGTATTGTTTGATTACGTACCAAACGAAACAATTCAGAAAATTAAAAGGTTTGCATCAAAAGAAAGCATTATCTGTCCCCAAAAATCAAGATTTGCTTGGTTGAGTGCAAAACAAAGCAGCTTCTGCAAGACATCTATCACATGTCCCATAGCTGAAAAAAACAACAACAACTCTGGAATTCAAGGGGATTGATGCTGGTCTAAAGGGCAACTTTATTTTTATGGAAAAAAATATAGAAAATGAAAAAAATTCTAAAGCAAAACCTACACTCCAGAAAAATGGCAAAAAGCATTGAGTTCCACATACGCAGTAACCGAAAGTGTAAATTTATGGGAATTATCCCCCAAAATTTTACTTAGCTGGTAACTAACTCCCCATTTTTGTCTAAGTTCTCACCACATGTTCTCCCATTTTTTTGGAGAAATTGTGGAGCCACAGGTACTCTTTACCACATAATGTGGTTATGTCCTTCCCTATCAGTCTTCTGGCCTGCAATCTTTTACTAAATCACTCAGATATTAAAATTACCAATATCCGGTAACCTGGGAATGGCCTTATTATCGCTAGAGATTGACACAGTGCCTACGGCTCTTCGAGTGGTATTAACTCATATACTACTCACAGCGCACTTAGCACTGGTAAGACATTAGAAAGACTGTAACTCCCTACAACAGGGGAAGTGACCCAGGTGATACAAACACATGCCACCTATGCCATGGTCAGAGTGGTATGATAAGATCTTAATTACTTGTTAGTATTGTTAACATAAACCAGATCAAACCAATTTTGCCTTGCATTTTATAAGAATCTTGACTGCGCTTTCTATTTATTTGCTTTATTTTTCTATTCTGTTCTCATATATTTTGACAATACCTCCTTTGTCTATATTGTCAATTACTTGCCTCTCCAGCCATAATGTTTTGTAATTGCTAAACAAATATTCTTAATAAAGAAATATTAAAATGAAAAAAATAATAAAGCATATACGGTTACTACACAAGCCCATGGTGTAATTAAATGATATTTAAAGTTACCTTTCCTTTTCAATCTGCAGTTGCAGTCAATTTCAAATAAATGCAATATGCAACCCTTACGCATTCTGTACTCTGTTGGTGTACGGAACGCCCCCAGAAATGTAATTTCCTGCATGTGTAATTGGCTCATTCATTTTCCCAGAAGTCTGCACTAAGATACAACTTAAATTGTAAACATTCCCTGTAATGGGAAATTCAGTTTTGGGTGGATAGTCCCCAAGGGTTAAATACTTCTAAAAAGAGATGCATATCCTGCCGCTTTCCTCATTAGAACACAGAAAGTGCATCAAATGATTATAATGAACTTCCAATAGGAATCAGAAGGCAATTAGTCTGGTGAAACAACCCAGATAGCAAGCAATTGAGCTTCAAGTTTGAAAATAAAGCCCCGTATCCACGTACCGATTGTCGGCCGTAAATATTCGGCCGACGACCGATCGGCCGATTGTAGGCTTGTTAGTATGATGCTTCCGACAGCCGACAGCGCATTTTCGACCGAACAGAATCTGTCGTACAAGCATTAAAATTTTTCTTGGCCAACACCAGAACGGCCGATTGTTCGCCAGTCAGTACAGATTTCGGCCGACAGACAGCAGATTTGCAAGACTGGGCATGCTCAGAAAAGAAAAAAGACAAGGAAAGTTAACCATCACATGACATCACTTCTGCAGTCGGCTGTTGTTGGCCGACAAAATTCGTGTGCAGTCTTTTGTAGTTTTCAACAGACACGACAGCCCTGGACAAAAGACGGCCGATCGTTCGGCCGACGATCGGTACGTGTGTACGGGGCTTAACTCGCTAAGCTATTGCT
Source organism: Pelophylax lessonae (assembly GCF_965119305.1). Taxonomy (NCBI): domain Eukaryota; kingdom Metazoa; phylum Chordata; class Amphibia; order Anura; family Ranidae; genus Pelophylax; species Pelophylax lessonae. The sequence goes on from NC_138772.1 coordinate 360,637,772, forward strand.
GGACTTGCCGGGCTTCACAAGTTTGTTGCACAATTGCAGCAAGTCCGCATTGCATGACTGCAAATCAACTTTCTTTGCAAACATTCTAAAGAAAACAAACAGAAGGCGTCTCAAAGTGCAGAAAACAAAATACTTTTTTGTTTTCATTTTCTTTGTACCAGAGTTTGCTTCCCACTTGGAGTTGCTGCCCTAGTGCTGCTGAGACACCTGCTTGCCTGTTCTGTATCCAATCCATTGCGGACATCTCTTCTGGCCAGAATCCACTATCCAGAGCGCCCTCCATCTCCTCATCCTTTGCAAACATTCTACCAGTCTGCTGCAAGTTCTGGTTCAGGTATATTGTGCAATAGTCATCACACCACAGGGGTCGCTGTGACTTACAGAACCCTTGCCCTTGCTAGAGACTTGCCATGCAAATTTGCTACAAATTGGGAAAATGTCCCAATAGAACTTGTGCTTCAAGTGCTTTGCAAGTGTATAATATGCCAGTAAAAATGTGCAGCAAATTAGCAAGACTTACAATTCAACACTGCTACAAATTTGTTGCAAGTTATCCTTGCTATCTGGGAAACAGTTATTTCTTCATAACAACAAAAGGTAGGAATCTGCAACTAAGTTTGTTAAAATAATCTCTATATTGTACATCAATCCTCATAGGGGTGATTGTTTTTTTTTTTGTTTTTTTTTGTTTTTTTGTTTATGTTTTTTTTTAACAAAAGTTGAGTTACTGTTTGAGATGCTGGGACCCAATTGGTTAAACAGTAGCATACATATTACAATGGCAGGATGTGAAAAGTTTCAAATACATTTGTAATGATAGTATTTTATTTCATGCAAAGAGGTTCTATAAACATCTTTCACTGCTGCAGATCATTCATCAACGTTTTATACTGGTAGATTAAAAGATTGATCATTCTCTGTAAATCTATTTACGGAATGTGCATTAAAAATGCCAAACATAAAATATTTCCTAGCACTATGAATAACAAAAGAAAAAAAAAGTATTGAAAATCAAAGAGTACAGATCACTGATGCATGAAGAATCTCTTTTCCATATAAACAAGAAACTGTACTGTTAACAGTGTTGTGCCATTTACTCTCAGGTAATATGAGCTTAATAACAATCTTAAACGTCCAGGTGTCGGGTAAACAAGGGAGTGTTCATTGCTGCCGCTATGAGCTGCATTTATTTTTATGTAGCCAGTAATATTCTAGATACAATCTAAATTATTCGACTATTGCCTTTTTATAAATTATCTTCACCTCGCTGCATGTACGTATACATACACAAGCTAGATAGAATATTATCCTATACAATACGCTCATACACATAGTTCTATGAATTATAGTACTTCATTAGCCAAAACATTTAGCACATATTTTACAAAAATATAAAACAACAAAAATCAATAAGGTGAATAGATGTTTGAAACTAGAAAGCAATAAAGCCAGTATGATTGCTCAATTTAGCTTTAGAGTACTTGTAAACCCAATTACTAAAATTTTAGTTACACTTAAATATGTTAAAGAGGAACTGCAGTCTGCTCACATAATTTGTAATAAAAAAACATCATAGCCATTCTGAAGCTTTCCTACAACATATTGCATATTATTTTGTATGTACTGTGATTCTGTACGTGCCAAATATGCTGCAGAAATCTCCCTCCACTAAGTCTGGCTGCAGTCATTTAACCACCTCCCACCCGGGCCATTGTAAATATACGGCCGGGTGGAAGCTTCCTCCTTCTGATCGGACGTTCTGGAACGTCCTTCAGAAGGAGAGAGATCGCGCCGCCGCGGGCACGCGCAGCGGCGCGATCTCGATGTGCCTGTGTCCCTAGGACACAGAGCAACAAGCCTCGGCAGGAGGGCCCTGTGATTGGCCCTCCTGATCACATGACGGCTGTGTCCAATCACAGCCGTCATGTAATGTCAATACAGCCGTTGTAATGGCTTCGATCTCTTCTCCTCCTGACAGATCATGTCAGTGAGGAGAAGAGCAGAGGATCGATACTGCAGCCGGGGTGATCAGTGAGTATTTCTAATTACTCACTGATCACAGGGGAGGTCTATGCTGGTAATCAGATGATTGATTACCAGTGCAGCCCTGGGGGGAGGGGGTGCCACTAGAGCCACCAGGGATGCCCACCCATGACCACCAGGGATGCCCACCATGGCCACCAGGGATGGCAAACAGGGCTCAGAGAGCCTGCCAGTGGTGCCCCCCTATTAGTGCTGCCCACCAATGCCATCTATCAGTGCTGCCCACCAGTGCCCGTTATTGCCATCTATCAGTGCTGCCCACCAGTGCCCATTATTGCCCACCAGTGCTGCCTATCAGTGCCCATCAGTGCCCCTCATCAGTGCCGATCAGTGCCGCCCATCAGTGCCACCTATAAGTGCCCATCAGTGCCGCCTATCAGTGCCCATCAGTGCCCATCAGTGCCGCCGATCAGTGTCCATCAGTGCTGCCTATCAGTGCCCATCAGCGCTGCCTATCAGTGCCCACCAATGCTGCATATCAGTGCTATCTATCAGTGCCACATATCAGTGCCCATCAGTGCTACCTATCAGTGCCCATCAGTGCTGCATATCAGTGCCACTCCATCAGTGTCTCCTCATCAGTGCCTGTCAGTGCGGCGTCATCAGTGCTCATCAGTGCAGGAAAAAACATATCTATTTACAAAATTTTATAACCTAAACAAAAAAACTTTTTTTTTTTTTTCAAACTTTTCGGTCTTTTTTTATTTGTGCACCAAAAAAGAAAAAACCTGGCGGTGATCAAATACCACCAAAAGAAAGCTCTATTTGTGGGGTAAATATGACACAAATTTGGCTTAGGTACAGTGTTGCATGACCGCGCAATTGTCATTCAAAATGCAACAGCGCTAAAAGCTGAAAATTGGTCTGGGAAGGAAGGGGGTTTAAGTGCCCAGTATTGAGGTGGTTAAACTGTGGGCAGCTGAAGCTGCTGCCTGTTAACTTCCTGGATGTACACACACACACACACAAACACACAAACACACACACACATATATATATATATATATATATATATATATATATAGATTTATAAATACACAGTATCTCACAAAAGTGAGTACACCCCTCACATTTTTGTAAATATTTTATATTTTATTATATTTATATATATATAGTGACAACACTGAAGAAATGACACCTACAATGTAAAGTAGTGAAAGTAGTGAGTTTACAGCTTGTATAACAGAGTAAATTTGCTGTCCCCTTAAATAAACCGCTGGGAAAAAAAGTGTGTACATTCCTAAGTAAAAATGTCCAACTTGGGTCCAAAGTGTCAATATTTTGTGTGGCCACCATTATTTTCCCATACTGCCTTAACCCTCTTGGGCATGGAGTTCACCAGAGCTTCACAGGTTGCCACTGGAGTCCTCTTCCACTCCTCCATGACGACATCACGGAGCTGGTGGATTTTAGAGACCTTGCGCTTCTCCAACTTCCATTTGAGGATGCCCCACAGATGCTCAATAGGGTTTAGGTCTGGAGACATGCTTGGCCAGTCCATCACCTTTACCCTCAGTTTCTTTAGCAAAGCTGTGGTTGTCTTGGAGATGTGTTTGGGGTCGTTATCATGTTGGAATACTGCCCTGCGGCCCAGTCCCCAAAGGGAGGGGATCATGCTCTTCTTCAGTATGTCACAGTACATGTTGGCCATCAAGGTTACCGCAATGAACTGTAGCTCCCCAGTGATGGCAGCTCTCATGCAGCCCTAGACCATGACATTCCCACCACCATGCTTGACTGTAGGCAAGACACGCTTGTCTTTGTACTCCTCACCAGGTTGCCACCACACACGCTTGACACTATCTGAACCAAATAGGTTTATCTTGGTCTCATCAGACCACAGGACATGGTTCCAGTAATCCATGTCCTTAGTTTTGCTTATCTTCAGCAAACTGTTTGCGGGCTTTATTGTGTATCATCTTTAGAAGAGGCTTCCTTCTGGGATGACAGCCATGCAGACCAATTTGATGCAGTATGCGGCATATGGTCTGAGCACTGGCAGGCTGACCCCCCACCCCTTCAACCTCTGCAGCAATACTGGCAGCACTCATATGTCTATTTCCCAAACACACCCTCTGGATATGATGCTGAGCACGTGCACTCAACTTCTTTGTTTGACAATGGCAAGGCCTGTTCTGACTGGAACCTGTCCTGTTAACCCCCTCTATGGTCTTGGCCAACATGCTTCAGTTCATTTTCAGGGTCTTGGCAATCTTCTTATAGCCTAGAAAAAAATTGGTTGGGCAGGCAAGGACTTTAAAGGCATCAAAATATGTTAAAAAATAAAAATTTTATTATTAAATGATCATTTTAATAATAAAATTGTTATTTTTAACAAATGTTGGTGCCTTTAAAGTCCTTGCCTGAACTAATAAAAACAAAAAAAGCCACAAATTTAACCAGCTCTGCACTCATTAATAAATCATTACATTTTTGATGCAAGCAGGGTAAGTACCTGGCGTAGTACCCTCTTGCAAAGGATGGTCTTGTATGGCTAATATATTGAAGTTTGCCATTTGGGATATAGGTACAGTGCAAGTAAGGGCCCAGTGCACCCCATCTAAGTTCCTGTCTGCTACTACATTCAGCATGCCATATTACACAATATATTCAAGTAAAAGGAGGCAAAACACAAATGCAAGGCTTGTGGTGGCGGCATAGTATTCTTATTCAAACAGTCTGTCAAAAAAAAAAAAAAAAGACAATAATGAGGCATCAGTATTGCCTCCTGAGAGCCTGTCAGCCGCAGCTACATTGCTCTGTGAAAAGCGATCCACCATGTATAGCTCTTCACAGATTGACACAGGTGTAAACCAGCCCTAAAGAATATTGTACAATTAGACTAAATTGTGCATGACCAGCTTTAGGGCTCTTTCACACGGCCGCTCAGTTTTTTATCTCTGCTGCGGCACTATTTAATTTTTTTTCACGGACACAGATGACACTTGTGTCATCCGCTCTGTATGTCCGCATATCATCCCATCCATTTGCGGATGATATACGGACATAATGTATGTCTATGGGGATTGCAGATGTCAGCGGATGACACCGCTGACATCCGATTTTGCATCAATTGCGTTTTTTTAACGGAGGAAAAATAGGGTTCTGTTCCGTTCCAAAAAACGGAACAGAACTGAAAGCACACAAATCGGATGTCAGCGGATGGTCATCCGCTGACATTCGCAATCCCATAATCAAGCATTATGTCCGTATATCACCCGCAAACGGATGGGGGGATTTACGGACATACGGAGCGACTGTGTGAAAGAGCCCTAACAGATATGAAAAAATGCCAACACACCAACAGATAAGTTGAAAGTTAGAAAGGTGTATGTGAGACATAACAACCCCAATGGTGGCCACACAGGGACTTTGTATTAAGGTAAAGGGAATATTCAAGATAGACTTTTTCTATAAACCAAAGGCACTCACATTACATTCCAAATACACTGCACATTCCAGGGCTCCCATACCTGGACCAGGTAACTTCCACATATCATATTATCTGACACTTGGCTCCTACCTACCACTTTAATTTCCCACAATACTGAACCTTGACTGCAATGCCAACATATGGACTTTGTGCTGGGTAACAGACCATAGTGATCTCTGTCTTCACCCTACCCTCTTGTTACAGGGTAAGAATAGATCTGTCTGTAGATGTGCCATAGAAACTAGCACCCCAAATCCTATGTTTCCATATGCAATATAGTATGAAACGGAGATTGTGGTTGAGCATACTTTGTGAAAAAATATAAAATCTTCCTTTTTTGTGAAATCTTTTTAAAATGCAAGCAAGGTTCACCATAAAAATGTATATTTATATAAACAAAAGAAAAAACAGATTGTTCACAAACACCAGGGGTGGAAGGCATGGGAGGTATGGGGAAAACAGCAGTATAGCGCCTACCAGATCTTTGCGTGGAGGACTCTAACATTTGCAGGAGAATTAGAATAGAACAGGCAGTTTTTGTTTTTTCGTGTGTGCCCAAATACACTCTCTATTTTGCTGTATATTTACTATTGATTGACCCGTGAGCATAATGTAATGTTCCACAGATATCTATATGTGCATAAAACCAGTGTATCATAGCAACATGTAGATACCCCTCTCCCATATTACAGTTCATGAATCTACAAGAATGAGAACAGTGCCCGTGACCCCCCTATTCATCCCCTATGGTAGTAGCACTATGTAGATGTATCAGCCAAATAATCAAACAAATAGTAGTGTGCAGCTTGAAATTTACTGTATGAATATGAAATATTAACATTGCCAATAAAATAGTAAAGTGGTATTCAACAAGCATAAGACAAAGTATAACAGGCAGTGCAACTATTGTAGTAATGGGCTGTCTAAGCATAGTTCCTAAAAAGGCCACTAGGAAGCACAATAGAGAATAACAGAATTTAAAGCGGAGTTCCGGGCACAGATGTGATTTTTCAATAAGCATACCCCCGGGACAGTCAGGGCTAGCACATTCCACAATGGCTAGCCTCTGATCTGTCCCGGTTTGCACTTTTCTTTTAGAAGAAATACTTACTTATAAAATTTCTTCCACAGCGTTTCCATCTCTCTTGTGGGCAGCTGAAGCCGGCGCGGTCCTCTTCTGCGTCTTCTTCCGCGTCTTCTTCTCCCAGAATGCACCGGCCCCTCTCGTCACTTCCGGTGCGTTGCCCGGAAATGACGTGCGGGGCCGGTGCCGTCGCATTGATTCCTGGGAGCTATGACGTTCAGCTCCCAGGAATCATCGCGAGGCAGGAAGTGACGGGGAGAGCCGCGGCTCTGAGGGAGGAAGTACCCTGAGGTGAGTATTTACGATCTACAATTACAAGGTGAGTTTAAAAAAAAAAAAAAACCTAACTATCCAATTCCTTTTCAGGTTATCCAGAACTAGCGGACGGGCACAAAAAAAAAACATTGATTTTGTGCCCGGAACTCCGCTTTAAGAGAACCGAGTACAAGGATAAATCACTTTTTGTGTGAGGGGTAAACCTGATCAGCTTCAGAGCTGGTGTTGGTTGGGGAAAGTGATTGGCCTCCTGGTGGTGCAAGTATAGCTCCGCTTTAGTATGTCATGCCTGGACCCCATTGTTCCATGGGCCTCAGGCATTTGGTTTAATCATGGAACCCTAACCTGCAACCACAGTAATTTGCAAAGCCTTGCACAAAGCTCTGGACACCTGGGAAGTTACAAAGTTCAAGGGATAGATAGAATATGTTCTATGATCTGCCAAAGCACTCAGGGAGAGCAGTGAGATGATATGATATGGTAAGATAAGATAAGATAAGACTTTATTGTCATTGTATACATATAATGGAATTCAACAGGATACTCTTTACTCTTTACAACAATTTAAAAAAAACATTTCTTAACACAACCACACATACATACTACTAATACATGTCCACATATATGTTCCTAAATATAGCAGAAATATATTAATTGATTGATTTATATTAATATATATATATTTTTAAAAGTAAACATTCCACATGCAATTCTTAAAACTTTGCACCTAGTGGGTTTATAGACAATACAGCCCTAGGGAAAAAAGTATACTTCAAATGATTAGTGTGGTTTTTAGGTGTCCTATATTTTTTCTCTGATGGCAATGGAGAAAATACCCAGATGGGTTGGATCACCCCTAATACTTTTGTTTGCTTTTTTAATGGGCTGGCATATGCTGTGTCGGAATTCAGTAGATTTGTAGGTATGATCTGCTGTGATTGTTTTCACCACACAAGACAAGCCCTTCTTATCCCCCACTAGGGATGATCAAACTTTTCAAAAGTTCAGTTTGGCCAGAACATCCGAACTTCCCGAAAGTTCGGCCCGGATTTCAGAACCCCATTGAAATCAATGGGACCCGAACTTCTGTAATCAAAAAACACCATTTTGAAGCCCTAAAACCCAATAAATGCCCCTAAAAAGTGCCTAGGGTTCTGGGTCATACCCCAGGGACTATTAATCACACAAAAAAAGTTCTTAAAAATTGTCATTTTTGATAGAGAGCCAATTATTGAAAAAAAATAAAAAATTCTTTGGATTTAGTATCTGGGGGGTCTAAAAAGTGTACCTGTGAAGTTTCAGCTCTGTAGCATGTCCAGAACCATAAAAAAAAAGATTGTTTGTATTTTGTCACTTATAGAACAGGTTAGCGGCTTCTCTCTTTTCACACCTTGCCGGTTTAGTAGCAAGCGTTTTTTTGGGCATTTTTTGGGGTCTTTTCAGGCAGGCAAAACATCTGAACTTGTGTATACGGGTATATATACCACTATACACAAGTTCAGATGTTTTGCCTGCCTCCAAAGAACCCAAAAAAATGCCCAAAAAAACGCCTGCTACTAAACCGGCAAGGTGTGAGAAGCGAGAAGCCACTAACCTGTTCTATAACTGACCTAGTACAAACAATCTTTTTTTTTATGGTTCTGGACATGCTACAGAGCTGAAACTTCACAAGTACACCTTTTAGACCCCCCAGACACAAAATCACACAAAAAAGTTCTTAAAAATTGTCATTTTTGATAGAGAGCCAATTATTGAAAAAATAAAAAAAATAAAAAAATGTCTTTGGATTTAGTATCTGGGGGTCTAAAAAGTGTACCTATGAAGTTTCAGCTCTGTAGCGTGTCCAGAACCATAAAAAAAAAGATTGTCTGTATTTTGTCACTTATAAAACAGGTTAGTGGCTTCTCGCTTTTCACACATTGCCAGTTTAGTAGCAAGCGTTTTTTTGGGCATATTTTGGGTTCTTTGGAGGCAGGAAAAACATCTGAACTTGTGTATAGTGGTATATATACCACTATACACAAGTTCAGATGTTTTGCCTGCCTCCAAAGAGCCCCAAAAAATGCCCAAAAAAAAAGCTAGCATCAGCAACAAAAAAATGCCCAGGTGTGTTGTTGCAGGCATTTTTTTGGGGTTTTTGGAGGCAGGCAAAACATCTGAACTTGTGTATAGTGGTATATATACACACATACTTATATGTATATACACACCTAGACATATATAGGTGTGAAAGGAGCAGAAAAAACTACTTGTGCTAATGAAATAATTAACACCAATATAGTTACGCTCCTATCACACCTATATATGTCTAAGTGTGAAATACATATAAGTATACACAAGTTCAGATGTTTTGCCTGCCTCCAAAGAACCCCAAAAAATGCCCAAAAAAACGCAAGCGTCAAAAAAAAACGCCCAGGTGTGTTGTTGCAGGCATTTTTTGGGGGTTTTTGGAGGCAGGCAAAACATCTGAACTTGTGTATAGTGGTATATATACACACATACTTATATGTATATTACACTTAGACATATATAGGTGTGATAGGAGCGTAACTATATTGGTGTTAATTATTTCATTAGCGCAAGTAGTTTTTTTCTGCTCCTTTCACACCTATATATGTCTAGGTGTATATATACATACATGGGTGGTGTGTATATATACCCCCTATACACATGTTCAGATGTCATGCCTGACTCCAAACATGTGCTCAAAAGATCCCTATGGACGCCTGCAGCCAAAAAGAATGCTGACGAGGGCGAAGCCATATTACTGCAGCGAAAGTGACACAAGAGAAACTAGCTTTTCTCTATAGCGGTCACCCTGATATGGAAGGGTTTTGTCACCCTGCCATAGCAGTTACTGTCAGTTAACCCTACACTACACTACAGTCCCCTTACACTTAACACTTTCCCTACAGAAACTGAATAAATTAAAGCTAACTAAAGTGTAAAAGAGCACCCTAACTACACTAGATATCCCTTTCCTCACACTAAAAATTGCTAAATGACACTTTGTAACACTTTGTAACAGAAGTAACAGAACAGCATTCCACTCTCTTCCATGTCCCGTATAAGAATGCTAGGAATTTGGCGGGGGCTATCTTATATACTGAGGGGGCGTATTCACTAATGATTGGTCTATGGACCCCCTAGTCACTCCAATCATATTCCTAGCATTCTCCGGCCCCCTCAATTGGCTTTTGCTAATGGTTCTGGTCCAATCATGGGCTTTTAAATCCCATTTCCTGTCCCATTGCATTTTGGTCGGTTCTGGTTGCCGAATTCCGAACTTTTTGGGCAAAAAGTTCTAAATTCGGCCGAACCTCGAACAGCCAATGTTCGGGTCGAAACGATGGTCGACCCGAACCGTTCGATCATCCCTATCCCCCACCTTGCAGCTGGCATACCACAGTACAGCACAGTGGAGAAGAATACTCTCAATGGCGCAATGTTAAAAATTAACCAGAAGCCTTAGGAGCAATCCAGCCTGTTTTAATCTCCTCTTTCACTAGAAAACAAGTGTTTTAAGACCATGACACCTTCCTCGTAATATGAACATCCAAAATTTCAATAGGGTCTTCCCTTTCCACTTCATCACATGCCAGGCAATGATTGATCTTTCTTCATCTCCTATAGTCCAGTCCACTATTATTTTCTTAGTTTTTGCAGTATTAAGTATTAAATCATTTTCTGTACACCACTGAATCAAATGTTGAATTTCCTGCCTATAAGCAGTTTCATCATTATCTTGTATGAGTCCAACTAAGGTGGTGTCTTCAGCAAACTTCACTATAGTATTTCATTCATGTATGAAAGTAGAGTCATGTGTAAACAATATACACAGGGCCAGACTCAACACACATCCCTGTGGTAGTACCTCTGTATTCAGAATATTAGTATTAGACATCTCCTATTACCACCACTGTGCAAACTGATACTTATAAAAATGCAACAAAAGGCAAAAAACCCCCCTAATTAGGTGGGGTTATATAGGCCGCCACACATCCAGTTGCATAAAAAATATATATGTTTATTCAAGTTATTAAAAGAATGTTATATATAACATGACACGTCACGTGTCTAGACACATGTTACGAAACATACATGTTCAACAAAAAAGTGTATGAATATATGAAAACACATGAAATATTAAAAATGGTTAACACGGCTTGCAAATTATGCTCATCAAGAGTGTTAGGGTTGGCGATGAGGAAATCCTCAAAACCCGATGCGTTTCAGGTGTTTCATATATTCATGCACTTTATTGTTGAACATGTATGTTTCGTAGTATGCATCTAGACATGTGATGTGTCAAGTTATATATAACTGTCTTTTAATGACTTGACTAAACATATATATTTTTTATGCAACTGGATGTGTTGTGGCCTTTATAGTCCCACCTAATTAGGGTTTTTTTTTGCCTTTTGGTTATGTCTCATTGGGACGATGCCAACCCACATCCTTGATTCCGAATAATTGGGTAACATTTACATTTATATAAAAATGTAACAAACAGACCCAAGACACTCAACCATAGAACGGGCTAGCAGTTATATGTGGTAGTAATATGCATCCTATTGACCCAGCCCTGTGATGCATGTAATCCACTGGAGGAATGGAGATATCCAAAACAGAAATGCAAAGGCTATATACTGCGCACTGGTAAAGTCAAGGTATCCATGAGAAACAAGTAGATACATTGGAGGATGAGGAATAAATGAAAAAAAAGAAAAACTTGCTTCCATATAAACCATGAAGTCTGATTGGAGAGCCCCCCTGGTCCCTTCCCTTCCTCTGAAACCACCCGCCGGATTGGCCACGTCATCTCCCTTGCCCTGCTGCATTATTGTCTCCTTCCCTTGAGCAGCCATCTTCTTGGTGGGCACTAGCTTTACTACACACCACACTGAAGTGTGCCTTCCCTGCGGGACACCAACAGCTGATCCCAGCGAGCCTTCCGGCTGGTATGTGAACCTTGAGCCTGTTTCCATTCACAAGTGCTAGGCCCTTCATTTAGTGTTTGAGGCTGGATGATACTTGGGCTTTTACCTTTTAAAATTAGACTGTGTCGTTTACACATAACTGTATTTTTATCTGGACTGTGCGCTATATCTATGGCCACACAATAAATGTTACTTCATGGTTTATATGGAAGCAATTTTTGTTTGTTTATTCATCATCCTCCAATTTATCTACTTGTTTCTAATGGATAACTAGACTTTACCAGTGTGCAGCATAAAGCCTTTGCAATCTAATAATTTTCCAGATAAACATGTTTTTACAGATGCTGTTAGGGGGGTCCATAAACTTTCAGAGGCGTTTGAGGGCATAAACATTTAAGGGCAGTAGAAAAAAAGCATCCAGGAGCAGAGGATGTTGAGCTGTAAAAACATAAACAGCCAAAAAACGCTGCTAAATGTGGCTAAATTCAGCTAAATGCTGTACCAAGCTTTGAGCCACATTTAGCCGCTTTTGGCGTTTTTAGACCTTTTTACATTATATGGAGTGCTTTTATTGTAAAAGCGCCCAAAAACACTAATGCCAAAAAAACGTGCATAAAGCACTAAAAGTGCATTTTTAACGCTGCTTTTTCCTGGCAGCAGCGATGGCCTTAAGATGTGATAATACAAGCCTCACAAAAAACTTCATAATGATAGGAGTTAGAGAAACTGGATGATCATTAGGCAATCATGTAAGATATCATTAAGTATGTTACTGCTGATTTTTAGGTATTGGGACAAGTAGCACATTTACGTAAAACAAGAAGGTACTGCAGCTTTTCATAGTGACAAAATTAAATATTTCAGTAAAAATGCCTGCTAACCTATAGCTGCCGGACCTGACGGTGACACCAGGACAGGTGGACATGGTTCCCTCTTACATCACTACAGGCAGATCTGGAGACTTGCCTCTGTCAAATTAGACATACCTGCGCACAATGACTACACTCCTCTTTGGCATAACAGAACGCTGCAAGAATTTCTGACTGTACCTGACTCGGAGGTATGGTGCCGTGGGGGACTCTACCACCTCTCGCACTTACTATCTGTGGGCTCGTTGAAAACATTTGATGCCCTGAAAGTGGAATTTACTCTCCCTAACCGTTTGCTTTTCTGGTTTCTACAGATCCGTCACGCTATTCATGCTCAGTTCCCAGAATCCATGCCCCGCCTCTCTCGCAATCCTCTCATGGAGGTGGTCAAAAATGAAAACCCCCAGAAATTACTTAATTAATCTACGCTCTATAATATGTTACATACCCTCTCATCAACAAAACTAGCCTATGAGGTTAAAACGCAATGGGAGGGGGACCTGGGGAGCCTGGAGGATGATGACTGGGGCGAGGCACTGGACATGTGTAAAGCGGTCTCACCCATATTGTCTGACTCAAATGTATATTTTGCATCCCACGTACCTCACACCTGCAAGGCTAGCTAAATTCAATCAGGGCCAACTTCCTACCTGCCTAATGTGCCAGTCGGCACCAGGCACGTTCTATCACCCCCTATGGTCCTTCTGGAAGCAGGTGGTGGATTTTTTCCATGACAACATGGGGTCTCCCTTGACCTTGGACCCCAAATTATGTATACTGGGAATCTTTCTGGATGCGGATATCGATAAATACACAAAAAAATTTCTGCACAAAATGCTTTCTTCTGCTCGAAAAACGATAGCTAAATTGTGGATTAGGCAAACTCCCCCCAGATCTCCAGACTGGAAAGCTGACATAAACAGCACCCTACCTTATAAAAAAATAATTTACATTAAAAGGGGATGCTCTGTGAAATACAACAAGGTCTGGGACCGCTGGCTTAATGTATCTGACACATGTGTATAATGATGGTGGCACTGTATCCCCACTCTAGATACTTCTCACTTGTACCTAGATTATGTAGGCCATGTTTCTCTGTCTCATATGTGTGTACAGTAACTACGCGGCATGCCACTGCTCCTTTCAAGCCCAGGTGTAGATGTCCACTAGTGTTCTTTTTGCGACTCATTATGGTTACCGTCCATGTATACTACATGCTAACTGATTGTACTGAACTATGCATCTATTTATGTACTGGAAAATTGTACTTTATTTTGTGTTTTTGTTTGTTCCTTTGTGGGAAATAAAAATGTTTAATTAAAAAAAAAATGCCTGCTAACTGATCTGCACATACCCTCAGTATAGGGCCTTAAACCCTGTCTGGTGCCTTTCTGGTGTAATTCTTCTTCAAGCTTCATCTGACCTCATGTGTTTTTAATTCCAATATATGCTCCTACTCCACAGGGTCTTGGGGGTTCTAGTATGATAGTAAGTATTCTTCTGTAGACCCCACACTGTCACATTAGTAGACCCATTAATCTTAATTTAGTGCTTAGTAGATTAGCAACCTAAACATATAATTAAAAAAATAGTTATAGCTAGAGTAGTTGTAGATAGCAACAGTATAGCTGTACCTTTTTCTTAAGATTATACCAGAATAAAAAATGTATAATTGAATGTTAATAATGTTTTAACTCTTTTTTTTTTATGTAGCACCCTACTAGGTGTTAGAGAGTGCATAGTTTTTGTATTTCCCTGCTTACCAGGGGAACTATCAGGCAAATTGAAATACTCTCTGCCTAACAGGGAGCAGTAAATCATTCATAGGGTCTGCTCAATGTGATCAGATGCTGCTCATGTTGTCTGCCTGTTTCCCACTGGTCCAATAGGACTGAGCATATTGGACAGTGGGAGGAAACCTGACAAATGGGAGCATGGGTGTAGATAAAGCACTGGCCATTGGTATTGGAAAGTGCCTCAAGGCATGCTGGGTGGCTATATTTATACCAAGAGAGCACGTGTGTCTTTGACTGAAGAGCGGGGTACCGGCTGCTGCCCCTCCTCTGTACAGGCTGCCATGCAGCCTCAGGTGGATGGCCTGAGAGCTGGAGTTACAGAAGCTGCAACCCAGATGTCCTGCAGAGCTGACTGAGAGGGGGATATACCTGGAAGAATCTGTTCCTTGCTACTGTGAGTAAAGATCCCAATCAAAGTGCCTGTTCAGTGAGGGCCAACCCTTCAAGCTAGTAAAGTCAGTGGACAGGTGCTAGCTAAAGAGGATACTGGTTAGTGTCATGAAGATTCAGTGTTCGTTGAGTCTTCTGCCAGAGCGAGCAAAGGACTTTTTCTTCCAAACAAATGCAGTATGGTTCAGCAGAGGGTCTGCTATCCAGTTCAATCAAGTAAGGCCAAGTAAGGGTTGTCCTCCTCTGTGCATAGTTAAAGTTGGACTATCCCACTGATCCCTTCTCCTATTCAAGATCTACCAATAAATAAAAAAAAACTATCCCCTAGACTGGTCATTGGATAACGAGCGGATGAGTGTGCACCTGGCTGTGTGAAAATACCCAAGCAACTGGCTAGAGGATAATCAGAGGGAGACCCAGGGAAATCTATACCCAGTGTCCCCTACAGGTACAGTGCCAAATTTAATATGTAAATTAAAGATGTCAATTATGTCAAATATGTAAATTAAATTATAATTTAAATAATCCTGTCAATTTGTGTTCACGTTTTCAAAATACTTGCATAATTGTGAGTATATACAGTGGCAATAAAAAGTGTTTTTTTACACCAATCAATTGATAAGTCATGTCATAGTGAAAATAAATCTCTGCAACAAGAATACTTCCAAAGGGTTGAGTGCAGTTTTAGCAGTGTATATAAATAAAGAAAACTGTAATCGCTCCTTACATACACAGGCTTCTTATCCGGCTTTGCAGCTTTACACAATGGCTAACTATTTCTCAAAGCAATTACATTCAAGGCATACCATGAATGATAACTGTCATAGTTGATTGTGTTGTTAACCAAATAATCAAGCCATCAAATGGCTGGTCTCATAATTGTTAACACGTGCAGCACCATGGAAACTTTAGATCAAACAGAAGCCAAGATGGCTGCTTCCTTGGCTGTAAGGGGTAGGGAAGTCTTGTTTCACTTTACTCTGTAGTCATCTACTGCATTGGGTCATGATTTATTTTACCCTTTTCCTGCAGAGGTGAAGGGCCCTTCTTCAGGATTTCTACGTCACTGCTTGGGAGACATGGACAATTCCAATAGGCGCCCAATTAACACAGGCAAAGGGTGTATTGCTTGGTCTACTGTCTGTCACACTTGGAAGCAGTGATAGGTAGGGACACTGACTGCATTGTTAGGTGAAGTAAAACAAAATGCTTGGGAAGGTAATTTTTTTGACTAGCTGTTGAATAAGGTGGGGGGTGGTAGGAAGAGATTCTTCCCAATGATGGGCTATAAAAAAAATATTATAATGGTTTTAGATTACTGTTATTTTTCAATGTTTGACATTTATATGCTTTTAAACTGATGTTTTATATCTGCTTTTTTAACAATTAACATTTATTACAGAAAAAAGTCTTGGAGCCCCAAAAAATTGGACAGCAGATTTTTAACTGGCTAGCTAGTTCTTCATAAAGCTGATGTTTATTACCCACAAAATCATTTAAAAAACACAGCCAATGCATTTTGTGCCACTATACTATCAGATAGTGCAAAAAAGAAAAAAAAAGAACATGTGTATATTGAATATGTGATATACAGTAAACCCCCCTCCATTGCGGGGGTTGCGTTCCGGACCCAGCCGCGAAAAGTGAAATTCCGCGATATAGAAAAACCCTAATAAAATGCATTTTAGGCATGTTTATTTTACTGTCACTGTACGTGTAAAAGCATTTTAAGGTCTTTAAACACACTTTTAAAACAATGGAAACTCATTTAAACACATAAAAGATACTAAGAGACATAGCAAGAGCTATGGAAAACACAAAAATATTTCATTTTTAATGATTTATATAGTAAAATAACATTACAAAAAAAAACGCAAATTACCGGGACCGCAAAAACTGAACCGCGATGGAGCGGGGGATTACTGTATCTTACAATAGCTATAAAATGCAAGTATAAAAAAATACAGATAGTTGAAATAATAAATAAGTTCAGTCAGTTGCTCCTGAAATTGATAATGAGGATTGGGAGGATGTGTGGGATTATCTCTTTTTCCAACTGGTGGCCTGTCGGAATTAAAATAGTGCATAGAAAATACTTAACACCATATAAATTGCATGGAATAAACCCTGGGATCTCCTCCCAGTGTTGGGAGGATGTGTGGGATTATCTCTTTTTCCAACTGATGGCCTGTCGGAATTAAAATAGTGCATAGAAAATACTTAACACCATATAAATTGCATGGAATAAACCCTGGGATCTCCTCCCAGTGTTGGGAGGATGTGTGGGATTATCTCTTTTTACAACTGGTGGCCTGTCGGAATAAACTGATACAATTAAAATAGTGCATAGAAAATACTTAACCCCGTATAAATTGCATAGAATATACCCTGGGGTCTCCTCCCATTGTTGAAGATGTGTGGGTAACTATGCGGATTTTCAGCACATTATCTGGACCTGCCCAAATACTAAAACTTTTTTTTGTCTGAGGTTACTGGTTTCGTCACGCAGCTCACCACTGTTCAGAACCCCCTCAGTGTTGATGAAGGTTTGCTCGTGCCGGTGGGCGCATTGATACACCATCAGGCTCTTAGGACACTTGTCAGTCTGCTGTCAGTATGCCCATAGTTACCTTGAAGTGGAAGTCTAAAGAAGCTCCTAGCTTACAATTTTAAAAAAATCCAGGTAAATAAGGTAATACCCCTTTATAAAACAACTTATGAATCTCATGAGTGTTCTTGAAAGTTCAACAAGATGATGGACTTATGGCTAGATTCTCCATCCACGGCCACCTAGAATCTGATATTACAGTTATTGGGTGAATGCATCCTCTATGATTTCAGGACAAAGGTGATCTGAGATATTTCAGTGGTTATCCGAGGAAATAAATGTGATATGAAATCTGAAATGTTTGTAATGTGCTGCACCATGGTTATGGGGATAATGCAGAGGCCCATCCATTTTTCTTTATTTCAATTCTTATTTCTTAACTGTGTACTCCTTTTAACTGAGCTGAGTGGTGATAATTAGAGATGTTTGTTTTGTTGTTTACCTCGAGTTTGGGAATGCTCAGAGGCTCTGTTTTGCACCACTTAATTCTTTAAAACCAATAAAAGAATAAAAAAAGAAAGAAAGAAAAAGTTAGTAAAAAAATCAAGTCAGCAAGCTTGAGAAAGGAGTTGGATGCGCCTAAAAGTGTAGCCACACCCCTTCACTGCAGGTCCTCCTCAGTGTGACGTCACTTCCGCATTTGCGTGTTCCGTGCACTCCAAGGTGGATCTAGACACTTCTGGGTTCACCTGGCAGGTTCCACTCTACTGAGCCAGTGGTTGCAGGAGTTTACATTGCGGAAAGATGCATCATCATTTCGCACAGCGGTATCACCTTTTACTGAGTGAGTTGCCAATTTTCTTAAATAAGTCATTTTTTTATACTACACTTAGTTGGCATCCCCTGTTGTCCGTTTTTTTGTATATTTTTTTTAAGAAAACGTCAGACAGACTAAATATGTCAAGAGTAGTGGTAATATAATAAAATAAACTATGTAAGTAGTTGCATACGGATCCACATATATTATAAAAGCATTTTAATCAAAAAAAGCTAACTTTTGAGTATGCAACAGAAAGGAAGGGTGCCAAAAAAGCAGATAAAATAGACAGGTACATTTATTTCAGAGTCACTTACATACAAACTTCCAGAGTCCGGTGTACATGGTGGGTGTGAAGAGCAGAGCGAACAAACAGCAGCCTGAATGGACTGGTGAAGCCGCAAGTAGTATGATGGGGACTTGCTGTGGAAAATGTAAACTGTTGGCATCTCCAGCAAGCACACACACGCCTCTGACAGGAGTCAGGAACAAACAGGGGGCAGGCTGCAATGTGTTTCTGAAGCTCCGCCTCCTTTATCATTCCTGATGAAGGAGACAGGGCCTCAGAAACTAGTCCATCGAGGCTGTTTGTTCACCCTGCTCTTCACACCCACCCTGTACATGGGACTCTGAAATTTTGTATGTAAGTGACCCTGGAATAAATGTATCTGTCTCTTACTCCTGCTGGTGCCCTTTTTTTCTGTTGCATGTTTTTGAGGAATCCCATACCTGTAAGGAGCTGCCAGAGACTGCAGATAATATACATCTAGTATATCCACACCGTTTCTGCATAGACCTGTTTAGATGCCACTACAATTTTGGACTTTGAGCTGCCATTTATTGCCACTAATTGTTATTAGTTACAGTAATTGCTGTCTGTATGTCAGTGGAGCGCTTACTCACTGGCTGATTCCAGCCTGTGTCTTTGTAAGCTTTTCAGTATGGAGTATCAGCATAAATACTTATAGATCTATATATAAAAGTGTCTGTTACCCCAACATTTCATATTTCTGATATGTGCCTGCTGTACTTGTATGAAAAATATCCTGTTCTCTTTGTATTGCTTCCTTTATGTGAAATTCCTGATGATCCTGCCAGTCCCTCTGCTTTCCTAATAAAAACTGACCACACTAAGCATGAGAACACAACGTGGTCATTTGTCTAGCTGTGCTCTCCTCCAATCATCAGACTTGTCTTGCTACACCCCCTTGCACAGCCTTTCACTCGGAAGATCAGTGTGCTGTTGCTTCTCCTCCCCCCAGTTCATATGCAACTGATAACAGAGGGAACAGAAGGAATGTGATTACTTTTAAAAAAGTTATTTATAATGTATTTAATTCTATACACAGATCCATTTTCATTTTAAACTGAATGGGTTGTTTTACAAGGTGATTGTTTAGGGTGTGGCCAAACACTCATTAGAACTGATCGGGATATGCTGTACCCAGTCCTCTAAAAAAATGATTACATATTCACATATTATAAACATTATATTTCATACAGTTACTGTATGTCAATGGATGTATGACAACATTATATCAATGTTATGATTAGTGTAATGGATTTAGTAAAAAGCATAATAAATCATCATTATTGCACTTATTTGTATAGTAATACCATACCAACACTCTTAGAAGTGTCAGAAGTGAAGATTCTACCAGAGGCAGTAGCTTTTAAAGTGTGTATTTAAGTAAGGGGGCAGGGCAGAGGTGTGTAGAAGGTCTTTTTTCTTATAGGTTTATTTTCCTTCTTTGGGAAACAGCTACATGGTCACTTAAAGCGGTAGTATACCGCTTTTTTTGACTTTTAACTACAACTAAGCCTACCTGTAGATACAATTAATATCTCCTAAACCTACACAGTTTAGGAGATATTTGCTTTGCATGCAGCCGCTGAAGCATGCGGCACATGCGCTCTGACGGTCCGGCGGACCTTCAGAGTTCCTTGCCGAGAATTGCCAGAAAATGACTCCCGCGCGCACGCGCGGGAGTGACGCCATTGCGGCTCCGGCCAATCACAGCGCCGGAGCCGCCAAACCCGGAAGAGACGCCGAGGGATCATGTCCGCTCCCACAGCGGTGTCCGGGGGTCCGTGTCGGGGCTTTGTTCTAAGGTAAGTGTTTCATAATGAGTTAGTATGCGATGCATACTAACTCATTATGCCTTTGTCTTGCAGGTTTTTTTTTTTTCCTTTGAGTTTACTACCGCTTTAAGGATATACAGTATTATTAAATATGTTAAAAATACAAAGTTTCCCCCTGCTGGCTGTTTATGAAAATACAAATTATATATGTGCATTTGTTCATAGTTACTGTACCTGACTAAAAATATATATTTTTAAATAATAAAAGAAAACCCATATAAAACCACTATATTCTCATTCTCATTATTATTATTGCATGAAGATAAAGAATATGTTTGTAAATTCCTGAAGCATATCCCTATTTCTTTTGTGCAGTTCACTTCCCTGAGCAGAGATCATGACAGGCACTGGAAAGAACATGAAAATTTAAAAGAATACTGAGACAATTCCAAAAATAAAGTGGTTATGTAAAAATATGCATTTTTCTTTTGAGTGAGCATGTATTTTTCAATGTATCCATGTACAGCCTTTAAGGCAGCCTTCAAATGCTGTAAATGCTAAACTCTGCTCCCTGGAAACTACCTGACAGGTCCTTCAGCTTATTTTTCCACACAGAATGGCTCTCTTGTACAACTTTTTTAGTACGTAGTTGACTTTCATATGGCCATAATATAGTATGTGTCATTATTAATGTTTTTTATACAGCATAGATGTTTTCAAGCTAATTAGTACAATTTTTATACTTAGTCTACCTACAATTCTCCAAACCTTAAAACATATTTTGATGTCGTAATTCTCAAATCTATCTTGCAATTTCGATATACAACGATGTCCATAAAGCGGTTCATTAGCGGTATTTAAAAAAATCAAATACAAGTCAGCAGCTATAAATACTTTACAGTAATAGGACACAAACCTATCCAGGGATCCAGCGCTGTCCTCACCCGGGCCAGCTACTGGGCAAACTTTGGGTCCAGGTTCCAGAATGCTTAGTTTGGGAAGCTAGCTGTGACTTCTTGCTGTGTTTTGTGAGTAGTTCCACAGCTTTCTGGGACCTGTGACATGTCCCAGAAGGTTGAGGAGGAAGGGTGAACTTCCACTAGGATTGCAGCAGCGATCCGACTGGAAGTAGGAATGGGTACCTGTCAAAAACAGGTACCTGCCCCCCCCCCGATTAAAAATAAAAACCAAAGTGCCAAAACCTATCAAGTAGGAGGCAGACAAGTGGAAATTCCCCTTTTGGGTGAACTTCTGCTTCAAGGATAGCATCAAGAAACATGCACTTATGAAAAACCCAATTTCTAGAAAATAAATCTTTCATTTTTTTGTGCTGAAACTTGTTGTCTTGGCTTAACATAAATAAATGGATTGTGTAATTTAAAACATCACATTGCCCAATGTTAGCATGAATAACAATAGAAAAGAATTAAGTAACTGCAGCAATAATGACCTCTGTACGTAGTTTACACATTTTCAGTTTTTTTTTTTACAAGTCATTACTGGAAATGGTATATTATTAGATTTCTGAACAGATTTAAAATTAGAAACACGTGCTGCAAGAGTCACACAGTGAGTTATTATGTCTTCATATGACTGAAGAAAGGCTTTTAGTTCCTAGGGTTAGATGGAACTGTGAATATTCATACTGGGCAATCTAGCTAACGTTTTTATATAGTTTTCATATTTTTTTCAATAGTGCTCCTAAAATGTATACAGAATATAAGTATATATATATATATATATATATATATATATATATATATATATATGTATATATATATACAGTGGGTACGGAAAGTATTCAGACCCCCTTAAATTTTTCACTCTTTATTATATTGCAGCCATTTGCTAAAATCATTTAAGTTCATTCTTCTTCCTCATGAATGTACACATAGCACCCCATACTGACAGAAAAACACAGAATTGTTGACATTGTTGCAGATTTATTAAAAAAGAAAAACTGAAATATCACATGGTCCTAAGTATTCAGACCCTTTGCTCAGAATTTAGTAGAAGCCCCCTTTTGATCTAATACAGCCAGGAGTCTTTTTGGGAAAGATGCAACAAGTCTTTCACACCTGGATTTGGGGATCCTCTGCCATTCCTCCTTGCAGATCCTCTCCAGTTCTGTCAGGTTGGATGGTAAACGTTGGTGGACAGCCATTTTTAGGTCTCTCCAGAGATGCTCAATTGGGTTTAAGTCAGGGCTCTGGCTGGGCCATTCAAGAACAGTCACGGAGTTGTTGTGAAGCCACTCCTTCGTTATTTTAGCCTTGTGCTTAGGGTCATTGTCTTGTTGGAAGGTAAACCTTCGGCCCAGTCTGAGGTCCAGAGCACTCTGGAGAAGGTTTTTGTCCAGGATATCCCTGTACTTGGCTGCATTCATCTTTCCCTCGATTGCAACCAGTCGTCCTGTCCCTGCAGCTGAAAAACACCCCCACAGCATGATGCTGCCACCACCATGCTTCACTGTTGGGACTGTATTGGACAGGTGATGAGCAGTGCCTGGTTTTCTCCACACATACCGCTTAGAATTAAGGCCAAAAAGTTCTATTTTGGTCTCATCAGACCAGAGAATCTTATTTCTCACCATCTTGGAGTCCTTCAGGTGCTTTTTAGCAAACTCCATGCGGGCTTTCATGTGTCTTACACTGAGGAGAGGCTTCTGTCGGGCCACTCTGCCATAAAGTCCCGACTGGTGGAGGGCTGCAGTGATGGTTGACTTTCTACAACTTTCTCCCATCTCCTGACTGCATCTCTGGAGCTCAGCCACAGTGATCTTTGGGTTCTTCTTTACCTCTCTCACCAAGGCTCTTCTCCCCTAATAGCTCAGTTTGGCCGGACGGCCAGCTCTAGGAAGGGTTCTGGTCGTCCCAAACGTCTTCCATTTGAGGATTATGGAGGCCACTGTGCTCTTAGGAACCTTAAGTGCAGCAGAAATCTTTTTGTAACCTTGGCCAGATCTGTGCCTTGCCACAATTCTGTCTCTGAGCTCTTCAGGCAGTTCCTTTGACCTCATGATTCTCATTTGCTCTGACATGCATTGTGATCTGGAAGGTCTTATATAGACAGGTGTGTGGCTTTCCTAATCAAGTCCAATCAGTATAATCAAACACAGCTGGACTCAAATGAAGGTGTAGAACCATCTCAAGGATGATCAGAAGAAATGGAAAGCACCTGAGTTAAATATATGAGTGTCACAGCAAAGGGTCTGAATACTTAGGACCATGTGATATTTCAGTTTTTCTTTTATAATAAATCTGCAACAATGTCAACAATTCTGTGTTTTTCCGTCAATATGGGGTGCTATGTGTACATTCATGAGGAAGAAGAATGAACTTAAATGATTTTAGCAAATGGCTGCAATATAACAAAGAGTGAAAAATTTAAGGGGGTCTGAATACTTTCCGTACCCACTGTATATAGTTGTACAATATTAAAACAAAAAGTAAAAAATTCACTTTTCCTAGCGCAGACTTAATAGTAGTTTTATCACAGTTTTAATGCATTGATCAGCTACTGCTATAAAAATAATCAAACATTTGTATATGAAAGAAACGTATATATATATATAATTCCACGCTCTGGATTTAGCTGCTGCCCCCACTACAATTAATCACCAAGGTGGTGTCTAAAAGGAGTGTGCTGAATGAAAGTGGGTGTTGGCACTGCTTTACAGTTTAATTAAAAATATTAAATATGTGCAAATGTCACCTTGTGTAAATAGTGTATGGTCCCCTATCTAAAAATGAGACCCTGTGCGAGTAAAATTCAATTACATGAATAATATTAAAAAAAAAAAGGTAGAAATTGATGAAAATTGTGCAAATGGTGCATGTGCAAAACAATCTTTATAATACAGTAGCTATGCGATGTGTTCATACATATGGCCAGTGTCAATCCAATATTAGTACTGTCCACACTGTAAAGGTGCAACTGCAATAATAAAATAATAAAAGGGACTATGTGCCAAATAACCTGAGTGCAAATAAATATTGTGCAAACAACAAATTGTGTGAAAAAAAATTAAAATCTCAAAATATACAGAAAAAACACTTAGCAGGGGATATCCTCTTACTCAAAATGTATAGTTCCTAAAAAAATACAGTTCATAAAGTTGTGCTAGGTGTCCTATTAAAGTCCACTATTCCGGAGAATTGCTGTTCATTGCAGTGCTTCAATAAAAACAGCTTCAGTAAAACCAACTATTCCAAGAAACACCCCGTTGTGCGATGGCTCCCAGTGCTCTCACTCGTGTCCCCCCCACTGGGTTAACACTCACCAGATAGCAGGCCCCTTTGCAGGGGTATTCAGCTTTGTGTGTATTGCCTTTAGGGGGGACTCCTCTCCCTTCTCCTCCAATCAATAACAGTATCTCTCCATGGACATGAAAAAGTAGTGCAGTATCATTAAGATAATTTTTATTGAATAAAATAGTTCACTTACATCTCAGATAAGACATTCAATCATGGATTCAGGTGATGTAGGAAGTCCAGGTTTTGCCGGTGCGTTAAACAGACAGGAACCAGAAGTTGCGCAATGACGCTAGACTCCGCTAGACACTAGACTTCCGAATAATCCTAATAAACATAGTATTCCTTCTAAAGTAGAAGTAAATGAGCTTTAAAATAAGCCATCGCTGACTTCTGCCTGACCATGACCATGTCCTCGTACAACTGATCTGCAGGCTATCCGGTAGCAGGGGGTTAAACAATATATTAGTAAGTAGGGGGCATGGTGAGGAGAGATAGAACTTCCAAAAACATTTATGCCATATTTCTAGGGTGAAAAGCATAGGTGCAAGGCACATACGTCTCAGGACCTGATCTACATGTAGTGCCTGAGACCATACCATAGAACACGGAAGAATCAGAAAAACGGAACCCCTCTCTATTTCCGACCACCTATTGGGGGCCACCAAAGAGGACAAGGAGGCCACCGCACGGAGGTGAGATGCTAAATAATATCTAACAATATCGGGAGCACCCAAACCCCCCCCCCCCCGCCGCCTCCTTGGAGAAAATCCCACTGAGCTAGCAATGCGGTGTGCCCTATTATTCAGAAAAAATTTAAGAAAGCCCCTCTGAAGAGTCTTAAGTTGGGACATAGGAATAGCAACCGGCAGGGTCTCAAAGAAGTAGAGTAGCTTAGGCTAAATTGACATTTTCAAAACATTGATCCTTCCCAGTAGAGACAGGGAATACCCTGTTCACTGATGCAAAGAGTGAAAAACCTCTCGGATCAAAGGGGTTTCAGCTGTAAGTTTTGAGGGACAGCTAGCTAGAAAGGCTGGATGGAGATTATTGTAAAGCTTTTTTAACAGCTACAATGAATATATTGCCGGGTGTCAAAGAATCACATGCACCACATCCCTTTATAGTCAAAATATTCAAAAATAGGGAAAAATTTGATTTTTTTTAGGTGCCAAGAAAAACCAGTTTATGTGGAAAAAGTGACAACATTTTATTGAGACAATTGATTTAAAAACAATTTTCCACATAAACAATCATAGCACAATAGTCATACGATTATGGTACACATGCAGTGACTACCACTCAGCCAGGCTTTGGTTAATTCAGGAGACTTTTGTGAGTACCGCATACATAATCGCTAAAGCCCCGTACACACGTACCGATGGTCGGCTTACAAATGTTCCTCTTTTCTCCCCGGGATGTCGGTGTCTGCTGAAAAGTGCAAAGACAGCACAAGGACAGCACAAGAATTTTGTCCGCCGACTGCAGAAGTGATGTCATGTAATGGTTAACTTTCCCTGTGTTTTCTATTTTCTGAGCATGCCCAGTCTTGCAAATCTGCGGTCTGTCGGCCGAATTGTGTACTGACAGGCGAACAATCGTCCGTTCTGGTGTCGGCATACAAATATTTTCATGTTTGCACGAAAGACTTTTGTCCGCGGATTGTGCGCAGACATCTGTCGGAGGCACCATACTAACACGCGTACAATCGGCAGATCCTTCGTCCACCGACGTTTGTATGCCGACGATCGGTACGTGTGTACGGGCCTTTACTGTGCAAATAATGTTTTTGGTGTACTACATATCAGGAGGATGGTCAAACGGAGATATCAGTGAAACCGCAGAGAGGGATATTAGATCCCCACTAATGTCAAAATTCCAAATCTGGGCCAAAGAGAAGCCTAACGAATAAGAGGAAGGAAAGGTAAGGGAGGGTTGCCAGAGGATAGCAAAGCAGATCAATTCTGAAGATATGTTATAAATTGAGGACTTCAATATATTACTATGTAACAGATAACTCTCCACCCTGATTTTCTGGTTAGCACCCTGGCATTCATAGGTTTCTCCTGGGCAGGCCAATGAGTGGGGAGGGAGCTGAAGCACAGCTGTGCTTGTTCTCCATACTGTGTGAAGGGGAGTGTGTCCCTTCCTTCCAATCAGAGCTCAGCTCTGTATGTGTGATTCCTGCTCCCTGTTTTTTGTATTTTTCTGAACGATCTACAGAAGAAATGGCTGCAGATACAACCAGCTACAACTTATGTAGGAGGATTTGTTTAATTTCTGTGTATTACCGCATGCTAGTCATTTCAATAGGTACATGCCAGGGTATACTACAATTCCAATACAAATGTACAACTGTTTTGGGAAACAGTTAATCTAGTGGGTTTAGTTTGCTTTAGGAAAAAACAAACTCAATGATGCAAAGAGGAAGAGTAATAAAGTCCCAAGAAAAATAAGTCCAATTGGGAAGAATATCTTATATGATGGCTGCAGCTCTTCCCGCAGATGATTGGATGATCTCTGTGCACTATAATAAACATAAAAGCAGAATGCACCACCATCTAAGTGTATCAGTTTATTAAAAACAGTATAAAAAATGGTAAAATACACTCACAAGAGTAGAGGAAAGACAGACTTATCATCAGTCTTTAATCACTAGCAGGGCTCAATTAAAAGCAGCCAAATTGCTGGCAGATGGAACCAGGAAGCAACTGTGTTGTGCAAGAGACATCTGGTTGAGGAGGGATGCAAGGCTTGAACAGTGTCCACCAGTGAGAGCCGTAATCACGCTGGAATGCAAGCCAGTGGCAGGTTCTGAACTGGAAGTGATGTCAGACATGATGGCGTCCATAGGATGTGGGTGGTAATATGTTTCGGAGCTCATCAATGCTCCTTTGTCAAACCATAAAGGGAAACAGGACGGCTGATACACTTAGATGGTGGCGTCTTTTTCTTTTTTGTTTAGTTTGCTTTAAATAGAGCTACTGCTTCACTTTAGGTACAATATTTGTTTTCTTTAAAGAATTCCTTATTGGAGGCAGGGCTGTGACATCACCACAGTGGTCAGTACACCCAGGAGAGCTTGTAAGAGACAGCAGAGGGAGGTGGGAGAAGCCATTGTCATATCGTTTGCCAAAAAGCCAATACATGTTTTCTGCCAAGTGAGTGCAACCCTTTATGTGCTGCCAAAAAATGTTTACATATTATATTATTGGGGCATTTTTGTTTACTGCATATCTTTCATGAGCAAACATTACTGCCGGGAAGTGGAAGAGAAGATCAAGTGTTTGAGAGGAGGAATCCAGAAGCTGCAGAGATCTGTAAAGCAGTCATAGACCTCACACACACTTGGAGGTCCATTTTAGAGGTAATAGCACACCTAAATAAACTTGCCTCCATTCCTTGTCTCCTTGCATCAAGTGTTAAGTGATCACAGGAAAGTGGAAAAGGTTAGTGGTTAGTGTTAGTGGTGAAGATCTGGAGTAGTTTTAAAAATTTTTCCTTTGGACATGGGACTTTATGTAAAAATGTTTTTTTTTATAATATGAAATTAATTTGGAAAATATTTTTTGGAGTTATTTGCAATTATGTGCACCATTAATATGTTTGCATAGAGTATGATAATTTTGTGGTAGTATTAGGCTCAATTACTTTATTTGAATAAGCGCTTCACTATATTGATTTATTAAATTGTTTCTTCTTTATATGCAGTTGCAAGTGGGTATTTACCACAATCACCCAATTACGATGTTAAATAGACCATCCTTTTAGATTCCAACTATCCCTTGTCTAGAAAGAAACAGAAGAGGGGCTGACTAGCTATCTGTTTTTAGCAGATAATTCAATAAGTGAACCTGACCTGATCGAAAAAGTACAGTGGGTACGGAAAGTATTCAGACCCCCTTAAATTTTTCACTCTTTGTTATATTGCAGCCATTTGCTAAAATCATTTAAGTTCATTCTTCTTCCTCATGAATGTACACACAGCTCCCCATATTGACGGAAAAACACAGAATTGTTGACATTGTTGCAGATTTATTAAAAAAGAAAAACTGAAATATCACATGGTCCTAAGTATTCAGACCCTTTGCTGTGACACTCATATATTTAACTCAGGTGCTTTCCATTTCTTCTGATCATCCTTGAGATGGTTCTACACCTTCATTTATGTCCAGCTGTGTTTGATTATACTGATTGGACTTGATTAGGAAAGCCACACACCTGTCTATATAAGACCTTCCAGATCACAATGCATGTCAGAGCAAATGAGAATCATGAGGTCAAAGGAACTGCCTGAAGAGCTCAGAGACAGAATTGTGGCAAGGCACAGATCTGGCCAAGGTTACAAAAAGATTTCTGCTGCACTTAAGGTTCCTAAGAGCACAGTGGCCTCCATAATCTTCAAATGGAAGACATTTGGGACGACCAGAACCCTTCCTAGAGCTGGCCGTCCGGAGTTTGCTAAAAAACACCTGAAGGACTCCAAGATGGTGAGAAATAAGATTCTCTGCTCTGATGAGACCAAAATAGAACTTTTTGGCCTTAATTCTAAGCGGTATGTGTGGAGAAAACCAGACACTGCTCATCACCTGTCCAATACAGTCCCAACAGTGAAGCATGGTGGTGGCAGCATCATGCTGTGGGGGTGTTTTTCAGCTGCAGGGACAGGACGACTGGTTGCAATCAAGGGAAAGATGAATGCGGCCAAGTACAGGGATATCCTGGACAAAAACCTTCTCCAGAGTGCTCTGGACCTCAGACTGGGCCGAAGGTTTACCTTCCAACAAGACAATGACCCTAAGCACACAGCTAAAATAACGAAGGAGTGGCTTCACAACAACTCTGTGACTGTTCTTAAATGGCCCAGTCAGAGCCCTGACTTAAACCCAATTGAGCATCTCTGGAGAGACCTAAAAATGGCTGTCCACCAACGTTTACCTGGAGAGGATCTGCAAGGAGGAATGGCAGAGGATCCCCAAATCCAGGTGTGAAAGACTTGTTGCATCTTTCCCAAAAAAACTCCTGGCTGTATTAGATCAAAAGGGGGCTTCTACTAAATACTGAGCAAAGGGTCTGGAAGGTCTTATATAGACAGGTGTGTGGCTTTCCTAATCAAGTCCAATCAGTATAATCAAACACAGCTGGACTCAAATGAAGGTGTAGAACCATCTCAAGGATGATCAGAAGAAATGGAAAGCACCTGAGTTAAATATATGAGTGTCACAGCAAAGGGTCTGAATACTTAGGACCATGTGATATTTCAGTTTTTCTTTTTTAATAAATCTGCAACAATGTCAACAATTCTGTGTTTTTCTGTCAGTATGGGGTGCTATGTGTACATTCATGAGGAAGAAGAATGAACCTAAATGATTTTAGCAAATGGCTGCAATATAACAAAGAGTGAAAAATTTAAGGGGGTCTGAATACTTTCTGTACCCACTGTATCTAATGAAAACCACTTGTGGTGTCCACAAATACTTGAGTTAGTTTTCAAACCATTTAATATGTCCCTGAGGCCTCAAACTCTAGTCCCAAGCTGCACACAAGGCTTTGAATTTTCCCTAAAACGGCTCTCTACCCTTTTTTACAGTAGGCTCCGTTCTCCTTTCTTCCAATGAAACCACATGTTTTTTTATACTGCTAAAATTCACTTGTTTTGGGTTTTCTGCTGTGGCATGTGCCTTATTGTGAATGATATAAAAAATAGAATTGAATCGGTTTCTGAAAAAAGTTAATTTTACCAAATATGGAAAGCAATGTCTTTGCCGCTATGCATTTGGCTAAACCTTGTTTTTTATTGCCAGAATGATCCCTCTACACACCAGAGGTGTAAACATCCAAGATACATTAAAGTTTATTGTAGAGATGTCAGTATGATTTATGACATGTTTTTCATAGTTCAGGATTTGACTAATAATATCCTGTGCCCTTTGAGATTGCAATGTTCAAAACCCTTTTTTAACTAACAATAGTTAAGAAATTAGCATGTTTTATTAGCTATAATGCTCTGGCACAGTTGCCATTATGCCAGTTCTGACAGTGGAGGGTCTCTTACCTGGCTGCAGATCACTTGCTCAGCTACCTGTGCCTTGTCTTTCTGATTTTTCTCTCTCTGAGCTGCTGGGGGAGGGGGGGGGTTAAAGGGACCTATACCTACATCTTAACTCTGATACACCTCTATCTGGCCCCTTTTTTTAATTGTATTGATTCTTGATTAGCTCATAATCTATTAGCAATCAAGACTCCTGTCTCTGTACACACTGAGAGCAGAGAAGAAGGCAGAGTTAGTGAATGCAGACCAGCACACTGCAAACACTAAAAAACAAAATTGTGGAAAGGAATACTGCCATACACTGCATCACCGCTGAGGAAAAGGGATGAGGTGCCAGTTTGGACTACAGTTTGCATGTTCTGAGGTTCAGGAAATGGCTGAGCTAAATTAGTGTTCGGCCCAGTCAGATCTACAGGAGCAGTGGGAAGTGAAACATTTAGCAGTGAAGGAGCCGCTTGAATATGTTTGGTTCTGTACTCTCAACTCCAAGAACAATCCCAGCCCCTCTGGCACACCTAGTACACAGTGTAAAAAATGCAAGTACGGTAATAAATAGACACATACTGTGGTGAACCAGAAAGTTTGTTTACTGGGAGACTTTCCAAAATCAACTAACAATAAAAGGGTAATCCAGTAGTAAGAGATAGCCAAAACTCAGATTTATAACAGTATAAATCAAGACTATATGCAAATTTCAAATGTGCTCAGGCATAAAGGGAAACAGGTCTGGCTTGATAACGGTCAGTCTAATTACCTATAATCCTGAAATCACAGACCTAGGCAATAAACACATGATGCAATAGGCAACAATGTAAATTATCAACTCTAGGATTAACGTTAGAGTTCCTCTTTAGTGAATATTACTAGGACGACTCAATCACTGATAACTGAAGGAGAAACAGGAAGATCCTCACAATGGAGATATCCAGTATCTTCAGCTAGCCTGGCGTTGGTGCATTTGGTGTCCTGTTTGACAGGATGTGCAAAATGTATTTTAAGGTATCCTGGCAGACAAAAGTTATGGTGTTGTATGCTGGCAGTATCCTGGCAGGTAAGACGGATACTATGACTGCTCAACAGGGTGTAAGTGTTTCTACAGGTGTAGTCACAGGTAAGGCAACGTGGCCTTCCTGCATTGTCTTTAGGGTGGGCAAGTGCCCGCTCACCAATCCTGCGACCAAGGGATCAAGTAAGTTATTCCGGCATATAGGTTCTTCAGAAGGCCTGACCAGCTACCTTGTAACTGGAATGGCTCACGTCTTCAGGAACGCCTAGAGATGCACCTGGGGTCCCTATCTGGTGGGATGTCCATCAACCTCCAATTCCTGGAGCTGTGGCAGGATCAGCACACTGACCTCTGGAGCTGTGGCAGACAAGTCACCCTGATGAGTAACAGCAGCTCCTCAGGTCACATCCGTCTTCCCCTCTCGCTTCATGGTGGTCTCCCAGCTCCCAGGCAGTAAGATTCCTCCCTTTGTGTTAGAGCATGCTGTAGTTCCCTCCCTTGGGATTCCTATGGGGCTGCCTGTGATGGGGGCTACATATCCCAAGTTGCTTTGCTACTCCTGCTGCCCTGGGTTCATTGGCTTCTCCTCCTCCTGTCAATGAAGATGCAGGGGAGGGAGCAAAATGGGTGGCTGTGTCCTTGCGAGCACTGCTCGCATAATGCAGTGAAGGAGAGAGGGAGGGGGGAGAATTCCCCGCAGGAGCTGACAGCTCACTCTGAGATTGTTAGTGTTCGTGATTGGTGGTGGCCGGTGGGAGGTGCAGAGCCGTGGGTGACAGAGCGGCCCCCACTAAAATGTCCCAGCTTCCTCTGAGGCTAGTTGTTAGGAAGTCGGCAGCTGGAGGTGTCCTAACAACCAATACTCTTCTAGCTTGGCCCATTCTGTTGTCAGATTGAGAATCCTTGCTGATAGTGGAATGTTAACAGACAGGAAGAAATTGCTCCTAATATTCATACCAGACCCTTCAGTTCTAGTATAGATTTTTTTAGAGGAACCCTACAAAAAACAGCATGCGGTTCCCCAATATTCATATTAGTCCCTTCTGGTCTAGTTTGGAAGTCATGAAGGAACCCCACAGAAAGAAAAACAAGAAAGAAAGGATGATGTTTCCTCTAAAAAAACATACCAGAGCCTTACCCAAGCATGCACCCTGGCTGGCCTGGAAAGGAAGGGGGACAAGCATGAGCTCCCCTCCTGAACCATACCAGGCCACATGCCCTCAACATGGCAGGGTCCCTGCAAACCACCTGGCTCACATGTTGTTGAAGACAATGGCCTTTTCCCCACAACCCTAGTCTGGTGATTATGGGGGTTTGTGGATTGGAAGACAAACAATTTGGAAGATGCAAATAGTTTGCATTTCACTCCAGGTGGAATTGAGCTACACTCTCCCACAATCACATCTCAATTGTATTGTGCCAGCAACAGGAATGCTGCACACCAAGCTGCATAATAATATTCTTACTTTATTAAAATATTCAGCAGTATGGGTTCTATTCTAACATGTTTCCTGCAATGTCCCACATTGTCCCACATCATCAATCATGACGTCCAACAATGAAGATCCACATCAATCACAATGAGTGATGTTCAATGCCTACAAAACAATTCTGCTGACATGATGCACTTCTGTCCCTTATTTCAGCCAAACGACATTTCTGCTAAAATAAGTAAAGAAAGGGGAGGAGTCTCCCATGTGACATCACTGACCAAATATGAGCATATTTGGCCATTGACATCATGGAAATCCCTCTGTTCATCGCGATTGACATGATTCTTCCCTGAACGACTTGATTGATGATGGATTTACATTTTGGGACTTTTTGAACTAGTTGGCTTGAAAGGATTTTTCGAAAAAAGTATTAGTGTATTAACTGTTTATTGTTTGTGAATAAGTGGAGGTACTATGTATTTTTTAGTAGGAAGGGTAAGGGTCTGTTATAGATGAGGGAAATTCACAGCCAGCCACTTTACTTACATACAGAAAATAAGAAGCTGGGAGCTGTTATTCATTCCAGCATTTTAGATGGCATGTGTAAATGTTATTTTTGCTGTAATATCTTGTATACTGACACTTCACAGGCAGGTTAAGGGCATCCTCCAGGCATGTTATTTAAAGTATTTTCACTTTTTTTTACTGTTTCACATAAAGCATTTTTAAAACTGCTGATCTCCACCAAACTGAATCCTAAAACATGTGTACATAGTATTAGTATATGTTCCCCATGGCAGTGCATACCCCCCGTCCCTCCCCATGTCAGTTAATTGACAATTATTTGCCTATTGGCCTAAAAAATGTCCATTCATTTTTTTTGGCCCTACTGAAGTGAGTGGGGTTCAGATTTGGCACCAGGTGAAATATCTAGACCACAAATTTAAAAAAAAGACAAAATAAAACAAAAACAAAGGAGGAGGCATCATCAGGATGCAGCATGTAGAATGGAGGGCTACATTACAGCCCCTGACATCAGTATCGTAACTACAATACATCTATCAGATGCTTCCTACCAGGAGTTTGCTGCTCATTACAGAATCTTAGCTTCCAACAATTTAAAAAGAAAAAAAAATAATCTGTTCAATTGTAATATCGAAGA
This sequence comes from Pelophylax lessonae, assembly GCF_965119305.1. Taxonomy (NCBI): domain Eukaryota; kingdom Metazoa; phylum Chordata; class Amphibia; order Anura; family Ranidae; genus Pelophylax; species Pelophylax lessonae. The sequence goes on from NC_138772.1 coordinate 360,671,956, forward strand.
GCCTGTGCGTCATTTCAATGTGATAGTTTATTCTACAAATATCAATAATACGTAATATCATATTCTTCACTGGTTTGGGGAAATTAGGCCTGTTCTGTTGCACAATACAGGAGCATGCAAATTATTTTAGAGCAATCTGTTCAACAAATTAGAAAATACTGGTTATCATATTCTCCATTGGTTAGCTAGGCTATTACTTTTTTCTTTTGTAGAATATAAGCCACAGTAACATAAGCGTGTTATACAGTACATCACCAATATTTGGAGTCTCATTGTGGTGTGTTACAACCGTAAAATAGATTGGGAGCCTTTGAATTGCTGCTCATTCACAAAAGTGAGCAATCTATTTAACCGTGCAATGTGTGAAAGACGAGAAGTAAATATACATCATTGTAGATTATTAAAATTACTTTGAATCTTGTTTAGCTGCAGGAAATGATCAGTGCAATGATTTGCATTTAGAGACCTGTACTTGGACACCTAGGTATGTGTTGGAAGGTTACAGTATGTCATCCTTCCATGTCACTGGCCAGATCTTCCCTTTTAAAGGTTATCTTTCACCCAGAGTCAGGCTGAGAGACTCCAACTTTGTGTGCTGTGGTGATGGTAGTGGTGGGGGTGGGGGGGGGGCTCTCCTGCCCCGACATCTTCCCAGCCATCTATTAAATTGCGCAGGATGTCAAAGTAAAGTTCTGGAAGCAGGGCATGCCGTTATGACCAGCTGATTTAGACCACATCACCTATGACAGCTTGGGGTTGTTAATCCTAGTATAGTCTGAATCTGTCATAATTGAAACTGCCGGCTAGTAGGCAGATGTCAGGCTGCAGTATACCCCCTGAACTGAAGATGGCACTATGCCACTTCTTCAGGTGGATGACCATCTTGGGAAGGCTGGCATCTCCTATTGGCTGCAGAGTGAGATTTGGATTGCTATCTTGACACAGAAGTGCTTGAAAAGCAAACAAAGCATTGGTGTGCCTATCATGTAGGAGAAGGTCAGGGACAAAGCCCCACTGGTTAGTAAAAGAGTAGGAGCTTTGATAGCAAGAAATCCCTGACAAGGAGGGAAAGAGTAGGTTTCCATTTACAGGATGTCTTCTCTGTCAGATTCCTGGATCTGTCTCCCACCAGCAGCCAAAAAACTGCAAGAACTTTGGGGATCGCAGGGTGACCCAATAATAATAATCTTATACCTCCAAAAAGAGAAAGTGCTCCTCAGGCATTCTGTGGTTTGTAAGCTCATTCTATATCATTACATTACCTTTATTGTCTGAAGAAGTTTATGATCTGCAACATTTATAGAGCAATTGCTATAAACTGGCCTATTTTTGTGATCGCTTAATTCCTTTAATATAAACAATGCTGAACTCTGCAAAAAAAAAAAAAAAAAACCCTTAGTGCATACTCCTTGCACAAAACACTAAACAGTTATTAGATTTGTAAAATTCCTAACCATTGAAGAGAAATGTCTAACTCAATTTTTAAAAGATGCAGCATCTGCCAAAGAGGAGGTGTTTCAGCAGGGATTACATCATATCCTCTCCCGTCTCTCTACACTATACTCAGACTACACTTCCCATCATTCCTTGTGAACTGCAGTGAATGTGGGAGGGTACACTAGGCCTGTATATGTTAAATGTGAACAAGCCCACTTCAACATAAACCACACCTTCTCATTCTGCTGCCACACTACTCAGTAGCACACAGCAGGATAGGTAGGTTAATCACTTGCCGACCAGCCACCGCACATTTACTGCATCAGGTCATCTTCATCGCGCGAAACTATGTACCTGTACGTCATTACGTGAAATAGCCAGTGGGGGCAGGCGCTGATTGGCCAGAGGGGGAGCCAATCAGCGGGTCCGCCGGCCACCCGCGATCATTCACATAGAGACAGAATGGCAGTCTGACTATGTAAACATGGCAAACTGCCGTTCTGTCACAGATGAACACAGGGATCCTGTGTTCCTGCTATTTTTATCTAGTGCGTCCATCCCACACACAGTTAGCAAGCACCCCCTAGGGACACACTGAGCCCTTTGGTCGCCCCTGGTGTTAACCCCTTCCCTGCCAGTGTCATTAGTACAGTAACAATGCATATTTTTAGCACTGCTTACTGTAGTAATGTCACTGGTCTCCTGAAAAGTGTCAGTTAGGTGTCCGATCTGTTCGCCTCAATGCCGCAGTCCCGCTACAAATAGCTGATCGCTGCCATTAGTATTGAAAAATAAATAAAAACGCCATAAATAAGTCCCCTAGTTTGTAAATGTGATAACTTTTGCACAAAACCAATCAATATACACTTATTGGGATTTTTTTTTTTACGAAAAATATGTGGCAGAATACATATTGGCCTAAAATGATGAAAAAAATTATTTTTTCAATTTTTTTATATTGGCTGTGTTTTATAGCCAGAAGTAAAAAAACGGAAAATTTATATCAATACTTACCGTAATTTTCCTTTCCTGATGGACTCCATGGCAGCACACGTATGGGTAGGCTCCGCCTCCTCTCCTACCCTATAGGACCCCACTCCCATAAATCTTTGCTCCATACCAGGAGCCGTGTTCCATAACTAGAACTACTCCAGCAGATGGGAGGGGACTCCTGCTGCCATGGAGTCCATCAGGAAAGGAAAATTACGGTAAGTATTGATATAAATTTTCCGTTTTCCTGACAGACTCCATGGCAGCACACGTATGGGAAATAACTAGCCATACACACCCGGGCGGGTAACTGCTGGTTTAACAGAAAAAGGTTTAATTTGCACCGTCAACAGACAAGACTTTTAAACCAAAGTTGACCGAAGATAAAGAAGCCGGTTCAACACAGTAATGCGACATAAAGGTATGAATTGATGACCAAGAAGCCGCTCTGCAAATCACGTCAGGAGCTACATGAAGAGAAGCTGCCCATGACGTAGAGATCCCTCTAGTGAAATGAGCTGTCACCACCTCTGGAGGAGCCAGTCCCTTGGCTTTATATGCCCACTGGATGGTCTGAACTATCCAACTTGCTATAGATCTTGAGGAAGCTTGTTTGCCCTTGTTTTTTCCACAGATGAGGACAAAAAGATGGTCTGACTGGCGGAAAGGAGCTGTAGTCTCCAGATATAGCCGAAGAGTTTCCCCCACGTCCAAAGGATGGACAGAATTTTCATCTTGAGATTTGAACGTGGGTAGGACAATTTCCTGGTTGACATGGAATACCGACATTACTTTCGGATTGGAGCCAAGCATCGGAACCAATACTACCCGATCAGGGAAAAACGTAAGGAATGGTTCCTTGTAACCCAAGGCACCGAGTACAGAAACCCGTTTGGCCGAAGTAATAGCCACCAGAAAGGCTGTTTTCATGGAGATGTTTTTAAGGAAGAATGGATCCTTCTGATTCAAGGTGAGTGAGGAAAGAAACTCCAAGACCGTAGGAAGATCCCACTTAGGGAACCTGGGCTTTCTAGGAGGTCTTAACCTAGTAGCGCCTCTGAAGAACTGGCGAACCAGGGAGTGTTTCGCCCATGCAGTCCCAGTGAAGGCCGAAATGGCTGAAATTTGGACCCGAAGGGAGCTTACTGCCAATGACAGGTCCAGACCGGACTGGAGGAAGCCCAAAATATCCTGGATTCCTGGGTCAGAGACAGAGCTAGATCTGCTATCCACATAATCCTTAAACTTGGACCAGATTTTTTCATAGACCTTGTTCGTGCCGGGTCTTCTGGCACTCATCATTGTAGCGATTGCCTCGTTTGGACAACCGAGCGCTTTCAATCTTTCCCTCTCAACAGCCATGCCATGAGATGAAGCTGTGCTGGGCAAGGGTGAAGAATAGGCCCTTGGGACAGAAGGTCCGGCCTGACTGGCAGAGGTATCGGGTCCCGACAGCTCAGCTGGAGCAACAGAGGAAACCACGGTCTCTTTGGCCAGAAGGGAAGAATCGCTATGATCTGCACTCTCTCTGTCCTGAGTCTGTGAAGAAACTTGAAGATGACTGGCACTGGAGGAAACGCATAGGCCGTTTGAAAATTCCAATGATCCGTCAGGGCGTCTACCCCGTAGGCCTGGGGATAACGCCACCTCGTGTAGAATCTCTCCAGTTTGGCATTGCTTGGAGATGCGAACAGATCTACCTCTGGATGGTAACCTAGAGACATGACCCATATGAAGGTCTCTGGATGGAGTGACCACTCGTTGTTGTCCAGAGCAGACCTCGAGAGGAAGTCTGCCTGGACGTTCTGGGCACCCGGAAGATAGGCGGCTGACAAGTTGGACAGATGTCTTTGAGCCCAATCCATAATAGGTTTCACTTCTTTCAGAAGAGAAGGACTGCGGGTGCCCCCTTGTCTCTTGATGTAGGCGACGGCTGTCGTATTGTCCAGTCTTAGGAGGACCGAGGCATCGGTCGCCAGATGCTGAAAGGCCTGGAGAGCACAGAACGCTGCCCGAAGCTCCAGCACATTCGAGACCACCCCGTATGTAGGGAAGTCCCATCTGCCCTGGGCCACCTCCGACAGGCAATGCGCTCCCCATCCCGTCCTGCTGGCGTCCGAGGTCATGACCAACCAGGACGCTGGAACGATTGAATGGCAGTTTAAAAGATTCTTTCGCTGAAGCCACCAGGTTAAGCTGTCCTTCATGGACGTAGTTATCCGAATGAGGACTTCTGGATTCTCGAAATTCCATTGTTGGAGGAATCCCATCTGAAAGGGCCTCATCTTCCACTGTGCCCACTTCACCATGGGAGCCGTGGAAATCATGGTCCCAATTATCTTCATGCACTGGGATGCCCGGAGATGAGAGGCTGATAATGCCGGACGAATCCTGTTGCGAATTGTCGGAATCTTCTCTAATGGAAGGGAGATAGTGCCTCTGGAAGTGTTGAAGAGGGCCCCTAGGAAGACCAACGACTTCGTGGGTTCCAGATGACTTTTTTCCAAATTCAGGAGCCACCCGAACTCTTGAAGGGTGGAAATTACTTGAGATCTGTGAAGCAGAATTTGATCCTGATGTTCTGACAGAAGGAGCAAGTCGTCCAAGTAATGGTAAAGACGAATCCCTTTTGCTCTGATCAGGGCTACTACAGCCAGTAAGATTTTGGAAAAGATTCGAGGTGATGTGGTAAGCCCGAAAGGGAGACAGGTAAATGGAAGATGCACCTGACCCACTGCGAATCGGAGAAATTTTTGCATTTCTGCTGCGACTGGGACGTGAAAGTAGGCATCTTTCAAGTCTATGGATATCATCCAATCCTCTGGCTGTACCACTTGCCGAATTGTAAAAAGTGTTTCCATCCTGAACCTCTCTTTCTTGATGAAGGTGTTTAGGTGTGTTAGGTCTATAACCGGCCTCCAAGAGCCGCTTTTCTTCAAGACCATGAAGAGCGGAGAGTAGATGCCTTGGAACCGTTCCTCGGTTGGGACAGGCACTGCTGCACCCTGGGCAACCAGGGATTCTACATATGTAAGAAGAGTTGACTTCTTCTCTTCTGAACGGGGTAAGGCCGTAGGAATGAAGCGAAGAATGGGGCTTCTGTCGAAAATCCACACATGTCCGTGTGATACGGTTCTGACGGCCCATTGATCTTCGATCGAGGCTGCCCAGACGTGCGCAAACTGAAGCAAGCGTGCGCCTACCCGCACCGTCTGGACAGGTTCGATGTCAAAAAGACTTCGTCGCCTCTCGGCTTGCTGAAGATTTTCCTTTGGAGAACTTCTGCCCTGTAGACTGAGGGCGCTTCCAGTTCTTCCTGAACTCACGACCGGGCCTGTAAAAACGGGCCTCTCTGGCACGATCAGGATTTTGTCTGTTTTGAGGTCTTCTCTGATCTATCAACCGGCGATCCTGGGGAAGGAAACCAGATTTACCACCAGTGGCACGGGTAATAGCACTGTCCAGTTTATTACCAAAGAGGGAGGAACCCTCAAAGGGAATTTTGCACCAGGCCTGCTTAGAGGCAGGGTCGGCCAACCAGGGGCGCAACCACAAGGCGCGTTTGGCCGTGACAGATGACAGCATGACCCGCGCCGCCAAGCGGATTATATCAATGGATGCCTCACCCAAGAAAGCCGTTGCCAGTCTCAACTCCTGAATGGCTGAACTCCTGGCCACCTCTTCGGAGACACTCTGAAGTGTAGCCTCCACGCTGTCTACCCAGGCTTCCATTGCCTTGGATGTGGCTGCCAAAGCCAGAGCCGGCTTACACGCCATACCTGCGGAGAGATAAATCTTCTTAAGATCTGTGTCAATCCGCCTGTCAAGAGCGTCTTTGAATGAGACTGAGTCTTCCAATGGTAAGGTTACGTGTTTCACCAACCTCATCAAGGCCGCATCCACCGTGGGAGCGGAGTCTAGATGTTTCACCTTATCATCCTTAAAGGGATACATTCTGGAGACCTTAGATGACAAAGAGTTTCTCTTTTCAACTCCCTGCCACTCGTCTGTAATAATTTCTCCCAATTCCCCTGGGAGGGGAAAATGGGAACGCTCTTTTTTGAGATGTTTGAAGTATTTCTTCTGTTTAGCTGGGGACTCAGCTGGATCTTCCCATTTTAATGCCTCCTTAACCGCCTTAACTAGCGGTGGGACCATAGCAAGTTCAAAACCTACATTCTGGTCTGCCAAATCATCTTCACTGTCTGTAGAATCTTCTGACAGACGACTTGGTTGTGAGGTACCTGGCTCCACTTCATCCCTTAGGAGGAAACCAGGAGCCTCTGAAGAGTGACCCGAAAGCCTGCTCGAATCCCAATCTCTAAGGGATTCTTTTACAATCCGCCTGACCATAGCCTCCACTGGTTGTGCAGTGTCTTGCTTTTCCCTCAAAACCCTGGAATAACAGGTATCACATAGGGATCTATCCTCAGGGATATGGGCTCGACAGCCCCAGCATGATTTCCCTGAACTGCGGTCAGAATGGCGGGATTGCCGCGGAGCGACTGAACTGGAAGTGTGCTCATGTCGTTTAGACCTGGAGCTAGACCTATGACCAGACTTTGATGAAGAATGCCGATGGGCTGAAGGAGAACGATCCTTTGATCCAGAAATAGGGCGTTGGTCAGACCTAAAAGGGCTAAATAGGGAAAGAAAAACACACTTAGGCTCCATTCCACCAGCCAACGCAAGCAGGTAAGGGTTAAGAAAAACTAGCTCACCTGTTGCGCAGGGACTGGCCACCGGGGGGTGGTGAAGCATCCATTTGCAGATAGAAGCAAAAGCCTGCACAGGAAGAAAGTAAGCATACATGTACTGACTTTCGTCTCCACACCAACCCTTTTACCCCAAATGGCACCTGGATCAAAGCATGACTCACCGCTGAAGAGCAGAGAAACAGCACGGGGAAGCCACCGCAACGCCCGCAGACATCCCATTGTAAACAGGAATGACAGCTGCTTAAATCTCCCGGGCGCCGCAAAGCCACGCCCCAAACGACGCAATATCGTCATAGGAGATCGGGAGCGATGCGCGCGCATGCGCAGACGATACCAGGGCCAAGCCTCATCCTGGACAACCAATTGAAGGTCCAGCGAGGCAGGGGGAGGAGCCTAAGCGACGATCTGGAACGCAGGAGCGCTCCACCGCACAAACAGGAAATGCAATGAAACCAAAAGAAAGTTTTATACTTTACCACCATGACGATAAACGAACAGTCTCAGGCCTGGATGAATTCATGCGTGTGTGACAGGGCACCAGGGCCTATCCGCTCAATAGCAAGGACGTATTGGCCATCAATGCAGCCCACCTCTCATTCAGGATTTACGGCCTCTTCAGCATTTTAAAATAATATTGCCCGGGTCCACCCGATAAATATCGAGATTGCTGGACATAAAACAGGAGGCATCCGACATCAACAAGGTCCACACGCCACCAGCTCGCCTGAAACCGATAGACGTCCTATAAGGTAAGACTTCCTTCTCGCAGGAGGAGGACGAAAAAGGAACACGGCTCCTGGTATGGAGCAAAGATTTATGGGAGTGGGGTCCTATAGGGTAGGAGAGGAGGCGGAGCCTACCCATACGTGTGCTGCCATGGAGTCTGTCAGGAAATATTGTTTTTTCTTTTTTTTTTCAGAACCGTTGCTCTTTTTTTGTTTATAGCGCAAACAATAAAAAACGCAGAGGTGATTAAATACCACCAAAAGAAAGCTCTACAGTATTTGTGGGGAAAAAAAGGACACCAATAGTATTTGGGTACAGCGTCGCACGACCGCGCAATTGTCAGTTAAAGTAACGCAGTGCCGTATTGAAAAAAATGGCCTGGTCATGAGGGAGGTAAAACCTTCCAGTCCAAAGGTGGTTAAAGCAGTGGCGGCCCGTGCATAGGGGGCGCCAGGGCGCCGCCCCCCCCCCCCAAAAAAAAAGGAAAAAAAAAAGACAAAAAGAACAATAAAGTTATGAAAAAAAAAATCGGTTCGCCGGCCTATGTGGTGGCTAAAGGGGGGGGGGGGGGGTGGGGTTTACGACCCAGAAGAGGCGCCGATTGGCTGCCTTCTGGGGGCGTAACCTGGGCGCAGGAAAGAGCGCTTGGCCACCCCCACCTTCGTGATATCCTGGCTGTGATTGGTCCAGTCTCCAGCCTGGACCAATCATCATCATCCAGGACATCCGATCGCTGACGTCACAATGGGGGCGGTGCCGGAGCGTGCGTCAGTCACTCACCGTCACCGCCGCTCACCTTCCCGCCGCCGCAGGAGAGGAGAGGCCGTCCGCCAGTTCCCGCCACAGAGAAGAGGAGAGGCCGAGACGAGGGAGAAGCCGCTCACCTTCCTGCCGCCACAGAAGAGGACGAAGTATCGAGGAGGGGAGAAGCCGCCGCTGGGAGCCGAGCCGCCGCCAGGTAAGTGCATTGGATTGAAGGGAGCACGCACGCTGGTCTCTGCATTGATTGAGGGACAATGCTGTGGGCACTCTGCAATCATTGGGGTACAATGCTGTGGCACTCTGCAATCATTGGGATACAATGCTGTGGGCACTCTGCAATCATTGGGGTACAATGCTGTGGGCACTCTGCAATCATTGGGGTACAATGCTCTGGGCACTCTGCAATCATTGGGGTACAATGCTGTGGGCACTCTGCAATCATTGGGGTACAATGCTCTGGGCACTCTGCAATCATTGGGGTACAATGCTGTGGGCACTCTGCAATCATTGGGGTACAATGCTGTGGCACTCTGCAATCATTGGGGTACAATGCTGTGGGCACTCTGCAATCATTGGGGTACAATGCTGTGGGCACTCTGAAATCATTGGGGTACAATGCTGTGGCACTCTGCAATCATTGGGGACAATGCTGTGGCACTCTGCAATCATTGGGGTACAATGCTGTGGCACTCTGCAATCATTGGGGTACAATGCTGTAGGCACTTTGCAATCATTGGGGTACAATTCTGTGGCACTCTGCAATCATTGGGGTACAATGCTGTGGGAACTCTGCAATCACTGGGGTACAATGCTGTGGCACTCTGCAATCATTGGGGGACAATGCTGTGGGCACTCTGCAATCATTGGGGGACAATGTTGTGGCACTCTGCAATCATTGGGGGACAATGCTGTGGCACTCTGCAATCATTGGGGTACAATGCTGTGGGAACTCTGCAATCATTGGGGTACAATGCTGTGGCACTCTGCAATCATTGGGGGACAATGCTGTGGGCACTCTGCAATCATTGGGGGACAATGCTGTGGCACTCTGCAATCATTGGGGTACAATGCTGTGGCGCTCTGCAGTGAGTGGGGACAATGCTGTGGTGCTCTGCAGTGATTGGGGACAATGCTGTGGCATTGAAAGGGGCTCGCACGCTGAACTCTGCATTGATGGGGGCACGGAACAGTGTTCATTGCATTCAAGGGGGCACAGCACAGTTGCATTGAAGGGGGCACACACGCTGAACTCTGCATTGTGGGGGCACAGCACAGTGTTCATTGCATTGAAGGGGGCACAGAACAGTGTTTATTGCATTGAAGGGGGCACAGCACAGTGTTCATTGCATTGAAGGGGGCACAGCACAATGTTCATTGCATTGAAGGGGGCACGCACGCTGATCTCTGCATTAAAGGGGGCACGCACGCTGGTCTCTGCATTGAAAGGGGGTATGTACGCTGGTCTCTGCATTGAAAGGGGGCATGTACGCTGGTCAATGCATTGAAAGGGGACATGTACGCTGGTCTCTGCATTGAAAGGGGGGCATATACCATCTCCTGTACCATGACCTGTGACATGCCTATACCATACCTGTGCCATGCCTATACCATATCTGTGCCATGCCTATACCATATCTGTGCCATGCCTATACCATCTCCTGTACCATCACCTGTGCCATGCCTGTACCATCACCTATGCCATGCCTTTACCATCACCTGTGCCATGCCTGTACCATGACTTCAATATCACGCAATTTTTTACTGTGTTTTTTGACGCGAAGCAATACCTATTACATTTTTCTTTTTGCGCCCTCCCCCCAAAAAAAATTTTGAGCACCAGCCGCCACTGGGTTAAAGCCCTATGAATGCAAAGCATGCTTGTGCTGCTATCGTCACATGTGATCTCTCCCCCCTCCAGCCACAACGGGTGATAAATGTATTGCCCTTACTTGCTTAATGTTACTGAACTGTAGACACATGCCCACAACTATATAGTATATTAAACCCACTGTACTCTGCTGGAATTCAGTATTATAAATATTGCTCCTCCTGCTATAGCTTTGAGATCTTTCTAACAGCAATCAGTGCTTGCATAGTGTTTATGAGAATGTCCCTAGTCGCAACACAGAAAGAAAGAGCCAGGACATGGTGCTTTACATCAGCATGTGGCACAAGTAAATGTCGACATGAGAAAAAAAAAGTGCAGCACTTACTAATCGATAACATAATAATGGTGGAACCCTCTGATGTATGGAAATCTCAATAAACTGCAATATTACCACTATACCGGTCTCTGTGATATTTGTGATATGTAACGTCCCATATAATACACATCTAAATGAAAATAAGACATAAAAATGAAACTTTGCAGGGATGGCGGAAATCCCTCCTACATATATTTGGCAGTGGACGGTGTCAGAAGGGCAGTGGACAATGTCAGTAAAGTATCACTGCAGCCTCATCAGTGCCCGTGCCCATCAGTGTAGCTTAGTTATCAGTGACCATAAGTGTAGCCTCATCAGTGCAGCTTATCAGTGCTCAAAAAGTGCAGCCTCATCAGTGCCCATCAGTCCAGCCCCATCAGTGCCCATCAGAGCAGCTTATTAGTGCTCATAAGTGCAGCTTCATCATTGCCCATCAGTGCAGTTTATTAGTGCCCATCAGTGCAGCATAGCAGTGCTGCCTTATCAGTGCAGCCTCACCAGTGCCCATCAGTGCAGCTTATTAATGCACATAAGTGCAGCTTCATCAGTGCAGCTTATCAGTGCCCATAAGTGTAGCCTCATAAGTGCCTATAAGTGCAGCCTCATTAGTGCCCATCAGTGTAGCCGCATCAGTGCACAGCAGTGCAGCTTAGCAGTGTCCATAAGTGCAGCCTCATCAGTGCCCATCAGTGCAGCCTATTAGTGCCCATCAGTGAAGCCTTATCTGTGCAGTCTCATCAGTGCCCATCAGTGCAGCTTATCAGTGCCCATCAATGCAGTTTATCAGTGCCCATCAGTTCAACATATCGGTGCTGCCTTATCAGTGCAGCCTCATCAGTGCCCATCAGTGCAGCTTATCAGTGACCATATGTGTAGCCTCATCAGTGCCTATAAGTGCAGCCTCATTAGTGCCCATCAGTGTAGCCTTATCAGTGCATATCAGTGCAGCTTAGCAGTGCCCCTACGTGTAGCCTTATCAGTGCCCATCAGTACAGCCTCCTCAGTGCCCATAAGTGCAGTTTATTAGTGCCCATCAGTGCAGCTTATCAGTCCCCCTAAGTGCAGCCTGATCAGTGCCCATTCAGCTTATCAGTGCCCATAAGTGCAGCTTATAAGTGCCCAAAAGTGTACTCTCATCAGTGCCCATAAGTGCAGCCTCCTCAGTGTCCATCAGTGTAGCTTCATCAGTGCAGCTGATCAGTGCCCATTCAGCTTATCAGTGCAGCTTATAAGTGCCCATAAGTGTACCCTCATCAGTACCCATAAGTGCAGCTTCATCATTGTCCATCAGTGCAGTGTATCCATGCCCATCAGTGCAGCATATACGTGCTGCCTTATCAGTGCAGCTTATCAATGCACATAAGTGCAGCCTCATCAGTGCAGTTTATCAGTGCCCATAAGTGTAGCCTCATCAGTGCCTATAAGTGCAGCCTTATTAGTGCCCATCAGTGTAGCTTCATCAGTGCCCAGAAGTGCAGCTTAGCAGTGTCCATAAGTGCAGCCTCATCAGTGCCCATCAGTGTAGCCTATTAGTGCCCATCAGTGCAGCCTTATCTGTGCAGTCTGATCAGTGCCCATCAGAGCAGCTTCTCAGTGCCCATCAGTTCCGCATATCAGTGCAGCCTCATCAGTGCATGTCAGTGCAGCTTATCAGTGCAGCTTATCAGTGTCCATATATATAGCCTCATCAGTGCCTATAAGTGCAGCCTCATTAGTGTCCATCAGTGTAGCCTCATCAGTGCACATCAGTGCAGCTTAGCAGTGCCCATAAGTGTAGCCTCATCAGTGCCCATCAGTACAGCCTCCAGTGCCCATCAGTGCAGCTTATCAGTGCCCTAAGTGCAGCCTGACCAGTGTCCATTCAGCTTATCAGTGCCCATAAATGCAGTTTATAAGTGCCATAAGTGTACCCTCATCAGTGCCCATAAGTGCAGCCTCCTCAGTGTCCATCAGTGTAGCTTCAGCAGTGCCCATCAGTGCAGCTTAGCAGTGATAAGTGTAGCCTCATCAGTGCCCATTAGTGAAGCCTCATCAGTGCCCATCAGTGCAGCATATCAGTACTGCATTATCAGTGCATTGCTTATCAGTGCAGCCTCACCAGTGCCCATCAGTGCAGCCTATCAGTGCCCATCAGTGCAGCCTTATCTGTGCAGCCTCATCAGTGCCCATCAGTGCAGCTTATCAGTGCCCATAAGTGCAGCCTCATCAGTGCCCATCAGTGCAGCATATCAGTGCTGCCTTATCAGTGAGCCTCATCAGTGCAGCCCATCAGTGCCCATAAATGCAGCTTCATCAGTGCCACCTCAGTGTCCATCAGTGCAGTTTATCAGTGCCCATCAGTGCAGCCTCATCAGTGCCCATAAGTGCAGCCTCATCAGTGCCTATCATTGTAGCCTCATCATTGCACATCAGGGCAGCTTAGGAATGCCCATAAAAGCAGCCTCATTAATGTCCATCAGTGCAGCTTATTAGTGCCCATAAGTGTAGCCTTATCAGTGCCCATCAGTGCAGCCTCATCAGTGACCATCATTGCAGCCCCATTAGTGCAGCAGGTATGTGATAGATCTTGTAGGTGAAACGATGGCCGCCTCCTGGAGGGGCTCCTGTGATAGACAGCAGATTTGTCCAATGCCTATGCAGGAGGCAGGAATTTACAGCAGCCGGTGTTTCACCTACAATATTTGTCACAGTGGAAGATCCCTGCTCTTTGTCATCAATGACGTCATGCTGTTGTGATCCCCATGCAGCACTGACAGACAGCTGGTGGGCAGCCGGTGGCAGGGGGTGTTGGGGGCGGTGATATGGCTTCGGGAGGGGGGGTGCTGGCAGGGAGCAGAAAAGGCTGGAGGAGGAGCACACCACCTCCATGGGCAGTACACGCCGGGGGATCTGTGAGACCCCTCTGCCCACTACAGCAAGCAGGAACAGAAGTTTATCCCTGCTTGCTGTAGATAGAACTAAAAATGGGACATGCCAAGACTGGTGGCTGGGTGAACAGTAGGAATAGCAGCCACCAGTCTTACAAACAGGAAACCCTTGGAGATTAACGGTTTTACGGCAAAATTATCAGGCTATTACATAAGAACTACAGAGCTAAGAAGAAGATGGATGGCATAGTTGGTGAAGGTAGGAGATAAGCAACAAGGACACGGAAAAAAACATTTTTGCCCAGAGTTCTCATTTAAGTACAGGGCCGGACTGGCCTACCAGGATACCAGGAAATTTCCCGGCAGGCCGGTAGGCCGGCAAGTCCCCCTGCCCTGGGGCTGACCGAACGTGTAGACTGCACATGGGCCGCCGCCGCTTGCGAAAGCCTGTATGCAATTGGCCATTCTCAGGCAACGGTGCATGCGCAATTATGTGTGGCGCCGGGCAGCTCCATTTTTAAATGTAAGGTGCCTCTTGATGGGTAAGTAGAACCCCTGCGCAGCCTCTGCATATCCTGAACCATGCTCTCAGCCCTGCACCATGCCCTCAGCCCTGCATCTCCTGCACGATACCCTTAGCCCTGCATCTCCTGCACCGTGCCCTCAGCCCTGCATCTCCTGCACCGTGCCCTCAGCCCTGCATCTCCTGCACCGTGCCCTCAGCCCTGCATCTCCTGCACCGTGCCCTCAGCCCTACATCTCCTGCACCATGCCCACAGCCCTGCATCTCCTGCACCATGCCCACAGCCCTGCATCTCCTGCACCATGCCCACAGCCCTGCATCTCCTGCACCATGCCCACAGCCCTGCATCTCCTGCACCATGCCCACAGCTTCTGCATCTCCTGCGCCATGCCCTCAGCCCTGCATCTCCTGTGCCATGCCCTCAGCCCTGCATCTTCTGCACCATGCCCTCAGCCCTGCATCTCCTGCACCATGCCCTCAGCCCTGCATCTCCTGCACCATGCACACAGTCCTGCATCTCCTGCACCATGCCAACAGCCCTGCATCGCCTGCACCATGCCCACAGCCCTGCATCTCCTGCACCATGCCCTCAGCCCTGCATCCTCTGCACCATGCCCACAGCCCTGAATCTCGTGCACCATGCCCTCTGCATCTTGTGCACCATGCCTGCAGCCCCTGCATCATGCCAATAGCCCCTCCATCTCCTGCACCATGTCCACATCCCCTGCATCTCTTGCACCATGCCCACAGCTTCTTCCTCCCCTGTACCATGCCCACAGCCTCTGCATCTCCTGTACCATGCCCACAGCCTCTGCATCTCCTGTACCATGTCCGCAGCCCCTGCATCACCTTTACCGTGTTTGCAGCCTCTGCATCTCCTGTACCGTGCCCGCAAACTCTGCTTCTCTTGTACCATGTCCGCAACCTCTGCATCTCCTCTACCATGTCCGCAACCCCTGCATCTCCGCCCCTGCATCTCCTGTATAATGCCCGCAGCCTCTGACATCTCCTGTACTATGCCCACACAGCCAATGGCCACCTCCTGTACCATGTTGGCACTTTACCACTTTTAACTGGAATTTGCTTATATATATATATATATATATATATATATATATATATATATATATATATAGCCCTATATGTTCATATATGTCTTATCTATAATACACTCTTAAAATGTACTTTAAATGCATGGTTTTCCCTTTTATGAACAAGAAAATAATGACTTCATGCTGTTGGGCTGGTATAATAATGCTATGGAGCTGGTATGAAACTATTTCCAGGGCTGAATTTTATTCCCAGTCCAGCCCTGTTTAAGTATCTATGTGTGTTAACTCCTCTCAATACTTAGGTACATAGGTTAGGCTCCACCTGCAAGCTGACTTGTATGCACCTTATAGGCAACAAAATAAAACCATTGATAGCTTCTGAATCATCCCTTTAAATTGTACAAATGCTTACTTTAGCAGTACAAAAATATATATATTTTGTTTTTCTAAACAGATAGACTTTATTCGCAATGGGTGTCACAACATTATCTTTTAATTTATATTAATTAAATAATTTTTAAGGGTATAAGGAATCTTTCTCAAATTATCCAAAGCACTTCTTTCCACAATCTACAATGAAGAGGTTAGTAATCATGTTTCATGCTGTTTGCACTGATATTTGGATTATATTAAACACTTGGGGCATAGCACTTTCATTTTCAATCAGTTACCTGAATGGAATCACATGGATAAGACCCCTTTCGCACAGGCCTATTCATTTGATGAGTTCAGTCACGTTTTTTCAGTTTTTCATCAGTTTGTCATCATTTTTTCATCCATACTTCACCCATTTTTACATCAGTTTTTTTCATGTGCCAGGTAGAGTCCTTAACCACTTGAGTCCTGGAGCCATTTTTTCATGTGAAAATGGACAGCTTTTCATTTTATATCCATTTTTCATCCAATATGTTTTTTAACGAAAGAAAAATAGGGTTTTGATCCGTTCCAAAATAGGATGTTGACGGATGCGGATGTAAACTAATGTAAATGGATGATAGAGATGCATTGATGTCCATTTTTCATCCGTAAACAGATGGATCTGTCAACAGATGGATGAAAAACAGAAAAATGGTCTGCATGTGTGTAAGGGGCCTTAAATCATTCCATATAGCCAGGTGCTTTGACTTTATCAATTACCAGCAATGCAAAAAGGACTATAGAGTTGAAAACATATTATACTCATGTAGTGTTAGACATGTTTCACATTTTCAGGATCCAAGCTTTGTCTGTGTTGGCAACATTGATGAAGTATTAACCTAATATAGATATGCCAGCTGATGGAGTATATCTCATGACATGTCACAAATGGCTGAAAAGAAACAGTCACATGGCTCATTCCATTCCATCCTTCTGATTCACACTATTATATCTGTAAATGTCAAGATTTTTAAAGATTGTTTCCTCACTCAGCTCCTATTCAGTTCCCACAATGAAAAGCCTCTAGCAAATCCGCTACCTTTTGAGTCCGGCATAAATCTTCCAATCATTATTATTTATTCTTTGTTGCATATCAGTGCCGCTGATCTCCATCACCTTTGTGCAGTCACTTCTTGCCTACATGCATATACTCCAGCAATTGCGGCATTACTTTTCTCAAGGTGGGTTTTCTAATGGTTACAACAGCTGGCCATGCCTGAGTAAAATGCATTTTTTTTTACTGAAAGACTGAAAGTCTGTGTAACAAGTTGAAAACAAGTTGAAAATATAGGACAACTTTTGGGAGACAGGGATAGAGTGTTGCCATCCTATAACAGGACCTTTAGAGCAGGTTCAAAAAGTATTGTCTTAATGAAAGCTACATATTTAAAATTAAATTGAAAATGAAATTGTATGACATTTAAATATGTCAAATGTTTATTTGGCAAGCCAAAATTATATACAGTAATATATATATATATATTATAAAGCAGTTTAAAAAAAGAAACATAGTACAAACATTTTTTAAAGTCTGTAGAGCACCCCAAAAGTCTTACTCGTTTTCTGCAGAGCACTCAGGGACTCCAAAATATTTAGGGCCTTATTGTGTAAATATCTACTAAAGCTTCTGTGGCTAAGTTTTGACCCACCTCTTTTCAACCCCCAATCCTTCACTTTATCCAGTGTGTCTTCCATTGCATTTGGTGGCTAACTGGTAACAGGGGCGAGAGGCAGGTTGGAGCTCTACTATTGAAAATGGGATTGATTAGTGCATAATAAAGTGCTCAGGGCTTTGGGATACAAGGGTATCCTTATCCGTGTCAGAAGTTTGCTCCATGGACCTAGAGCCAATGTAGAAGATAAGCCCAGCCTAAGTTCACTTTATAGGTTCACCAATATACCAATAATGTACCTCTGTTCTATAGAAAAGTTCATGACTTCCTGATTTGTAGATTTAGGGCCGATTCCCACCATGTCCGCCAATGAATCCAGACCACATGCAAAATGCACTTCATTGGCGATCTGCAGCAGATGTCAGTAGGAAAGTAACAATCACCCAAACCAGGGTGCGAACGCACGGGATCGAAAGTACCATGCAATCCGGTTACAGTGCATCCTAAAAAAGTAGAGATTTTGGCATGTGGCCCAGGCCCATCTGGAGGGACGCCAGGGATGTTGTGCAAACATAGCAGCCATGGCAGCCAACATTGATAAGCCAGGCAAATGCATGCCTGGAGAAATGGTGGGGATGCCGGGCAAAAATAGTTTATGGGTGAATGGTGTGTGCGCTAATGAGCTCACCTGGTGACCTGCTTCCTGTATCTTACTGGTTTTTATATCCTAAATCTACATTCCCAAAAGTCATGAACTTTTCTATGTAATACACCAGGGTCTGAGGTAAGGTTTTGTACTAAAAAGCATAGAAAGCTTTTATTTTTCTGCAACAGAGGCACATAATAATGTGGTATATTGGTACACAGGGGAGCTGGAATTTAGAAAAGAAAAAAAAGGTGAACTTAGCCTTTAAGTAAATGATATTCTGATTCCCTGAAAGGTACAGTAACAAGATTAATTCACAAAAATACCACTTTTTCCTGTTAGTGTGTTTAAAAAAATATTCTGCTGTAACAAATTAATACTGCATGTATAATATGCATGCATGCGTAATCATTCACTTAAATTTTAAATGTGTGTAGGATAAAATGGTGCTGTAGCATGACTGGGAATATGATTGGACATTTCAGTACATATTGCTAGGTCACTAAAGACACTATTGGTGGTTAGGTTAGCAAAGCCAGGCAGATCTGACCATCTTATTGGTTCATCTATAATATTTTCAAGAAAATAATTAGGAAAATAGTTAGCAACTAGAATGCAGATACCCATGAGGATAAGTATTAATTAAAAAAACAAAACAAATGTAGTGGGGGGCCCTGGCAGCCGAAAAATCCCTGAGTTTCTCCTCCTCACAGCTGCACAGAGGATGGAGCAGGTGTATAAAATACCCACTCTCCATCTCCGCCAAGTATACAGAGGCAGTGATCAGGAGGCTGACATGGGCTATGAGGACTGCCTGCCCAGTCCTTCTTCCCCCTCCTTCCTGGATGATACAGCCAAAGGGGATTATGGGAAATGCAGTCTTCAAGGAGCGCATACAGTTCAATTGAATAGAGCAGCAAACTACAGGACCCAGAGATCGGGGGGGGGGGGGAAGAGAACAGAGAAGCTGGGTGTCTTCTGTGGGAAGAAGAGTGGTGCCTGTCGCCTGGGCGTTGGTGCTTCCAACAGAGACAGCCCCAGAGCACTGATGAGACTGTATGTGGGTGATGTGTTAGAGAGAATATAAAATAGAAACAAAAAAATATGTTACATGATATAGAGGCTGAGAACTGAACCACTGAGAGATGTGGATTGTGAAGTACAGGCCTTCTGCTTGAACCTGTCTGTGCATATTCCAGAGAGACTGAGCCTGTGAGAATCAGAGTGCTGGGGACAAGCCACTAAGGATCAGGACCCTGATGCCTGCAGACCAGAAGAAGGCTCACAGTGTACCAGGACTGGTGAGCGGATTCAGCTGTGCATGTGACCCCACTTTTAGTGACCCAATACAACCATAAACTGCCTTTTTACCCAAAAGGAGTTTACTGCAGGCAGTCCTAAAGAGACAATAATAGGTGCACCAATGTACCGTTTGGGCCCCACCATTAGCTGACTAAAGAAATAAGTCAGGCGATATATACTGAAGATTTACTTTCCAGGGGCAGCCAGGTCTCAGAAATATATATATATATATATATATATATATATCCCAGCCTATAGATATGGTGGATATACAGTATATCACGGCCTATAGATATGGAGGATATATATACAGCGTGCACACTAATACAACTATTAGTGGTTGACTCCATAAGAGATACTGTGAGACTTTACTGTATATTTTATTCATGATTCAAATGGTTCACAGTTTATGCTGCTCCTTTGCCAGTGCTGCTGATACCAGTAAGATTTAGCTTAGTGCCTCTTTGGTTTGAACTAACTGCCATATCATATTCAGGTATTTATGTCAGTTAATGCACCGCATTCATACTGACCTATTTACCTACTTATTTTTTTGCTTTGTTATGTTTGCCTTGCAAAAATATAGTTACCTCATTTACAGTTAAGTCTGGTGTCTAATTTCATATGCTGATATAGTCGTGGTAGTAGACTAATACCTAAGATAACTTAGGACCTTGCAGCATGCTTAGAGATATCCAGGTATGTTAGAGGAGATGCAGCGTGCATAGAGATATCCAGGTATGTTAAAGGAGATGCAGCGGTTTATAAAGTCATGCCAGAGAACCAAGGACCCATCATACCCAACAGCTCCTTCGGAAGTAATCGAAACACATTAAACAGTTCAATTCCAGGAGAGTAAATTATTACAACATGACAGCAATAACCTCAGATTTACTACATTAGTTTCCGCAATGCTAAGCATTACTATCATTATACTGTAGGTCAGAATGACAAAAGTAACCTAGAGGAAATCATACACCAAAGACACAACTTTAACTGATCTTAATTGAGATGTAATACATTTAGAATGGAAAATCATATCTTGTAAAACAGGAAGTAAAATGCATAAACATAATATAACTAAACAAGCATTGAGTGATAATGATGAGGAAGTTGCTAATGACTTTGTTGTTCCCATGCACATGGCAGTCAAACAGAGCAAATATTTAAACTGCAGTTATAAAATCTCACAGACCTCTGTATTTCCTTAAAAAATAATCACAGTAGGTATTTAAGGGCTCTACTTCTAAGAGACTTCTCACTGGCTGTCTTTATAAAACAAGGCTGTGCCTTTTACTAGCTACACTTTATGATTCAGCTTAAGACAAAATCCCACCTTTTACAAATAAATAAATAAATGCACGCATGTTAGTTATTGAAAGGAGTACAGTAAAAGCTTGGATTGCGAGTAACTTGGTCTGTGAGTGCTTTACAAGAGAAACAACATTTTAATTTATAAATTTTAACCTGATAAACGAGCAATGTCTTGCTATACGAGTAGCAACTGATTAGGGAGAAGAGCGGCACCTCTAAGTGTAGCAATATGGTTACATTTAATGAAGGTTCAACATTTAGCAACTCACATGGTTGATGATTAAAAGAGGCACATCTAAGTATGCAGGCATCCGAGGTAAAGCTGTCCACATAGACCGTCCTCCTCACCGCCAGCTCTCACTGCTGTCAGTCTGCAATCATGACCGCGAAGACTACCCTGCAGTTGAGCGATCTGAAAGGAAGGCTTGAAGCACACGTGGAGCACAGTGTGGAAGGGATGACGGTGGCGGTGCGGAAGATGGTCTATGTGGACAGCTTTACCCAGGATGCCTGCATACTTAGATATGCCTGTTTTAAAACTCAACCATGTAAGTTGCTAAATGTTGTACCTTCAATAAATGTAACCATATTGCTACACGTAATGGCTCTTATCTTCTATTTTATACTCTGTAGCTCCTTCTGGATTCTGCTTTATACATTTCCTCTTGACACTTTTTTTATTTTTATTTTTTTGTGGCTGTTGGACAAATTATCTGAGTTTCCACTATTTCTTATGGGGAAATTCGCTTTGCTATACGAGTGTTTTTGATTACAAGCACATTTCCAGAACAAATCTCAGACTATCAGGAGGGGGAGTCCCGGGCAGCCGACACACTCCTGATACTTCGCTGGATTGGGAAGGGTTCAGGTAAGTATTAGTGGGGCTGAGGGGGGTTGTTGCACACAGAAGGCTTTTTATCTGAGTGCATAGAATGCATTAAGATAAAAAACCTTCTGACTTTACAAACACTATATTTCTTGCTCTAATGGTTCCATGTTTTTTTGCTTTGAAGATTGCTCTATATTTCCAATAATATATGAAGCTATTAATGAACCCTTCTTGAATGTGATCTGAAAGATCTATAATTGTAGTGCCTCTGTGGATGAATCGGATGACCTAGTATATACAGACATCACAATCTTTGCCTATTTATTAAAAATAAAAAAACAACATAAATCACATGTACATTCGTATTCACAGCCTTTGCCATGACACTCAAAATTGACCTCAGGTGCATCCTGTTTCCACTGACCATCCTTGAGATGTTTCTACAACTTGATTGGAGTCCACCTGTGGTAAATTCAGTTGATTGGACGTGATTTGGAAAGGCACACACCTGTCTATATTAGGACCCACAATTAACAGTGCAGGTCAGAGTATAAACCAAGTCCAAGGAATAGCCTGTAGACCTCTGTGCCAGGATTGTATTGAGAAAAAGATCTGCGGAAGGGTACAGGAACATATCTGCAGCATTGAAGGTCCCAATGAGCACAGTTGCCACCATCTTCTGTAAATGGAAGAAGTTTGCAACCACCAGAACTCTTCCTAGAGCCATCCATACTCTTGAATCTAGGAAGGCAGGATCTGGCTCAGAAGAAATAACATAATTTCATAAGAAATGACATAATTTTGGAAGCACTGGGGATGTCCTCACAATAAATTCAGTTATGATATTAAACATTTAAAACATGTATTCCAATATAATCCAATGTTGGTTGTTTCTGGCACAAGATTCAGGCAGCAGAGAACTAGTGCAAATATTGAAACTGCCCAGTGTTTAACTAACTATTTCCTTACCTAAACACTATCTGCTTAATTTTTAAAAGGAATCCTTACAGTGAAAGTAACATTTTTTTTTTTTGTTTTGTTTTTTATCTGCAATTGAACTGTTGGCCACATTGCAATATTTGTCTTTTCTGCATTCCCCTTTAACCACTTGCCGGCCTCCGCAAGTACATATACTGTGGCGGTCAGCCCCGTGCAGGCAAAGTGACGTACCGGTACGTCACTAGCCTGTGAGCCAACAGGGGGTGAGCGTGCGCCGCCGGAGGCACGCTCCCGCCCCTGCTCGTTCACGAACACCTCCGCGCAAGTGACCGGTGGACCCGATGTCCGCCGGTCACTCACGATCGTCAGTTACAGAGGGAGAAAGGCAGGCGGCTAATGTAAACAAAGCCGCCTGTCATTCTCCCTTGTGTAACAGCAGAGATCAAACAGTCCTGCTATGTAGGACCGTAGATCTCTGCTGTTACATGAACAGCCACATCCCTGAACAGTTAGAAACACGCCCCTAGGGACACACTTAACTTCTCCTTCTCCAATAAAGTTAACCCCTTCCCTGCCAGTGTCATTTTTACAGTAACAGTGCATATGTATAGCACTGATTACTGTAGTAATGTCACTGATACCCCCAAAAGTGTCAAAGATGTCAGTCAAGGGTCCGATCTGTCTGCCGCAATGTCGCAGTTCCGCAAAAAAAAAAAAATCGCAGATCGCTGCCATTACTCGTTAAAAAAAAAAAAAAAAACAACAAAAATGACAAAAATCTTTCCCATAGTTAGTAAACGCAATAACTTTTGCGCAAACCAATCAAAATACGCTTATTGCAATTTTTTTTACCAAACATATGTAGCAGAAAACAAATTGGCCAAAAATGTTAAAAAATTTAGATTTTTACATTTTTTTGGGGAATTTCATATAAAAAAATGTGAAAAATATTGTTATTTTTTCATAATTTACGCTCTTTTTTTGTTTATAATGCATGATCAAAAAATCACACAGGTGATCAAATACCAACAAAAGAAAGCTCTGTTTGTGGGAAAAAAAGGACGTCAAATTCGTTTAGGTACAGCGTCGCACAACCGCGCAATTGTCCGTTAAAGTCACGCAGTGCCGAATCGCAAAATAGGGCCTGGTCAGGAAGGGGGTAAAATCTTCCGGGGCTTAAGTGGTTAAGCCTCATGCACACTGCAGCTGATTAAACTCATGTTTTTGTGAGTTTGGACATTTTTTCAACAGCCCTTAAACTCCCCTCTATGTTATCACATGTGTCCAGGTTTTTAGCAGTTTATCAGAAGAGGAGTTTATGGGCTGTGTTCTGCCCTAAATGCCCTAAACTCACATTCAAGAGCCGTTCTTCTGAACACAAAAAAAAACGCTGAACTCTCATAAACTCTCATTAACTCTCATTAACTCTCATAAACTCTCACTAACTCTAGACACATTTAGCACTTCAGTGAATAAATTAAAACTCAATATGATTTGTATTTTTTATACTTTTTATTATTTTACTTACATTTTTAAAACAAGCAATTAGTCTACTTGAAAACGTAAGCAACACCCCCCCCCCCCCCTCGTCCTAACATTAGGCACTGAATCTTTAGAGTGTATGCAAAGTCAAAACTGTTATTGATTTTGATATTAGGTTCTTTGAACATAAATCTGCGTGTTGCTTTGACCAGATTATATTAACTGATTGGGTTGTTTTTTTATTAATCATGCTTCAAAAATAGGTTGGGTTATGGTGGATACCTTTAAGTGAAATCTACTTCTGATATGTTGTCCTATTTACAGCGTATGAGAAGTAAGGGATCTATTCTGGGGGATATGTATTTTAATTTTTTTTATGGATTGAGAGTTCTTCTTACACTGTAAATAGTCATTTTCTCACCAACTAGTTGCTGTTGCGTTGCATTATTCATGTTGATGTGTTGAATTGCCCCCAATACATCTTTCTCAATGCACATTGTTTGTGGCATGCTACATTAGTAAAAGTAATGCATGTATGATTTTTATGCATAAGGCAGACAATTTAAATTAATTGACTGCATTAATTCAATGCACATGAACGTATGTCCATTAAAGATGTAAATGGACCCTTATAAATTAATTTGAGATCTATCGATCTAGCCTCTTTTAATGTTATAGGGTACATCTTATCATCGAATTACAAACTTAGATATTGCCTGCTATTCTATATTCCTTTAGAGGTTAGGTTGACTTTTATATTATATATAACTGTTGAAGTATTTTAGTTAGATTACACACCAAACAAAATGAAAAATAGAACAGAAGGTCAGCTCAATGTTCTGATTACTCACATTATTATAAGTTAAAGTGGATGTGAACTGAATTCATGAAATTTTACCTAAGCATATCTATCTGCAGTGTTTTCTTATCTCTCTACCCAAAGCCCAGAGTCCCCAGCTTTTTTCTGCTCTATTCTTCTGATATTATGCATGATTAGTGTTGAGCGAACACGGACTGTATTATTCGTGTTCGAACCGAATAATTGGATTTTTTGTACCCGAACACGGACACGGACACTTTACTGTATGTTCGGGTAAAAATCCGTGTTCGGTCGTTTTATTTCCGGGTTTTGCATGCTTTGGCGCTCTTTTCATGGCGGGCTTTCAACAGCCAATCAACAATCGTTTAACTGGTGTGCCTTAAGCCATCCCAGCCATGCCTGCAAATGTCTCAGTAGCTGTGATTGGCCGTCTGAAGCATGTGACCAAGTCTTTATAAGTTCGAGGCAGCCGCAGCGGCGTCATTATGCTGCTTAGATTCAGGGACAGAGCACACATCAACGTGCTGGCTGCTGATTAGGGAAAGATAGGCAGGAAAAAACCATTTGTGTCCGGATAGAATTGAGGGACAGGTCGGAGTGTTTAGGCAGGGCGAGTTGTAGGCATTTTAGGGATAGAGTCTGCTGAATTATAGGGTCAGTGTCTTCTACAAACTACAATCGATATTGCTGTGTGGGGGGTGGGGTGAATCTGCACTCAATCCTGATCTACGATCTCTTCTCAATCCTGTTAGGGACAGAGTCTGCTGAATTTTAGGGAAACTGTGTTCTACAAACTACAATCGATATTGCTGTGTGGTGTGGGATTGGAGATAGGCAGGTGTCAGTGATCCACATCCATTTTTCTGTGTGTGAGCTGCAGTGAACACAATCTTTTTGGGCTGCAGTGAACACAATCTTTTTGGGCTGCAGTGAACACAATCTTTTTGGGCTGCAGTGAACACAATCTTTTTGGGCTGCAGTGAACACAATCTTTTTGGGCTGCAGTGAACACAATCTTTTTGGGGTGCAGTGAACAAAATCTTTTTGGGGTGCAGTGAACACAATCCTTTTTGGTGTGCAGTGAACACAATCTTTGTGGGGTGCAGTGAACAAAATCCTTTGTGGGGTGCAGTGAACACAATCTTTTTGGGGTGCAGTGAACAAAATCCTTTTTGGGGTGCAGTGAACAACATCCTTTTTGGGGTGCAGTGAACACAATCTTTTTGGGGTGCAGTGAACAAAATCCTTTGTGGGGTGCAGTGAACACAATCTTTTTGGGGTGGAGTGAACAACATCCTTTTTGGGGTGCAGTGAACAAAATCCTTTTTGGGGTGCAGTGAACAAAATCATTTTTGGGGTGCAGTGAACACAATCTTTTTGGGGTGCAGTGAACACAATCTTTGTGGGGTGCAGTGAACACAATCTTTTTGGGGTGGAGTGAACAACATCCTTTTTGGGGTGCAGTGAACAACATCCTTTTTGGGGTGCAGTGAACACAATCTTTTTGGGGTGCAGTGAACACAATCTTTGTGGGGTACAGTGAACAGAATCTTTGTGGGGTGCAGTGAACACAATCTTTGGGGGGTACAGTGAACACAATCTTTGTGAGGTGCAGTGAACACAATCTTTGTGGGGTGCAGTGAACACAATCATTGTGGGGTGCAGTGAACTCAATCTTTGTGGGGTACAGTGAACACAATCTCATACTTCTGAAGGTTTGAGGGTGCTGCCTGTTCCATACTCCCCCTACTCCTCATCTAGCCTTTTAGGGGTACAAACAATAGTAATTGGGGCCTAGTGTGGTTGTGTACGTGTGATATACATACACTTTTTTGGGATCATATTTTCTATTCCGCTATTTAATCAAAAACCTTTGGGGATCAGTTAAATTGGGGGATAGTCTGTGTTGGTACGTGTGAGAGAGATCCACCTTTCCAAGTTGTTGGGGTTCATCTCATACTTCTGAAGGTTTGAGGGTGCTGCCTGTTCCATACTCCCCCTACTCCTAGCCTTTTAGGGGTACAAACAATAGTAATTGGGGCCTAGTGTGGTTGTGTACGTGTGATATACATACACTTTTTTGGGATCATATTTTCTATTCCGCTATTTAATCAAAAACCTTTGGGGATCAGTTAAATTGGGGGATAGTCTGTGTTGGTACGTGTGAGAGAGATCCACCTTTCCAAGTTGTTGGGGTTCATCTCATACTTCTGAAGGTTTGAGGGTGCTGCCTGTTCCATACTCCCCCTACTCCTAGCCTTTTAGGGGTACAAACAATAGTAATTGGGGCCTAGTGTGGTTGTGTACGTGTGATATACATACACTTTTTTGGGATCATATTTTCTATTCCGCTATTTAATCAAAAACCTTTGGGGATCAGTTAAATTGGGGGATAGTCTGTGTTGGTACGTGTGAGAGAGATCCACCTTTCCAAGTTGTTGGGGTTCATCTCATACTTCTGAAGGTTTGAGGGTGCTGCCTGTTCCATACTCCCCCCTACTCCTAGCCTTTTAGGGGTACAAACAATAGTAATTGGGGCCTAGTGTGGTTGTGTACGTGTGATATACATACACTTTTTTGGGATCATATTTTCTATTCCGCTATTTAATCAAAAACCTTTGGGGATCAGTTAAATTGGGGGATAGTCTGTGTTGGTACGTGTGAGAGAGATCCACCTTTCCAAGTTGTTGGGGTTCATCTCATACTTCTGAAGGTTTGAGGGTGCTGCCTGTTCCATACTCCCCCTACTCCTAGCCTTTTAGGGGTACAAACAATAGTAATTGGGGCCTAGTGTGGTTGTGTACGTGTGATATACATACACTTTTTTGGGATCATATTTTCTATTCCGCTATTTAATCAAAAACCTTTGGGGATCAGTTAAATTGGGGGATAGTCTGTGTTGGTACGTGTGAGAGAGATCCACCTTTCCAAGTTGTTGGGGTTCATCTCATACTTCTGAAGGTTTGAGGGTGCTGCCTGTTCCATACTCCCCCTACTCCTAGCCTTTTAGGGGTACAAACAATAGTAATTGGGGCCTAGTGTGGTTGTGTACGTGTGATATACATACACTTTTTTGGGATCATATTTTCTATTCCGCTATTTAATCAAAAACCTTTGGGGATCAGTTAAATTGGGGGATAGTCTGTGTTGGTACGTGTGAGAGAGATCCACCTTTCCAAGTTGTTGGGGTTCATCTCATACTTCTGAAGGTTTGAGGGTGCTGCCTGTTCCATACTCCCCCTACTCCTAGCCTTTTAGGGGTACAAACAATAGTAATTGGGGCCTAGTGTGGTTGTGTACGTGTGATATACATACACTTTTTTGGGATCATATTTTCTATTCCGCTATTTAATCAAAAACCTTTGGGGATCAGTTAAATTGGGGGATAGTCTGTGTTGGTACGTGTGAGAGAGATCCACCTTTCCAAGTTGTTGGGGTTCATCTCATACTTCTGAAGGTTTGAGGGTGCTGCCTGTTCCATACTCCCCCTACTCCTAGCCTTTTAGGGGTACAAACAATAGTAATTGGGGCCTAGTGTGGTTGTGTACGTGTGATATACATACACTTTTTTGGGATCATATTTTCTATTCCGCTATTTAATCAAAAACCTTTGGGGATCAGTTAAATTGGGGGATAGTCTGTGTTGGTACGTGTGAGAGAGATCCACCTTTCCAAGTTGTTGGGGTTCATCTCATACTTCTGAAGGTTTGAGGGTGCTGCCTGTTCCATACTCCCCCTACTCCTAGCCTTTTAGGGGTACAAACAATAGTAATTGGGGCCTAGTGTGGTTGTGTACGTGTGATATACATACACTTTTTTGGGATCATATTTTCTATTCCGCTATTTAATCAAAAACCTTTGGGGATCAGTTAAATTGGGGGATAGTCTGTGTTGGTACGTGTGAGAGAGATCCACCTTTCCAAGTTGTTGGGGTTCATCTCATACTTCTGAAGGTTTGAGGGTGCTGCCTGTTCCATACTCCCCCTACTCCTAGCCTTTTAGGGGTACAAACAATAGTAATTGGGGCCTAGTGTGGTTGTGTACGTGTGATATACATACACTTTTTTGGGATCATATTTTCTATTCCGCTATTTAATCAAAAACCTTTGGGGATCAGTTAAATTGGGGGATAGTCTGTGTTGGTACGTGTGAGAGAGATCCACCTTTCCAAGTTGTTGGGGTTCATCTCATACTTCTGAAGGTTTGAGGGTGCTGCCTGTTCCATACTCCCCCTACTCCTAGCCTTTTAGGGGTACAAACAATAGTAATTGGGGCCTAGTGTGGTTGTGTACGTGTGATATACATACACTTTTTTGGGATCATATTTTCTATTCCGCTATTTAATCAAAAACCTTTGGGGATCAGTTAAATTGGGGGATAGTCTGTGTTGGTACGTGTGAGAGAGATCCACCTTTCCAAGTTGTTGGGGTTCATCTCATACTTCTGAAGGTTTGAGGGTGCTGCCTGTTCCATACTCCCCCTACTCCTAGCCTTTTAGGGGTACAAACAATAGTAATTGGGGCCTAGTGTGGTTGTGTACGTGTGATATACATACACTTTTTTGGGATCATATTTTCTATTCCGCTATTTAATCAAAAACCTTTGGGGATCAGTTAAATTGGGGGATAGTCTGTGTTGGTACGTGTGAGAGAGATCCACCTTTCCAAGTTGTTGGGGTTCATCTCATACTTCTGAAGGTTTGAGGGTGCTGCCTGTTCCATACTCCCCCTACTTCTAGCCTTTTAGGGGTACAAACAATAGTAATTGGGGCCTAGTGTGGTTGTGTACGTGTGATATACATACACTTTTTTGGGATCATATTTTCTATTCCGCTATTTAATCAAAAACCTTTGGGGATCAGTTAAATTGGGGGATAGTCTGTGTTGGTACGTGTGAGAGAGATCCACCTTTCCAAGTTGTTGGGGTTCATCTCATACTTCTGAAGGTTTGAGGGTGCTGCCTGTTCCATACTCCCCCTACTCCTAGCCTTTTAGGGGTACAAACAATAGTAATTGGGGCCTAGTGTGGTTGTGTACGTGTGATATACATACACTTTTTTGGGATCATATTTTCTATTCCGCTATTTAATCAAAAACCTTTGGGGATCAGTTAAATTGGGGGATAGTCTGTGTTGGTACGTGTGAGAGAGATCCACCTTTCCAAGTTGTTGGGGTTCATCTCATACTTCTGAAGGTTTGAGGGTGCTGCCTGTTCCATACTCCCCCTACTCCTCATCTAGCCTTTTAGGGGTACAAACAATAGTAATTGGGGCCCAGTGTGGTTGTGTACGTGTGATATACATACACTTTTTTGGGATCATATTTTCTATTCCGCTATTTAATCAAAAACCTTTGAGGATCAATTGAATTGCGGGATAGTCTGTGTCGGTACGTGTGAGAGAGATCCACCTTTCCAAGTTGTTGGGGTTCATCTCATACTTCTGAAGGTTTGAGGGTGCTGCCTGTTCCATACTCCCCCTACTCCTCATCTAGCCTTTTAGGGGTACAAACAATAGTAATTGGGGCCTAGTGTGGTTGTGTACGTGTGATATACATACACTTTTTTTGGATCATATTTTCTATTCCGCTATTTAATCAAAAACCTTTGGGGATCAGTTAAATTGGGGGATAGTCTGTGTTGGTACGTGTGAGAGAGATCCACCTTTCCAAGTTGTTGGGGTTCATCTCATACTTCTGAAGGTTTGAGGGTGCTGCCTGTTCCATACTCCCCCTACTCCTCATCTAGCCTTTTAGGGGTACAAACAATAGTAATTGGGGCCCAGTGTGGTTGTGTACGTGTGATATACATACACTTTTTTGGGATCATATTTTCTATTCCGCTATTTAATCAAAAACCTTTGGGGATCAGTTAAATTGGGGGATAGTCTGTGTCGGTACGTGTGAGAGAGATCCACCTTTCCAAGTTGTTGGGGTTCATCTCATACTTCTGAAGGTTTGAGGGTGCTGCCTGTTCCATACCCCCCCTACTCCTCATCTAGCCTTTTAGGGGTACAAACAATAGTAATTGGGGCCTAGTGTGGTTGTGTACGTGTGATATACATACACTTTTTTTGGATCATATTTTCTATTCCGCTATTTAATCAAAAACCTTTGGGGATCAGTTAAATTGGGGGATAGTCTGTGTCGGTACGTGTGAGAGAGATCCACCTTTCCAAGTTGTTGGGGTTCATCTCATACTTCTGAAGGTTTGAGGGTGCTGCCTGTTCCATACCCCCCCTACTCCTCATCTAGCCTTTTAGGGGTACAAACAATAGTAATTGGGGCCTAGTGTGGTTGTGTACGTGCGAGATACATACACTTTTTTTGATCATATTTCCTATTCCGCTATTCAATAAAAACCTTTGAGGATCAATTGAATTGCGGGATAGTCTGTGTTGGTACGTGTGAGAGAGATCCACCTTTCCAAGTTGTTGGGGTTCATCTCATACTTCTGAAGGTTTGAGGGTGCTGCCTGTTCCATACTCCCCCTACTCCTCATCTAGCCTTTTAGGGGTACAAACAATAGTAATTGGGGCCCAGTGTGGTTGTGTACGTGTGATATACATACACTTTTTTTGGATCATATTTTCTATTCCGCTATTTAATTTAACTGGGCCTC
Organism: Pelophylax lessonae; assembly: GCF_965119305.1. Lineage (NCBI taxonomy): Eukaryota > Metazoa > Chordata > Amphibia > Anura > Ranidae > Pelophylax > Pelophylax lessonae. The sequence continues at coordinate 360,703,215 of NC_138772.1, forward strand.
CATGCGAGACCTGTGTGCCTTGTTGCGCTGTTTTGAGTACTCCACCAACATGGCCAGTGGCAATGACGCCGTTCTCAGCTTAACTATCCCACTTCTATGCCTCCTTGAAAAAACAATTCGGGCGATGATGGAAGAGGATGTGGCACAGGATGAGGAGGAGGAGGAGGATGAAGAGGTAACATTTCCAAGGCTTTCAGGGCAGTCATTCGCAAGGGGCTCCGAGGGTGGGTTCCTGCACACGCAAACGCCAGGGACGCAATTGTCCAGCAGGGGCACAGTTCTGGAGGATGAGGAGGATGAGGAGGAGGAGGAGCTGGAGGAGGAGATGGAACCATGTTCACAGCAGGGTGGCACCCAGGCCAGCTCATGGCCATCACTGGTGCGTGGCTGGGGGGATACAGAGGACACGGACGATACACCTCCCACAGAGGACAGCCTTTCGTTGCCTCTGGGCAGCCTGGCACACATGAGCGATTACATGCTGCAGTGTCTCCACAACGACCGCCGAGTTGCCCACATTCTAACTTGTGCTGATTACTGGGTGGCCACGCTGCTGGATCCCCGTTACAAGGACAACGTACCGTCCTTAATTCACTCACTGGAGCGCGATCGCAAGATGCGCGAGTACAAGCGCACGCTGGTAGACGCCATGCTGCTGGCATTCCCATCTGACAGCGGGGCCACAGTGGAAGCACAAGGCAGAGGAGGAGGAGGAGGAGGTCGCCAACGCAACCAGGGCACCGCCAGCACCTCAGAAGGCAGGGTTAGCATGGCCGAAATGTGGAAAAGCTTTGTCAGCACGCCACAACAAACAGCAGCACCAGCAGCTCAGATGGAACGTCTTAGCAGGAGGCAGCATTTTACCAACATGGTGGAGCAGTATGTGTGCACACGCCTACATGTAGTGAATGACGGGTCTGCCCCCTTCAACTTCTGGGTCTCCAAATTGGGCACATGGCTTGAGCTTGCCCTTTACGCCTTGGAGGTGCTGGCGTGCCCTGCAGCCAGTGTATTATCTGAACGGGTATTTAGCACGGCTGGGGGCGTTATAACAGACAAGCGCAGCCGCCTGTCCAGAGACAATGTGGACAAGCTCACGTTCATTAAAATGAACCAGGCATGGATCCCACGGGACTTTTCCGTACCTTATGCAGAATAGCAATGGATACCGACCTTACCCACCCATTGTTCCATTTTTGCTCTTTCTCACTCTTTTGGGGTGTACCCTCATTTAAAATTTTTGAAAAGAAGCAGCGTTGGCTACCTCGTCCTCCTCCTCAGGGCCAGATTAATGTAGGGGCTATTGGAGCTGCAGCTCCAGGCCCCTACCTTTTATATAGGCCCCGGGTTGGCCATATTCACTGTTACCGCTCTTCTGTCACTTGTAAACACAGAAGTCTGGCTTCTATGCTCGCTTCCCCAGGCAGCACCCTCAGAACCTCCCCACACAGCGTGAAGGCCGGACAAGGAGGGACAGTTGGCGATGCATGGATGTGTTTATGGGCTTCAGAGACAGCATCCCATGTTGAATTAGGCATGCATGGCTGCACCCTTCCTCCTCTGGGTGCATGGCAAGGCACGGCCCTTAAGGCCCTTCAAAATCCTCAGCACCAAGCCCATGATGCTGTTAATCCGGCCCTGGTCCTCCTCCACCGCCGCTTCCACCTACACCGCCCATAGGTGTGCGCAGCCTATTGCATTAAGGTGTGCACCCCAAAGTTGAAATACACATGCATGTGTTTGCCAGCAGGGAGAGTAATGTATCGGGGCCATGTACCTGTAGGCAAGGAGAAATAGAGCAGAGCAGGTCCCAGGGAGATCTTTCCCATCTCCTCACTGGCAATGCTATGTGCCCTAGGTGATTAGGGTGTGCCCAGGCACACCCAGCACACCCTGTGCGCACGCCTATGTCACCGCCACATCCACCACCACCTCAACCTCCCTCCTACTCCATATGGGCCTCGTCCTTCAGAGATGAAGAAGAACATTGTTTTATTTTTCTGGTTTTTTTTTTGTTGTTTTAAGTTATTTCCCTATCCACATTTGTTTGCAGAGCACTTGCCATGCTCTTAATTACGTTTTGCTGCCATTTGCAGCACTCTAGCCCTTTCCTTTGGTGTTTTAGAGCCATTTTAGTGCCTTAAAGTTCGGGTCCCCATTGACTTCAATGGGGTTCGGTGTCCGGGAAAAGTTCGGTAAAAGTCCGGGACACGGACCCGGACTTTTTTTTAAAGTTCGGCCGAACCCGTCGAACACGGACATCTAGGTGTTCGCTCAACCCTATGCATGATAACTTCTGACAGATTTTTCCTCAACTGAGATAAAACCAGTCTGAATTTTGTATGGTAGGAGGCTATAAATAGATTAGCAGACAGCTGGTCCTGTCACAGCACAGCTCTTTCTTCCTCTGCCTATGTGGAGTGGGGGTGTGTGCCTTTCCTCCAATCAGCTGTCACATAGCATAAGGCTTCACTACACTCCCAGTGCTGAACAGGAAGAGAAAATTTATAAGACGATATGCACTTTCTAAAGAATATATAAAGCTGAAGACAGCAGATATGCATGTAAAACGTATGTAGGGAGATTTGTTTCATCTCTATGTATCATCTAAGGCTGTTCACTTTACTGGGTATATGTGAGGGTTTACACCCACTTTAACTCATTTTCCAAAATTCCTAGTGCCATGAAAGCTCTCCTTGCATGATTTCCTGCACTTGTGGAGGTGGCTTCAAGCATCTATATACTGCACCTGCTCACCTTTCCTAGTGGCTGCATCAATCCCACCCCCACCCCCTTATGGACACACAGCAACGGCTTTTGAACCCTGTGTTCAGACACTTGAAAGGGACTCCCGGCAGGTGCAGTTTTTTTGGTGATCACCCTCCACCGCTCTTCCATCCCAGGCATAACTCCCTGATAAGCTGGTCTGCATCTAGCATTTGTGAGTTCATTACAAATTGTTACATTGCTCCTTTTTTATCAATAAAACTTGTTATACTATTTGGTCTTGTGGCACCCTTCTTTCGCTCCCCTCTATAAATGTAAAAAAAAGCAAATCAATAAATGAAACATTATAAATACCTAAAAAATAAAGAAATACATGTATCACATTTTCTCTTGAAACTAAGGTATTCACATTAACACCATTATTAATATTATGTATTAATTGTTTTAAAGTTTAAAGGTTAAATAGCACTATATTTGGTATGTTTGTTGGCAGATCGTGTCAGTACTTGCAATTCTGCTTTAACTGTACTCAAGAAAGAATGTCTAAAGTATCACAAAAAAATTAAATTCTGGTGACAGAGATTGCAGAGAAAACTGTGACCTTTTACTAGCAAACATTACCTTGTACTATAAAATAGAAAAATGATAAATTAGACAAGCAGAATGGTCTGGCAACTTTCCAACTATCGTGAAATCTTTAAAGTCTCTTAAGACTAGAAAAAATGTAAAATAATACAATATTTTATTAATTTTATTTAATATTTTATAACCAAACCAGCTATAGAAAACATAAAAATAATTTAGCTCCTCTGTTAGTGAAAAAGGTTATCCTATTAATAATTGGATTAATTGCTTTATACACAGGGTGATTTCTATGATAAGTAAAGTCAGTATGTAGGTCAAACCTCAAGTGAGTTAAAGAACCATATTTGTAATTATTTCCTATCAGCTGAATACGGCAAAATAAAAAGAAGCACTTCACACAGGACCTCTTAGAAGATATAAAACAATAATTTCCTTGTGCGTTGTTAAAGTGGTTAGATATTCAGTACAAAAATGAAACACGTGCTACATCTGATGGAGGGAAAGAAATTGCCTGTAGAGTACTATATTTTTCAATCTGAAAAAAAAATCTACACACAAAGATTATTATATTCCTTATAAACCTTAATTCTGGTGCACATGGATCAGTTCCAACTGCAGCCTAATTAGAAAACCCAACTGCAATATTATTTGGTTTTGTATAGACTAAGGGACAATTAGAACCTCTGTTTTGAAGTGTATTTAAACATCATTTTTCAAATTTTAGATTTAGAGTTAAATAGCTGTAATCCTACAAAAAAAAAAGATCCTGTCCCATTAAAGCAGGATATACAGTATAGTGCTTGTGCTATGTAAATTTCCCCTCTCTATGCTGTAAAATACCTGGTTGATTCTGCCTGTTCCTGTGTCCCCCTTATTGTGCTGACCACAGTAATCATGGCTGCTGATCCATACTACAGTGGTCAGTTTACGTGCCTCCGTCATCCCGCAATCTCTCTCTAGTCTTTGGATCAGGGAAGGAGAGTGGCGAGAGGTCATGTGAAAAAACCGCATACACTGCACTGTATGTCTTCTTATAACAGAGCGGATTCCAGGATTTGTGATTAGTGACTTTACAACCATTTAACCAGTTGCCAACTGCCAGCAGTACATATACTGTGGCAGGTCGGCTCTGTCCCGCAAAACAACGTAACTGTACATTGCTTCGCAGGACCGCGAGTGGGAGCATGCGCGCGTCCGCCCATTCACCAAGGGAAAAGTCCGGCGGCCCTGATTGCTGCCGGGCACCTGCGATCGATCCCCGTTGAGACAGAACGGCCGACTGCTGTTGTAAACATGGCAGACCGCTGTTCTGTCAGCAATGAACACAGGTATCCTGTATTCCTCCTATTTTGGAACACAGGTCCCTGTGTTCATTCCATAAGTCTATCCCCCACGCAGTTAGAAAGCACCCCCTAGGAACACATTTGATCGCCCCTGGTGCTAACCCCTTCCCTGTCAGTGTCATTAGTGCAGTAACAGTGCATATTTTTAGCACGGATTACTGTAGTAATGGCACTGGTCCCCCCAATAGTGTCAAAAATATCAGTTAGGGGTGCGATCCCAGTCCTGTTAAAAATCGTTAATTGCCGCCATTACTAGTAAAAAATGAATAAATAAATAAAAACGACATAAATCTTTCCCCTAGCTTGTAGACGCGATAACTTTTGAGCAAACCAATCAATATACTCTTATTGGGATTTTTTTACCAAAAATATGTAGAAGAAAAAAAATTGGTCTAAAATGATGAAAACATTTGATTTTTAATTTTTTTTTTGGGAATGTTATAAAGCAGAAAGTGAAAAATATGTTTTCATTTTCAGAATTGTCGCTCTTTTTTTTGTTTATAGTGCAAAAAATAAAAATTGCAGAGGTGATCAAATACACCCCAAAAGAAAGTTCTATTTGTGGGCAAAAAGGACATCAATTTTATTTGGGTACAATTGTCAGTTAAGGTAACGCAATTAAATAGCCTGGTCATTAAGGGGGAAAACCTTCCGATCCAGAGGTGGTTGAACTAGATCCTTTTTTTTTTTTTGTATATGTCTCCACTAGGAAAACCCAACCCTCTATTTGTCCTTGTGACCACTGTCATTGTGACAGAAAGTGAGATAAAATTCAAAAATATTAAGCGATCTCCAATGCAAGTGGTGATGGAAAATTTTCCAAATGGGAATATTCAATTTCTGTGACAACTCTCTAAGATGGAATTTTGATTCATTTTGTGGAGATTTCCTCTCATTTCTTGTTTCATCCACAGGACAGAAAGTGAAGTGAAATCTACCCAGCAGATACAAGCAACAAAATATGTACTGATGAGTGTTTTAAACCTTCCCTCAATCTACTACAAAAATGTTATTGCTGTTCGTGTCTCCGCTGGGCCCAGGGCAGGGTTGTGGGGAGGAGGCTCTTGCCTTCATCAACATAGGGACAAGTTGCTTTGTTAGGGGTGTCCCCCCTTGTAAGGTATCCACCCAATGTTGAGGGCATGTAGCCCACCTTTCCTGGCCAGCTAGGCCACATGCTTAGATGTGAGTCTGGCAACGATTTTTAGGAGACCCTTACATATTTTTTTTTTATAAGTCCATGTCTGCCCCTCTGCTTACATCCAGCCATTCTGCTTACAAGGCTGGGGATTCCTGGCTAAGTAAGTGAATGAGGCCGGTGACATCACTGGATGTTAAAAGGATTGTAAAGTTAATTTTTTTTCCCGAAATAAAAAACATGATATGTTTACCCTAAACCTCCTCTTTTGGGGTCCCCGCCCGGCACTCTAGGCTCTCCTCTTCTGTGTATGCCACCATAGAAAGGTGCTTTGGGCACCAGTTCTTAAAGAGGATATCTGGGAACTGGAGAAAGTGCAGAGAAGGGCAACCAAACTGATAAGAGGCATGGAGGACCTCAGCTATGAGAAAAGATTAGAGGAACTGAATTTATTCTCTCTTGAGAAGAGGAGATAAGGGGGGATAGGATCAACATGTATAAATACATATAGTGAACTTGGTGTTGAGTTGTTCACTTTAAGGTCAACACAGAGGACAAGGGGGTACTCTTTACGTCTAGAGGAAAACAGATTTCGTCTCCAAATACGGAAAGGATTCTTCACCGTGAGAGCTGGGAAAATGTGGAATAGACTCCCTCCAGAGGTGGTTCTGGCTAGCTCACTAGATTTCTTTAAAAAGGTCTGGATTCTTTCCTAGGTGTACATAATATAAATGGGTATTAACATTTTTTTAGGTAAAGTTGATCCAGGGAATATCCGATTGCCTCTCGGGGGATCAGGAAGGAATTTTTTTCCCCTGCTGTAGCAAATTGGATCATGCTTTGCTGGGGTTAATTTTCGCCTTCCTATGGATCAACAACGGGTATAGGATTGTGTATATGGGATTGTATGGTTGGTTTTCAATACTGTTTTTTGTTTTTTTTTGGTTGAACCAGATGGACTTGTGTCTTTTTTCAACTTTATGTAACTTTATGTAACTATGTAACTATAATGCAAAGTGTAAATGTTTTTTTTTTTTTAATTATGCCGTTAAATACCTTATTTCAGATCCCCTCTGTGTGGTTACATGACCTTCTGCCACTTTCCTCCCCTGATCTAAGGGCTACAGTGGGAGGTGCTAAGATTCCGCTCTGATGTCTGACGGGAGGTCACGTGACCACTGTGCTATCCGCTCAGCCCCTCCCGCAGTGGTTCTTAGATCCGGGGAGGAGAGCAGCAGGAGATCACATGACTGCACAGAGGGGATCTGAAATAGGGGATTTAGCGGCGGAATTAAAAAAAAAACATTTACACTGTGGAATATACCTTATCAGAACAGGGGGGCTGGCAGTAATCCTACTCTCTGACTTTAATAGAAGCCTGGGGGGAGGGGCAGGGAGGAGATCGCTAACACACAGGAGCTGAAAGGGAGGGAGGAGGAGAGACTTTAACATAGCGGAATGATGAAGGTTTGTAAACTGACCACAGTATCCTGGATCAGCAGCCATAATTGCCGTGGTCAGTTCACCTAGGCCTAGGGGGGACACAGTAACAGGCAGGCTCAACCAGATTTTTTACAGCATACAGAGGGACAGATAAGACAGCACAAGCACTATGCTGTGTGACATGTTTTTAAGGAACCAGATATTTTTTTTTCTTTTTAGGGGTACAACCTCTTTAAGGCTGGCAAAAAAAAGGCAATATAATGTAAAGCACATTTATGTTACATGCAGGTATATTGGTTTATTTGTGCACAACAAAATACACACATGCAAGTGGTAAGAGACCTTTACTGATATTATAAGTGGCAAAATCAAGAAAGAATGAACACACTGTTTCAGTAAAGTTCAATTTAAGCAGCTGTTTGCAGAATTTCGTTCTGAATGTAATCTAATTTCCCTTTATTTAATATTTGTGTAAAATGTAATTAGGCTGTAGTTTGTATCTGAGCACTGCTGCAGTGTTTGATGATACAGGCTAACACCCAGACAACATTCCCAAGCAGCAGAACAAATTATTGTTTTCTCTGTGAGATGACGAATGACGTTTTTAAATCTGAACTCCGGGGGTATATAGTCACAAATAAATGCAAATCTGTATTCGTTAATACATATATAAGAATATTTTAAAAGCGTACCTCCACTTTTGATCTCTAGGTGATCTATGTACATTGCAAGGTTATACCAACTTTGTTGCAGATTTCTACCTTTTGTTATTCTGAAGAAATCTCTGTTTGTTTCTCTGTGCTGAGTGAGTCTAATGGAAGTGGTTTCATATTTATCAATCAGCTGTGCACCTGCAGAGCTCTAATGAGGAAAATTGCAGAGTGTGCATCCCTTTAGACGTGTTCCTATTTGGAGTATCTTACCAAAAATGACATTGTTGGTGCAGGGAATGCCTGAACTCTGACTTGCATCTTAGTGCAGACTTCTGGGAAAATCAGTGAGCCAATCAAACAAGAAGGAAACGATGTTTCTATGGGGCGCTCTCTACACATTCTATGTACATAACACCTCCAGGTAGCCATATTACATTGCATTTTCAGAAAATTACAGCGGCTGCAGATTGAAAAGGAAAGGTATTTTTAATAACATTAAATTACAATATGACTTGTGTCGCTATATTATTTTTTTCTTTATTTGCTTTTTTTTTTTCCCCTGATAGTGAAGTTACACTTTAAGCGTAAGCAGTGTAAATTTTTGAATTGACTAGGTATCATCCACTTGCAGTCCATGTAAAGCAGAACCCAGACAGACAGGGAGAGGAAGATTCAATGCAAGGATTTAATCAGTTCTGCTGAACTGGCCTAATTTTGCCCAGGCTCCTCCACCCCCTGAATAAACAATGAAGGGTAAAGCAGCACACTTATGAGTCACACTAATCTGCCACTTAGTTATATATTAAATAGATGTTCTTGGGTGGTGCTTGGTCAAATAATGATTGAAAGAAAGACTCTAAGATGTGTCCTCAAGAAAGAATAGGGGAAGGGGGAAAAATGTTAGCTCTGGAATATACTGTAACTCACCATAGAATCCCTTTCTAAGGAATTGTTTGCAACATTCAGCCAGGAGCTACACATTACAATCGGAGGAGGCACTTGTACACAATTATTGATTTTGCTAACACATATTCATGGGGCATATACATTCAATATATATGTGCTAATATATTTTTGTTTTTCTCCCCTTTGTTCTTTTGGGAGAGGAGTTTCCCTGCAGCTGCCATGGTAGTGAGTATTTTTAATAATTGGCCAATTATGTTTTTTTGAGATAGATAGTACGCTTTGTATTGTCTAGATACAGTATTTCACAAAAGTGAGTACACCCCTCACATTTTTGTAAATATGTTTTCTTTTCATGTGACACCACTGCAGAAATTACACTTTGCTACAATGTAAAGTAGCGAGTGTACAGCTTGTGTAACAGTGTAAATGTGCTGTCCCCTCAAAATAACTCAACACACAGCCAATAATGTCTAAACCGCTGGCAATAAAAGTGAGTACACCCCTACTACTTTACATTGTAGAAAAGTGCCATTTCTTCAGTGTTGTCACATGAAAAGCTATAATAAAATATTTACAAAAATGTGAGGGGTGTACTCACTTTTGTGAGATACTTTAGTTGTGTTTAATAAAGTTGATTTCTACATTTCTATACATGTGTCTCATCACTGGGTCCTGTTACACTTATCTATGGATACAACATATGTTATAATTAGGGTTGAGCTCAGTCGGACTTTTATGTTTCCTTTTTTTTTTTTTTTTTTGGTCAAATAATGGTTTGCATGAAAGAAGGATTTTTTTTAGATATATAAAATATTTTTTCATTAAACAGAAGCTTTAAAGGGTTTTGCTCGCTTTCATTTATTTTTTTATGTTTACCGTGTTATCAAATAATCTTTTATATCATGTTCTAAATATTTATATAAATCCTTTCTTTTTCAATAGATATTAAACTGTGAGAGTATCAATTACACTTTATTTGGAAGACAAATGCTTTTCTAAAAAGAAATGTATATTCTGCATGTGTATATTAAAAATTTGCTGACCGCATGAAGCGGCACGACTTCGGCGCGACTTGCACGAACTTCATATAATGAATGTCTATGCAAGTCACTCCGAGGTTGCCCCGAAGTAGTACAGGACCCTTTTTCTAAGTCGGAGTGACTTGTGTCGCTCCTATTAGAACGGGTCCTGTAGCACTGCATGGACCGCGACGGACCGCGACTTGTCAGGCTGACAAGTTGCCTGACAAGTCGCAGTAGTGTGAATGAAGACTTACTGCCTGTTACTTTTACACAGAAACCTTATAGTAAAAACATTTCTGTGTTTTATTATAACTTGTGTGTTTCCATTGGTCTTTGCGCTTACATTATTACCAGGTGTGCCAGAGGGGTTGAGATTGTTCTTGGAGTTGAGAGGCAGAGTACCCAACCAATCTTACTTAAGCAGCTCCTGCAGGGGTAGCACTACATATGGTCAGGAACATTGATCAATCAGAGATGGCTTGCTTGTATCTGCCTACAGAATTATAAGTCCAAAAATGTGCACATCTGGAATACTAAGGAAGCTACATACAGCTCAAAACTGTCACTGCTCCAAAACATGATCAAGAATGATCATGTGTTTGCCTGGTTAATGCTGTTAAGAAAATAGATCGGCCAACAAGAAAAAAAATTCATCAGATCACATGTCTGAACTCTGTGGGACAGCTGATTATAGATGACCTTAAATTTCATATGGCACACAGTATAGTTTTATGGCTCTTAAGATGTATTTTGCAAGGGCATTAGGGTGCTATCCACATTAAATGGCAACACAGAGCACCAACACGTGTAGCATATGTTGCTGTGCATTGCGATAACATACATGTTTTTGCAACATAATGGTTTGAACTTAACCTAATACTTTACAATTTTTTTTTCTTTTAAATGCAAGCAGTGTAATTGGTTTAGTATTGGCCTTTTTGCAGTCTACTGTACAGCAGAGCTCACACAAGGGGGAAAAAAAGCAGTACACGGAGCCAGTCAGACATGATGCAGTGCAAGAAGCATGCTGATAGAGGAGAGAAGAGTGACAAAGAGGTAAGCTTACTGTTCTTTTTACATTTCACTGTTCAGTCTCAGGCTGTGGTTGGGCAGGGGGCATCTAAGTGCACTAGAGAAAAATCAGGTCCCCTCCAATGCCTGATAGGGCTGTGCTATGTGGCAGAGCTGTGTAAATCTCAGGACTGGATCAACCAAATTACCGAAAGCGTGTAAAACAGCTCTTGCATTTTCTAGATTTTTATAGCCGAATATTATAAATTATTTGTTTTTTATGTTTGTTCATATATACAGTATCTTCTTTATATGTTATAAGGGACATCAATCAAACATAATGGTTTCTGATGAAGCCACCCTTCACCTAATTGGCGAAACGCATCGAACCTTATGAACTTTTATGACTGTCCCCTTGCTATATCTCTGATGTACTGTCTCAGATGTAATGTATTGTACATATGCACCTTTTCATGTTTTTATTCATATAATAAAGTTTCTTGAATGTTTTACTTTCTACGTGTGCTCCCTGACTGCCAGACCTTATCCATTAAAGTCCTATAGTATTCAATCCACTGTATATTCTTGGTCCTATATCACCCCTACAGTGTGATTCTAACATATTTTTTAGCTCTTGTATTTTAATTACATGTATATAATTTAGCTGTTTGCCTAGAGTTCAGCTTCTAAGAGACAATGATGTATCTTTTAATACTGGGATACCAGCTACATTTTAAAGAACAAACTCAATGTACCACAAAGTAAAGTAGTGTACATGAATTACAGTCCCAGAGCCTTGAAATGACATCTACTACTGAGGAGCAGCATTTCCTGCAGCTATATGGATAGAGATAATGTAGAAAGTGTGTTGTCCCAACATATTCCCACAGCTTTGAGAATACAACATCAGAGGGGCATGACGATGCCTTCTCCGCACTTCAATGTGTCACATTTATCACATTCAGCAGTGCAATGGATCCATAATAGTAAAACTTATACTAAAGGTTTTATATTATTAGGGACTTAGGGATTTTGAATCTGGCCTTTGAAAAAAACATGACTGGTTCTGTTTAAAGGGAATCTATTGTGCACATTTATTGACTATTCTCTTTTATTTGTTAACTGCAAATTATAAGGGAGCTGCCCGAGCTTACAGATGTATTGATGAGGTATATGAGAATATATAGGAGATGTTTCTGTAGAGTAATATCAATGCAGATCACAGAACATTCTATTACAGTGAGCAGCAGCATGAAATTCTTTACACAGCGCGCTCTCTGTGCCAGTGATGTGGCCGCCGGGATCCGCCATCTTGTGCTTGACCAACCAATGCCTCAGAGGAGATCCGAGCCTGAGGGAACCGGCTGGGATACACCAAGACAGTTTTTTTTTTTGTTTCTTGTCATTCCTGACACTGTCACATTTCCAACATAGGGAATATGTTTGCCAACTTCTTCAAGGGTCTTTTCGGCAAGAAAGAGATGCGTATTCTGATGGTGCGGTTGGATGCCGCAGGTGAAACCACTATTCCATACAAGCTGAAGCTAGGAGAAATCATCGCAACCATCCTCACAATAGGTTTTAACGTAGAGACATAAAGAACATCAGTTTTATGGTGTGGGATGCGGGTGGTCAAGACAAGATCAGGCCTCTGTGGTGTCACTACTTCCAAAACACACAAGGTTTAAACTTCATGGTGGACAGCAACGATCGGGAGTGAGTAAACGAAGCACAGGAAGAGTTAATGAGGATGTTGTCGCAAGAAGAGCTTTGAGAGGCAGTATTGTTGGTGTTACAGAATACAGAATTCTTTATTAATCCCAAAGGAAAATTGGGAAATTGTTCACTAACAAACAGGATCTGCTGAACACTATGAACGCAGTGGAAATAACAGACAAGCTAGGACTGCACTCCCTCCCCCATAGAAACTGGTACATCAAGGTAACTTGTGCAACTAGTGGAGATGGTCTCTATGAAGGACTGGATTGGCTGTCCAATCAGCTCCGGAACCAGAAATAAAAACCACCAATCATATAAAAAAATAAAAAAAATATGATGAAGTCAATATGAAATGCATAGAGGGGCGGCAGCAACACCAGTGGAAGCAAACGGATAAAAAACAGAGGAGTATGGAGAAAAATACACATTCAGTTTTTTTATTCTAGCAACTATGGTCATAGATATAGCTAACGCTCATATTTATTTATTTTCCATGATCATCAGCTTAATCTAGTGGCTATATTGTATTTTTTCCTGATTCACGCTATTCTTATGAATGAAGAACATCCGACCTGGAGAGAAAATAGCCTGGTAATATTTAATTTTTCTGGCATTCACAAATATATATGCACAAGAAGAGCTCTGCAATTTTTTTTTTTTTTTTTTATTAATACAGCCCAAAGTGCGCTATGGTGCTGCAATGATTTAGTGGGCATCATGAAGGTTGGTTGCTTTTTTTAAACTATTTTTCACACATAGAGTATATGCTAAAAGTTATGTACTGTAGGGGGTGAATTGTAGACAAAACAATTTAATGAGCTAAGCAAGATGACTGTTCTGTAAAAATAACGTGGACTCACTTAAAGTATATAAAATACAAAAAAATACCATACCATCATCACAAATAGACAGCAAGTGGGATGGAGGGTGGCGCCAGAGCCTTACAGAGTCCACAGCTTCCACACAAAAAGCAAGAGTTCTTTTTTGCAGTGTGCTGGCAGGGGAAAGGCTTTTTTACTCAGGCTGCAGCAAACTTTGTAAACTCTACGTTTTGATGCACCTGGAATATACACTCCACGACCCCTTTATTAGGTATATTAGGTAACACAAATTGATAATCAGGCATGTACTCACCTTTGTTGCCGGCGGTTTAGACATTATTGGCTGTGTTGAGTTATTTTGAGGGGACAGCAATTTACACTGTTATACAAGCTGTGCACTCACTACTTCACATTGTAGCAAAGTGTCATTTCTTCAGTGTTGTCACATGAAAAGATATAATAAAATATAAAAAAAAAATGTGAGGGGTGTACTCACTTTTGTGGGATACTGTATGTCACAAAGCTCACATCAGCTCTAACTGGTTTCTTGAACATGACACTGAGTTCAATGTACTCCAATGTCCTCCACATTCATCAGATACCAATCCAATAGAGCACCTTTGGGATGTGGTGGAACAGATTTGCATCATTGACGCTCAGCTGACAAATCTGCAGCAACTGTGTGATACTATCATGTCAATATGGACCAAAATATCTGTTTAGAAAAATGTTTCTAGCACCTTGTTCAATTTATGCCATGAAGAATTAAGGCAGTTCTGAAGAGAAAAGAGGGTCCAACCCGGTACTAGCAAGGTGTACCTAATAAAATGGCTGGTGAGTGTATTTTGCTAACACGAACTGAAGATCATATAAACACAACTTATTTCACAGTTTTGCATTCTTGCAAAATTGACTTGCTTTACAGCTATCTGCATTTAGGCACAAAAAATCTTAGAGCCGCAAAGGAATGCTGTTAGGTATTCTTCTGCCAAGCACTGTAAACGCAGGACTGAATAGGGACCAGACAGCTATACAACTGCATCTATCACTGGCTGTGGATCCTGTTTTTAATAAGGTCTGCATGGGGGAGTATCTTCTCAGGCCCACCAATCCAAGATATATTATTTATATTGGCTCAGAAGGCCAGGGGGCAAATGTCGGGGCAAATGTCCCCCCCCCCCCCCCAGCAATGTATTCCTCTGGATCTGAAGTTTATGGATAGCTGCAATTACCAAAATAATATATTTTTGAGCTGAATTGGATTTATGACCTAAGTTATCAGCTGACATTATACACAGCCATTAAAAAACCTTGTAGAGCAGAAGTTGTGTATAGATATTTTGTCGACAATATACTCCTTTAAATAACATCTGTGTTTGATCGTATACAACTTTTTTCTAGCATGTCAAGGATGTGACGGTGCTTCTACATGAATAAATGTGATAAGTGGACAAACATGGTTTTTATAAAAGCATATCTGGGAAACAGAATAATTGTTTGAGATAGCTTATATTGCATTACAGTAGATACAGGCCACATAGCTTTCCTATTATGAAGCTATCATCGTATTCTTTGTAGCTGTTCCATAAATTCAATTCCATTTCCAACTGTCCTTATGGTTCTTTTGGTGTTATGATAACATGTTCCAGTTATTTTCAGCAATTTCAACCCCAAGGTAAAAATAGTTTTAAAACTCATAAAACTTCTTGAAGGACAGCTGTTTCTCTATTGTTTCGTTATAAGAGAAAAAGTTGAATGAATAATTTCTTGCTAAGTCCTGAACCTAGGCATCATGATTCGATTGGCATGCGTTGTAAATATTTTTCATGCACTGTAAGGACCAGTTAACATGTGGTTCGGTGCAGTGTGATTTGAGCCCAGTCATTTTAAATGGGCTGTATCGCACCAAAAGTAGTGCATGCACTACCACGTATATATATATATATATATCTATATCTGTATATATATATATATATATATATATATATATACAGTCAGGTCCATAAATATTGGGACATCGACACAATTCTAATCTTTTTGGCTTTATACGCCACCACAATGGATTTGAAATGAAACAAACAAGATGTGCTTTAACTGCAGACTTTCAGCTTTAATTTGAGGGTATTTACATCCAAATCAGGTGAAAGCTGTAGGAATTACAATAGTTTGTATATGTGTCTCCCACTTTTTAAGGGACCAAAAGTAATGGGACAATTGGGTGCTCAGCTGTTCCATGGCCAGGTGTTTGTTTTTCCCTCATTATCCCATTTACAAGGAGCAGATAAAAAGTCCAGAGTTAATTTCAAGTGTGCTATTTGCATTTGGAATCTGTTGCTCTCAACTCTCAATATGAGTTCCAAAGAGCTGTCACTATCAGTGAAGCAAGCCATCATTAGGCTGAAAAAACAAAACAAACCCATCAGAGAGATAGCAAAAACATTAGGTGTGGCCAAGTCAACTGTTTGGAACATCTTTAAAAAGAAAGAACGCACCGGTGAGCTCAGCAACACCAAAAGATCCGGAAGACCATGGAAAACAACTGTGGTGGATGACCAAAGAATTCTTTCCTTGGCCAGATCAAGAACACTCTCCAGGAGGTAGGTGTATGTGTGTCAAAGTCAACAATCAAGAGAAGACTTCACCAGAGGGAATACAGAGGGTTCACCACAAAATGTAAACCATTGGTGAGCCTCAAAAACAGGAAGGCCATATTAGAGTTTGCCAAACAACATCTAAAAAAGCCTTCACAGTTCTGGAACAACATCTATGGACAGATGAGACCAATATCAACTTGTACCAGAGTGATGGGAAGAGAAGGGTATGGAGAAGGAAAGGAACTGCTCATGATCCAAAGCATATCACCTCATCAGTGAAGCATAGTGGTGGTAGTGTTATGGCGTGGGCATGTATGGCTGCCAATGGAACTGATTCTCTTGTATTTATTGATGATGTGCCTGCTGACAAAAGCAGCAGGATGAATTTTGAAGTGTTTCGGACAATATTATCTGCTCATATTCAGCCAAATGCTTCAGAACTCATTGGACGGCGCTTCACAGTGCAGATGGACAATGAACCAAAGCATACTGCGAAAGCAACCAAAGAGTTTTTTAAGGGAAAAAAGTGGAATGTTATGCAATGGCCAAGTCAATCACCTGACCTGAATCCGATTGAGCATGCATTTCACTTGCTGAATACAAAACTGAAAGGAAAATGCCCCAAGAACAAGCAGAAACTGAAGACAGTTGCAGTAGAGGCCTGGTAGAGCATCACCAGGGATGAAACCCAGCGTCTGGTGATGTCTATGCGTTCCAGACTTCAGGCGGTAATTGACTGCAAAGGATTTGCAACCAAGTATTAAAAAGTGAAAGTTTGATTTATGATTGTTAATCTGTCCTAATACTTTTGGTCCCTTAAAAAGTGAGAGGCACATATACAAACTTATGTAATTCCTACACCGTTGACCTGATTTGGATGTAAATACCCTCAAATTAAAGCTGAAAGTCTGCAGTTAAAGCAACTCTTGTTTGTTTCATTTTAAATCTATTGTGGTGGTGTATATAGCCAAAAAGATTAGAATTGTGTTGATGTCCCAATATTTATGGACCTGACTGTATATATATATATATATATATATAGATATATAGTGCGGTTTGCAAGTGGTTTACCGGGGGTTATGGCTGAAGATATTAGGCATAACCCCATACCGTTTTGTCATAAAACCTGTCTGAGTGGCTAATGAGTTGCTTTGGCGGTCCACACCCCCACCTCCTCCCCCGACCCGCAGCTCGCCGCTGTTTCTACGGCTTACCGTTTCTACCGGTTTGCCCGAGAAATGATCCGAGTGCGGCTGGCTGCTCCCATAGGCAATCAAAGAGTTAATACCCTTTGATCAACTCTATGCCCTTGGAGGACAGGAGCAACGTAATGGCATCACTTCCTGTCCAGGCTGGAAGACATTTTTTTTTTTTTAAAGCGAAAGATCAAAAAATATATATTTGTTTAATCTTTTGCTTTTAAAGGTAAATAAGAGATTTGGTGTTTCTTTGACCCCAGATCTCTTCATATAGAGGGCCTTTCATCCTTATCTCAGTTACAGGGGATGATTACATTCCTTGTAACAGGAATAAAAGTGATAAAAAAAAAATTAAAAACGGACAGTGTGCAAATAAAGAATAAAAAGTAAAATAAATAATAATAAAAAAAATTTGAAAGCTGCCTCATCCCTCCGTGCTCGCATGATGAATGCATACGTAAGTTGTGCACTCATATGTAAATGGTTTTCGAACCACTCATGTGAGGCACTGAGGTATCATCACAAACATTAGAGCGAGAAGCAATAAGTCTAGTGCTAGACTTTCTCTGTAACTCTAAACATGTAACCTATAAAGGCATTTAAACTTTGCCAATGGAGATTTTTCAGTACCGTAATCTGTCGCCATTCCGGGAGCTTGCACAATTTTAAAGCGTGAGGTGTTAGGTATCTATTTACTAAGCATAACATAATTTTTCACATTATACAAAATAGGGGTAACTATTGTGCTATGTTTTTTTAAAATTCATTAAAGTGATTTTTTTTTCCCCAAAAAATTGTGTTTGTAAAACCGCTGCACAAATACCGCGTGACATGAAAAATTGCAACAATCGCCATTTTATTCGCTAGGGTCTCTGCTAAAAAAAAGTATAATGTTTTGGGGTTATAAATAATTTTAAAGCAAAAAATAATGATTTAAATTTGTACACAAAAAGTGCTAGAAAAAGCCTGGTCTGCAAGTGGTTAAAAAACGCAATGCAACTGGATTGCATGGTTCTTCGATACCATGCGAACCGGCACAGGCAAACGCACTGTGTTTGCGACCTGCGTTTGGGGTGTCATTAACTTAACACTGACACCCACTGCAGATCGCAACTGCAGTGCATTTTGAGTGCGGTGCGGGACACACGCATGAAACCTGGGTTTCCTTCACCATGTTGTGGTGTGAATGGGCACTTATTTATTTATCCTACAAATGAAAAAAATGTACATACTTTTTCTTATGCAAATTTGTCTGATTTTGTATCAAGCCCTAAAGTGTTTAAAGCTGCTCATAGAGATTGGAGTTTTCAGATCTTAGGGCACAATTTTACTGCCAACATAATGCTTTGAAAGATCTTTTTATAAACATGCTTGCTCGGATCACCTTTGTCCCCTTTTTTTTAATGATTATGCAGGAGAGAAGGGGAAAGTTGGGAGACACCCTTGATGCTAGCTTCTCTTAAATAATAGAAGTGACTGTCGTCCACTAAAGTCTATCAAAGCCTAGCACTGTTCCCCTTGAGAATATTTGTACAGGCCTTGCAGTATTTATGGACATACACTATATTACCAAAAGTATTGGGACGCCTGCCTCTACACGCACATGAATTTATAGGTATCCCGGTCTTAGCCCGTAGGCCCAATATTGAGTTGGCCCACCCTTTGCAGCTATAACAGCTTCAACTCTTCTGGGAAGGCTGTCCACAAGGTTAAGGAGTTTGTCTATGGGAATGTTTGACCATTCGTCCAGAAGCACATTTGTGAGGTCAGGCTCTGATGTGGACTAGAAGGCCTGGCTCGCAGTCTGCGCTCTATTTCATCCCAAAGGTGTTTCTATCGGGTTCAGGTTAGGACTCTGTGCAGGCCAGACAAGTTCCTCCACCCCAAACTCGCTCATCCATGTCTTTATGGACCTTGCTTAGTACACTGGTCTAAATCATTTGGTGGAGGGGGCATTATGGTGTGGGGTTGTTTTTCAGGGGTTGAGCTTAGTCCCTTAGTTCCAGTGAAGGGAACACTTAAGGTGTCAACATACCAAGACATTTTGGACAATTTCATGCTAACTTTGTGGGAACAGTTTGGGGTTGGCCCTTCGTGTTCCAACATGACTGCGCATCAGTGCACAATGCAAAGTCCATAAAGATGTGAATGAGGAAGTTTGGGGTGGAGGACCTTGACTGGCCCGCACAGAGACCTGATCTCAACCCAATAGAACACCAACTCAATATTGGACACTTTGACATGGCAGAAAGGGATAGAACCTTTATCAGGTTTTCATTATTGTCTGTGGTCTTGTAGGGAGGATTTACAAATTCCTCTGAATGTCATGGTAAAACTGTTGTCCAAGGGCAGGAAGAGTGAGAAAATCTCCAATGTGGACATACAAATCGATAAAAACAAATTGAAGTTCTAGCCTTCCTCTGTTCTAATAGAAAAAATGGTTTTCATTGTTGTATGTGACCCTAGATTCAAAGTACATTTTGCCCAGAACTGAGACTTTCCTCGCAATTCTGTTCACCCTTCAGAGTCCTGCTAAATACCCAGTATGAGGCAAAAATATATTAAATGGTGCCCAATGCAAGCATTTTGACTGGAATAATATAAAGCCTAAATCCAACCTTTTTTTTTTTTTTTAGGTGGGAAAGTGTTAAAATGTTTGGATTTTTTTTCACTCCCAGTGGCATCTATACAAGAAAAACAGTGTGCAGCTGTCACAAGAATAGGGCAATAAACACATTATCAGATGTTCTGCTTGATCTGTACATGCCTGTGTCCATCCCATGTGATCTGTGCAGGGAGGAACTTGAGGGAAATCTCCATTATATGACACAGACAACAATAACAATATGACTCCTGAAAATTCAACATAAACTTCAAATAAAAAAAAAAATATATATATATATATATATATATATATATATATACACATATATATATATAGCACAATTCCGAGCCAGCTGTCCCTCTTTGCCAGGCAAGAGAATTGTCCCGCTGTCACATGCACAGTCAACCGTCTTCTCCCCGACACATGTACTGTACAAGTAAGGCCCGCCATACTGTCTACGAAGATAGTCCCACTACCCCTCCCAGCATGGCCGACTGCAATCTTCACAGTATCACTGCAATTGCTGTAAAGAACAAATGTCCCGCTGTTGTATGCACGGTCAACATCAGTCCATACAGCCTGAACACAAACTTGGCCCCTGGCACCCTGCTCCATGTGCCCCTAGCTGCCATTTTCTTCGTCCACTCCTGGACCTTTTTCTGTTAAGCAGCTGCAGCTTTTATTCACTAAAATAGATCTCCTCCCTTCTCTCCAATACTTGATAGCAGAGTACATCTCATAATTGAAATGGAAGGTTCCCGCCATTTTGCAGTACTGACTGGAAGATTTCCATTGCCACAGCCAACCTTCCATGTGCACATCACTCTTCATCCCACTCTCCCTACCTCCTGCAGAGCTGACCTCACACTTGGCTTGAGTTTTGGAATAAAATCCCGGACACAAAAATGGAAATTTTGAACTTTTCTTTTGGCCGTTGCCACGGGCAACTGACCCAGTAACCCAGGGTGAAATCCTGGATGAGCCCCCAAATGTAGCGCAATCCCCACCCGTTCTGCTGGATATGGGTCCCCCTGGGTTACCGCTAGCAACAACAGTATATTTAAACTTGTTCTCCAATTGTGAGCACTGAGACAATGATCAATCCAGTATCTTTGTGTTTTTTGTATTTATTTGGTAAATTGTATAGGAGAAGGGATGAGTGGGACATTCCTGGAACTAAACTAGGCTTGTTTGGCGGAGACACCTACATATTGCAACTTGGCACTGACTTGACGCTGGCTGAATGCTGGCCAGCTGCCTGTTAATGCTGAATTGACTTGGGACTGCTTTTCTGACTAAAAGAGTCCCCTTCAAGCTCCCCTAAGCACTCCTGCTGAGATAGCTACTTGAATACACTGCTGCACTGCTGAACACTTCAGGGCCTGCACCGGCACCCTCTTTCTCACTCTAATCTTCAGGGCTTAGATACTGGCACCCTCTTTCTAAGCTACCACTACTGGCTAGCTGGCTCCTGGATCCCTTTGACCTTCTGGAGTGGCCCTCTTTCTCAGGCAGACCCCTGGGCAGTTTTGAGTACTCACAACACCGTTTTTCCAGGAAACTTCTGCCCAGCAGCTCCACTCGGTCCACAGCACTATGGGTCCTTCCTGTAGCCCAGCTCAGCCTCCGGTCCTCTAGGCCAGCTGCCCAGGACACCCTCACTTGCTCTGACAGGAGGAGAGACAGCCATCAGCCTCCTCCTGGGACTCTGCTTCCCACCAAAGATGCGTTGTCACGTGCTCCCCTCAGGCTTATACCCAGTCCCAGGGTGCATTGCGACAAACTCCACCCACTGAGACAGATATAAGCCCTGGTGTGCTATTGGCCAGGTTTCCTCCACTGTCCAACAAGATCCCTCATTGGATACAGTGGGGAGACTCAACAGACCACATCTGGGAACATATCACAGCCTAACTGACTGATCATGCCCCCCCCCCCCCCCCCTGATAGGCAGACAGGGCCACATATATGCTTTTCCTAGCACCTACGTAGGAGGGTGATACACACACACATATATATATATATATATATATATATATATATATATATATATATATATATATATATATATATTATCAAAATGAAAGAAAAAAGCTTTGGCTGGGAGTTAAACTTTAAACTTTATATTGAACACTACGTGTACTTTTTGATTATCCATTATTCTACTAAGAAACTGCATTGTACTAACCTTAAGTGCAATAGCTGCTGACCTGCCCTTTAAAGTTTTGCATCTTCCTTTCGAGAAATCTTAGTTTATTATGTTGGCTGTCTCTTGTTAAGTCTTTTGTTAATGAATCATAGCAGCCTTGGCTTGTGTACTTCAGATCATCTTAAACAACAATGTAAAGACTTATTTGAATGAAATATAAAGCATCTAAAAGCACTAGGGTAGCCATTTCTTTATGAGCAAATATTTATCTCTGTAGTCTCCTCTCTTTAAAAAAAAAAAAAAGCACTTATTTTTGCACCTGTCTTTTTGTAGCTTTAGAATCTTATAAAAGAAACTTTGCCTTCTTTGCAACACAGTATGGGCAGCATTTGTTGCAGATTTATTCATTTTTACATCTCTGTGTCTGGCTTGGACAGCCAAGAATTAAATTTAGTAGAATGGAGGAAAAAAGTAAGACAATAAAACATAAGATAGAGAGCTTGATGTACTGAAGTGTGAAGTGAAGTAGGATGTGAATGTGTTTATCTTTTTTAGCTAGGCATCTAGTCACTGGCAAGAGAAGCTCCATTTTTTAAACTTACCTATGCGCGCAATTGATTACGTTCACTTTACCTACCTTCACATTAGTAAATCAGATCATAAATGTTTGTCAGCTAGCTTTAGGATTGGTTATATGGGTATTGTGCTATGATCCCAGGAGATTTTTCTTTTAGCTCATTTTAGTAAAGCATGAGAAAATCGAATCAGTTGAAGCTTTCCTTGCTGCAGCAGGCATGTTTCCTGTTGTATACATGCCTGGACAATGAAACAACCCATTATAGCATAGTAACTAAGAGACATAAGAGATGTGTGATACAAAGATAGAGGCAGCTTGAACCCCTAGACAAAGGCATGCATGCAGTAAAAAAGGTGCAGTCATTGAACTTCAATTCTTGATCCATCACAGCATGATCAAAAAGCAACTCACAGGGTTTGAGTTACTAAAGCTACATAGACTGTTAACTTTGCGAGTTGCAGTTTACAAGGGAATTCGCCCAGAGCTTTCTGAATGAGTTTAAGCTCTACTGACTTTCATCATTCAGTCGTGCAGTAAAAATTGTATTTTTTCATTTTCCTTACAGGCGATTGTGTATTCTTTGGAAAGTGAAACTTCACCACATTCACTAATCTCTGGGGTACATATCTCTGTGAAGTGCAACTTGCCTTGCAAGGAGAACCACCTATGTATCTTTCAGAACATCAACCCCACTAAGTCTTCCTCTGCTACAGTTTATTGTGAAATTCCCCTAAGATGTCAGGCTGACAGATCCTTGACACTTTTTCAAACAATACAGTTAACAGATAACACACAAAATATGTCAAGGCTCTGACATTTGATTAAAATGTTACAATAAACATATCTGCGGCAGAATATTTTAGTACTTTATCATTCATTTGAATCCTGTTGCAAGGCATACTCTGCCCATTATTAATGTATTTTTACTCCAACATTTGATATTCCTGAATTGTGTCTGTTGTAGGGATCGACCGATTATCAGCAAAGCCGATTATCGGAGGGACGATTTTCACTTTTCCCCAATATATCGGTACCGGCCCCGAAACTTGTCGATATTAACGATTTTGTTGTGACGTCATTGCGTATGTTGACCAAATTATCGGTATTGGCCCTGATAAAACCATATTGGTCTATCCCTAGTCTGTTGTGCCATGTACTTGTGTTAAATAATTTCCTTTTCTATTTGCATTGTTTCCTTTGTGTGAAATACCTGCTTATCCTGCCTGTCCTCCTGCTTTCCTATTTAAAACTGACAACGCTAGGCATATATGCACATCCATCCCAGATGGTCAGTTTTCTGGTTGTGCTAGGTGCACAGCCTGCCATAACTCCAATGGTTTAAGACTTTTGCTGACATGCCCACCTGCCTAGCTCTGGGAAGATCAATGTATTAAGTCCCGTTCACACTGGGTCGATCCGACTTGGGGGGGCGACCTCCGAGGTCGCGGTGCGAGCAGCGCGCCGCGACCTCGGAGCGGCCGGCACGGACTTCATAACATTGAAGTCTATAATGGTCGCTCCGGGTTGTGTCGCTTGTGTCGCTCCTATTAGAACGGGTCCGCAGCTTCCCTATGGAAGGCGACCTACGGCGACCTGTGAGGCGACCAGGTCGCCTCACAGGTCGCCTAAGTGTGAACGGGGACTTACTCTTTCTCTCCCTCCTGCTGACCTCCTGAACACCTGCATCCTCCACCCTTAGCTTTTATGCAGCTGAGAATAGAGGTTATGTGGTTACTTATAAAGAAAGGGAAAAATATATATATAATATATATATATATATATATATATATATATATATATATATATATATATATATATATATATATATGAGCTGTCATCCTTTGTTTTAATACTAAACGAGGCGCTAATTTGGGCTAAACTCCTTCCGACATGCTTAATAACTAAGCAAAAAATTGGGGGAGCAAACCCTGAACATGTATATCTAAAGCCGGTGCAGCTATGGACCAAGCAACATGTATATTAAAAAAGAATAGCGCACACATGCAAAAGAAATGACTATCAAATATGGAGACAATCCATAAATAAAAATGGGGATTTAGTCCCACCATATGGCTGAGCACGATATGGCCATATGAGCACGATATGGCCATATGGCCATATGGCCATATGGTGGGACTAAATCCCCATTTTTATTTATGGATTGTCTCCATATTTGATAGTCATTTCTTTTGCATGTGTGCGCTATTCTTTTTTAATATACATGATGCTTAATAACTCACTAAGCAGTGAACCTTGTATATTTCATTCCTCCAAAGGTCACTTTAAAGCAGGTATTTAAGGGTGTCTTTTGAAGAGGCCATATTGGTAGTACATTTATTTATAGCAAATTATAGTTCTATAAGTTGTTTTGTTTAAGGTTTTAATTAAATTGTTGTTTTACCTA
Organism: Pelophylax lessonae; assembly: GCF_965119305.1. Lineage (NCBI taxonomy): Eukaryota > Metazoa > Chordata > Amphibia > Anura > Ranidae > Pelophylax > Pelophylax lessonae. The sequence goes on from NC_138772.1 coordinate 360,728,111, forward strand.
TATAATTTCTCACATGACAAAGCAATCCCAAAGCACTGTGGGTTATCTAAAGAGACAGCACAGCAACTTTGTTCTTTGTTTGATTGAAGCCTTAATCTGGCGATAGATAGATCAAAATTCAGCCGATTCAGCAGGGACCAGTGTTCGATCAATGTGTGGACATCCCTATACGTTAAATTGACTTCTGTTGAACTGACAAGTTGGAAAACTTTTGTCAATCATTGTCTGCAGCCGCTAATCATTGTATCCTGTCAGCAGTGGTCCTGCTGTAAAAAGACAATGACTCAGCAGGGAAGAGAATAAGGGGCGGGGTGTTGATTCCGACACCCGGCCCGCTTCTGTGGAAGGAGGTATACGTTATTTTTTTTTTTGCAGACCATTGGTTGAATGAAACAAAACTTCTCATCTATGGCAAGCTTTAGACTGAGCCATCTAAGGGATAATTCACTGTTGAGATAACCCCTTGAGTTACTAAGCAACAAGCCTTGTTAAGTACACCTGAAATCTAATTATGCTAATGATGTGAAAAGTACACTAGATCTCCATCTGTTGGCTAGATAGAAGACACAGATAGAAGTCCTGATAATAAAAAAAAAAAAAAGAAGAAAGACATACAAGTACAAAGCTACCTTATATTTCATTTAAATAAAAGCAACTTGCTAATACACATGCAAAATACTACAACCCCCATTTATGATCACATAAAATGAATAAGATGATAAGACCTCCTATTTTCGACACATTGAAGACTTTATCAGCAGTTAGGGGACAAAGCCTTTGCATGGTACTATTTATAAATATAAATACAGAAAAAAACACAGTTATAAAACTGTAGACACCAAATAATGAAAGCAATCTCAGCATAAAAAAACTATTACATTAAATGTGAAAATCCAATAATGAAAAATCCCAAAATTCCATTAAAGATTTCACTGAAAATAGGGAATGTCAAATATATTTAACCATTTTCATCTCTACCTGTTGAGTATTAAGGCCACTTGCTGTCACAAAAATATAATCAGTCATAAGCAATATCTGGTAAACATTGAGACATGTTTCAAGTAATAGGGATCAAAGTAACCAAAGATTAAAAATAAATCAACATATTTGTGATATTCCCACTAACTAAGGGATGCTCTGGTGGTTGGGTGTTTATAAGCTTTTAGATGTTAATTAGTGGTTTGTATTTTACAAAATGCAGGAATAAACTATACGGATCCTTTTGAGGCTCCATGAACACTACGCTAAAAAAACTCTAGACAAAATGCTGGATAAAAAAAACGATCGTAATAGCTTTTTGCAGTAGTGTTTTAGGAGCGTTTAGGAGCGTTAGCATCTTATTAGCGATTTTGCAGTTCCTTAAAAAAAAAAAAATGCTATCAGTAGCGTTTAGGAGCGGTTAACAGCGTTTATGAGAAAGTGGTTACTAAAGTGACTGCTGGTATAGCTTTGAAGGTGTGGGATGGATGGCAGCTAATGTAATATTCCCAGAACATGGTTTTCGATAAGTCTTAGAAACAACAAACCGGGTCAGAAGACAAGCCCGTAGAAGCACATTTAAGAAATCTTTGGTAGCTCCATGGTAATTATAAATGAACTGGAGATTGTAGTTGTTGTCATTGAGGTACTCCACAAAATGTACTGTGTTCAGAGGAGCTCCATTTAGGTGCTCTCTGCTCCCTGCTCTGTGAATTTTTTAATATAATAATTTTTTTGCAGCAATTTAACATATTTATGGGGATTGTCCCGGACACTCCAGGCCAACAGCCTTTTGAGTCACAGGTGATGGAATTTGTGGATGACATCTACCGGGACCAGGTAACAAGGGTGTTAACCCCAGATATTAGTATAACATCAGATGACTCTGAATGTAAAATGAAATACAGCAACCTGTTATAGACTAAAAAAATAGAAGTCACACTGTGGTGAGTCTTGACAGGTTTGAAACAGGATCTATCAGAGCAAATGATACCACGTCATCTGCGCATTCGAAAGATACCTACCGCAGTCTATTCAGAGTAGGCGATTGGAATTCCATCCTAAGTGATCATTTGATTTGATGAAACTCATTGTGGAGTATGAGGAATGGGTTTGGAGAAAGTGAATTTGAAAAAAAAAAGTGTAAGGAGTCTTTCTCTAAGTTTGCTCATTTGTTAATTTATTCGGCTTTAAATATAAACTTGCAAGAGATAAAGATAAATTAGAACCAGAAATTATGGACACAAAAAGATCCACATTTTTCAGAGATGTACAAGACTATAATTAAAACCCTGTGTATGAATGGGGGAGGAGAAGTTCCAGGTTTCAGAAAATCCAATGATTTACTCAGAAAAATAAAAATAAACATAAACATAAACAGCCTAAAAAAAGGGTGAATTTTAGCTCTCCTGAGGCTTCTGATTCACAGTCAGAAGCCTCTGACACAACTGACTCCAGGGCATCTTCCATCTCTAGAGCAGAGGTTAGCTCAGTTTTTTCACATGAAGGAACAAGTTAGGAAACATAAAAAACACGACACCACCAAGCTACGACATATTGCCGAGATGGAGTCACCAGGAGATACCCACCGAGGAAGAAAACGTAGGACTATGTTCTGAATCCATTCATAGTGTAGTTAATGTGTCTGGTGTTTCTCTTATTGCACATGAGCTGTCTTTACTAGGGTTGAGCAAACCCGGACTGTATTGTTCGGGATCGTACCGGACTTTTGGGTTTTCGATACCCGGACACGGACCAAACTTTTCACTGTATGTTTGGGATACTGTCCATTGTTCGGTATGTTTTGATGCAGTTTTAATGGCGCGTTTTCAACAGGTGCAAGTCAGCCAATCAGCAAGCGTTTAACTAGTGTGCCCTTAGAAGCCATCACAGCCATGCCTACAATGGCTGTGATTGGCCAGTGCAGCATGTGACCCAGACTCTATATAATCTGGAGTCACATAGCGCCGCGCGTCACTCTTCTATAACTATACTAGGGAGAGGTTCCTGATGCTGCTGCTGAGGGAGAGATAGGAGATTATTGTAGGGGCAGGCTGGAGATTGCTTTGAGGGAAAGAATAGGAAGAATCTTCTTTAATCAGACAGCGATCTACATTGATTGTATTGTGTGGGGGGTTGCAGTGCACAATCTTTTTGCCCGGAGGGAGAGATAGGAGATTATTGTAAGGTCAGGCTGGAGATTGCTTTGAGGGAAAGAATAGGAAGAATCATCTTTAATCAGACAGCGATCTACATTGATTGTATTGTGTGGGGGTGCAGTGCACGATCTTTATGCCCTGACCTGAGCCCAGTGAGGAGGAAAATGTTTTTCCTACATATTTTACTTAGATATACATTGTTTAGACAGACACTGCTTTTTCTAATCTGCCCTTCAAAAAGCACCAATGTGATAGGGGGGTGGCGTGCGGCGCTGAAGATGGCCGCATAGCTCCTCAGCTCCGCTCAGCCACCCGGGACAACAGCCAACGACAGCCACCATAGCGGGCACAAATACTCCATCGGGACCTGTATCACCTCCGGCTACCATGCGGGGCAAGAAGGGAACCTCGCAGTCCTACAAATTGGACGGATTCCTCCTCTCTAACTCCGCCGGGCTAAGGCGAGATGACACCGACAGGCCTCCACAACGCTCATCCAGCCGGGAGAGCGGGCGGGACAGCCGAGCACAGCCGCACAGGCAGGTAGCAAACCCGGACAGCGGGAACTCCTCGGGCTCCTCCACCCCCCCCCTCACCTTCCTCCAGGAGTCCGGCAAAGCAGAAACCACGCTGGGGGTTCCCTCCTCCCGATCCCGCACAGCACAGCGGGATGGATCAGACCGCGGTCCCATCCCCGGCCCTCAGGGCGCCGACCACACCGCCAGCGGATCCCTTCACAGCATTCCCTGCTGGCGATCACCCGGTCTCCGCAACTCTCTTAAAGGACATGCTCCACTCTCTCTGGTCCTCCATCCATGCTGATATAGTGCAGGGCCTGGCTCAGACCAAGAAGGATGTGCAGCAGCTTGAAGAGAGAGTAGACAGTGTGGAAACCTCCATGTCTAAATGCACCCTCTCCTTTAATACCCTCATTACAGCGCACAACAGCCAATCCGATGACATCGTTTGGATTAAGGCTAAACTGGCAGACCTTGAGGACAGGTCACGGAGAAACAATTTGAAGCTCAGAGGGGTCCCAGAATTGGTTCAGCCTCAGCACTTGCGTAAAATGGCTACCGATTTGTTTTCTGCACTGATTCCTTCCCTGTCAGCGACTGAACTGGAAATTGATAGGATCCATAGGATTCCCAAGCCGGGTTTCATAGAACAAGACTTACCTTGTGATGTTCTTCTCCGTGTGCATTTTTTTCAGACGAAGGACAGAATACTTATGGCCTCCAGGCAGCTATAGGCCCTACCTGGGGCCTATCCTCAAGTACAAATCCTGCCGGATCTCTCTAGGCACACGCTTCAAAAGCGCAGAAATCTCACAACTGTCACCAAAGCCTTTTCGAAACCATTGCATCATGTATAAGTGGAAGCACCCGGGCACTAACCATCACGCACCAGGGCACTACGGTCACCATATCCAATCTGGAGGAAGGTATGGCCCTACTCCATCGTTGGGGAATCATCCCGGACAATCCGTCCTCATCTCCCTCCTTTGGATCTCCGTCACCGCAGACCCTTTCGGATGACTGCCACGTTGTGTCGCGTAAAAGGTCTAATGCCAAACATTCCTCACCTGGAGGTGAGCGTCAACCCTTGCCTGCTCCACGTTAGTCCCAGGCCCAGGTAATTGTTGACCTTATGGCCCCTCTCTCTCTGTTGCAGGCTTCGCCTGCCCTTGAACTTTTTTTTATCTTTTGTATGGCGTTTGACACCTGTTTTGATCCTTCCCTCCCTTGTCCCTGTTACTCCAGCAAGACTTCACGTACTGTGTTATTGCCTACCGCTGTCCATACCTCCTCTGCACTGGCTTTACCTGAACCCCTCGTCCAGCTGATACTATGCACTTTCCCACGATACCATGATTATTAAGTTTCTATCGTTGAACGTGAACGGCCTGAACCACCCGGCCAAGCAGTTCTCCCTGTGGACTGAGCTATGCAACAGTAGAGCTGATGTGGTTTGTATCCAGGAGACCCATTTTAAACTCAACCACCAGCCGCAGTTTTCTCATAGGAACTTCCCCACCTTGTTTTTTGCCAGTGCCTCTGAAAAGAAGCGAGGCGTGATGATTGCACTGAGGGACACGATTGCCTTTACACTTCGCAGCCTGACCCAAGATCCGGACGGCAGATATCTTATCCTCCAAGGTGACTTTAATGTTGTACCACTGACCCTGGTGGCGGTTTATGCCCCGAATAGTCACCAGAAATGCTTTCTTCATAGACTACTACTGAAAGTCTCCTCTGATGTCTACGGTAACCTGGTGGTCTGTGGGGACATGAACACTGTGGTCGACCCGGGGCTTGACACTTCGGTGCCCGCCCGAGGCCGATAACTGTCTTTACACTCTCTCTTGGTTAAAGAGCAGCTTTATGATGTATGGCGGTACCAGCATGGCTCAGAAAGAGATTATTCATTTTATTCTTCCAGGCACCGATCCTATTCACGTATTGACATGTTCCTGACTGACCTCCCTTTACTGGGTAAGGTCTCCTCCTCGCCATCAGAAACATTACGTGGTCTGACCACGCTGCTGTGGAGATGGTTCTGGAGGAGGGTGGACCTAGGGAACGGACAACGGTCTGGCACTGTGATGTCAGGGTTCTTCAGGATCCCGTGTCTGACAAGATTATCAGGGAACAACTGTCTGAATACTTCCAATTCAATGCCTCTTCGGTGTCAGACCCTTGGGTGCTCTGGGGAGCACACAAGGCGTTCATACGTGGTATATGCATCCAACAGGCCGCTAGGCAACGGAAAACATACAATCGCAAGCTCACTGCACACAAAGCCTCTCCTACGCATGAGCTGGCCTCGCAGCTATCCCAGAGGAGGGACTCCCTGAAGTCTCACCTCATGGATTGCTATGATCGCCACCTCAGAGTTCTCAAGCTTAGGTATTATGCCTATGCGAACAGAGCAGGTAAAGCCCTGGCGGTTAGGATTAAACAGAGGAGGGCCTCCACGCGCAATTCTCACCTTTCCTAGCGCTCGACTGGCACTAGACTGACCCACCCCCGTGACATTGCAAACGAGTTCGCTAACTTTTATAGCTCTCTGTACAACTTAGCCCAGGACCCTGCAACTGCCCACCCCACTCCGGACATCATACATAAATTCCTGGACAGACTGTGCCTGCCTACTCTGACTGACGACCACCTTAGATCCTTGTCCTCTCCATTCACAGTGACTGAAGTTTCCAAAGCCATCCGTGCACTCCCCACTGGTAAGTCCCCGGGTCCAGATGGTCTCTGTAATGAGTACTATAAGATTCATGACACCACCCTGAGTCCAACATTGGCTGATGTGTTTAATCAGGTGGCTCGGAAGGCTGAGTTTCCCAGCGAAATTTTGAATGCCTACATCACTACTATCCCCAAACCCGGTAAGGATACTAGTCTCCCAGCTAACTACAGACCCATATCCCTATTGAATAGCGACCTCAAGATCTATGCAAAAATGTTAGCGTCCCGTCTTCAACCCCTTCTCCCCCATCTCGTTAAAAATGACCAAATGGGTTTCATGCCCGGGCGATAGACGTCGGATGCCACCAGACGGATCGTTAACTTGGTCCACCTGGCGGTCCCGAACGCCTTCTCTGCTCCTTACCCTGGACGCAGAGAAGGCGTTCGATAGGGTTAATTGGTTATTCATGCGTCTGACCCTGGAGAAATTTGGCTTCTCGGGGGAATACTCTCTGCGATACTAGCCCTATATTCCTGCCCCTCGGCCCAGGTCCTTACGTCCGGTACTACATCCACCCCATTTCGGATCACGAATGGTACCTGCGGAGGCCATTAGATCCGACAGTGGTGTGATGGGTTTCCCAGTCGGCTCAACGTCCCATAAAGTCAACCTTTTTTCGGATGATATCGTGGTTATCCTCACCGATCCTTTACAATCCCTCCCAGCGGTCCACCGCATTCTCTTAGACTTCAGTGCGATTTCCTATCAGAAGGTCAACACGACGAAATCGTTGGTGTTGAATTTAGGTGTCAGCAGACAAGTCATTACACGTCTTAAACAAGAGTACCCCTACCCATGGCCTGATGACTTTATTCCCTACCTAGGCATACACATAACACCCCGTATTACGAGCCTCATCCCTGCGAACGCGGATATACTTTTGAAAAAGACTGCTAGAGAGATGACATCTATGTCCAAGGTAGATCTATCTTGCGGTGGCAGAATGGCTGCCTACAAAATTTCCATATTACCCCAAATATTGTATCTTTTTTGAGCGCTCCCTCTCACCTTCCTGAAAAAATATCTGGATGACTTCTCTAGAGGTATGCGTGAGATTATTTGGGGGGGTGCAAGGGCACGGGTGGCCACCTCCACTTTATCTCTGCCCAAGTTTATGGGTGGCGCTAAACTCCCTGACCTTATTCTGTATCATTGGTCCACCAGATTGGTCCAGTTGAGGGATTGGTTCTCCGTTTCCAATGATCATCCCTGAACTCAAATTGAACGTCACCTCTCCCCTACCGGTGATCTCCGCCTACTGCTCCTTGGCGACCTCTGGATTCCTTGGAAGCTTCCTCAGCTTCCTCCAACAATTCAGACTTCCCTGATGGCGTGGTGCACGATGGGAGTGGCCCGGGGGGAGCAGGCGGACATGACCTCCCTCCAGCTGCCTCAGTTGGCCCTATTGGGCCAATCAGAACTCTCTCATTTCTACAGACAGGGTGTCCTCCGTTCCCCAATTAAGATGATGCAGGATTATGGCATCCCTCCAACCCTGACTTTTACTGTTCTCTGTATACATAGTTTCCTCTCTAAAAATCCCCTACTGATCAGACATGTGCCACAAAAACCCTGGACGTTCTACCACTCAACTACGAAAACAACCAAGGGCATCTCCCTTTTCTATGACTGCCTTCTCCACAAAACAGATTCCCCAAAATCTACGCCTATGCTTAGGTGGGAAAAATATCTAGCATGCACTTTTACCACATCACATAATCTGCTCTTCAATAAGCACCAATGTAAGGGAAAAAATATTATTTTTCTGTATTTAGGGAAAAAAAAATATTTTTCAGTTTTTCATTCAAATGGTTTTTTTTTATTCAATAGCGGAATAGAACAACAACAGTATCAAACCTGTTAGGCGTGCGGTGTGTAGCGGTCATATAATACAAGCTCAGTGCATATGTGTCTGCTTAATCTGCATTTAAAAAAGAAAAAAAACTTTTTTCCTTCATATTTTACTTTGACATACATTGTTTAGACAGACACTGCTTTTTCTAATCTGCTCTTCAAAAAGCACCAATGTAAGGGAAAAATAGTTATTTTTCAGTATTTAGGGAAAAAAAATATTTTTCAGTTATTCATTCATACTTTACTGTGACACTGTCATACAGCATTTAGAAACTGCTGTTCAAATCTGCTCTTCAAAAATCGCCAATTAAAGTGAAAAATAGAAATTTTTTATTCATACGTTACAGTGAGATACACCCATTGGATACTGTTGTTGTTTTCTGCTTATCAATAAAAACCCTTTTAGGGGAAAAAAATTGAATTGCGGCCTAGTCTGCATATGTTACAGTGAGTGAGTAAAGGAGAGAAAACCCTCTTTGGTGGCACAAAACTCTATCCACGTGATCTAATACAGCATATAACAACTCTTTCAAGAGAAGATGCAAAGGAAAGGCCGGAGAGCTTTGAGCCAGATGCAGAGACTGAGGAATACTTGACAGAAGAGGATTCAGCCGGAGGTAACCTAAAGTCAACACAAACCGTCTCAGAGAGGGATTGAACTAATACCTTCTGTGCTTGTGAGACCAAGGATGCCTGTACCTCCTTGAGATTAGATTCTACAGAGGTAGGATCCACCATCTGACCCTCCTCAAGCTCTACACTGACTGCTTCCTCATCAATGTCTACCCATTCCTCCTCTACTGCCTGGGGGAGATCTAACAAAGGGGATCTCTTCAATATTGTGTTATTGAGTTAATCATATCCGCAATTTTTCCTTCCAAGCCCACCAAGGCAGCCACCAGGTCATCCTTAGTGATATAAGTCTGTGGTAGACCCCCCTGTCGTGGCTACAATACCACACAAATGTAGTGGCTCCGAAGCACAAGCCACCTCGGGTCTTTCGGGGAATACAAATACAATGGGACTGCTGCTAGTGTCCTCAGGACCTGATGGACCTGTGCCTTTCTCAGCTGTTCCACCACTCCCCCCTGTCCTTTTCTGAAAGCAATTTTAAGCAAACTAGACCAATATAGGGCTATGCTAGACCAGCTTCCCCTCCTTAGCTAGAGTGAAATTAGCACCAAATACCCCCAAGGAATGCCTGCACCCTGCCTCCACTAGGGTTCTCCTCTTTACAAGATGTAGTACTTACATACACAGACAAACAATTAGCACCTGCTCTGTGTCCCTCGTGTTCTCAAACTGCCTCCTACCAGAAAACCTGGCCAAAAGAAAATCTGGCTGCCTTTTTACCAGGATGGCCACGAGAACCGCCCCTTCTGACACATTTCCAGCCTATCTGTTCATGCATGCACCGCCACATACAAGCCCCCCTGGGGTATGTGCACTTGATGGAACAAGAGAATAAGACCAAAGAAAACTGGTATTTCCTAGCAGAGGAACCTAGTACAGCATCCCAGTGCATTACCAGGAGCAGGCCAGATATTTAGAACAAGGTAAAAGTAAATTACCCTGGGACACAGAGCATGCTTCTGCCCCTAGTGAAAAAACAACTGGTAGCAATGTGATTCCTTAAAGTGCCAACTCACCTTTCCTGCCACAGGAACCTGAAACCAGACTCCAATTTTCACCCATCACAGCAAACACTGTCACTCCAGACCCAAAGGGACTTAAAAAATGGGGTCCACTGCCCTGGAACTTTACAGCACCCTACCTGAGCACCTTGGTCAGTATGAAACTGTGCAGGGTTCCAAATCCACAGGGTCGGGTGCCGAAAAGGCCACATTACAGGCAAAACCCCAATTAATCCTCACAGCGGGATCCAGGTGCCATCCTACGGAGCAGCCAAGTCATAAGGATGGATCTGGTCGACCACCTCTAGATCCCTTCTGGAATCACTTGAGAATGGCCATAGTATGCAGAGTGATGTACTTGTGTGGCCATCACCTTCAAGGTACTGGCAGACAAATGGAGGAGCCCCTAGAATGGGAGGGGTTATGTTGGGGAGGATTTTTTGTCTGTTTGTTCTGCCAGTGTCCATTCGCCTATAGGTGGTACATAACCCAGGTAGTTATGATTATAGTCTGTATCCCATGATGTACGAAAAAGAAAAAGGATTTTGCAATCCAGTATACTAAGCATAAAAATTGGAAAATAATGTCTCACAGCTATCCAAAACAGCGTCAAGTTATGTACAGCATATTCAGGTACAACAACTTTAAGTATTCAGTTGTTTATAGAGAGTATTTAAAGATTATAACAAATGTGGGTTTAGGATCTTTCAAAAACATAAAAAATAGTACTCATATATTTACTACCCTTACAGCCATATCACTACCCCTGGTTTCTGGTAAAATGATAACCATCTAGAAAATATATTACCCCACTAGTAACATTAGACCCTTAATATGTCATCTATTTTATGTCTCCTCTTTGAGAAGTTGACATTCTAGTTCCCAAGTATCGTGGCAATGTGACAGTTCTGGCATCATGGCATTCCTTTGGTTTTCTTAAAGCATACCTTTGGTAATTGGGCATAATGACCAAGTAATAATAATAGTACTAGTTCAGTTACACGATGACACACATCTAGACCATAAAAAAAAAAATGCAACCTCATAATGGAAAGGCACCAAGAAAATTACAGAATCAGGAGCAAGGGATGCAGCCCTCAGTCCAGGTAAGTGGGGTTTGGCTGGTGCTTTTAAGGAAAATTGGCTTGCCTATGAGATCAGCCTGAGGTCAGTTCAAATTTATTATATGTACACATTGAACTGAATATGCCAGAGGAGTGTAGTAGAGGCAAACCAACACAATGCATTTCATAGGAAATTATGGAAGCGAAATCTGCCACGCAATTTACTTTAACATTCTAACATTGCACTCAGAGTGCTTTCCACCCAAATGCTTTAAAATCAAATGTCACACACCCAAACACTTACACAGAAAGTGAAAATTACATTTTTTTATATTTAGGTAACAGATGTATTGCTCATAATTCTTCAAGTACGCTGAGCTAGTACATTTTGATCAAATGATAAGAGGCAGAGAAAGCAGCACAGTGTACCTTTGTCAGATGATGGTTTATGCAGCTGGCCTGGATTTTAACAAATTTCCCCTATTGTACTTTGAAGTGTCCTGAGAAGCTATTTTAAAATATATTCTAAAATAATATTGAAGTGATCTGAAAAAAAGCCTTTGGTTTTAGAAAGAACTAAACAAAAAAAGGCTCATTCAGGAAGAGAAATGCAATATATGCTCATCTAAAACAGCATTTGAGCAAACTAAAATAATATATGCTATATATATATATATATATATATATACACACACACATGTACTGTAAATATATATATATAACAAATTAACTGTTGCTTAGAAACAACATAGACAAAGAGATATACTCATACTCCAACATTCATCTTCAAACCTATAATTAAATCATTTGTTGGGACTGTGATATGTGGTTGTGTCACTAACTGAATTTAGAGTTTGTTGTTGCTAGACTGTGACCAGCCTAAGCATCTGTTTACATTTTTCTGGGATCTGCAGTTTTTACCTAAACTCAGTGAGGTGATTGTTCCTGTCTGTTATTGTAAATGAGGTTCCAGTAACCAGAGTGGCAAACAATCACTGAGTAATAAATATGGATCTGCCCCAACTAATCCCTAAAGTTCATGTTCAGAGCTATGGTTTGAGATATGATAGATATTTGGGTCATCCTTCCAGGGTGTTCTTGCCTCCTTGGACTTCTGCTTGGTGAGCATGTATGCATGGATGTACTGTATGCATAAAGAGGTGTGCAGTAGCGCTTGGAAAGCGACAGGGAAATGTGGTGGGCAGATAATTAAAAAAAAAAGAAAACTCACCAAAATGCATACTGCTACATTGCTTTGGTAAAAATAACCCAAATCAGTTTATATTATTTAGTCTGTGTGAAAGTTAAAAGCCCCTTTCACACCAACGGACCAATCTGTCCATTTTTCAGGCAGACCTGATCAGTTCACCTATTGTCCTCTTTAGGGGGGCAGATGCCAGTGGACATGTGTCTGCTGGCACCCGCCAGGCATTAGATCCAACAAGAACCGCTGAAAGGAGGCGAGTGGGCTCTGTCCTTGTTCGCTCTGCATAGTGGTGCAGACATAGATAGATAGATAGATACAACTTTATTGTCATTGCATAGTACAGGTACACAGCAACGAGATGCAGTTTGGCATCTACCAGAAGTGCAAAATGTAGCAATCGTGCAAAAGTGCAGATAATATCTAGCATATTTACAGTGCAGATAACCATCTAGCATAATTAAAAAATATATATACACAAATGAATGTGAAATATTGGGCAAAATGTACTGTAATGATAAAGATACATACAGATATAAATAGTGCAGATGTACTAAGGAGTGAAAAGATATACTATGTAGTATGTACATGTATAGTACAGAGGTTATATACAGTCTTTTGTTTGTGTTTGTTTTGTAATGATTAGCGGTGTAATGTTGAGTTCAGTAATATGATGGTGGATGGAAAAAAGCTGTCCCTGAACCTGCTGGTTCTAGTGCGCAAGTTTCTGTATCTCCTTCCTGATGGAAGGAGGTTAAACAGTTTATGACTGGGATGCGAAGAATCCTTGATGATGTTGTGAGCTCTGTGCAGACATCTGCTGTGGTGAAGGTGCTCAATGGCAGGTAATTGGGTGCCAGTGATGCGTTGAGCAGTTTTGACCACCCTTTGCAGTGCTTTACGTTCACTCACAGTGGAGCCTCCGTACCATAAAGTGATGGAGTTGGTCAGGATGCTCTCAATGATGCAGCGGTAGAAGCTCGTTAAAATCCCCGGGGACAAATGAGATTTCTTGAGACTTCTCAAGAAATACAGACGTTGTTGTGCTTTTTTTACCAAAGCTGACGTGTTCAGCTGCCAGGACAGATCCTCAGAGATGTGAACTCCCAGGAACTTAAAGCTGGAGACTCGCTCTACCTCGGTTCCATTGATGTTGACTGGTAGATGTCTCCTGCTGTTGGATTTCCGGAAGTCCACAATGAGCTCTTTGGTCTTTGTGGCATTGAGAGTCAGATTATTGGTGGCACACCATACTGCCAGATTACAGATCTCTTCCCTGTAGGCCGATTCCTCATTGTTTTCAATCTGGCCGACCACGGTGGTGTCATGCGCATACTTGATAAAGATGTTGGATTTATACAGAGGAGCACAATCGTGGGTGAACAGGGAGTAGAGCAGTGGGCTCAGAACACAGCCCTGCGGTATGCCAGTGTTCAGAATGAGGGTTGAGGATACCTGGTTTCCCAACCTGACAGATTGGGGTCTGTTGGTGAGAAAGTCCAGAATCCATCTGCAAATGGAGGTGCAGATACCCAGTTCCCTGAGCTTAGTGATCAGTACAGTGGGGAGGACTGTATTGAAAGCAGAGCTAAAATCAATGAACAGCATTCTAATGTATGTATTGCTCTTATCCAGGTGGGTGAGAGCAGAATGAAGAGCTGTGGAAACTGCATCCTCAGTTGACCTATTTGGGCGATAGGCATACTGGTGTGGGTCCAGTGTAGGTGGTAGGCCCGCAGTAAGGTGATTCAGGACCAGTTTCTCAAAGCATTTCATAACAATAGGGGTGAGTGCAACTGGGCGAAAGTCGTTCAAGTATTCAGCAGCTGAGTGCTTAGGCACTGGTATGATAGTAGTGGTCTTCAGGCATGTTGGTACTGTGGCTTGAGCCAGTGACAGATTGAAAATGTCAGAAAAAACATGTGCCAGTTGTCCAGCGCATGCTCTGAGAACACGTCCCGGTATGCCATCTGGGCCAGCTGCCTTACGTGCATCCACTCTGCTAAACACTGAATAGACGTCCGTTATAGAGAATGAAAGTGAGCTGTAAATAATAGCAGAGTCCATGGTTGGTGTAATATGTCCTGTGCATTGGTCAAAACGAGCAAAAAAGTGATTAAGTTTGTTCGGTTGAAAGGCACTGCTGGTTGATTGAGCTGTAGGTTTGTAGTCTGTGATTGACTGGATGCCTTTCCACATGCATCTGGGGTCAGAGTTGTGGAAGTGCTCTTCTATGTGTAATTTGAATATGAGCTTTGCTTTCCTAATACCCCTTTTCAGGTTGGACCTGGCTCTGTTATAGTCCTCTACACTGCCAGATTTAAAGGCAGCATCTCTTGCTTTCAACAGGAGACGGACTTCAGAGTTCATCCATGGCTTCTGGTTGGGAAACCATTTCCCGTGTTTGACGGTAGTGACATTGTCAATGCACGTGTTAATATAGTCCAAAACAGATGATGTGTAAGTGTCCATGTCTGTATGAGAGTCCAGTGTAGCCTGTGAGGCAAACATGTTCCAGTCAGTATCCTGAAACTGCTGTTGTAAAGAAGAAATGGCCCCCTCTGGCCATACCTTTACTGTCCACAGAGCTGGTTTCACACGTTTGATCAATGGTGTGTATTTGGGTAGCATGAACAAGGAGAGGTGATCAGACTGACCCAAGTGGGGGAGGGGAATGGCTGTGTATGCCCCAGGTATGTTTGTATACACCTGGTCCAGTGTTTTATCCCCTCTGGTAGAGCAGGAGACATTGCGGTGAAATTTTGGTAAAACAGATTTCAGATTGGAGTGATTGAAATCTCCAGCAACAATGATAGCTCCTTCAGGATGTGCAGACTGCTGTTTGCTGATAGCTGCATGCAGTTCCTCCATAGCTAGTTTAGCATTAGCATCCGGTGGAATGTACACTGCAGTCACAACAATAGCTGAGAATTCTCTCGGTAAATAAAAGGGTCTGCACTTAATCATCAAATACTCTAAATGAATGGAGCAATGACTTTCAGTAACAGTAGAGTCCGTGCACCATAAGTTGTTGACATACATGCACAGACCTCCACCTCTGCACTTACCAGAGTCCTCTGCCATTCTGTCCGCCCGATAAACACTGCGACCCCTGAGCTCAATGGCGCTGCTGGGAATGTTGTTGTTGAGCCATGTTTCCGTAAAAATCATGATATTACATTCCTTAATCCGTTTGTGTGATGATATCCGGAGCAGCAACTCATCCATTTTGTTAGCAAGAGACCGTACATTGGCAAGGAAGACGCTTGGAATCGATGGTTGATGCGGGTTTAGCCTTAGCTTAGCCCTGATGCCACCTCGCTTCCCCCTCCTTTGTTTCCGGTCTCGCCGCCGGCACTGTGAACTCGCTGTCGGCCGAGCTGGATCAGCAGTCCGCGGTGTTCGGGCGATTTCCCGAGGGAGATCAAAGTCCATTGAAAGTCCGTATCTGTAAGTATTGCCGATATCTAGTAATGCTTGTCGGCTGTATGAGATGTATGCAAGCCCGTTCTGCGTGAATAAACTTGCTGTTGATGGAAAAATTGCTACTAAATCGCAAAACTGGAGAGACGCTGGGCCTCGCGTTGTGCACACGCCGCCATTAGCCATTGAAGCCACTTCCAGCCAAAGACCTCCAAATTCCCACACCCGAGAGCCACTTCCAGGGACAGACTTGGTTGAGTACTCAGAGGTTCTCACTCATGCAGGGTGTGGTGTTCTGGTGTAGCAGGGTGTGGTGCAATATACCATTCAGGGCTAACATCAGTGCCTGATCTCACAAATGCACTTCTGGAAGAATGGTCAAACATTCCCATAGACACTCCTAAACCTCTCTAAGAGCAAGGAGGAGCCGCTCTGTCACTCACATTGCCGCGGCTTGCACTGCTGGCAACCGCGGATCACAGTATCTACAACCAGGCAGATTGTGTCTTCATAAATGTAAGTGCTCTACCTTACATTTAATAAAATCTTGGGGATAATGCACTATCAGCCTCCCTCTGTTTTTGCTCCATTTATGTAAAATACCTGGATTTCGAATCGAGTGTGTGAGCCTGGAGACCTCTATCCTATCCATTCAAAAGGTGTCAGGAGAGACGAAAGGAGTATACCTTGAAGCCTAATATATTTTGTATCTGGTAAGAGGCCCCATTTGCCTAAAGGTGTGGGAATGGATCATACCTATTTGCTCCATCACAAGAGGTTCTCCCTTAACCACTTGCCGACCGCCGCACGACTATCTACGTCGGCGGTCAGCCCCTCACAGGCAAAGTGACGTAGGGCTACGTCACTAGCTTGTGAGGGTCTAGGGAGCGAGCGCGCGCCCCCGGAGGCGCGCTCCCGCTCCCGAGTGGTCACGGACCCCCCCGCGCGTGTGACCGGCGGACCCGATGTCCGCCGGCCACTCTGCGATCGGCGGGGGAGAGGGAGAATGTCAGGCAGCTTGTGTAAACAAGCTGCCTGTCATTCTCCTCGCTGTATGAGAGCTGATCATCTGGATCTACTATGTAGATCCAGTTGATCAGTCTGCATACAGCTGAAGCCCCAGCCAATCGCAGTTAGAATCACGCCCCTAGGGACACACACAGCCCCTCCCTCTCAAATAAAGTTAACCCCTTCACTACCAGTGTATTTTTACAGTAACAGTGCATATATATAGCACTGATTACTGTAGAAATGTTACTGGTAACCCCAAAAGTGTCAAAAATGTCAGTCAAGGGTCCGATCTGTCCGCCGCAATGTCGCAGTACCGCAAAAAAAATCGCAGATCGCCGCCATTACGCGTTAAAAAAAAAAACAACAAAAATGACAAAAATCTTTCCCTTAGTTAGTAAACACAATAACTTTTGCGCAAACCAATCAAAATACGCTTTTTGCGATTTTTTTTACCAAACATAGGTAGCATAAAACAAATTGGCCGAAAATTTTAAAAAATGTTGATTTTTACATTTTTTTGGGGGGGAATTTCATATAAAAAAAAGGGAAAAATATTGCTATTTTTGCAAAATGGACGCTCTTTTTTTGTTTATAGCGCGTGATCAAAAAATCGCACAGGTGATCAAATACCGCCAAAAGAAAGCTCTGTTTGTGGGAAAAAAAGGACGCCAAATTCGTTTAGGTACAGCGTCGCACGACCGCGCAATTCTCCGTTAAAGTCACGCAGTGCCGAATCGCAAAATACCCCCTGGTCGGAATGGGGGTAAAATCTTCCGGGGCTTAAGTGGTTAACTGGTTTCTGCCTTTTCTTATGCCCTTTATACTGCATTTGCTGGTAAGAAGCAAACCTGTGAGGTGGTGGGAAACTGTCACACCCTATGTTGGATCACTCTTTGTTTTTCCAGCACCAGTTCATTTATCGTTTTTCACATTTATCACATCCAGCAACGTTGGACTTTCAGTTGAACTTTTTGGAACATTGTTTCACTCCCAATTTTTGGGAATTTGTATCACTTTCACATCATTATATGTATCACTATGATGTATAGTTTTGATTTAGACATCATGAATATTTCAGTATGATGTTTATGTGTGGTTCTCATCACATTTAACTGTTTACACAACTTCACAATTTAGCGCACCAGACTATTTTTATTTATTTGCATTTTAGAATTATTGGATCTTTGGTTGCAGCTCACTTATAATCATCAGCGCACTCTCACATTTTCCAGTCCAAGGTATTTAGTAAGAGGCATGGCAAGATTTTTTGAAGTGGTAATTTTTCCCTACAATTGTTTGGAAAATTAGGAAATACATTAAAAAAAATGACATAATAACAAGTTATTTCTCACACACAGCATAGGCATGCTTGCAACTGCACCCCAAAACACATTCTGCTACTCGTTCGTAGTATCGTGATGCCACACGTGTAAGACCTTTTCACAGCCTAGCCACATAGAGAGGCACAACATTCAAGGAGCACCTTCAGCCATTATCTACTTTAAGGCTAGGCTCACACTATTGCGATGCCAGACATCCCATGTGATTCGCACCACATTGCTGTGCAGATCACATGCGATGTCTGTGCGATGTGAATTCAGCCACACAGTTTGTTTGGCTGAATCTGCATCAAATTCAGACCAAAATGGTGCAGGACCCTTTTTTGATCCACACTGGAATCAGATCCCATGTGTGTTCACATCCATGTGATCTGAGTCCTGTCCGATTTCACAGTTTGCACTGTGATCTGCGAACCGATATGGGGGTGTCATTACCTTGTGATGCAGGAACCCACATAGGAATCTTGCTTGTTCCTGCATTGCACCAGTGTGAACCTAGCCTTTGAACAGGCCCTTATTCTGACACTTTTTTGTTTGCAAGTAAAAATCAATTTGAATCCCCAACTTTATACATTTTTGTAGCAGACGCCATAGAAAATAAAATGGTGGGTTTTGCAAATTTTTATGTCACGCGGTATTTGTGCAACAGTTTTTCAAACGCAATTTTACACACTAATGCATAAATACATTTGAATGAATTTCAATGCACACAGAGTCAATATAATACACAAATCTTTGGTAAAATATAAAATATGGTGTTGCGCTGGGTAAACACATACCAAACATATCACGCTTTAAAATTGCACACACTTGTGAAATGGCACCAAACTTTGGTATTTAAAAAATCTCCATAGGTTATGCTTTATAAGCCTTTATTGGTTACCAGTTTAGAGTTACACAGGAGGTCTGGTGCTAAAATGATTGCTCTTGCTCTGATGTTTGTGGCTATACCTCACATGGTGTGATCAACAAACATGTGCATTTGCCTTTGCACATGAGCACGGGGGGGAGAAGGCGCTTTTAATTTTTTATTTACAGTATCTCACAAAAGTGAGTACACCCCTCACATTTTTGTAAATATTTTATTATATCTTTTCATGAGACAACACTGGAGAAATTACACTTTGCTACAATGTAAAGTAGTGAGTGTACAGCTTGTATAACAGTGTAAATTTGCTGTCCCCTCAAAATAACTCAACAGACAGCCATTAATGTGTGTACACCACTAAGTGAAGATGTCCAAATTGGGCCCAATTACCCATTTTTCCTCCTCGGTGTCATGTGGCTCGTTAGTGTTACAAGGTCTCAGGTGGGAATCAGGAGAAGATGTGTTAAATTTGGTGTTATCGCTCTCACTCTCTCATACTAGTCACTGGAAGTTCAACATGGCACCTCATGGCAAAGAACTATCTGAGGATCTGAAAAAAGAATTGTTGCTCTACATAAAGATGGCCTAGGCTATAAGAAGATTGCCAAGACCCTGAAACTGAGCTGTAGCACGGTGGCTAAGACAATACAGAGGTTTAACAGGGCGGGTTCCACTCAGAACAGGCCTCGCCATGGTTGACCAAAGAGGTTCAGTGCATGTGCTCAGCATCATATCCAGAGGTTGTCTTTGGGAAAAAGACAGTGTTAGTGCTGCCAGCATTGCTGCAGAGGTTGAAGGGGTGAGTGGTCAGCCTGTCAGTGCTCAGACCATAGGCCGCACACTGCATCAAATTGGTCTGCATGGCTGTCGTCTCAGAAGGAAGCCTCAAGAAAGATGCACAAGAAAGCCCGCAAACAGTTTGCCGAAGACAAGCAGATTATGGATTACTGGAACCATGTCCTGTGGTCTGATGAGACCAAGATAAAACGCATTTGGTTCAGAAGGTGTCAAGCATGTGTGGTGGCAACCAGGGGAGGAGTACAAAGAAAAGTGTGTCTTGCCTACAGTCAAGCATGGTGGTGGGAGTGTCATGGTCTGGGGCTGAATGAGTGCTGCCGGCACTGGGGAGCTACAGTTCATTGAGGGAACCATTAATGCCAACATGTACTGTGACATACTGAAGCAGAGCATTGGAGACTGGGCCGCAGGGCAGTATTCCAACATGATAACGACCCCAAACACACCTCCAAGACGACTGGTGCCTTGCTATAGAAGCTGAGGGTAAAGATGATGGACTGGGCAAGCATGTCTCCAGACCTAAACCCTATTGAGCATCTGTGGGGCATACTCAAACAGAAGGTGGAGGAGCGCAAGGTCTCTAACATCCACCAGCTCCGTGATTTAGTCATAGAGTAGTGGAGGAGGACTCCAGTGGCAACCTGTGAAGCTCTGATGAACTCCATGCCCAAGAGGGTTAAGGCAATGCTGGAAAATAGTAATGGCCACACAAAATATTGACACCTTGGGCCCAATTTGGACATTAACACTTAGGGGTATATTCACTTTTGTTGCAGGCAGTTTAGACAATAATGGCTGTGTGTTGAGCTTTTTGAGGGGACAGCAAATTTACACTGTTATACAAGCTGTACACTCACTACTTTACATTGTAGCAAAGTGTACTTTCTTCAGTGTTGTCTCATGAAAAGATATAATAAAATGGGAGCCAGGTACAGGAAGCAGGGTTTAGGGAACAGGACTCAGGATCAGAATACAGGTTTCAGGATGCAGGTTTCAGGATCAGGCTCAGAGAGGGACACGGCTAGCAGAGAAAATCCTGAAGCCCTGAGCCTCAGTGAAGGGCAGGCTTATATTCCCTCAGCAGTCCTCCTCAGGTGCAGCTTAATTAAAAGTGCAGTCCAGCTGCTGGGAGAAACCCGCTGGTGGGCCCTGGAACTGCACCTCTCAGTTCCAGGAACAACAGTGCCACCAGCAGGTGACCCACGTAATGACACTGATCTTGACAGTTCCCCCCCCTTTGAGGAGCAGCCTCCAGACGCTCCATTGTGCTTCTACCCTGAAAGTCCAGAAAGGTCTTCCCTCCATGTCTGTGGGTCTTCTAGCACTCTCTAGGCCAAAGTCCTTTAACCTCCCGGAAGTCGTGCCAATTGATCATGCACTCCCACCACCAGGGTCTGGAGGCTGTCTAGGCACCCCACAGGTCGAGTTCCTGGATACACCAGCCCTCATTGCAGCACATGTCCCAACACTGGGACTAAAGGCAAGCTGGACATCAACCAGGGGAGCATTAGCGGCATGCAGGGTATCCGGCAGTGGCACACCAGGCTGGGCAACAGACAGTGGCACATCAAACAGGGCAGCAGACCGTGGCACATCAAGCAGGGCGGCAGACCGTGGCACATCAAGCAGGGCGGCAGACCGTGGCTCAGCAGGCACTGGATTAGCAAGCACTGGGTCAGCAGGCACCGGAACAGCAAGCACTGGGTCAGCAGGCACCGGAACAGCAAGCACTGGGTTAGCAGGCACAGGATCAGCAGGCTGAGTAGAAGACACCGAATCAGCGGGCACCAGAACAGAGAGCTGAGTAGGAGACACTGGATCAGCAAGCACAGGAACTGTGGGCACCAGAACAGCGGGCACAGGATCAACAGGCTCAGTAGGAGGCACGGGATCAGTGGGCACTGGAACAGCAGGCATCGGAACAGCGGGCACCGGAACAGTGGGCACTGGGACAGCAGGCTGATAAACAGGCACCAGATCAGCAGGGTGGGTAGTGGTCACCGGAACAGCGGGCACCAGATCAGCAGGCGGAGTAGGAAACACCGGATCAGCAAGCACTGGAACTGCAGGCACTGGAACAGCGGGCACTAGATCAGCATGCTCGGTAGGAGGAACCGGATCAGCAGGCACCGGAACAGCGGGCACTGGATCAGCAGGCTCAGTAGGAGGCACCAGATCAGCGGACACTGGAACAGCAGGCATCGGAACAGCGGGCACTAGAACAGCGGGCACTGGAACAGTGGGCACTGGAACAGTGGGCTGAGTAGCAGGCACCAGATCAGCAGGTATCAAATCAACAGGCTGGGTAGCAGGCATCGGATCAGCAGGCATCGGATCAACAGGCTGGGTAGCAGGTATAATTGTATGTGTTGGGAAGAATCTCCTTTTCTTTTTAGGTTTATATACAGGAATCTTGCTAGTGATTGCAGGGCTATGAATAGATTGTGAAGTAGATGGAAGCGAAATGGCAGTATTGGGAGATGGTGGACAAGGAGAGACAGTTACAGAGGAGAATTTCTGAGAGGTTGCTAGCGGCAACAAAGTAGTAGAAGAAGTTTTCACAGGATTAAATGCAGGAAAAGTGCAGCTAGTTGGGCCAGGATATGGACATGCAGTTGGAAGAAAACTATACTGAACTGCAGCTGTGGTTGCTACAGGTAACGGAGAGGAGAAACTTTGAGAAAACTGGTGTTCAGAGGCAGAAGTGGATTGGTGCGAGTTAGCTGAAGCTGAATCGGAAATATCTGACCAGGTTTGCAGTAAGGGCTGAACTAAACTCCATTTACATACCC
The DNA here is from genome assembly GCF_965119305.1 of Pelophylax lessonae. Taxonomy (NCBI): domain Eukaryota; kingdom Metazoa; phylum Chordata; class Amphibia; order Anura; family Ranidae; genus Pelophylax; species Pelophylax lessonae. The sequence continues at coordinate 360,750,494 of NC_138772.1, forward strand.
CTCGCCTGATTAGAGAGTGTACAGCATTCATACAATCCAACAAGGCCTCTGGAGAATATACTGAATAATGTTCAATAAAATAGGGTTTATTATCTTCCAAGAGCCACACAAGAGATACCACCTGAGAGACACGAAAAGGAGGAGAATAATCATCACCACCCTTTGGGATACTAGATAAAGTCAACTCTGCACAGAGTTGAATAAGTGGCTGCATCTCTTTGAACAAAACTCTGCCTTGGTCAACAAACGAGTGGGCCCGACAGATGCATTCCAACAACTGCTCGCTAGTGTAAGTTCTCAAAATTTGGCGGCAATATTCCCTGTCTTCTGTTACAAGCAGAGCAAAATAAAAGACCTCCTCTAACTGCATCTTGCAACAACCAGAAAATTCCAACCAGAAAATTCCTAATTCCCAGGTGCAACCGATCTGATCGTTAGTGGCTTCAGTATTCTGTCCGGAATACCACATGCAGGCATCTAGCAAGGGTAATCAGGATCCAGATGGATAAAGGTGTAAATAAGTTTATTAAGCAAAATGACACACTCCAATGCAAACACCAGTAGACCATAAACAAGTAAACAAAATATAAATGATAACAGTACAAAACCCCAATAGAACCAAACAAACTATATACAAAAGGATGGAACAAACAATAGCAGGACAGGACATGAACAGGAGACAAGGAAAGCAGGGAGCCAGCTACAGGAAGCAGGGTACAGGGAACAGGACACAGGGACAGAATACAGGTTTCAGGATGCAGGATGCAGGTTTCAGGATCGTGCTCAGACAGGGACACGGCTAGCAGAGAAAATACTGAAGCCCTGAGCCTCAGTGAAGGGTGGGCTTATATTCCCTCAGCAGTCCTGCTCAGGTGCAGCTTAACCACTTAAGCCCCGGAAGATTTTACCCCCTTCCTGACCAGGGGGTATTTTGCGATTCGGCACTGCGTGACTTTAACGGACAATTGCGCGGTCGTGCGACGCTGTACCTAAACGAATTTGACGTCCTTTTTTTCCCACAAACAGAGCTTTCTTTTGGTGGTATTTGATCACCTGTGCGATTTTTTGATCACGCGCTATAAACAAAAAAAGAGCGTCAATTTTGCAAAAATAACAATATTTTTCACATTTTTTTAATGAAATTCCCCCCCAAAAAAAAGTAAAAATCTAAATTTTTTAAAATTTTCGGCCAATTTGTTTTATGCTACATATGTTTGGTAAAAAAAATTGCAAAAAGCGTATTTTGATTGGTTTGCGCAAATGTTATTACTAACAAAGGGAAAGATTTTTGTCATTTTTGTTGTTTTTTTTTTAACGCGGCGATCTGCGGCGATCTGCAATTTTTTTTGCGGTACTGCGACATTGGGGCGGACAGATCGGACCCTTGACTGACATTTGTGACACTTTTAGGGTTACCAGTGACATTTCTACAGTAATCAGTGCTATACATATGCACTGTTACTGTAAAAATACACTGGTTGTGAAGGGGTTAACTTTATTTGGGAGGGAGGGGCTGTGTGTATCCCTAGGGGCGTGCTTTCTACTGTGATTGGCTGTGGCTTGAGCTGTAAGGACACTGATCAACGGATCTACATACTAGATCCGTTTGATCAGTGTCTTTACAGCGAGGAGAATGACAGGTGGCTTGTTTACACAAGCTGCCTGACATTCTCCCTCTCCCCCGCCGATCGCCGAGTGACCGGCGGACATCGGATCCGCTGGTCACACGCGCGGGGGGGTCCGTGACCGCGCGGGAGCGGGAGCGCGCCTCCGGGGGCGCGCACTCGCTCCCTAGACCCTCACAAGCTAGTGACGTAGCCCTACGTCACTTTGCCTGTGAGGGGCTGACTGCCGACGTAGATCGGCGTTAGGCAGTCGGCAAGTGGTTAATTAAAAGTGCAGTCCAGCTGCTGGGAGACACCCGCTGGTGGGCCCTGGAACTGCGCCCCTCAGTTCCAGGAACAACAGTGCCACCAGCAGGTGACCCACTTAATGACACTGATCCTGACAGCCATTTAGAGGAAGCTCTGTATTCATTCACAGAATACAAAGCTGCCTATGAATGGCTGACCGTTGCTCAGACCGACTCTTAGTTTATTAGGCATGTAAGACAGGAAGTCGCTGTCTCACAGCCAGAACCCAGCTGAAGCTACATACAGTACATACAGCGCTTAGAGCCAGTGCATCTTGGTCCAAACAAACTAATTAAAGGGACAGGAACATGGAGATTGGCTTTTAACCATTTTTTTTACCATAATGATTTTATTCAAGTATCTTTGCAGAATTACAATCAAACCAACAAAAAGAGAAAACAGAGTCATAGACCGAAATATAAGCAACAGATCACATGAGATAAAACAGTCTTTCCCTAAACAGTTGGGGTCTGAATTTAACACTAAACCTCAGTAAATGCTGATATAAAAGTTAGGATTATCCCAGTGTGTGGATGTTAACTATAGATAGCATAGTATGTCCTTTGCTTCTACAAGGGACATAATAGAAGGTGGGGGGTCTATTGTCTTAAAATTTTAGAGGGAGTAACGGCATAAACCGCTGTGTAAAAACTGAATGTGAAAGAAATATAAATCACATAAATCAAATTTTTACCTATTTGCCTAGTAAAAGTACTGTATGTTTTTATATTAGAAGGTACTGCACTTGTGAAGCTCATTCAACTACATATCCCCATTCAAATTCTTACTGCACAAGGGCTGCTAGTACATTGCCCTCAAAATACAGCCACATCAACATTAAAAGAACGAATTGACTACAAGTTGGTTCCTTTAAGCCAAACACACCATAGCCTGTCTAGTAAAACTTTAAAAAAGACAAATTTGTTTGCCAGCATTTAGATTGTGTTTACTCTGCTGTTAATGCATGTTATTTCATTTTTACTTCTACCTTCCTAATCTGGTACACTGACTACTGTAATCTGAATTATAATAAATGAGTGATTTGCAAACACAGGCTGGACCTGGCAATGTAATATATCATTAGATATGTAATGCATTGTGTCATGACATAGACTGAGGAAATCCAATATAAACATTTGCACAAATTAAAATACAAATGGTTCTTTGGAGACATACAGATTTTTCTTTTCAACTTAGCATTATTGAGCCTGTACAAATAAGTAGAGGCTTAATTTTAGTATGCAGAACACATTGCTAGTTTCTTTTATAACCATGCATGGAATGCAATACTGCCAAACAGCACAGTAGCTTATATGAATGCCAGTATGAAGTAGCAAAGGAACAAGTCAAAATATAATAAAAGAGGTCAAAAGCTCAGATAAATTTGCAGCAGTAAATCCATTTGTCTTCAGAAAAAAAAAGTCATATCAGGAGCCAGAGCAGTAACGAGAAGAAGGACGTCTTACAAAAAAAAAAAAAATATTTTTACAATGAAAAGAAATTCCTGAATTATATATCATGATGTTCAAACTATTAATTAAACATAGCAATAAATCATAATGCATAAACATTACCCTTTATATAAATATACATATCATATTATAATTGTTCTGCAAAACCTATATGATTGTATTTTAATAAAATATATATTTAAAAAAATATATATTTTTATTTGCAATGTGCAAGGTTAAAAAAAGCAATGACACATTAAAAGCTAGGCTATACTGTTTTGTTATGTGACTTCTGGTAGTAAAGGATTCCAGTAGACAACATTTGTCATTATTAGAAGGATGCAATTACTTTAAACATACATTTTCTCATTTTCAGATAGCAATTTGGAAAGCAATGCGAGAGCAGGACCCCAGGCTAATCCCATAGAAAGGAAGTTATGAAAACTGATTGTGCCATAGAAGTAAAATGTAATTCATTTAAAAAAAAAATTACTGAAATGCACTATTTTTCAAAAACTGAAAATGAAAATAGGAAATATTACAACTAAAAAAGAAACAAGATAAAGAAATCATTGGACATGCACAGCTGAGTTATTGGATATTTGCTAGCTCTGGTAACCCCTGTGGCTAGAGGCAGACATAGGAACTGTAGAATCCTAGGCCCGTTTATGCAATGATCTCATTAGGGTGGAATCCCAATATGTTAGCAGTAAGCTGCAAGGTCTTGGGGCAACTGCAGAGTGTTTGATCCATAACTACCATAACAAAAAATGATAAAAACAAATTTATACAGAGTTTAGTGGGCATGACATTCCTATGATGTCCTTTTTAATGTTAATTCCAAACTTGTAGATTAGCCAATGGTCGGAGCTCTGTATTTCTCTGCAATCACTCAGCTTACCTGTTTAATAACCCTGTCACCTTGCCCATTTAGAGAAAAAAAGATGGAGACTCTATAAAACCCGCCCACTGATGTAGTTATACTCACCTTTACTGTACTCCACTGCTGTTCCTTCACCAAAGAAGACCAGATCTTGATTGGTGTTGGAGCTTAATGGGATTAAGAAAGTCAACCACTCCAACATGTTACAGTGCTCAACCCGCTTTATGGTAGGAGATCGCATGCTTTCCCATACCTAGAAGTGTTGAGGCTGCTTTGACAGAAAATGGAGCAGCCAAGAAGTTCTAAAAAGGTGGGTATAACTGGATCAAGGGAGGGCTAAAAGGAGATCTTGTTACCATGCTCTGAATGAGCAGGGTCCCTTTCACTACTGTTGATATAAGATTTCAGCCACATAGGTAAAAAGTATTCAGAGGTTGGTAGACCAACAGAGTTGCATAGTTAGAAGTAATAGTAAAGTAAAGCCTTTGTGTTGCATTGTAAAACAAGAAGCAGAACCTACAGGTGGATGCTCTTGTTTACTGATATATTTACACATGGATGCCCCTATTTACACAAATACATTGTTACTATATAGAGAAACCAGATTTGTAAAACATGAACCCACATTTTAATCACTGTGTACCTCAAGCTGATTTCTTTTACTCACATATCTGGACAAGAAACACTGGAAAGACTATACATATCATTCTTTACCTGGTTAAGCTGTAAAGGGGAAGACTGAACCTCTAGCCTGTGCATGCGAGATAGGCAACACCTATTACATAGTTGACTCTCACAGTATAACTCTGGTCAATATTACCCTGAATAGAGTGGGAAAGGACTTGATCATCTATCAAGCTTCATTTTGCTGTTCGTGTCCTTGTTGGAGACATTTCCCATCACTTCTTTAAGTGATGGGAAAATGTCTCACAACAAAACAGGTGTTGTGAGACAACAGGAAGTGAGATAATATCTCCCAAAAGTTAGAGTGAATCTAACGTCTATACCAATTATGAGAATTCCCCTCAATTAATGTTATGGTAACAGATGTCACTGTGGGGGTTTCTCCTTTATTTCTGTCCTGTTGACAACTGTTAAAATCCTACAGAGGTTGTAGCTTTTCCTCACTTTTCCCCAAGTATGAAGCTCACTTTAAAGCAGTAGTATCACAATTTTTTTGACTTTTAACTACAGGTAAGCCTATAATAAGGCTTACCTGTAGGTACAATTAATATCTCCTAAACCGGCACGGTTTGCAGTGCATGCAGCCGCTCACACGAGCGGAGCATGCGCTCTGAAGGTCCGGCGGACCTTCAGCTTCCCTTGCCGGCAACTTGCCGGAAAATCACTCCCGCGCGCATGCGCGGGAGTGACGTCATTGCGGCTCCGGCCAATCACAGCACCGGAGCCGCCGAACCCGGAAGAGACGCCGTTGGGATCATGTCAGCGCCCGCAGCGGTGTCTGGGGGTCCGTGACGGGGCTTCGTTCTAAGGTAAGTAATTCATAATTAGCTAGTATGCGATGCATACTAGCTCATTATGCCTTTGTCTTGCAGGGTTTGTTTTTTTTTTTTTTTTTTTCCTGGGTTTACAACCGCTTTAACTGCAAATTATGAAATATTCTGTTCTGGTTTCTCTACCAGCATCCCATCATTTAGATGAGTTTTATAGGAGGAATTCTTTCTACAGTCTGTCACACCGAAAAACGTTGACGATATCAGATAACAATGTGGTCTACACTATTTATTATTATCATGAAAAAGGGGCATATGGGGTTTTCTTTTCTAATTTGAGTGTTTAATGTTTAACAAAGCATTGGTGTGCCAGCTTACTGGGGTTAGAGACATGACTTTTAATTATTATAATTTCTTTTAAAAAAATTAATAACAAAGAAGACTGAAGAGAAGACTAATAATTCTTTGCTCACATTTACTAAGCCATTAAGCCCACAATGAATTGTGATGGGTTTTGTTTTAATGAGAATATAATATTCATTTCAGCAGTTGGTTTATTTTTTACTTTTTATTAATCTGTCCAGAAAGCACCTAAAGTTCAATGTAACCCTCTTAATGTCAGTCAGGTTGCATGTACAGTATTGAATATGCCTCTTTTTCTTTTAACAAAAACCTGTGCTGGCAGCACTAGGAAAGTCACCCCCCTGAACACTACTCTAATCAACAGTGTGGTACAAGGAGCAATAACCATGTTCCTTAGAACAGTGCTCGGCGGGGTGTGCTGGGCAACACAACAGTTTGAGTATGACAGCCACGGTCCAACTTTTCTATCTGCTGGAAGCACTGGGTTTTTTATTCTTACTACAGCACTTAAAGAGGATTTCCACCTGGGGGAGAAAAAAATTGAAAGTTAGCAGCTACCAATACTTTAGCTGCTGACTTTTGATATATAGACACTTACCTGTCCAGGGAGCCCACAATGTCGGCACACCAGCCCATTTACGTATCGGCTGTCAGGTGCTGCCGCCGCCATTCTTCGTAAGGAAAACCGGCTGTGAAGCCTTTCGTTCCCAACTGCATGCTGTGCTTTCGAATTGGCCCGGAGGTGGGGGAGGGAGGAGGGGGGGCCGAACTTCCGAATGACAGTGTTCCAGTGAAAACTCCAACTTGCCGAGAACTCCAGCCAAGTAACTTCAGGTGGCTGTACACAAGGAATAATTGGAGATTTCGACCACTTGATGTTTTCACAAAACACCGACAGCCTTTACACTCCGGTACACACGCTAAAGAGTGGACATTTAGTCCGCCCGCTAGTTGTCGTCTCCTTGGAGGCAGCCATGTTGTTGGTTACCAGCGACGGGAATAAAAATGTCCACTCATTATAGCGTGTACCAGAGTGTATATGCTGCCATCTGTTCTGTGAAAACCCCAAGTGGTCAAAATCTCAAATTATCCATGGTGTACAGTCACCGGAAGCAACATAATTGGAGTTCTCGGCAAGTTGGAGTTTGACAGAACAACGATGATGTGACGCTGTCTCTTAAAAGTGGGGAAGGGCACCTGTCAAAAACAGTTACCCCCCCCCCCCCGTGCTAAATGTGTCACCAGAGGGGGGGAGGAAGCAGATTAGCAGAAGTTCCACTTTTGGGTGAAACTCCGCTTTAACTGGTAAGACAAAAGTAACAACGAGGCATGTTTATTACTGTGTAGGCAGCTTGACTGCATTACAGTAATACATTAAGAGGGTTCAATTGGGCTTTAATAAACAATTCATGCCAGGTCGGTGAACAACCTTATTTTATTATCTTAGGAGAATTCAACTCTGTACTTTAAATGTTTTCATCCATTCCAGTGAAACTGGAATGTACAGTAGAGTTTTAGTTAATAAACAAAATGTATATTCTAATTTATACTGAAAATACACCAATTTCTGTCTGAGGAACAATCACTTGTTACATCAATCAAGAAGACACTGTTATAAATAAAGAATTTAATAAACATGTTTTAGGGCAGAAAGAAACCAAGTAGATAAATCCAAATATAATCAGCTCCTCATAACATCACATATTCTAGATGTGACATAGCAATTGGATAACGCTATCATCATCTAATCCTTTTGTTCCCATCAGTTTAGCCATTATTGTTTTTTTTTGTTTTTTTTTATTTTAGCCTGACAGTAACTGGACAAAGTAAGGGCAATTTCAGTCTGCTTAAAGCACTTATATGAGCGTTTTTATCAAACAAATGACATAACTCATCCACTAGTGACATATTAATGCAGAGTGGAAACTGAAAACAATGTCACCATCTCAGTTCGGTAAATCATATATCCAACTAAATTTTTCATTGCAGTGTTCAGTCCACTTTATTTTTCTGATAGATTTACTGGGATTTCGGTTGTGCCTCATTGTTTCAACCCAGATTATTTATTAAACTTCAGGTTAGAAGACCAACAAGTACAGTACAGTTTTCATATATCACTGATTTTATTTAGAAATTAGCAAAGGCATCTACATGAATGTATATCTGTGTTGCAATGTATGGTGAGGAGTTCAGAGTAAAGGCCCGTACACACGTACCGATCGTCGGCATACAAACGTCGGCGGACGAAAGATCTGCCGATTGTACGCTTGTTAGTATGGTGCCTCCGACAGCCGTCAGCGCACATTCTGCCAACAAGAGTCTGTCTTGCAAGCATTAAAATTTTTGTATGCCGACACCAGAGCGGCCGATTGTTCGCAAGTCAGTACAGAATTCGGAGGACAGACAGCAGATTTGCAAGACTGGGCATGCTCAGAAAAGAAAAAACACAGGGAAAGTTAACCATTACATGACATCACTTCTGCAGTCGGCTGTAGTCGGCGGACAAAATTCTTGTGCTGTCTTTGCACTTTTCAACAGACACCGACAGCCCAGGGACAAAAGACGGCCGATCGTTTGCTGACGATCGGTACGTGTGTACGGGCCTTTACTCTCACATGCACTGATTTTAATATTTTAGACTATATTATGTTTGCACTAGTGTGCAGGGGGTGTGCCTGGGCACACCCTAATCGCTACATGTGGTGCCTATTCCCCCTACTGCCTGGGCTTTCCCCCATGTTGGACCACCCTGCTGCCCAGTGCTGTTGGCTTCTCTCTTCTCCTCTGCCCCCTACTGCTGCAGGGGTTGTTTTAGGATGTAGAGCAGGGGAAGGGGCCAGTAAATATGTAATTTACTGGGCCCTCCCATTTCTAAATGAATACAGTGAACACACTTGCTCACTGTCTCCATTCATAACTGAAGAATAGTAAACTCTGTTTACTATGCTTCAGTTTGTGAATGAACGGGAAGCCACTCAGCACAGAACACTTCCTATTCATTCAGTGCCCATGCAAATGAGGAATGCATGTGTGTTTGAGCATTGGGATGCACACCCTGATACAATAGGCTATGCATCCCTATGTTTTGGACAGATTTACTGTAGACCTTAAACCTGAATTCCAGGCATGGATTTTATTGCATAAGAAAACTGTTCCAGCATTAACCAATGTAAGTATGCATATGCCATACCTGTGGAACCCCTGTGGAGGGGGGAAACACTGTATTAGTTCTCTGATTGGATTGGATTGTGATGCTACTGCTCACCTCTCAACTAGGTCCAATAAGAGAACTCCAGCTCTAAGACCAAGAACTGACAGGCAGGTCACAGGAGTACTGATCATTCAACTTTGATTCTGCTTGCAGCTGAGGGCAGTGACTGTCAGCCACTGGACCCCACTCTGTTGCTCCAGTGCTCACTGGAGAAAAGGCTGCGGAGGGGGTGGATGGGACTGGCTCTAGCTCTCAGCTGCATGCTGAAAAGTGGAGCCAAGTGTCAATCAGGTATACTGGGTAGATAACAGCAATAGGTTCTGGATCCTTCCCAAACTTGCTTTGGCTCTGTCCATCAGCTAGTAGAGGTGCAAACACTACTGAGTTTCATGAATGCTTGGCCATTTTTTCCTGCCTTGCCCTTGTAGTCTATGAAAAGTATACTCCTATTATACAAGTGATTGTTCAAGTATATTTTTATGATACAAAGGATTTTTCAAATAGTATGAGGCATTTGTGGGCATCATTTTTTTTTTTATTAATAATGTGTGGATATCCTGGGGTGCCCATTCACATATTGAATCCACATTTTGAATCCAAGCACAGAGTATTTCTTTACCCTATATTCTATGTTAAAGGGTTATTATATGTATAAGCTTTATGATCATTTTTAAACTTAAAAAAAAAACAAAATATGATGCTAATCTTTATTTTTCTGTGTAATTATACCTTTTTCAAGCTTAGACTTTGTGTGTACAGGGATTTAAAGTCTGTTTTGGATCTGCAGGCTAAAAAAAAAAAAAAAAAAAAGAATATGAAGGATTATTTAAATTTTCAAATATGTAATTTACTCACTGCATAATTTATCCACCATGAGTTTAACCCCGCAGCTTATCAAAAATAGTGATTCTTCAGAATAAGAACACAATACATCATTGTCACCTACAGCCCTTACAATGGATGTTTCACTGTCATCTTCACATAAAATGTAAGCATTGATCAAATGCACAGCATTCTCATCTTTCAAAATTATAGCAAGCTAACTGAAATTGCTGGTTTTGACAAAATAGTTATTATTACACTTTTCACAGATAAGAAATATTATCTAGCATAGTGTACTATAAGTGATTTGTCCACCCACTCAGTTGTAAAGTAAAGTCAGACTAGGTCATGTACTTGTGCCTCTAAACCAGGCAAGGTCAGAACAGACAGTTGCAACTTTTGAGTCTTATCAAACTGTGTCTTATATCAGAAGAAAACAATGCATCAATTCAAGTAAATTCCCTTAAGGCATTTTATTTTCCTTAGGTTCAGTTCTTCCACATAATGATTCAGTGTGGCTGGACATAATGCATAGTTGATAACTTAACCACAGCGCTGTCACTTTAAGAGCATGAATGGTAATCTGGGACTGCTAGCTGTTCATCAAAAGGCCTAAGCTGAAAACTGTAGGCAATAGAACTATAAATTACTAGTCACAGCGCTGTCCATATCATGCTGCCACAAACACAATATATACCTTAAATGGATAAAACAAATACTACTTGCAAAAATTTGCAAAGCAAATGTCCCAATACAACCCAAAAAATACAGTAAAATTAAAAACACATGCACATTTTTTTTATATATCTGTCTTGCAAAGTGTCATTGTGCTCCAAAATATAACTTCATAAGCTGCTCCAATAGAAAGTGCTTCTGTGCTGCTATTCCTACTTCACAGTGCTGCCTGCATTGCCCTGTGCCCAGTGTCACTCACCAGATTCTTTTGACTTTCTGTTTCTTAACATCAAAGTCCTCCAGCAATATCCTTTCCTCAAGGGATGCTTTAGTTGGACTTTAAATATATCCATGAAATCACTTTTTGCACAACCACGTAAGGGCCAAATAATTGCTATACAAGTGCTCTACACTGTAAACATATACAGCAATATGAACTAGGACTTGCACTGTAATAAGAGCAATAGCGTCCACCACTTATTGGATTAGCTTTGGCTTAAGGGCTGGTTTTCCCTATTTTTATCCTGCCCATCATTTTTGTAAACCCTACATAAAGAAAAAAATAATTTTTTGCAAAACATCTTTTATAAACATAATACAGAACATAAGACCCCATATTTGCTCTACTTTGTGATGCCTAGTTGAAGATGCCAACCATTCACACCAACCGGTGCCAAAATCTGGCTACCCTTATAAAAAAAGCTTAAAGTGTTACTAAACGCACAACAGTAAAATCAGTCTGTATATGCAGTAAAGCATGCTTGTTATATTCACTGTGGAACCTAAGTAGTTAATCCTAAATATTGTGTAAAAAGGTTGTTTGATCCTGTCTTCTCTGATCCACCCCTGCTTCCATTGCCCCCTAGCTATCTACTGACAGTACAGAGCCTTGGAGGCAATCTGCACGTGCTCAGTTTGGTGTGTATTGCTTTTTTTTCTTAGGAGGGAGCATGTGATCAGCACAGGGCCAATCACCACTGTTCAGACAGAGGGCCAGGGGCCCTGAAGCCTCATCGGACAGTCAGGAGAATGAAAACTCCTCCTACAAGCTTTAACCAGACACTGATAGAAGCCATAAGACTGCTATTGTCAGAGAAACAGCCATGTTGCAACTGGCGACTCTGCTAGTACTTCCAATGGCCGCAATGGACTCAGGCCATAGACTCATTGTCAGTGAAATGGCTGTGCTGCAAACTGGCAACTTTGCCAGTACTTCCCATGGCCGCAATGGTCTCAGGCCATAGACTAATTCACTGGCCTATAAAAGGGCTCTGCTCAGCCCATCAGATTGCTGGATTGTCTTCAGCTCTTCCTGTTTCCTGTGCATTGCTACTTCCTGGATTCCAGTTTGACCCGGCTTGTTCCTGACCTGTCTGCTCTCTCTCCTGGCTTTGACCCTCGGCTTCGTCTGACCATCCCTGCTCCAGTTTGGCTCTCCCGTTACCTGATCTCGGCTTGGCTCACGGACTTGCTTCCTGTCTACTTGCCCTCCAGTACCTGATCTTGGCTTCCCCACGGACTTGTCTGCTTCTAGCTTCCTTACTATACCTTTGGCTTGCACCTGTTGCAGCTTCCTGTGTTTGACCCCTGGCCAGTCTTACACCTACTGCCTGGTTCTTCCTGGTTCCTCCTTGGACTGTCCGGTGTATTCCTGCCCAGCACTCTGCTAGAGACCGCCTGTCTACCATCTGGACTCCGGCAACCAGTGCTTCTGTGGGCGCTACACCCTCTGTTTCAACCCCAGGGGTGTGCCGCACTCAGCCGCAAGGGGAGCCCTCTCTGCATCTCGGCCTCGGATCAGGTACGTGACAGCTATATACTGCTGATGAGAAAAGGTATTTAGCAACTTATATTTACTAAAATATTAGCATTTCCATGTTCTGTGTACTGTGGGTGGCCAGATATAGTGAATTTAGGGTCCTGGGTTTAGTAACACTTTAAAGTCTCATAATAAAAGTTTTCCCTCTCACATGGACGTGAGCGTGACTCTGACATCAGATCCTGCTCCTTCTGTCATTAGTATTGACGTCTACTAAACAGATAGACAGGGTCAGTATATTAATCTCAATATTGTGGGTAAATATACTCCTGATATACAGTGGGGTTGATTTACTAAAACTGGAGAATGCAAAATCCGGTGCAGCTGTACATGGTAGTCATTTAGCTTCTAACTTCAGCTTGTTTAATTCAGCTTTGACAAAAAAAAAAACTGGAAGCTGATTGGTTTCTATACAGAGCTCTGGAAGCTGATTGGTTTCTATACAGAGCTGCACCAGGTTTTGCACTCTCCACTTGTAGCAAACCAACCCCAGTATGTCAATAACAAGCATTTACCAGATTGGCGTTTTGATTATCTTTAAATAAAAGGACCGATTTTAGATAACAAGACCAGTGGGAAGAGGCATTACCGACATCCCAAATGACAAATGTGTGATTCGGTTTGGTGGCCTAATGATTTCTGCTAATAACAAAATAATGTTTCAATACAGACACTCATCAATCACAATTTAGCAACAACATCTAAAGATATGCTACAATAATGACTTATATATTTTACTTTTAAAGCCAGTAAGGTTATTTATCACATCACACAGATATCCAGCTATTTTTCTAGATGATTACTATGCTAATGAATGTCTGGTCAGTATAAAAAGAAATAGCATTTTTTCTTTTAAGCTCACAACCTCCTTACATTCTCAGCATTTCTGAATCTCTTTTGGTCTATTCGATTTTTACACTAAGGTTTATATTTATAGATAAATCAGCTTATTGAAGTTGCATATTCATAGCAGATTAGCTGTCATGGTATTTTCTTGAAATAGCGGTTCAGCCTTGCACCGTTGGATGTGAAGTGGTATGTGGTTAACCATTACCATAAAAAGTACATAAAATACTTTCACCTTAATGTATTTCAAAAGCCACTTTATCACCTTCTATAAATATGTGATATATTTACAGTACATACACACGCACATATGCCTCCAAACCAAGACATTTTATTTAAATTATTATATTTCTATCTATCTATCTATCTATTTCTGCATTCTGAAACAAACCAAGACATTTTATTAAATTAATACACACACATATGCATCCGAACCAATTCTCATCATATTTCCAAACCTAAACTATTGAGATGACTGCCTTTATACGCACATGAACTTTAACTACTTCCCGCCCACCCACCGTCAAATGAAGCGGCTCTGGTTCTGGGAGGCCGTCATGTGACGGCACACCAGAACGGCCTCTCTCTGTCAGAGTGTGTGGCGAGGAGAACTGATCAGTGGCTCCTCCTTAGTGGGGAGCCTAGGACAGGTAATCAGGGCACTGATCATCAGTGCCCTGATTACAGAAAAGCAAAAAACAGTGCCCACCATCAGTGCCCACAATCTGTACCCATAGAGCTGCCAGTCAGTGCTCATTAGTGCCTGCTCATCTGTGCTGCCTATCAGTGTCCGTCAGTGCCGCCCGTCAGTGCTCATTGGTGGTGCCGTCAGTGTCCATCAGTGCCCTCCATTAGTGCCCATCAGTGCTGCCCATCAGTGCCGCCTCTCAGTGCCCATCAGTGCCATCTTTCAGTGCCGCCTATCAGTGCTCATTAGTGTCACCTATCATTGCCCATCAGTGCGGCATATTAGTACCTCCTCATCAGTGCCACCTCATCAGTGCCCATCAGTGCAGCCTATCAGAGCCCATCAGTGCCGCCTCATCAGCGCAAATCAGTGAAGGAGAAAAATGTACTCACAGAAAATAAGAAAAACGTATTTTTTTCAAAATGTTCTGTCTTTTTCTTTGTATTTTGTAGGAAATAAAAAACCCAGTGGTGATTAAATACCACCAAAAGAAAGCTCTATTTGTGTGAAAAAAATGATAAAAATTTCATATGAGTACAGTGTAGCATGACCGCGCAATTGCCATTCAAAATGTGACAGTGCTGAAAGCTGAAATTGGCCTGGGCAGGAAGGGGGTGAAAGTGCAATGTATTGAAGTGGTTAATGGCATCTCAGTCTTAGTCTGTAGGGTTCAATATTGAGTTGGCCCACCCTTTCCCGCTATACCAGTTTAAACTCTTCTGGGAAGGTCCACAAGGTTTAGGAGTGTGTCTATGGAAATGTTTGAGCATTTTTTCAGAAGCACATTTTTGAGGTCAGGCACTGATGTTGGACAAGAAGGCCTGGCTCACAGTCTGTGCCCTAATTCATCCCAAAGGTGTTCTATCGGGTTGAGGTCAGGACAAGTTCCTCCACCCCAAACTCTCTCATCCATGACTTTATGGACCTTGCTATGTGCACTGGTGCGCAGTCATGTTGGAACAGGAAGCGGCCATCCCCAAAATGTTCCCTCAAAGTTGGGAGCATGAAATATCCAAAATATCTTGGTATGCTGATGCCTTAAGAGTCCCCTTCACTGGAACTAAGGGGCCAAGCCCAACCCCTGAAAAACAGCCTCACATCATAATCCCTCCTCCACCAAATGATTTGGACCAGTGCACAAAACAAGGTCCATAAAGACATGGATGAATGAGTCTGGGGTGCAGGACGACTGGACAGTGAAAGGATAAGCAGCACACTCATGTGCTCAATTCTTTTTCACCTTGCTCTCTCCTCCCACCCCTGAAAGACTCCTTGTGTTGCTTCTTCCCCCTCTCTAAACTCTGCATTATAAAGGACTCCAAGTCAAATTCAGGTACTCACACTGCTTACATAAAAAAAAAAAAAAAAAACATATTAATGATGCATTTATTATTAAAGAGATGCAATAATTTTTGCCTTTTATATCTGTCTGGACTTCAGCTTTAATATGTAACTTATATTTTATTTTATTTTCTTATTTAATATATAGAACAGTTTCCTGATATTGGACTATTTCAATGGACAGCCGAGCACTAAAAGCAATAAAAAAAGAAATAAAATTGAACACATAATATAAAAACACATCATATAAAAAAATATGATCTGGCCAATGAATAATGGCCAGATATTTTTACCACCGTAATGAATTTCTGATTTACAGATGCGTCCGTAAGAGGGCCAGCTAAAATAAGAGTATATTTATCTCCAGGGAATAGATTGCATTTGGCTTTATTTCGCTGTTGATTTAACGTGCTTATGTGCTGAAAATGAAAATAAATGTTTTGTAATTCTTTGAAATGGAGCACGTTCATATCTATTGAGCAACTTACAGGAAATGAAAGGAATAAAATGACAGAGGGGAAGATGAAAATACATGTTCATTGTGTGCCTTAAAGTGTCTATAAAGCTGAAATCACAGAGTTCAAAGAAACAAAGGATATGGGTCTATATACAATGAATGAAATAAAGTGGAGCTGCTGCCCATAGTAAAAGGATCCTTTTTCTCCAAATTTTCATAGAGTATAAAAGATGAAATTGAATTAGTCACTAAGGGAAACAAGTTTGCTTTTGTTCTTACTTTTCTTTTTTGTGTTTTCTTCAAATAGGCCAACGGTGACCAACGGTAGCATAACATTATTTTATTGTGTATGTGAAGGCAAACTTTTGGCTAGGGTTAGGCTCCATGTACACGGGACGCAGGAGCAGTTGGGCGTTTTTTCAGAAGCCCCTGAACCCATCTACATTTTATCTTATCTGTCCATGTACACCAGGTCGTTTACAGTCATTTGCAGGCAGTTGCGTTCAGGCACTTTTTTTAGAACGCAATTATTTGCTTTCGAACGTGTGTTTCCCGGCGTTTCAAGCGCAAAAACACGACCGAATGCGATGACCCGCGTTTAGCTTTCGCGTTTTTCCATTTTAAAGGGGAATAATTTTTTTGACCTCTAGGAACGGTTCTAAACGCAAACACCCGCAAACGCCCGCTAAACGCGGGTACAAACGCGACCGAACGGATGTTTCAAACGTCCTAAAAATTCCAGCATTCAAAGGGACTTTTAACAACCTCCCGTGTACATGGAGCCTTAGACCACTGCCACTTTTTTTTTTTTTTTTTTTTTTTACTTATTTTTGCGATTTTCATAAAATAACAAGTACACATAAGTGTCAAATCATTGGTACGTGTTCCTAAAGTGGAAAAAGACCATGTTGAGCTTATAAAGAACAATAATTTTTATTACAAAAATGTTACAAACCAAGAGAAATAAGTGAAAGGCAACATTAGTGATCAATCTGAGACATCTGAATCTGATCTGTCCAGGACAAATAAGGCCAGATCCAACCAAAACAGGTAAGTTCTACACTGGGTATCAAGAGGAGGATAAGAATAGGGTAAGGGGGGAGTGGGTAATGAGGCAGGGAGAGAGAGTGGCTGAACATATGGGATATATACATTCTGTATGAGTTGTACATTGTAGAGGGGAAGTCAGAAGGAGTAGAGAAATCAGTGTAGCTCTTCTGTGTCTGAGGCCAGATTTGGATGCAGGATAGCCAATAATGAATGTGCGTGATGTGGGAATGGTTAGAGGCCCAGAGTCACTCATTTAGGCATGTGGCATCTAGGGTCAGTGAGCAAGGGGGACCATTCTGTTATTAAATTTGGCAGGACCAGATTGGCTTTGGCAAACATAAATTCCAAGTGGAGATTTTGATTAAGAGTAGTTATAAGTTGTTGGCTAGATGGAGGAGTATTACTCTTCCATTTACATGCAATAGATAGGCAGGCTGCAATAAAAGTGCGTGTTAGGAAAGCATGGAAGCACCTGGGCCAGTCATCCAGGCCTATTCACAGCAGAGCCAACTGAGAGGTAATGTTTGGTTAATACCAGTAACACTAGCTATAAACAGTTCTATATCATTCCAAAAGGGTGTAAGAGTTGGGCAAGTCCACCAGATGTGAGCAGATTTTCCAGGAGAGCCACATTGTCTCCAGCAAGCAGAACAGTGTGAGGGAAGTACAGTATATAGGAGAGTTTTACAGGGGTCTGGTACAAGTGATTGCATAGCTTCTGGGCCAATTCCCAGTGAGAGACATGTAAAGAATCTTACAATTTTGCGGGAAGCTGTATGCCACGATGTTAGGTCTGCAGAAAGGTTCAGTTTGGTTTCCCATTTCCTCATGGATAGTAATTTTTGCAAGCTGGGTGCGGAGCTCAGTAATCGGTAGAAGTAGGAAGTACCTTTTTGGTTTGAAGTAGGATTTTTGTAGATCCGTATAATGTCTACTGTCAAGGAAGATTCAAAACATATGGTAGAGTTCATAGCGTGCCGTATTCAAAGGTATTTGTAAAAATCTTGATGATCTTATATGAAGTGTGGAAGTCTTGGAGTAACATTTGTTTCTGTGATAAAAGAGGTCTCCCATTGTGTTAATACCAGCAGAAGTCCATGTGGAGATAGACAAATCTTCACACATCTGTTCCATCTTGAATAGTGGGAAGTGAGGCAATGCCAATTTCGAGAGGCCTTTTCCATGATGTTTGATGGCTCTCCAGACTTTCACAGTAGCTGTGACTGTAGTGAGGAAAGATTGGGGTGGCTGAGAGTGTATCCATAGGGCTGCCAAAAGGTTTTTGGTGGGATATAGTAAGGAAGTCTTTTCAATTTGTACCCACACTGGGGGTGAAGTAGTGGCCCACCACTGGTTGGTTTGGGTCAATAGTGTGGCTTTGTAGTAAATTTTGAGGTCAGGTGTGCCCATTCCTGCGACTTACTCTCGGTTGCTTGGAGTACCAAATTAAGTTATTTAGAGTCTTTTAGAGAGAGAGGTAAGCTGGGAGCACAAGATGGCCACTGGTAGGGAGTCTGTAATTTTTTGAGCAATGTTTCATAGTTGAGGTGTAACATATTGCTAGAGGAAACTACTTATTGTGTACCTAAGTATTTAGGAGATGATGCTGTAGCCCATGGGAAGGAGGAGCTTCAGAGGTATTTAATTGTGGTTGACAAGAATTGTGGTTGTTGGGGTTGGTGCGGACCTAGGATAAAGTACCTGTGTCTGTGTATACACCTAAGTGTATTCAGTAAGTATTGTATTCACCGTCTAAACCAAAATAGCATACATGGGAAAAGTGTTCTGCATAGGTCGCAGAAAAAAGTTGGTTATATGGAGGGTGAATGATGCACAAGGTAACACATAAATGATGTGATAATAGGTCAATTTATTATAATAATATTGCGTGGAATGCACACTGTGCAGTACAAGTCATGATGTATTTAATGCCAAGCATGCAATTTCTAGGCCAGAAATCATTGACTGTACTTGAATGGCTTCTGTAAGAGGCTCCCTCCCCAAGGGCATATATCAGTGGGGATAGGGGACACTGCTGACAGGTGCTATCTGTGATGTCTATAGGGTTGGATAGCATGTCAGAGGTCCAAACCTTTGTGGAGGGGTGGGAGTAGAGGGCTAGAACTGCTGAAAGTATGTTACATTAGTATGTGAGGCCAAATTTTTGGAGTACTGCTTTGAGATTAGGACTAGTGGACTCTATTGAACGCATTCTCTGCTTTCAAGAAGAGGAACAGAGAAGGCGTTCTGTGGTGTTCAATCCATTGTATGAGGTTGATGAACCTTCTAGTTCTGTCTGAGGCTTGAACCTATTTGGATAGAGTAACCAATATAGGAAGACATTTCGAGATTCAGGAAGCTAGTATTTATGTGTATATTTTAAGATCTGTGTTGAGGAGGGAAATGGTATGGTCAATTCCTGGGTCATCCAAGGGTTTACCTGGTTTAAGAATATTGACAATAAGTGCTTTGAGGGATTCTTTTGGAATGTCTCCCGTGGTTCTTATCCTATTTAGGAAAGTAAGGAGAAGTGGTGTGATGATGTCCGTAAATGTTTTAACGACTTAAGGACCAGAAGGTTTTACCCAGTTAACCACTTATGGACTGCCCACTGTGTATTTACGTTGGTACTTTGATGTTAAATACCAGGGTTATGGCAGCAGATAGCCGCCATAACCCCGATATTTTTGTTAACGCCGGGCGGTCCGCTTTAACATAAGGGAGGTCCCAGTGGCGGATTCGCCGCGGGATCACCCTTATGGGCAGCAGGAGAGGTGCCCTCCCGCCGCTTCCCGGTCATTTTCCCCACTTGCCGGACCCGCCGGTGGTGGGGAAAACAATCCGGTCTGCTCCTCTCAGGCAGGAAGTCGAGTGCAAGCTGACCCTCACTCGACTTATACGTCGCTTCCTAGCAATGGATTTAAAGAGCCCATTTTTTTTTTCATCATGAAAAAAATTTACTTTTTTTTTTTTTTGTAGATGTGAGATCTGAGGTCTTTTTGACCCCAGATCTCACATTAAAGAGGTTCTGTCATGCTTATCTCTATTACAAGGGATGTTTACATTCCTTGTTATAGGAATAAAAGTGATCAAAAAATGTTTAAAAAAAAAAAAACAGTGTAAAAATAAAAAATAAAAGATAAAATAAATAGGAAAAAAATAAAATTAAAGTTTCCCTTCCCCATTAGCTCGCACGCAGAAGCGAACGCATACGCAAGTGTAAACAGTGTTCAAACCACACATATGAGATATCGCCATGGTCATTAGGGTGAGAGAAATAATTTAAGCCCTAGACCTCCTCTGTAACTCTAAACTGGTAAGCTGTAGACATTTTTAAAAATGTCGCCTATGGGGATTTTTAAGTACGGTACCAATTTTTGTCGCCATTCCATGAGCATGCGCAATTTTCGTTTCAATGGTTTTTATTAAATTTTCAACAAGAGAAAAGAAAAGATTACAAACAATAACAGCAGTGCAGTATTAATGTAACATTCCATCTAGAATATAGAACTATGAGAGGCATCCATATACATATTAAACTAGTCAAGCAGATCCGTGTCAAAGGCATATCATGGTGGTAACGACAGACAAGGTATCCGATACTCCCCCATCCCTCCCTGGACACCCCAGTGGGAACAAAAACTGCATCCCGGGGGGGAATGGCATTCTACTTTCAATGAATTTTGATTAGGTGAAGAAGATACTGCCGCAGAAGTGCAAGACAGTAGCATGAATGCCGATACCACAGTAGGAGAATGGTATAAATCAGCTGTGAAGTATATTCAGCCCATTGGCACAACTAGAGCTTACCGTAGGATAGAGGGGCGATATGTGCCACACCCCTCACTAAACTTGAATACTGTAGGGAGGTTCTTAACCTAGTATAAACAGCCTTATTGGCCTAGATAACATCCTGGTCCTGACCCTCAGAGCCCTATTGGGAAGAATGGTAACAACAACAATATCTAGGTGCCAGGGAAGTCAGGAACCACTTTAAAAAAATAAGGATTGGATAACCCGGGGAGTGAGGAACTTCAGACCCATCTTCCCCATGTATGCAACATATACCAAGAGGGACTATACCATTGACAAAATCATAACCCCTCATCGTATGGTTCACAATAGGAAGTGATAAATAACTCAATGAAGTCAAGTAAAAGGGCCTGCTGGCCTAATGTAGTCATAGAGAGAAGACAGGGTGGAAATAAAAGGAGGGTAAAGAAGGGAAGAAGAAAAGCTGCAGGAACGCTGAAGGACAGTCGGTCTCGAGGGCCGCAAACCATTATTATTTAATTCAGGTTCACGCCTGGAACCAAGGAGATTCCCACATACGTGGCCCAAGGTTCCCAGATTCTTTCAAATTTCGTCACAGTGTTCGTAAGCACACTTACCATTCTTTCCTGGGCCATAACCCATGTGATCTTATTACGAATCTTCCGGATGGAGACAGTAGATTTTTTCCAAGCTCCCGCAATAGAGAGCTTAGTACCGAGTAAAATGTACAGGATCAGCCTTTGAGTGTGTTTCGGCACTCCAGGAATTTGTTTATTAAGTAAGGCTATTTGGGCCGATTTAGGAATTTTATGGCTAGTGACCTTGTAGATCATATGAAAGATCCGATCCCAGATGCCTCTTATACGTGGACATTCCCACCAAACGTGGATCATGGACCCCCAGAGCTGACATCCCCTGAAACAAAGGGGTGAGGAGGAGGGAAACATTCTGTGCAACCTCGTTGGCACCAAGTACCAACGGGTTAGGACTTTTAAGCCAGCTTCCATTAAAGACACGCTACCTATCCCTTGAAAAGATCGGAAGCATGCTCTGCCCCATTCCTCCAAATCCCAAGATTCCGCCAACTCCGATTCCCAAGCCTTCATATAAGATAATTTGTCCCGTATGGAAGCAAGTGACAGGTATATCAGAGAGATGCCCCCTCTCTGCTCCTTGGAGTTACAGCACCACACCTCGTATTCCGTGAAAAACAGGGGGGGGAGTCTCCTTTGCTGAGATTGATGAAAGGAAATGAGAGATTTGATAAAAACGGTATGTTTCAGATTTTGGCATTTTAAGCTTGTTTGTACAATGTGCAAGGGTGAAGGGTCAGTTTTGTGTAAAAAAAATGTCCGATACGATAGAGGCCCTTGTCTAGCCACCATTGGAACGCCTTTATGTCAATCCCGGGGGTAAAGGTCGGATTGTGAAATAGATGTGATAATGGGCATATTCTAGAGGTAAGGGAGGGAAAATGCCTTAGTTTGTCCCATAAAGCGAAGGAGGATGACAGAACCGGGGACAGAATGGGAGGCCTATTTTTAGGGGGACACCAGAGAAGAAAATCCAGTGTGTAAGAGGGTACTGTTTGTCTTTCCATTTGAACCCAATCCGGCTTTTCATAGCGGGAATATACTACAGATAGTTAAGCCAGTCTGGCTGCTTGATAATAAAGCCATAGATTGGGAACTCCTAGCCCTCCTTGTTTCCTCAGACTGTACAGAATCTTGCGAGACAATCTGTATCCCTTACTACCCCAGATAAATTTAATGACTGAATTTTGAAAAGATCGTAGCGGGGCCTTAAGAAAGGGGATCGGCAAAGCTCTGAACAGGTAAAGGAGCCTGGGAAGCAGATTCATCTTGGCATTGATTCTACCCAACCATGACAAATGATGAAGTGACCAACCCTGCATTTCTTTCCCCAAGGAATGGTAGATATTCGTGTAATTGGCTTTGTGGAGATCCTCCAACTTGTTCGTCAGGGTAATCCCCAAATATTTAAGTTGCTTGTCGTTCCAGGGGAATGCAAATGAGGATTTTAATCTTTGAGCCTCCACAGCATTAACTGAGACATTCAAAACCGATGATTTCGCCAGGTTCACCTTGAGGCCAGAGAACTTCGCAAAGTCGTCCAACACCTTGCAAATGTTTGGCAGGGAGGTGGAAGGAGAAGTTACAAACACACCTTGCAAATGTTTGGCAGGGAGGTGGAAGGAGAAGTTACCAACATAAGTACATCAATTTTGAAGCATGACATGTTGGGTATCTATTTGCTCAGTGTAGCATTATCTTTCACGTTATAGAAAAGAAAATTGGGATAATTTTACTGTTTTTCTTATTTTTTAATTCAAAAAAGTAAATTTTTGCCCAAAAAATTGTGTTTGTAAGACCCCTGCTCAAATATGGTGTGATATAAGATATTGCAACCATCTTCATTTTATTCTCTAGGGTCTCTGCTAAATATATATATATATATATATATATATATATATATATATATATATATATAATTTTTTGGGGTCCTAAGTAATTTTCTAGCAAAAAAAAAAGATTTTAACTTGTAAACAACAAGTGTCAGAAAAAGGCCCGGTCCTGAAGTGGTTAATGACCAGACCTTTTTTTTGCGATACGGCACTGCATTACTTTAACTGACAATTGCCGTGCGACGCTGTACCCAAATATAATTGATGTCCTTTTTTTCCCCACAAATAGAACTTTCTTTTGGTGGTATTTGATCTCCTCTGCGTTTTTTTTTTTTTTTGCACTATAAACAAAATAGGAGCGACAATTCTGAAAAAAAACAATATTTTTTACTTTCTGCTATAAAACATTCCCAACAAAAAAAAAATTAAAAAAATCGAATGTTTTCATCAATTTTGGCCAATATGTATTCTGCTCCATATTTTTGGTAAAAAAAAAATCCCAATAAGTGTATTTGAATGGTTTGCGCAAAATATATTGTGTCTACAAACTAAGGGATAGATTTATTTTTATTTATTTATTTTTTACTAGTAATAGCGGTGATAAGTGATTTTTAGCGGGACTAAAGGCCCGTACACACGTGCAGATTGTCGGCCGAAAAGATTCGGCCGACGACCGATCGGCCGATTTTCGGCTTGTTAGTATGATGCTTCCGACAGCGCACTTTCGGCCAAACAGAATCTGTCATGCAAGCATTAAAATTTTTGTATGCCGACACCAGAACGGCCGATTGTTCGCCAGTCAGTACAGATTTCGGCCGACAGACAGCAGATTTGCAAGACTGGGCATGCTCAGAAAAGAAAAAACACATGGAAAGTTAACCATCACATGACATCACTTCTGCAGTCGGCTGTTGTTGGCCGACAAAATTCGTGTGCAGTCTTTTGCACTTTTCAGCGGACACGACAGCCGGGGGACAAAAGACGGCCGATCGTTCGGCCGACGATCGGTACGTGTGTACGGGGCTTAAGACATTGCGGTACAGATCGGACACCTAACTGACACTTTTGAGGGGACCAGTGACATTACTACAGTAATCAGTACTAAAAATATGCCCTGTCCTGTACAAATGACAGTAGCAGGGAAGGGGATAACACCAGGGGCGAGCAAAGGGTTAAATGTGTGCCATGGGATGCTTTCTAACTGCGTGAGTGATTTGCTCACTGAATGAACACAGAGACCTGTGTTCCTAAATAGGAGGAACACAAGATGCCTGTGTTTATCACTAACAGAACAGCGTTCTGCCTTGTTTACATTGGCGGACCGCTGTTCTGTCTCCATGTGGAGCTATTGCGGGAGCCCAGCCGACAGCGCGTCTGCCGGACCCGCTGATTGGCTCCTCCTCTAGCCAATTGGCACGTGTGCCTGCCTCCGGTGACGTGTGCCCTGTCACTATCTGCTACACGAAGCGACGTACAGGTACCTCGTTTCGCCACCCGGCCGCAATAAAATTATGGCGGCTGGTCGGCAAGTGGGTAAAGTATTCATTGCGAAAGCCATCTGGGCCTGGGGCTTTGTGGAGGGGGAGGGAGCAAATTGCAGTTTGTATTTCTACATCTGTAAATGGAGCATTGAGCTCCTCAAGTTGGGAGAGGGAAAAGAGCAGGCAAGTGCAGTTGATCTAGGAATTGGGCAATTTGGGCAGGGTCAGGTGTGGGCTTCATATGGGAGTCACCAAGGTTATAGAGTTTAGTGTAGAACTTACTAAAGCAATTTGCTTTATCTCTAGGGTTAGTCACGTTCTGCCTTTGAGAGATGTGCATTGAGGAATTTTTGGACATTGCTACTCTTCTTTTGACCTGCTTCGCTAAAAGGGCTCCTGACTTGTTCCCATAAGCATAGGAATTCATATGCAGTTTTTTCCGATGTGATGGTAAAAAGAGGCATGCAAGTGTGTGTGTAATTCTTCCCATAGTTGACGCAGACGGGAGGCATCAGCATCATTAGGGGTACTTTTATAATTGGTTTATAGTCTGCGTATGTGGTTCAAGATTGTGTTGGTTTTCTATGCTCAGATACGCTTCTCGTGGGCACCAAACATAATAACAGAACCTCTAATATACGTTTTGTGTGCATTCCATAAAAGTGTGTAATTTGTGACAGAGCCAGTGTTAGTGGGAAACTATGTTTCCAGATCTAGTTTAACACATTGAGGTAAGGTTTTATGCATCAAGAAAAGATCAGTCCTAGAGTAGAATTTGTAAAGCGTAGAGTAAAATGTGTAGTCCCTCTCAGTTCCATGCAAACACCACCATAGGTTGTCTAGATCTTCCAATCCATAAAAGAGAGAGCTGTGGAGCCAGCTCTGGGTGACTCAGAAGAGTCTAGAGCTTTACCAGCTTCATCATTAAAGTCTCCACAGATAATGATACGGTCCTTGTAGTAGTGGGCCAATTTATCCAGAATCTTTAAAAAAAAAAAAAAGTTTCTGATGGGTATTTGGTGCATATATATTGAAAAGTACTAAGGGGGTATTATCGAATAGGGCATCAGGAATTATATATCTGCCCATAGGGTTGCTTTCTACATGTTGGAGTTGGAAAGACAGAGTCTTGTGTATAACAATCATTACACCCCTGACTTTTTTGGGGGCGTTGGCGAAGAAAGTATGCAGAAATAACTTGTGTTGGCAAGTGGGCACTTTCCCCTGCATGAAATGTGTTTCTTGAATGCAGCTTATAACTAGTAGATGAGTAATGAGGGTGTGCACAAGGGGAGTCTTTGCGACTCAGGAGCAAGATCTCAAAACAATTAGGAAAGGAATTCCACTTCTCAGGTGATAGATGTGGGTTTAGTAAAACTTTAAAAATGGCAGGGGTAATTCAAATGATCAGCTTTTATTCATTCATGCTAAACCTTTTTCCCTAAAGGAAAAAAAACTGTTTGCTGTAACTGATTCAAAAGTGCGAGCTGGAGTTTGTTATTGTATCTAAATTTGCTTATACATTTAACATCCCCCCTTTCTGACTGACAATGGTGCTGTCTGCTCCGCTTCCTGTGCTCATTGCTCATTCCACAGAGTTTTGTCTCCCTAAAACAGGAAATGCGTTACTGGCTAGATCCCCAGATGAAAACAGAGAGAAAAAAGCCTAAAAAAGAAAACTGATGCAGCCACCACATCTAACCCATTGCTAAGCTGCAATATAACACATTTTTGGTATTGAGTTTAATACCGCTTTATGCACTTCAGCCCCAGAAGGTTTTACCTCCCTTAACAACCAGGCCATTTTTTGCCATACGACCAGTGGCGGCTCATGCTCCATGGGCCAGGGGGGGGTGTCAGACGAACCACACCATACGACCCGACCACACCAGCTCCAGCCCGCACATCTAACCGCACACTTAACCCCCCCCCCCCTGCCAGCTCACTCACCCTGGGCAAGCAGCGGCAGTGGCGGCTTCCCCCTCAGTCTCCTCCGTGGGCTTCCCCTGCGTCTCCTCCCTCCTCCTTGGCCAATAGCATGGCCTCTCCTTTTGGCCAATCAGGAAACGGGTTTTAGGACCTGCTTCCTGATTGGCCAGGAGGAGAATCAGTGTGGCAATAGTAAATATTCATTCGCTATTGTCACACAAGTGGGTGGGCTCAGGGCACAGTGCTCTGCGTCCCGAGCCCACCCTTTTTTGAAGCCTACTAGAGCCTCTGGCTCTAATCAAGTGCTTAAAAAAAAAAACCCCATTGGAATCCATACGTCCGGCGCCCTGCATGTAGATTAGGGGGCCAGATGCATGGATAGGGGGGGCGCCCTTGCGCCCCCAATGGACGCGTTGCTTTACCTGACAAGTGCGCTGACGTGTATCCGAGTAAAATGTATGTCCTTTTTTTCCCCACAAATAGAGCTTTCTTTTGGTGGTATTTGATCACCTCTGCCATTTTTTTGCGCTATAAACAAAAAAACAGTTTTGAAAAAATATATTTTTTTTTACTTTATGCTATAAAACCTACCCCAAAAGAATATAAAATGTAAAATTTGATCATCAGTTTAGGCCAATATTTATTCTGCTACATATTTTTGGTAAAAAAAAAAACCCCAATAAGTGTATATTGATTGCTTTGTGCAAAAGTTATAGCATCTACGAACAATGGGGTATTTTTATGAATTTTTTTATTTTTTTTATTTTACTAGGAATGGCTGCGATCAGTGATTTTTAACAGGACTGTGACATTGCGGTGGACAAATCTGACACTAAGTGACACTTTTTGGGGACCAGTGACACCAATACAGTGATCAGTGCTAAAAAAAAATGCACTGTCGCTGTACTAATGTCACTGGCAGGGAAGGGGTTACCATCAGGGGCGATCAAAGTGGTAAGTGTGCTCCTAGGGAGTGCTTTCTAACTGTGTGGGGGATGACCTAACAGGAGGAAGACAGAGACCTGTGTTTCTGCTTAGCAGAAACACAAGAGCTCCATCTTCCTCTGTGACAAAACGGTGGTCTGCCTTGTTTAAATAGACAGATCGGCATTCTGCCTCTCCTCCGAGCAATCTGCGGGTCCCGGTGGACGTGATGTCATCCGCTGATTGGCTCCAGCTGTGTCCAATCACAGCAGGAGCGGGTTGCCGGTGGTGGTACGTTGGTTTGCGCAGGAGGGCCGCCCTGCCACAGTATATCTGCGTGGGGCGGTCCTCAAGTGGTAAAAGATTATTATTTATTTATTTTATTTATTTATTTATTTATGGCCAATTCACACAGAAAAGACTTATATGCAGATTTACTGGATAAATGGCTATGTTTTTATTTATTTTACTTTATTTTGTATAAATAGGCACCTATGAGATTCACACTGTTTGCAGGCATACAACTGCCTCTATAATTAACTGCATGTTGATATTGACATGAAGCAGGATCATTTAGACTCCAAATTTTTTGGGCCAAGTTACAGGAAGTCAAAGCAAACCTAATTCTTATATTTTTGCATACAGACCTAAGGAGTGGAAAATTAAATCACATCTCTGCTCCCAGCTTGCAGTAAACCATAAAGAAATGTTACAACCAATTATCTGTTATTTCAAGTAAAAATGTTGTGATTATTGCCTAGCCAAATGCATTCACTGACATGTGCGTTTGAAACAGGATTTGTTGAATTGTAAAAAAAACTTCTTTTGAATTGCCAATCAGCCAATAAACACACCTAAAATGTAATATACGGGTGTTTTTTTTCCAATGCAGCGCAATGCATTTGTATGAACAAGTTACATGGGAAGTGATTCCTTTTCCAATGTCTGTGCATTTTACCTTCATTAGAATATGCAGCATTTTTAACCCCTTGACGCTGACGTAACACAAATATGCGGCCTTCTGCTTCAAGGGGCTATACCAGGGTGATGTCTGCAGCTGCAGGCATCAACCCTATACCATTTTTTAGAGCCATTTGTAATAACAACCGATGTGGTTAATCAGCGGCTTGGCTGTTATTACAAGGAACCAAAGGGGGCGCCCCCCTCAGGCCACCTTCCGCGGTTTGCCTGGGCTCTCCCTTTCCACCAGGAGGTCCGAGTGACTAGCCGGAACATCCGCCGGCTGTCAAGGGACTCAGCTCAGAATCGGCTCTGATCGGGTCTCAGGTCTAATAACCCAAAATCAATGTCCTGACATCACTTCCGGTTAACTGGAGCCATAAAGCGGAGTTCCAGCAACAAAAAAAAAAAATTTCAACATACAGTACATACCCCTGGGACAGTCAGGGCTAGTACATTCCACAATGGCTAGCCTCTGATCTGTCCCGGTTCGCACTTAACTTTTACAGTAGACAAAATACTTACTTTTAAAATTTCTTCTCCAGCGCTGCCATCTCAGGTGTGGGCAGCTTGAAGCCAGCGCAATCCTCTTCTGCGTCCTCTTCCGTCCTCTTCCGTCCCACGATGCACTGCGCCGGCCCAGTCGTCACTTCCGGGGCCGCAGCGTCATCCCTGCACAGCTTCTGGGCATGCCCAGAAGCTGTTTAGCAAGGTATTACGCGCCTGAACCGGAACACTGACGTCGGGGCCGGTGCAGGTGCATTGATTCCTGGGAGCGATGACGTTCAGCTCCCAGGAATCAATGCAAAGAGGAAGTGACGGCGCGGGCCGCGGCCGCCGAGGAAGGAAGTGGAAAAAAGGTGAGTATGTTTTTCTGCAATTACAAGGTAAGTAAGAAAAAAAACAATCGAAATTATCCATTTCTGTTTCAGGTGAGCTATAGCAAGCGGATGGCCCAAAATCGATTATGTCGATTTTGTGGCTGGAACTCCGCTTTAAAGACGCCAGATTTAAAAAAAATGTCAGTATTCAAAACAGCCAAACTGGCATTTTGAATGCTTTTAAGTGCAGAGGGATTTGGGGGTCTTATAGATCTCTCCAGATCTCTCCCAAAAAATACCTGACAAGTAACTATTGCTGTCACAAGGAATGTTTACATTCCTTGTGACAGCAATAAAAGTGATAAAAAAATAAATAAATACATTTAAAGGGACAGTTTAAAAAAAATGTTAAGATTTGATTTCAAATGTATATTCAAATGACAATTTATAACCTTTTATTGATATTAATTATTTATTTATACTCTGTATTCCAAAGGTTGTTTTTTTCTTTTGAACATGTGACCAGCAGCAGAGGACTAGAAGCTCCTCCTGCTTATGTTTCCCTGCAGACAGGCTGGGAATGATCTGAGTCATGTGACAGCTGTATATCAATTAGGAAAAAGGTACTTACAGTAGATGTTTTTTTTTTTTCTATTATGAGCATGGAGGGATGGGGCACTTTAAAAAAAAATTTTAAACTGTCCCTTTAAATTTTTTTTAAGGAACACGCATACATAAGTCACGTCCGCAAATCTAAACAGTGTTCAAACCACACATGTGAGGTATTGCTGCGATTGTTAGAGTGAGAGAAATAATTCTACCACTAAACCTCTTCTCTAACTCTAAACTGGTAACTGTTAAAAATGTTTAAAGCGTCGCCTATGGAGATTTTTAAGTACCGTAGTTTGTCGCCATTCCACGAGTGTTCGCAATTTTGAAGCATGACATGTTAGGTATCTATTTACTCTGTGTAACATCATCTTTCACATTATACAAAAAAATTGGGCTAACTTTTTCTGTGTTGTTTTTTTTTTTAATTTATGAAAGTGTATTTTTTCCAAAAAAGTTGCGTTTTGAAAGACCGCTGTGACAAAAAACATTACATTGACTGTGACTTTATTCTCTAGGGTCTCTGCTAAAAAAATATATATAATGTTGGGGGTTTCTGGGGAAAAAAAAATAGATTTTAACTTGTAAGTAACAAGTGTCAGAAAAAGGGCTAGGCGTCAAGGGGTTAAGGTGTGCCCGAGTTGGGAACATAATCTGGCTCAGAGACTTTTAGGCCTGGCTTAAAGGGATTTGAGCCAAGTGTCAATAGCATCAGTTTAAATCAGTGAGATCATTCAGAATTGACTGACAGTTTTATTTAACGGACAGTTGATCTCCTGACATGCATTTGACCAGCTTCAAGCAGGTGTGGAATTCCCATAGACTTGTATAGGAATGCAAAAAACTCTAGAAATTAACAAAAGCCTATCGACACATGCCCTTTTAGTTTACCAACTGGTAACTGTTAATATTAACCTTAAGGAGTAACTCCACTTTTGTTGAGAAAAAACTATCCCCTCTCGGTGGACAAAGTAGTAATTGGTAAAGATTCCTACCTGTTGCTGCTCTGAAAGAATTTCTCTTTGTTAGAGCATGTGCTGTGCATAGTGGTTCTGAAGAGCAGTGACTAATTCATAATTGTAATCAGTTGGTGCACTTTCAGTGCTCTGATCAGAAAAGTTGCAGTATCTGCATCCCTTTAGAAGTAATTAACCCTTGGGGAGTAGCTGATCAAATATTACATTTTTGTTGCAGAGGATGCCAAAAACCCGACTTTGTATCATAGTGTAAAATTCTTCACCCAAGCAGGAAATTACATTTTTTTGAGGTGTTCTATTCACCAACAGTGTACAGACACGTCAGGGCTGCTATGTTGCATTGAATTTTACATAAAATGACAACACTGCAGTTTGAAAAGTAATTTTTGATAATTGATATGCCGCACACTGCATCAAATTGGTCTGCATGGCTGTTGTCCCAGAAGAAAGCCTCTTCTAAAGATGATGCACAAGAAAGCTCATTTGCTAAAGACAAGCAGACTAAGAACATGGATTACTGGAACCATGTCCTGTTGTCTGATGAGACCAAAATAAACTTATTCGGTTCAGATGGTGTCAAGCGTGTGTGGCGGCAACCAGGTGAGGAGTACAAAGACAAGCGTGTCTTGCCTACAGTCAATCATGGTGGTGGGAGTGTCATGGTCTGGGGCTGCATGAGTGCTGCCAGCACTGGAGAGCTACAGTTCATTGAGGAAACCATGAATGCCAACATGTACTGTGACATACTGAAGCAGAGCATGATTCCCTTCTTCTGAGATTGGGCCGCATGGCAATATTCCAACATGATAACGACCACAAACACACCTCTCAGATGACCACTGCCTTGCTAAAGAAGCTGGGGGTAAAGGTGATGAGCTGGCCAAGAATGTCTCCAGATCTAAACCCTATTGAGCATCTGTGGGGCATCCTCAAACAGAAATTGGAGGAGCGCAAGGTCTCTAACCTCCACCAGCTCCGTGATGTTGTCATGGAGGAATGGAAGAGGACCCCAGTAGCAACCTGTAAAGCTCTGGTGAACTCTGTGCCCAAGAGGGTTAAGGCAGTGCTGGAA
Organism: Pelophylax lessonae; assembly: GCF_965119305.1. Lineage (NCBI taxonomy): Eukaryota > Metazoa > Chordata > Amphibia > Anura > Ranidae > Pelophylax > Pelophylax lessonae. The sequence continues at coordinate 360,782,439 of NC_138772.1, forward strand.
AATAATGGCGGACACACAAAATATTGACACTTTGGGCCCAATTTGGACATTTTCACTTAGGGATGTACTTACTTTTGTTGCCAGCGGTTTAGACATTAATGGCTGTGTGTTGAGTTATTTTGAGGGGACAGCAAATTTACACTGTTATACAAGCTGTACGCTCACTACTTTACATTGTAGCAAAGTGGCATTTCTTCAGTGTTGTCACATGAAAAGATATAATAAAATATTTACAAAAATGTGAGGAGTGTACTCACTTTTGTGAGATACTGTATGTTGGCTAAAGCAATCAATAACAGAAAAGATATACATTTATTTATTTCTGTGCACATGGTAGGAGGTTAATGCTCTCTTCACTTCACACTCACAAATTTCAAAGTCAACTAATGTTAGAATAAATTTTAACCATTTTAGTACAAGCTTAATTCACTGTTAAATGTTTAATTTTCTCCTGGTTCCACATATTTTGTTGAGTTTGGGGTCAGTCATGGAGACAGTAACCATTTTGCATGTTAGGGCTGCAAATGACTACAACACTGTTTTGGAGAGGAAAACCAGCGAGATCTTGGAGGAAGTCAGCCCAGAAACTGTAGGGCCACTGAACAAGTTTTCATATCTCATTAAACTATATACAGTGGTAGTTACTGCTTGCTACCAGTCACTGCAGCCTCACTGTGCCAATCAAATGCAACCTCGTCAGTACCCATCAAATCCAGTCTACCAGTGCCCACCAAATGCAGTCTCACTGTGCCCATCAAAATGCAGCCTCATTGTGCCCATCAAAATGCAGCCTCACTGTGCCCATCAAATCCAATCTCCAGACCAGTCCTGCGGGCTGTTAGTAACCAGGACTTGGAGATCCCTGCTGTAGACTCTTCACAAACTGCATAATCAAATGTAAAGGCTGGGATTATCCTTAAAAATGTTATAAAAAAAATGAAAAAGCTGCATGGAATCAAGCATAGAAACTTCAACTTTTTAAACACTAATGTAGAAAAGGCAAAATCTGGAAAATATAAAAACAGATGACCAAACTTCTCCACCTGCCATAGCACTGTTTTTTATTGACTTCACTAGGCCAGTTTATATGTGAGCCCAGAGGATAGGTATTCACAGCATACTGCACGCTTCAGCATTGTTTAGAACAACATCTCATACATTAACACATCCTGGCCGTTGACTTCTGGGAGATTGGATGTGAGATATACATCATTATGTAGAGTGATCATCCTGCATCGTATTTCAGAAAACCATGCTCCTGAGAAGTCTCTTCTGTCACTGTCAGCTATAGAATATTTATACTTGACTTATTTAAATGAATACTGAGCTGCAAATAGTCTAACAATTGGCTTTAGGCTGCTGTTTACAAGGTGAGAACAATACAGATGTCAGAACTTGGCCCAAAAAGTAAGCAGGGACTGAATAATAATTGTATAAATGTTTTATATTTAATACTTAGGCTCAATATATATATATATATATATATATATATATACAGGTGCATCTCATAAAACTAGAATATCCTCAAGAAGTTAATTTATTTCAGTAATTCAATTCAAAAAGTGAAACTCATTTATTTTATATAGATGCCTTACAGACAGTGATATATTTCAAACATTTTTTCATTGCTTTCTTTAATTTTGATGATTATGGCTTACAGTTAGTAAAAAAAAGTCAGCGCTGCCCTCCACCAGGAAATTCTAGAGCACTTCATGCTTCCCTCTGCTGTCTAGCTTTATGGAGATGCTGATTTCATTCTCTAGCAGGACTCGGCACTAGGGATGAGCTTCGAGTCGAACGTAAGTTTTACTCGAACATTGGCTGTTCGTCCAACGATGAACAAATGGGCTTCTTCGTGGAAACTTTGAGTTCCCGCATTATCATGGACTCTGACCTCTGATTTTAATAAATCACCCGCTTGAGATGGTTTGAACACACAACCATCTCAATTGCAAGCCTGGTATTCTACCATCTTTATCACCGTCAAGCCTGCTTAGGCTGAACACATTCTCCCTAACTTCTTTCTCATCCACTGTGTGTAGGGTGAGATAGAAGTTAGCTAGTAAGGCAGGGAGAGCGTGGTTGACGGTGGCGTAGGTGGTAGAATACCAGGCTTGCAATTGCGAGGTTGTGGGTTCAAATTACTTGCCCAGTGGGTGGTTTATAAGTGTAATTCTATAGTTAATAATACATTGCTGGCAGGGAGATTTTTGCTTTTTACATTTTGTTGAGATCAGATAGTGCAGTGTATACCACATAGTTATATATATATATATATATATATATATATACATACGCACTTCGATTTATATCAGTTTATGTCAGTATTGCTTAATAAAATGGCGTGGTGTTCACCCTAAAATACATACCAGACTCTTATCCGAGCACACAGTCTGGCTGGCCAGGATGGGGGCGAGAAAGCCCCCCCCCCTCCTGAACCATACCAGGCCACATGCCCTCAACATGGGGGGAAGGTGCTTTGGGGCAGGGGTCTGCCCCACCCCAAAGCACCTTGTCCCCATGTTGATGTGGACAGGGATCTCTTCCCCACAACCCTGGGCTGTGGTTGTAGGGGTCTGCAGGGGGGAGGCCTATCGGAATCTGGAAGCCCCCTTTATCAAGTAGTCCTTTATTAAAAAATAAAAATAGAAAAATAGTGTCCCCCGATGATCAGTCGCCCGCCCGCTGAAAAATAGAAAAAAAAAAAGCTCCTGCTTCTTTAGACGCTTCCTACGCTAATGGACTGAGTTTGACAGCTCTTCTATAGGGATCTGACATCAACAGCCACCCCACAATGCACTGCTCAGGTGCAGTGAATAAATCACTGACGTCATGTCATTTATTTACTGTACCTGAGCAGTGCAATGACGGGCGGCTCGTGACATAAGATCCCTATAAAACAACTGTCAAACTCAAACAGCTCATTAGCATGGGAAGCGTCCGAAGAAGCAGGAGCCTCTTTTTTTTGTTTTCTATTTTTCGGGCGGGCGGGTGGGCGACTGATCATCAGGGGACACTATTTTTATTTTTTAATAAAGGACTTGTCCAAAACTGGCTTTTGTCTTTATTTTTTGTACACTTTTTTGGTGAATGGGTAGGGTACCCGATATCCATTCACATAGGGGGGGGGCTGTATCTGGGGGGTTTCCAGATTCCGATAAGCCTATACCCCACAGACCCCCACAACCATGTTGAGGGCATGTGGCCTGGTATGGTTCGGGGGGGTTGCTCGCTTGCCCCGACCCCTATCCTGGCCAGCCAGGCTGTGTGCTCGGAGGGTTTGGTATAGATGTTAGGGAGAACCCTACGCCATTTTTTTTAACTTTTGTTCCGGGGTTCCCCTTAAAATCCATACCAGACCCGAGGGGCCTGGTATGAATTTGGGGGGGATCCCATGCCGTTTTTTTTTTTTTTTCATTTTTTTATAAATATTGCCGGGAGCCGACAATACATTACAGCCGCAAGCAAGTTTAAATTACACTTTTTCCTTTAGAAATGTCAGTATTGCTGCAGCGGGCTACATACATCGCACAAATGTGCCACTTTACAGGCACATTAAGGGAGTCCCTCAGGCACGATATTTATGTAGCAGGATTACCAGGCATTGGGCCTGATATGGGTCTGCCATTGTTACTAGTAACACTTCCAACACATTTAAGTTGAAACCCCAAGTGTGAGAGCTGAGACAATGACCATTCCGGCATCTTTGGTTTGTTTTGTTTATTTTGTAATGGGGATGGGAGAAGGGAAGGAGTGGGATACTCCTCTGGCTCAACTAGGTTTAACTGGGACACTTTGTAGAAAAATGCCTGTTAGCGCTGTTCTGATGCCAGCTGAATGCCGGCCAACGCTTCCTGCCGCTTGAAAATACTGTTTTGCCGAACTATGCTGAAACTTTGACTTTAACTCCTTGGTTAACTCAGAAGATCCAGGACTGTAGTGACACTTGACTCTTGGCACTCTGTCTAGCTCAAAAAGTCCTGCGAATAGATCCCTCCAGCCCTTCACTGACTGAGGTAGCTCCTTGTAACTGCTTGCGCTGCTGCAACTCTCAACTAAGTGCACACTGTACACTTAACTCTTCAGGGCCCAACTGCTGGCGCCCCCTTAACACTTCAGGGTCCTCTGACTAGGCACCCCCTCTAACACTTCAGGGTCCTCTGACTAGGCACCCCCTTTACACTAGCTGGCTCCTGGATCCCTGGGACCTTCACCGGAGTGGTCCCCTCTACACTAGGCAGACCCTCAGGGGCAATTCACAGTACTCACAAACTTGGAATGCTTTCCTGGAAATGAACCCCTCTTTCTCCACTGGTCCTCGATACACCGGATCCTCTCTGCAGCTCAGCTCTCTCTGTACTCTTAGGCAGCCACCCAAGACTCCCGATCCTTCTGACAGGAGGAGAGACAGCCAAAGATGCTTCGTCATGCGTTCCCCTCAAACTTATACCCACTCCCAGAATCCTCTGCGGCAAAATCTGCCTTCTGGGGTAGATAAAGCCCTGAATGGGCCACTGACAGTGATATTCACTGGTTATAAGCAATCATAGTGTGTAAGAAAAAAAAAACCCTGATCACCTCTCCAGAGTAGTACAGTGTTACTATGGTGTACACTGTATTGCTCTGGTCACAGTATGTAAAAAAAAAATAAAAATTGTACAAATAGAAAATAAATTAAATAGGAAAGAAAATAATATTAAAAAATTTAAAAAAAAAGCAGCGCTGACCTTTTTTTAAATGCTGCCACCAGTCAGTGACCCTGGTCACTACACCACCAGTTGTATGATGATGCTGTACTGTACTGGTGACAATAGGCAAAAAAAATTACAACTTCAAACAATTTGCCATGTCTCTTACTAATGTCCTTGGACTGTCTATGTTCCAAAAAGGGGTCATTTGGAGGTATTTGGCATTTTTGGGTCTCAAGAAATTAGATATGCCATCAGTATATCAGGATTAATTGATTATCTGATATATATTATAGTTTGTGGACTCTATAACTTTCCTACACACTAAATGATATACACTGATTTGGGCTATTTTCACCAAAGAAATGTAACAGTATATAATTTGGCCTAAATGTATAATGAAAGATTACTTTTGCAATATTTTATATTAGAAACAAAGAAAACTGTCTTTTTTCAGTTCTATATTAAAAAAAAAAAAAAAGCAAGTATTGATTAAAAGCCACCAAACAAAAAAGCCCCATTTGAGTAAAATAAAAAAATGTAAAATGTCATATGGGTACAGTGTTGCATGGCCGCACAAATGTCATTCAAAGTGCAACAGCACTGAAAACTGAAAAATGCCCCGGGCCGGAAGGGGGTGAAAGTGTCCAGTAAAAGTGGTTAAAGAACACTTACACATTGTTCTGTTAGCTTGTATAAAGGGGAGCTGAACCCAACCAAAACCTGAAAAAAATGTATTTCCACAAACAGGCATAAATGTGAAATTCCTAACTTTATAGAATTAACACCAGACTGGACAAATACATGACACAATATATACAGAAACAACTAGTAAATAACATTAACTGAATGACTGATTGTAAGAAACTGATACAAATGCCATGTAATCCTATTTCTGCTGATGTGTGGTCTGGAAGATTGTTTCCAGTGAACTTTAGTTAATGGTTGTCCGAGAAAAACACAATTCTTTCCCCAGCTATTCCTTTAGCAATCCAATTGTGATTCACCCCTACCCTAAACTAATATATATATATTTTTTTTTTTTCTAAGGAGCAATGTTGTGCACGCACAGAATTCTGATTTAGTTACTTTAGGTCAGCTCTGGGCATCTAAAAAAGAATCCCTTGCACTGAGGCTGTGCCTGCACTGCAATATGTAGTTGTTTTGGTCTAGCAGAACGTAAATAGGAGATTTACTTACCTAATTTTCTGCTCCTCCCCACATTTAGGCTGGTACCTGTGGTGTTTGCACAGATTCCGCTGCCTAGTGTGCAGGGACCCTTAGGGGTTGATTTACTAAAACTGGAGAGTGCAAAATCTGGTGCAGACATGCATGGTAGCCAATCATATTCTAACTTCAGCTTGTTCAATTGAAGTCAGAGTAAGATTATTGCCAGCCCCTCTTTTATACCAAGGTATACTACACAGTGTAAATGTAGCCCTTAGATCGGCGGAGGAGAGCAGTGGGAGGTCATGTGACCTCACAAAGGCGATCTGGAAGAAAGTATTTTAAACAAACACTGTGTAGTATACCTTGGTATAACAGAGGGGCTGTCTGTAATCCTACTCTGACTTTACTGCCAGCTACTAATAGCGGCAGGAGGGGAGGGGGGGGGCAGGGAGGAGATCCCTCACACACAAGAGCTGATGGGCAGGGAGGGAGCAGGAGAGGGGAGAGACTGCGGGATTATGGAGGCAGGAGGCATGCAAACTGACTACGGTATCATGGATCAGCAGCCATGATTATTGTGGTGAGGTTACATTGGGGGACACAGGGACAGACAGGATCAACCAGGTTTTTTATAGCATAGAAAGGGACAGATTAGACAGCACAAGCACTATGCTGTTTAACCTGCTTTAAAGTAACAGGATCCCTTTTTCTTCAGGGTTTCAAGCTCTGACAAAAAAAAAAAAAAACTTTAAGCTGATTGGTTTCTATGCAGAGCTGCATCAGATTTTGCATTCTCCAATTTTAGTAAATTAACCCCTTATTGATTTTTTTTTTTTTGGCCAGAATTTGGCATCATTGATGGTGATAGTAAATTTAGCTCATTGACTTATACAGGCAAAAGTGCAGTATCCCAAAAAATAAATAAAATTAGAAACCTATCCAATGTCTGATAGAGAACATGATGTTGATTGCCCTACCCACTACCACTGTTAAGCTGACCATATATTATACAGTTTTCGTTAGATTTACCTTCAACTATGTAGTGCAAGGACCTGCCTGATTGCATACAAACTGAAAGTGTTTAGGTTTGACCTCATATTATACAGTATAGTTTTGGAAAATGTAAATGTGTATAATGTATGGCCAGCCTTACACAGACACTGTCAGGCTGGACTCACGAACAAGGGTTACCCTATACCCAAGTGAAAATTATCAACTATAGCCTCCCCCGAGCCAGGGTGGCTAGAAAAACCTCTTGAAGCCCAAAAAACATTTGCCCCCTCTAATTTATTTTTTACTATTGTTATTCCAATCAATATGTGTTCCTTATCCATGAAGCTAATGGTTATGCTAGATCAGCTTAACCTTAGTTTACAGGGGGGAGAAAATGTTCACCTGACTTAGTTAATAAGGTGAAGTTGTGTTCACTCCAACCACCCAGTCACTTAGGCCCCTTTCACACGGGCTTTCCGATCAGGTCCGTCTGTCAGTTTTTTCAGGTGGACCTGATCGGATGCTCCATGCACCCCTATGGAGCGGCGGATGTCAGTGGTGACATGTCCGCTGGCACATGCTGCTATCCAATCCAGACGAATGGAAATGGAAACCATATTTTCCATTTGTCTGGAGGATCAAATCAGATGAAAACAGAAAGGCGGTCCATTTTCATCCGATCTTCCATTGAGGGGAGCGAGGATCTGACTGGTCTTTCTCTGCAAAGTAAGCGGAGACAGAGCTGTCATCTGCCTGCTCAGCGGGGATCGACGAATCGATCCCCAAGGCGCGAAACAGAGTCCGCCGGGCGGAAAGCCCATGTGAATTCTCCTGTACATGCCCTGGTATTTCAAATGAATACAGCTTCACTTTAGTCACCAAACTAAGGCCCCTTTCACACAGGCGGACCCTTCAGATCCGCCTGTCAGTTTTTTTGGTGGGATCTGATATGACACCCCATGCATCTCTATGGGAGACATGTCCGCTGACATTCTATTCGATCCATCAAATCTGGAGGGATGGAAACTCTATTTTCCAACCGTCCAGCAGATCAGATTGGATCGGATCGGATCAGAACGGACAGACGGTCCGTTCTCATCCGATTCCCCCATAGAGTAAGCGGGACCTGACAGCTCTGTCTCCGCAGACAGCACGGAGACACAGCTGCCATCCACCTGCTCAGTGGGAATCGGCGGATCGATCCCCCGCTGAGATAAACTGAGTCCGCCTGATGGACCGGATTGTGTGAAAGGGGCCTAAGTGAAAATGTACATTGCAAAGTGAATATTTTCTACTCCTTAATTATTTTTTCTTTTTTTTTTTTTATAAAATCAATTTGCGGTAAATAGCAACTAGTTAGTTATCCCATTTTATTTTGTATAAACATAAGCTAGAATTTTGACTGGTTGGATAACGACTCTTCTTTGATGCTCATTTTCTCCAATTTCTATTTTTTTTTATGAATTGGCCCCTAAAACATCTGATGTTATATGCTTACACTGGCCATATCTCCTCTGTCTACAGACACATTGTTTCCTGTTTAATGATTACCCTTTTTATGTTGTTTGATTTTTATACTACCTACTTAATACAACCCCCTATATTTCATAGTAACCAACATACATTGATAAAGATCTGCATTTTTTGCCATCGCTTATTATGTGAAACAGATTGAAACATAAATCAGTTGTCATTTGTCTGATAAGACTACTGTGCTAAAAACTGGTTAATACTTGTTATCAAACAACATTGCTTTTGTGCAGTGTAATTCAATGGCACCATTTATTCCTTATCTTGGCCATAAAATAATATCTCTCTTATATACTAAGGATTTTTTTTCTTCAAAGCATGACTCTACACTAACAGCTAAATACCCAGATGAAACAAGAATATAGGAATATATGTTTTTATTTGACTAAAGATTTGCAGGGTAACTCACATACTCTTTGACTCAAGCCACTCCTGCGGTGCCATCTAGCTATACAGTATAAAGAAGGTGACAACACCTGTACATGCCATTGTTCCCTCCTCCGGTCTGCTCCAGTTAATATCTACACATTGGTTACACTCACACGTTTCTCTGTCTCATAGGCCCATCTACATGCACCTACCTCTAAAGCAAGACAAGCATTCCAGTGCAAGGTTGATTTCAACTTTCAGTTGATGAAAAAAACAAAATCTCCCCTGAAAATATTTTACTGAAAAACTTTCGTAGGGAAAAAAATTGCAAATAAAGAAAAAACAATATAGCGTATACAATTGCGACACAAATCATATTGTAATTGAATGTTCTTAAAAATTACCTTTCCTTTTCAATCTGCAGCTGCTGTAATTTTCTGAAAATGCAATGCAATATGGCTACCTGGAGCTGTTCTGTACACAGAATGTGTACCGACCACACCCCAGAAACATCATTTCCTGCTTGTGTGATTTGGCTCACTGATTTTCCCATAAGTCTGCCTAAGATACAAGTCAGATTTCTGGCATCCCCTGCAATAAAAAATTTCATTTTTGGTGAGATACTCCCAATAGGAACATGTCTAAAGGGATGCAGGCCCAGCAGCTTTCCTCATTAGAGCCCTGCAGCTGCCACAGCTGATAGATAATTATGATGCACAACAGAGGCACAGAGGAACAAATAATGATTTCTTCAGACTAACAAAAGGTAGGAAGTTTGTTAAAATCCTTGTAATGTACAGAGATAACCCAGAGGGGAAAGTTTTTTTCTCAACAAAAGTGGAGTTAAGCTTTAACTGACTGTATGACTCTTGAAAGGATATGTATGTAAAGTATGGGGTATTTTTCTATGTGTAGAGTTGCTCTCGCTTAACCACTTGTGCTCCAGAAGTTTTACCCTCCTGTGAGCAGGCCATTTTTTGCGATATGGCACTGCGTTACTTTAACTGAAAATGACGCAGTTGTGCGACGCTGTACCCAAATAAAATTGATGTCCATTTTTTCCCATAAATAGAGCTTTTTGTGGTATTTGATCACCTCTGCGTTTTTTTGTTTTTTTGCGCTATAAACAATAAATTTAAAAAAAAAGAAGAAGAAAAAAACAGTATTTCCTACTCTCTACTATAAAACATACACAATAAAAAAAATGGAAGAAAAATCAAATTTATTCATCAATTTAGGCCAAAATGTATTCATATGTATACATATCTTTGGTAAAAAATAAAAAATTACAATAAGGGTCCTTTCACACGGGCGGTCCGTATGTCCGTTTTTCATCCCATTTTTTTGCGGATGAAAAGCGGACATAATGCATGTCAATGGGATTGACCATCTGCTGACATCCGATTTGCGTCCTTTCCTATCAGTTCTGTTTTTTGGAACGGAAGAGAACCCTATTTTTCTTCCGTTTAAAAAAACAGAACGGATGCAAAAACGGATGTCAGCTGTGTCATCCGCTGACATCCGCAATCCCATTGACATACATTATCTCTGTTTATCATCCACAAACGGATGGGATGATAAACGGACATACGGACCGGATGGGACAAGTGTCATCTGTGTCCATAAAAAAAAAAGTGCCGGAGCGGATCAAAAAATGGTCCGCCCCGTGTAAAAGGACCCTAAGTGTATGTTGATTGGTTTGCGCAAAAGTTATAACGTTATAGCGTCTACAAACTATGGCATAGATTTACACCATTTTTATTTTTTTATTAATTTAGTTTTACTAGTAATGGCGGCAATCAGTGACTTATAGCAGGACTGAAACATTGAGGCAGAAAAATTGGGCACTAAGTGACACTTTTTTGGGGACCAGTGACACTAATACATTGGATCAGTGCTAAAAATATGCACTGTCACTGTACTAATGACACTGGCAGGGAGGGGGTTAACATCAGGGGCGATCAAAGGGTTAAATGTGTTCCTAGGAAATGATTACTAACTGTGGGAGATGTGCTTTTACTGTGGGAAGGCAGAGATCTGTGATCCTGCTTAGCAGAAACACAAGATCACTACCTCCCCTTCTCAAAGAACGGCATTCGGCCTTGTTTACCTCAGCAGACCGCAATTCTGTCACTTTCGGGAATGATCAGCGGGTCCCGGCGGACATCCGGTCCGCTGGACCCGCGGCTTGGCTCCCGCTGTGTCCAATCCTGCTGCACACCAAAGTGCAGAATCATATATATGTACACGATTCTACACAGAAGTGCCGCCTTGGGGCCGTATATAAACAGTATACGGTCAGAAAACAGTTAAAGTAATTGTAAAGGTACATTTAAAAAAATAAAAATAACAAACATGTCTATACTTACCTGCTCTGTGCTTTGGAATGGCACAGAGCAGCCAGGAACCTCCTCTGTTTGAAGTCCCCCCTGGTGCTCCTAGCCCCTCTCTTCCCCTCCATCCAGTGCCCCCATGGGAAGCTGCTTCCCATGGGGGCACTCCCGTATAATCGCACCCGAGCCCACTGCTGCATCCATTGACTTTGATTGACAGCACTGGGAGCCGATGGCTCCTGGTGCCCCAGCAAAGCCAGAGAGACCAGAAAGTGAGGGGAGAGAAGAGCTGCAGACGTGCATGGCGCTAGATCGAATGTGGGCTCAGGTAAGTAAAGGGCGGAGGGGGTGATGGGGAGGGTGCAGACACCTAAACATTTTTTAGGAATGGAATGCATTAAGGTAAAAAATGTTTAGGCTTTACAACCACTTTAAGCATTACTTACATACAATAGGAAACATGCAAAATAGTGCACAAGTAAATAAATGCCTAGCCACTGTATATAGTTAAATTGGGCAGGATGATAATAGTCCAAAAATGTCCATAAGGGCTCTTTCACACGGAGCGGACCGCATTGCGATCCGCTCCGGCACTTTTTTTTTCACGGAGCCGATGACACTTGTGTCATCCACTCCGTATGTCCGCATATCATCCGATCCGTTTGCGGATGATATACGGACATAATGTAAGTCTATGGGCATTGCGGATGTCAGCGGATGACACCGCTGACATCCGATTTTGCCTCCGTTCCGTTTTTTAAACGGAACAAAAATAGGGTTCTGTTCCGTTTCAAAAAACGGAACAGAACTGAAAGGATGAAAATCGGATGTCAGCGGATGGTCATCCGCTGACATCCGCAATGCCATTGACTTACATTATGTCCGTATATCATCCGAAAAAAAATAGGATGATTTACGGACATGCAGAACGCCCGTGTAAAAGGGCCCTAAGAGGTTTAACATACTGATTGCATCCTCTCAGATTCTGAAGAGATTTCTGGGAATGTAAGTAGACACCAGAGGGTGTTTAATTTAGTGTAGTAATTCCAAAAACTTTTAATATATAACACTAAAGTGGCAACTCACATGTTGCAATGATAATATGAAATATCAAAAAAGTATCATCTACGGCTGAAAACTCTGCACCCAGGATCAGTCAGTATGGTCCAGAAGGTAAAGAGTACCACCACTGGCTGGAAGGAATAAAGAGCCTTGACAACCAGGAAGCGATCCATAGGTAGCGTTATGCGGGCTTGACAAAGGAGCTTGGCGGCTCCAAAACGCATAGCCCTGTTAACCACACTGTGCTCTGCTCCTAGTCGGCTCTACTCTGCGCTCCACGGCCCCTGATTGCTTTCTGCTTCCTGGTTACAAGGTTCTTCCATCCCGCCAGTGATGGTGACTTTCGTCTGGACTGACAGTAATAGATTATACTTTTGTAACATGCGCTTATTATTATTGCCGCATGCGAATTGCCACTTTGTTTTTATACACTGAATTTTTTTTTTTTGCATTACTACACTTAGATTAGCGCCCTCTGGTGTTTACTACTTACATACCAACCTGATTTAAAAAAAAAAGTATTACGTTTTGTTGAAAATACGTTTTTAAATGGGCAGCACTTCCACCTAGCAGCACTAGGGTTGTCAGTTTGAATCCCAACCATGACATTACCTGCACGGAGTTTGCATGTCCTTCCTGTGGGTACTCCGGTTTCCTTCCACACTCCAAAGACATGGTGGTAGGTCAATTGGCTCCTGTCTAAATTGGTCCCAGTATGTGTATGTATGAATGTAAATTAGGGACCTTAGACTGTAGGCTCCTTGAGGGCAGGGACAAATGTGTATAATAAATATGTAAAGCAGAGTAAATTGAGGGCATTATATAGGTACCTTTATTAAATAAATACACTGCTCAAAAAAAATTAAGGGAACACTTTTTAATCAGAGTATATCATGAAGTCAGCTAAACTCCTGGAATATTGATCTGGTCAGTTAAGTAGCAGAGGGGGTTGTTAATTAGTTTTAACCACTTAAGCCCCGGAGGATTTGGCTGCTAAACGACCAGAGGGTATTTTGCGATTCGGCACTGCGTGACTTTAACGGACAATTGCGCGGTCGTGCGACGCTGTACCTAAACGAATTTGGCGTCCTTTTTTTCCCACAAACAGAGCTTTCTTTTGGCGGTATTTGATCACCTGTGCGATTTTTTGATCACGCGCTATAAACAAAAAAATAGCGTAAATTTTGCAAAAATAGCATTATTTTTCCCTTTTTTTTATATGAAATTCCCCCCCAAAAAAAATGTAAAAATCAAAATTTTTTAATATTTTCGGCCAATTTGTTTTATGCTACCTATGTTTGGTAAAAAAAATCGCAAAAAGCGTATTTTGATTGGTTTGCGCAAAAGTTATTGCGTTTACTAACAAAGGGAAAGATTTTTGTCATTTTTGTTGTTTTTTTTTTAACGCGTAATGGCGGCGATCTGCGATTTTTTTTGCGGTACTGCGACATTGCGGCGGACAGATCGGACCCTTGACTGACATTTTTGACACTTTTGGGGTTACCAGTGACATTTCTACAGTAATCAGTGCTATATATATGCACTGTTACTGTAAAAATACACTGGTAGTGAAGGGGTTAACTTTATTTGAGAGGGAGGGGCTGTGTGTGTCCCTAGGGGCGTGATTCTAACTGTGATTGGCTGTGGCTTCAACTGTATGCAGAGTGATCAATGGATCTACATAGTAGATCCATGTGATCATCTCTCATACAGAGAGGAGAATGACAGGCAGCTTGTTTACACAAGCTGCCTGACTTTCTCCCTCTCCCCCGCCGATCGCAGAGTGGCCGGCGGCGATCGGGTCCGCCGGTCACACGCGCGGGGGGGTCCGTGACCACGCGGGAGCGGGAGCGCGCCTCCGGCGGCGCGCGCTCGCTCCCTAAACCCTCACAGGAGAGCGACGTAGACCTACGTCACTTTGCCTGTGAGGGGCTGACCGCCGCCGTAGATAGTCGTGCGGCGGTCGGCAAGTGGTTAACTGCTTTGGTGTTAATGAACAACAGGTGCAGAAGATGGGCAACATTGAAATGATCTCCAAAACAGGAATGGCTTATAAGTGGAGGTCACTGAATTTTTTTTCCGTACTCATCTTTTTTGACTGTTTTTCACTAGTTTTGCATTTGGCTAGGATCAGTGTCACTGCTGGTAGCCTGAGGCAATACCTGGACCCTATAGAGGTTGCACAGGCAGTCCAACTCCTCCACGATGGCACATGAATATGTGTCAATGCCAGAAGGTTTGCTGTGTCTCCCAGTACAATCTCAAGAGCATGGAGGAGATTCCAGGAGACAGGCAGTTACTCTAGGAGAGCTGGACAGGGCCGTAGAAGGTCCTTAACCTATCAGCAGGACCAGTATCTGCTCCTTTGTGCACGGAGGAACAAGATGAGCACTGCCAGAGCCCTACAAAATGACCTCCATCAGACCACTGCTTTGAATGTCTCTGACCAAACTATCAGAAACAGACTTCATGAAGGTGGCCTGAGGGCCCAAAATCCTCTAGTGGGCCCTGTGCTAACTGCCCGGCACCATGGAGCTCGATTGGCATTTGCCATTGAATACCAGAATTGGCAGGTCCACCACTGGCATCCTGTGCTTTTTTAACAGATGAGAGCAGGTTCACCCTGAGCACATGTGACAGGCATGAAAGGGTCTGTAGAAGCCATGGAGAATGTTATGCTGCCTGTTACATTGTTTGGCATGACCAGTTTGGTGGTGGGTCAGTGATGGTCTGGAGAGGTATATCCATGGAGGGACGCACAGACCTCTACTGGCTAGGCAATGGCACCCTGACTGCTATTGGGTATCAGGATGAAATCCTTGAACCTATTGTCAGACTATATACTGGTGCAGTAGGTCCTGGGTTCCTCCTGGTGCACGACAATGCCTGGCTTCATGTGGCGAGAGTATGCAGCCAGTTCCTGGAGGATGAAGGACTTGAGTCCATTGAATGGCTCGCCTGACCTAAATCCAAAAGAACAACTCTGGGGACATTGTGTTTTGGTCCATATAACGCCGCCAGGTTGCACCTCTGGTCAGGAGATCAGTGATGCCCTGGTTCAGATCTGGGAGAAAATACCCCAGAACACCATCCATCCTCTCAATAGGTGCAGTACCATTTTGAGTTGTTGCAATGAAATTTCAGCAAAATGGACTAGTCTGCTGCATCATTTTTTTCAATTTGATTTTCGGGGTGTCTTTGAATTCAGCCATCTATAGGTTTATAATTTTCATTTCCTTTAAATGATGTGGCATCCTTTCATTCCTAACACATTACCCAGTTGATATCAGTATAGATATCCAGCCTGATATTTTTCTCTATGGAGATCGGACGTGTTTTCAAAGTGTTCCTTTAATTTTTTTGAGCAGTGCATAAACAATAAAAGGTATTCAGGTGATGAAAGACAATTATCATAGGCGTAACTAGAACCTTCAGGGCCCCGGTGCAAGAAACCATAAAGGGCCCCCCGGACCCCTGGCTTGGGCCCTTCCCTTCAAGCCCCTCCTATCCAGGTGTACAGGGGAGCCGCACAGGCCCCCTGGGGCATGGGGCCCGGTTGCAATTGCAACCCCTGCAACCCTTTTAGTTACGCCCCTGACATATATGTATAAGCTCGCTAATGAGTAATCAACAAAAAGGGTAAGGAGGCATACATGAATAAGAGCAATTCAGAAAACAATTATGAATTAGGCAACAAGAGTGAGGGTCAAAACAAAAATTTCAGTTACATGGTCTCAGTACTTGGAATTAACATGCCATTTTTGTTATCTTACTGTATTTGTTTTTGATGTTCCCTAAGAAAAAGAAGAATTGTAGACATGGTGAGCTTTTTTGATAAGGATCTAGGACACATATGTAAAACACAATGCTTGCGGGCTGAATCTGCTCCACCAGGCCTTGTCATGTGGCCCTCGCACCCAGAATGTGGTGGAACTCCATTTCATCACCTCCGGCTGCTACCCTCCGCTCCCTTCGTTCACAAAAACACAGAAGCCTTCTCTGTTTACAAGGGACAGCTTTGCTCTACAGTGCCGCTCGGTGCTTCCGTGACCCCCTGGAGCTCTCTTCTCTTAGTATATCATGTCCAATGTGTGTATTATATTTGTGCCAAATACCTTAGTTACAGAGCCCCTCGGCGCTTCTGGGACCCGCCGGAGTGCTCTTCCGTGCTCTGGACACTGCAGAGGGGAGGGGATGAGATCCCCCGCTGACAGCTGGGAGAAGAGGAGGAGAGCAGCGGGAGATCAGCTGAGTGGCCAGCAGCACTGTACCAAAGGTATTTGACACAAATATAATAAAGAAACACACACACATTGGACATTATATTAAACAGTAATAGAGTGGATTCTAGAATTTTTCAAACACTTTAAACTAGGGCTTATTTTTGGGGTAGGGCTTATATTGCAGCCCTCTTTGAAAATCACAGTAGGCCTTTTTCTCAGGGTAGGTCTTATTTTCTGAGAAACATGGTATTTATATTCAATCAATATGCTTCCCAAAGGGCCCCTGTGCTTGTTAAAGCCAAGTGAAATACACAGTACTTCCGGGTATGGGACAGCATGTGACCCTCTCCTCTTCTACCCATGATAAAGCCCTGGATACCTAAACAGCTAACATTATTATGGCAGATTCTGGGATTATACAGGATTTTTTACTTGGTTCCAGATGGTAATCAAGGTGGTCCAAGAGCAGAGGTAAACCTGGCCATAAACTAGTAGAATTTTGCTAGAAAAATTAAAGTAGCAGGTCTACACCTCCCAAGACTGACAATAGTGCTATCCAAAGCTGCCCCCTTTGCTCCTTCATCCACATTGGGGGCACTCTAATACAGGAGGTGGTTGGAGAGCAGAGGTAAACCTGGCCATAAACTAGTAGTATTTTGCTAGAAAAATTAAAGTAGCAAGTCTACACCCCCCAAGACTGACAATAGTGCTATCCAAAGCTGCCCCCTTTGTTCCTTCAACCACATTGGGGGCACTCTAATACAGGAGGTGTGTTGCTGGTCAGTTCACCTGGTAAAAACAGAGGCGAAAAAGCCTAAAAAAGGAAACAAATGCAGCCACCACATCTAATGATTGGTAAGCTGCAATATATTACATTTTTGGTTTTGAAACCACTTTAATACATCATCTTACTGTTTCGTAAAATGCTGTTTTTCAATAGATGTGATTAAGGTAGCCCAGAGAATGTTATAAGAGAGTAAAATTGGAATATAACAAGCATCAAAGGGCATGCGGCTAGCAGAACTAAAAAAGCAGAACCACTGCCAAGGACTCGGTTTTCCAGGGACATATCTTCAAGGAAATCAGGGATAGTTGGCTGCAATCCTAGATGTGATTAGAGACAAAGTTAAAAGCACACAGTGTACAAGATCACAGGGAGATCACATTTATACTCCCGAGACAGCAAGGTTTTAACAGTAAATACAAAGAAAACAAAATAATGGGGTCCATGAACCCTTTCCAGGATGATACCAATCACAAATTAATCCTCCACTGGCTAAATGTAGCGGGATATCATCACTCATTTCCAAATGATTATACCATTATTCACCTGACACATATATCCATTAGCTTGTTGCCCTTGGACAATGCATAGTGGTATATCACTGCAAGAACAACAGAGACTCTGTCATAGGAAAATGTTCGCTAGAGTGCATCTATCTTGGCAGAGACAGCGATTTTCCAAAGCCTTTCAATGTAATCATCCAGCATACACATTAAGATTGTCACATGGTTCTGTTAAAATCTTTTCTCGGATATGCTTAGCTTATTGCAGGCCACACACAAACTCGGCTTGATTGCTATAAAGATCTGAGCATCACTTGTTGAAAGTGGGCAGTGTATGAGCTATAATCAATCGACAATGAGCATTGAAAAGAGATAAAAAGATTCATCTTTATCAGTAAAATATACAGTGCAAATAATGTTATGATCATTAAAGTAAAACAAAAAGCAACACTTTTTTTTTCTTTTTAGATTTTGGATACAATAAGCAAGTTTTTTAGAACTTTCCATCATTTTTTTTTTCATCTGTGTCTCATTGGGGAGATTTCCCTTTCACTTCCTGATCCATAGGCAAAACAGGAAGTGAAACCCATCTAAAGTGAGAAAATTCTGGTGACAACCCAAAATTTTGGGGATTTTCTTTCACTTTTGGTGATGGTAATAAACTGGTTGCAGAATATATACAATATTATGATATAATTATATATATATATATATATATACACACACACACACACCCACAACACGTAGGAAAGTCTAAAGCCTAGTACACACGCAACGATTATCGGCCGACCGATCGTCCGTCTTTTGTCCAGAGTGGTGTTTTGTTGGTTGGAATGTGCTCTAGACTGCACACAAATTTTCTCGCCCTACTTCAGAAGTGATGTCATGTGTTGGTTTGCTTTCTTTGTGTTCTTTCTTCTCTGAGCATGCCCAGTCTTGCTCATAAGATTTTTCCCTGTCGAAATCTGTACAGACTGCACGAAAATCAGCCGTTGTGTTGACGGCGGACAAAAATGTTATTGCCTGCACGCCAGGATTTTTTCGGCCGAAAAGTCGGAGTCGGTTGTCGGAAGCATCATACTAACAAGCCGAAAATCGGTCGTCGGACGAAAATTCCCTGCCGATTTTCGACGCGTGTGTACGAGGCTTAAGAATGGGCTAGTATTTGAACTTTCAAGTCAGCAGATCTGTACAGCCAGCACTGGCTTATGGCCAGTTTACATTAGAACGAGGTGCAGGAAAGGCACATTCTGTACACCTTTGTTGCACCACGTGGGAACACGCTGCCCTTGTGAGACACACATGGGTGCTATTAATTGCTAACAATACCCCTTACGCGTCTTGTAAGTGCAGGGCATTTGCAGCTACCAAACCGCATGGGCCTGCGGTACCATATGGTTTGGTGCGGCACGATTTGTAAAAGTAGTGCTTTGCACATTTCTGTGCGTTTGGCAGCCCATTCAGAAGAAGTTGATTGACTATCATGCACAGTTGCACCGGATTTTGCATTCTCCAGTTTTAGTAAATCAACCCCACTGTATATCAGGAGTATATTTACCCACAGTATTGGGATTAATATACTGATCCTGCTTATCTGTTTGGTTGATGTCAATACTAATGGCAGAAGGAACAGGATCTGATGTCAGAGTCACACTCACGTCCACGTGAAAGGGCGACCTTTTGATGTGAGACTTTAACCACATAACGACCGCTCACATTGCTGCTACTGCGGCAATGTGGCTCATTATCGTCCAGCGACGTAGACCCACGTCGCTGGACTCCTCCCCTTGTGGGCGGAGCGCGCGCGCCGCCGAGGGCTCGCTCCCGTTGTATTCAGTCACAGCGGGAGTCGGGCCAGGGGAGGTGCAGCGGTGATCGCCGCCGCTCTTCCCTGATCGTTGGGGAATCGAGTCTGGAGATCCGCCCGCTTGTGTAAACAAAGCGGGCGGATCTCCTAAGTGACAGGCAGGGTTAGATTGCAGGGTTCAGCATAGCTGAACCTGCGATCTGTCCTTATGTCACTCAGTCATCTCCCCCCCACACATGTCAGTAAGCACCAGGCATACATTAACCCCTCCCTCTCCAATAAAATTAACCCCTTCCCTGCCAGTGTCATTTTTACAGTAACAGTGCATATTTATAGCACTGATTACTGTAGTAATGTCACTGGTACCCCCAAAAGTGTCAAAAATGTCAGTCAAGGGTCCGATCTGTCCGCCGCAATGTCGCAGTCCCGCAAAAAAAATCGCAGATCACCGCCATTTGACAGAAATCTTTCCCTTAGTTAGTAAACGCAATAACTTTTGCGCAAACCAATCAAAATACGCTTATTGTGATTTTTTTTTTTACCAAACATAGGTAGCAGAAAACAAATTGGCCAAAAATGTAAAAAAATTTAGATTTTTATATTTTTGGGGGGGAATTTTCACAAAAAAATGTGAAAAATATTGTTATTTTTTCAAAATTTACGCTCTTTTTTTGTTTATAGCGTAAAAAGTAAAAATTGCACAGGTGATCAAATACCACCAAAAGAAAGCTCTATTTGTGGGAAAAAAAGGACGTAACTTTCGTTTGGGTATGGCGTCGCACGACCACGCAATTGTCAGTTAAAGTCGCACAGTGCCGAATCGCAAAAAGTGGCCTGGACGTAAGACAGCAAAATCCTCCGGTGGTAAAGTGGTTAAATGTTACTAAACCCATATCCAATAAAAAAAATGTAAAAAATTACATTTATTCATAAAAGGTACAAAAAATCGCAGCGCTTAAATAAAATAAAATTCAGCCATATTAAAGTGCATAAAATATATACAGTGTCTCAGTGATGGGTTATAACATACAATATAGCAATTGAAATTCAAAAAGTGTTCATTCAAATGTTCATAGGAAGTGTCCCAGTGCAATGGTATATCATAAAAGATCACACGTGTAGCTGTGTCCACCACCATATGAGTGAATTTCAAACTCACCAGAGCCAAATGCTGTCTATGTTATAGGACAGCAATAGGGGATAGCAATAGGGTATGTGACAATAAACCTCATGATCTCCTATTGTCACATACCCTATTGCTGTCCTATAACATAGACAGCATTTGGCTCTGGTGAGTTTGAAATTCACTCATGTGGTGGTGGACACAGCTACACGTGTGATCTTTTATGACATACCATTGCACTGGGACACTTCCTATGTACATTTAAATGAACACTTTTTGAATTTCAATTGCTATATTGTATGTTATAACTCATCACTGGGACACTGTATATATTTTATGCACTTTAATATGGCTGCATTTTATTTTATTTGAGCGCTGCGATTTTTTGTACCTTTGATGTTTTAGTGTGTGTATATTTTGCACTTTTTTGCTAGCACCTTTTTCACTCAAATTATTAGCGCTGATTCACATTCTTTTGTTTTTTCACATTTATTCATCAATTTAGGCCAATATGTTTTCTGCTACATATTTTTAGTAAAAAAAATCACAATAAGTGTATATTGATTGGTTTGCACAAAAGTTAAAGCCTCTACGAACTATGGGATAGATTTATGGAATTTTTTTTTTTTTTTTTTTTAACTAGTAATGGTGGCGATCAGTGACTTACAGTGGGACTGTGTGACTGTGCGGCGGACAAATTGAACACTACCTGAAACTTTTGAAACTTTTTATGAACCAGTGACACTAATACAGTGATCAATGCTAAAAATATGCACTGTCACTGTACTAATGACACTAGCTGGGAAGGGGTTAAAATCAGGGGCGATCAAAGGGTTACCTGTGTTCCTAGCTAGTGTTTGTGTGCTGTGGGAGGTGCTTTTACTAGGAGAAGGCATGGATTGGTGTCCCTTCTTTGCAGGAACACAGGATCAATGCCTTTTCTTTCTCACAGAACAGAGATCTGCTTTTTTACATAAGCAGATCACCGTTCTGGCTCTCTGACTAATGACACTAGTTGGGAAAGGGTTCAAATCAGGGGCAATCAAAGGGTTAACTGTGTGCCTAGCTAGTGTTTGTGTTCTGTGGGAGGTGCTTTTACTAGGAGAAGGCATAGATTTGTATCCCTGCTTTGCAGGAACACAGGATCAATGCATTTTCTTACTGACAAAACAGAGATCTGCTTTGTTTACATAGGCAGATCGCCATTCTGGCTCTCTGCCTAATGACACTAGCTGGGAAGGAGTTAAAATCAGGGGCGATCAAAGAATTAACTGTGAGCCTAGGCAGTGTTTGTGTGCTGTGGGAGGTGCTTTTACTAGGGGAAGGTATGGATTTGTGTCCCTGCTTTGCAGGAACACCGTATCAATGCCTTTTCTTACTGACAGAACAGAGATCTGCATTGTTTACATAGGCTGATCGCCGTTCCGGCTCTCGTCCTAATGATCGGCGGGTGCCGGCAGAACATTGAGTCTGCGGTACCCGCAGATCAGCTCCTGCTGTGTATAATCACAGCAGGGGCGGGCTGCTGCATGCACGCCCCAGACCTGGAAGTGCAGGATCACCTACTAGGCCTTGCCGCTGTATATGTAGGTTATATGGTCGGCAAGCTACCCTTGCTGACCTCCTTCTGAAAATCATAGTTGCTTGGCTCCAGTGGTTGTAATACTTTTCTGAACCAACATAACTGGGATTATATTTTCACTGGGAACATTCTTTCTCTAGGTATGTGATTTGAAGTGCTTTAAAGTCATCAAAGCCAAATAATTGGCATTCCCAGCAATGACAGCCTAAATTCAGTAAGGATTTCTGTTAACAACACCTTCCAACTGCAAAACTTTTTCCTTCTAGCAATGTAACTTTTCTTGTGCCCATTATGTTACAATTCTCTTTTGTAACACTTGTGTTTCCATAAACTTCTGTGTTTCAAATTTTTATTTTCCATGAAACATATTTTGATATAAATGTCAACATATCCCTTTGAATTACTTTAGAAATGATGGGAAAGACAAAATACCCTAAAAACAAAAGTTACCTGAAGTTACCTGAATGACTTTGTAAATTTTGGGTGTCAACACTTTTAGGGCGCATGGATGCATAGATGGTTGTTGGCATTTAAGGTGTGTTTTTAATGCACCTCAAATACAGGTTAGCAGACCCCCCATCTACTGCAAAGGTATAATGGGGAGGACAGTTCAGATCTTTCATTTGACTTGCTTTGCTTTATGTTTCTTTGGACGCAGCATGCCCACTTTAGATGCATTTTCATGGCATGCAAAGCAGGTAAAATGCTGCTTTTTGCTGCATTTTGCGTTCGGAAGCATGCTGCTTTGGGATGCAAAAACAATGCTCATCTGCACAAACCTGATTATCCTTCTCTCTTGGTGTATGTACTCAATGAGCAGCCCTATCCTAGAGAACAAAGACTTGCTATATACTCAATATTTAAAATACGTGGAAAGGATTCATTATAGTATAGTACATCTGTTACATATAAATTTATTCAGTATATCTCAGAGCACCATGAGACATTAAAAAACAATTCCTTACAATTTTTATTTTTATTCATGCTGCTGAGAAGTTGTATCCTTTTTATTTAAAGCTGCATAGATATAAGACTCTGTAGCTTTCTACACTCAGGAAATGATTTACCAAAGCTCATCTCAGAATGATCATTGCTTAAGTTTAAAAAACATTGTAACAATAATTTGGATGTTGGTGGACTTAGTGAAAACATTTTAATACAAATAAACATAATATTATTAAATTAAATTAGTTATTAGTTAACTGCTGCATGTCCAAAGACTATTTTCTTGATGACTTGTTTAGAATTAAGCCACAGTACACACCGGTGTGACTTGTCATGCGATTAGACAGGTCCAAACTGAATGACAAGTCGCACCTTATTGTCGGCAATGGAACTGTTCAAATAGGTGCGACTCAGGCTTTGCGGTGCTGCCCCAATATGAAAAAAAAAAAAGGTTTCTGCGATAATTTTGGGCTATTTTACCACTTAAGCCCCGGAAGATTTTACCCCCTTCCTGACCAGGGGGTATTTTGCGATTCGGCACTGCGTGAGTTTAACGGACAATTGCGCGGTCGTGCGACGCTGTAACTAAACGAATTTGACGTCCTTTTTTTCCCACAAACAGAGCTTTCTTTTAGTGGTATTTGATCACCTGTGCGATTTTTTGATCATGCACTATAAACAAAAAAAGAGCGTAAATTTTGCAAAAATAACAATATTTTTCACATTTTTTTATATGAAATTCCCCCCAAAAAAAAAGTAAAAATCAAATTTTTTTAACATTTTCGGCCAATTTGTTTTATGCTACATATGTTTGGTAAAAAAAATCACAAAAAGCATATTTTGATTGGTTTGCGCAAAATTTATCGCGTTTACTAACAAAAGGAAAGATTTTTGTCATTTTTGTTGTTTTTTTTTTTAACGCATAATGGCGGCGATCTGCAATTTTTTTTTGCGGGACTGCGACATTGAGGCGGCCAGATCGGACCCTTGACTGACATTTTTGACACTTTTGGGGTTACCAGTGACATTTCTACAGTAATCAGTGCTATACATATGCACTGTTACTGTAAAATGACACTGGTAGTGAAGGGGTTAACTTTTTTTTTGAGAGGGAGGGGTTGTGTGTGTCCCTAGGGGCGTGATTCTAACTGTGATTGGCTGTGGCTTGAGCTGTAGGAACAGTGATCAACGGTCCTACATAGTAGAACCTTATGATCACTGTTTCTACACAGGGGAGAATGACAGGCGGCTTGTTTACATCAGCTGCCTGCCTTTCTCCCTCTCTCCCCGACGATCGCGAGTGACCGACGATCGCGAGGTCACACACGCGGGGGGGGTCCGTGACCGTGCGGGAGCGCGCCTCCGGCGGCGCGCGCTCGCTCCCCAGAGCCTCACAGGCTAGTGACGTACCGGTATGTCACTTTGCCTGTGAGGGGCTGACTGCCGCAGTATATGTACTTGCGGCGGTCGGCAAGTGGTTAAGGTGTGACTTGCATAGACATCTGTGCATTAAGTCGCATGGATTTCAGCCAAGTTGCACCTGAATATGTACTAACCTTCGGCTTTGAAATCGTGTGACTTTGAGTGAAGTCGCACAATTTCAAAGTCGGATTCAGTGTGAACGGGGGCTTATCTAATAAAGGGAATAGTGTAGCTTTACAAGAAAAGTCACTGTAGAAATTTATGGGCAAATTATTTTCTATTGGGTTGGTGAAATTCTCGCGCTGTCACTTTATATGAATCCTAAATTCCTTTAAAGCTGCAGGTACTGTTATTGGTAACCTACACAATTCAGAAATGTATAACAGGGGGGAGTACCGCGCTTAAAAGGTGCTTAGTGCATGTTATTCATACATTTAATAATTTACTTTCAGTGCTTTCAAATGTTTAAAAAAATATAAATATTCTCCAGTGTATAAAATTATATAAATATTCTTCAGTGCATAAAATTTAAAAAAATTTTCATTAATAAATAAAATATTTCTTACAAGTGATGTAAATATGTGCTATAAACAATCCTTAAATATATCAAAATTTGTAAAACTGAAACATAAAAATAAAATGCCAGTGATAAATTATGTGCTTATAAGTTTCCAATAATTAAATAGTTCAAAAGTGAAAAAGTGCCAAAGTGTCCTTGTATATATAAATAAAATGGTGTATATTCAAACGCCTTTTCTTTCCCAAAATTCATGCAGGTGCTCTTCCATGCAGTGGCCACTAGGTGTCCTAAGCGCTCACCTCAATTGGCTTTATAACCAGCTTTGTATGGTATCATATGTAATCCTCCTTTTCTATGGTTGATGGGTCCGGTCACTAATTCTCACACTTATCCCTTTTAACGCGATATTCCAGGGGTTGTGTGTGGAGCCTTTGAATCTCCAAAATAAATGGGGCCACAATAGTGAGGTACCGTTTGGTGATTTTATTAAAAGAGATAAAAATAACAGACTCACATTTTCCTTCGTCTTTGCCAATGCATAACAATTGTAATGTCGCTACGTCACTTCCGGTTTGACGCCAAACCGGAAGTGACGTAGCGACATTACAATTGTTATGCATTGGCAAAGACGAAGGAAAATGTGAGTCTGTTATTTTTATCTCTTTTAATAAAATCACCAAACGGTACCTCACTATTGTGGCCCCATTTATTTTGGAGATTCAAAGGCTCCACACACAACCCCTGGAATATCGCGTTAAAAGGGATAAGTGTGAGAATTAGTGACCGGACCCATCAACCATAGAAAAGGAGGATTACATATGATACCATACAAAGCTGGTTATAAAGCCAATTGAGGTGAGCGCTTAGGACACCTAGTGGCCACTGCATGGAAGAGCACCTGCATGAATTTTGGGAAAGAAAAGGCGTTTGAATATACACCATTTTATTTATATATACAAGGACACTTTGGCACTTTTTCACTTTTGAACTATTTAATTATTGGAAACTTATAAGCACATAATTTATCACTGGCATTTTATTTTTATGTTTCAGTTTTACAAATTTTGATATATTTAAGGATTGTTTATAGCACATATTTACATCACTTGTAAGAAATATTTTATTTATTAATGAAAATTTTTTTAAATTTTATGCACTGAAGAATATTTATATAATTTTATACACTGGAGAATATTTATATTTTTTTAAACATTTGAAAGCACTGAAAGTAAATTATTAAATGTATGAATAACATGCACTAAGCACCTTTTAAGCGCGGTACTCCCCCCTGTTATAAATTATTTTCTATGATAAAGCTTAAAAAGCACACTCTGTCCCTAGAATTCAGTGACATTTGGTAGCTGGAGATGATTGCAGTACCTGAATTCACACTTGTTTCTGGCATGTGCAGAAACAGCTTTCAATTCACACCTTCCCAACTTTCCAATATTCTTCTTCTGCTCTGCTATTTTGTAACTATCCCTCTGTCACCAGGCATGTGTATCTACACTGAATTGTATATATTTGGATGACAAGGCATTAGAATGTACTGTAAGAAAAATAAACCAAATTGAGATACGGTAAGAGCAGAAACTTGCAGTTCATTACAGTCTTTTCTAAGGACACTGCTGGTCAACAGATAATGACTAAAGCAGCAACAGGAGCTTCTGGTATAGTATAGATCAGCCTTTGTCAACCTTCTGTTAACACAGAGGACCCCTTGAAATAAGTTTCCGATCTCAGGGAACCCCTGCTAATAATTACTATATTTATAACTCATGATACATTGGTGTGATGATCAGTGGGAAGAATAATCCTTACACTTGTGGTCATTGGGAAGAGCTAATAATGACTATATTTGCAACGCATGATACATTGATGTGATGATCAGTGGGAAGAATAATCCTTACACTTGTGATCATTGGGAAGAATTATCCCCTACAGATAACTAAAATGATCAATGGTGTCAGTGGGAG
This sequence comes from Pelophylax lessonae, assembly GCF_965119305.1. Classification (NCBI taxonomy): domain Eukaryota; kingdom Metazoa; phylum Chordata; class Amphibia; order Anura; family Ranidae; genus Pelophylax; species Pelophylax lessonae. The sequence goes on from NC_138772.1 coordinate 360,809,469, forward strand.
CTTATCTGGGAGGAAGAATGTGCTCATTGCTCAAGGAACCCATAGCAACCTCTGGAGGAACTCTAGGGTTCCATCATAGGCGTGCGCACAGGGTGTGCCGGATGTGCCTGGGCACACCCTAATCACCTAGGGCATATAGCATTATCGCTCTGTTTGCCAGTGAGGAGATGGGAAAGATCTCCCTCGGACCTGCTCTGCTCTATTTCACTTTGCCGGCAGGGAGAGTAATGTATCGGGGCCATGTACATGTAGGCAAACACATGCATGTGTATTTAAACTTTGGGGTGCACACCCTAATGCAATAGGCTGCACACACCTATGGGTTCCATGGAACCATGGTTGAGAAACACTGGTATAGATGCTAAGGATGCCTGGTTGTCCATAATAATTAGTTCAAAGTTAAAATTAATCTTACATTAAATTCATCTTGCATTAACCTCATAAATGTGTCATCGGTATGAAAAAAAATTACAAAAAATAACATAAATTATGAAAATCCATTTTTGCTTTGTGGCTTCTATTACCTTTTAACTTATAATAATCAATATTTTTTTATTATTATTACCCAATTATATATATGAACATACAACCCCTTTACTATAACCTGGTTGCCATAGTTGTCAAAATAGGTAATTTTGACAAATATGGCAACCAGGTTATAGTAAAGGGGTTGCATGTTCATCTATACAAGATTCCACCCCCAACAAATCTTCGGATGCATTTAGACCATAGTAATGAGAAGGACCCTACCTTGGCATAGCAGAAGGAGATGAGCAGGAGAGGGAGCAGGTACCCAAACACAAAGGTGCACACCACATAGATCCTCTTTTGCTTCAGATTTGGCCAGTGCTCCCAACAGAAGGTCAGATTGTTGCCTCTGTGTATCAATCGTTGGTTGTAGGCAACAGGAGAAGCCATGGCAATAGACAAGATCCAGATGAGGATTACTCCAAGCAGGGCATTTCTGGAGACACGGATGGTGGACGATCTTCTGGAGTGCACTATTGCCACATAACGATCAACAGACATAGCAGATAAGGTGAAGATGCTCACCAGCATGGACACAGTTAGGAAGTAGTGGATGAACTTGCAGATGAAAGCTCCCAGCACCCAAGTTGGCAGGACATAGACAGTTGACTGGAAAGGGATGCAGAAAAGTAGGTAGGCAAGGTCAGCGATGCTGAGGTTGAGGATGAAGATGTTGGTGGTGCTGCGGGGCTTCCCTGGTTTGTTTCTTGCCAGGACAGTAATGACCAAAGAGTTGCCCAAGACCCCTAGAGCGAATATGATGCAAAACACCACCAGGGTGATAATGTTATCAATGCCAATTTCTAAGAGGGGTTTGACTGATGACTGTTCAGCAGTGACATTGGTGTCCTGGGCGAGACCATCACTCTTATTGCCCACCTCAGCCAGGAAATCCATGTCTCAGAGTTGGCACTGATCTCTCTTTTCTCTTATTGATCTCTTTCCTTCAAAGATCTATTTCTGTGATGTCTTCTTCCTTTCAGGGATCTCTTAATGATCTGGTCTTTCTGTCAATGATCTCTTTTTTCCTTCAATGGTCTCTTCTTGCTTTAAATGATCTCTTCTTCTTCCCTTCAATGATCTTTTCTTTCTTTTAGCGATCTCTTCTCCCTTTCAATGATCGCTTCTTACTTTTAGCGATCTCTTCTCCCTGTCAATGATCTCTTCTTTGTTTAGTGATCTCTTCTCCCTCTTATTGATCTCTTTCTTTTAGTGATCTATTCTCCCTTCCAGTGATCTCTTCTTTGTTTAGTGATCTCTTCTCTCTTTTATTGAGCTCTTCTTTCTTTTAGCGATCTCTTCTCCCTTTCAACGATCTCTTCTTTGTTTAGTGATCTCTTCTTTCTTTTAGCGATCTCTTCTCCCTGTCAATGATCTCTTCTTTTACTGTTCTTTTCTTTCTTTCAGTGATCTCTTCTTACCTTCAGAGATCTCTTCTTTCCTTCATTGATCTCTTTCTCCCTTTAAAGATCTTTTCTTTTCTTCAGTTGCACAGTAGAAGTGAGATTAGATGCTGTCAGGTAGTCCCGGATTTGAGCAGAGTACCTAACAGGTGTCCGGGGGATGAGCAGGCAGGGAGCTCCAAGTAGAGGAGAAGTTTGGAAGAGCGATGAGCAGAGAAGGTGCCGCTAGCTGCTGCCTCCAGTATGACTGGCTTACTCTCTGCCTGGAGTCCTCACCTCTCTGTTCTATCAGCTGCGCATGGCAGAGAAACCGAGCCCTCTACTAGTTACAACACACAAACATAGCCAATTGTACAGGCTCAGCGCTCACACAGGGAAATGATACAGTCTCTTCCCAAGTACAGGCTATTCCTATGTACATTCCCTTCCTATGTACAGTCCCTTCCTAAGTACAGGCTATTCCTATGTACATTCCCTTCCTATGTACAGTCTCTTCCTATGTACAGTCTCTTCCTAAGTACAGGCTATTCCTATGTACATTCCCTTCCTATGTACAGTCTCTTCCTAAGTACAGGCTATTCCTATGTACATTCCCTTCCTATGTACAGTCTCTTCCTATGTACATTCCCTTCCTATGTACATTCTCTTCCTATGTACACTCCCTTCCTATGTACAGTCTCTTCCTATGTACAGTCTCTTCCTAAGTACAGGCTATTCCTATGTACAGTCCCTTCCTATGTACAGTCTCTTCCTATGTACAGTCTCTTCCTATGTACAGTCCCTTCCTATGTACAGTCCCTTCCTATGTACAGTCTCTTCCTAAGTACAGTCCCTTCCTATGTACAGTCCCTTCCTATGTACAGTCTCTTCCTAAGTACAGTCCCTTCCTATGTACAGTCCCTTCCTATGTACAGTCTCTTCCTAAGTACAGGCTATTCCTATGTACATTCCCTTCCTATGTACATCCCCTTCCTATGTACATTCCCTTTCTATGTACAGTCCCTTCCTATGTACAGTCCCTTCCTATGTACAGTCCCTTCCTATGTACAGTCTCTTCCTATGTACATTCCCTTTCTATGTACAGTCCCTTCCTATGTACATCCCCTTCCTATGTACAGTCTCTTCCTATGTACAGTCTCTTCCTATGTACAGTCTCTTCCTAAGTACAGGCTATTCCTATGTACAGTCTCTTCCTATGTACAGTCTCTTCCTATGTACATCCCCTTCCTATGTACATTCCCTTTCTATGTACAGTCCCTTCCTATGTACATCCCCTTCCTATGTACAGTCCCTTCCTAAGTACAGGCTATTCCTATGTACAGTCTCTTCCAAAGTACAGGCTATTTCTATGTACATTCCCTTTCTATGTACAGTCCCTTCCTATGTACAGTCTCTTCCTATGTACATCCCCTTCCTATGTACATTCCCTTTCTATGTACAGTCCCTTCCTATGTACATCCCCTTCCTATGTACAGTCTCTTCCTAAGTACAGGCTATTCCTATGTACATTCCCTTCCTATGTACATTCTCTTCCTATGTACACTCCCTTCCTATGTACAGTCTCTTCCTAAGTACAGCCCCTTCCTATGTACAGTCTCTTCCTATGTACAGTCTCTTCCTAAGTACAGCCCCTTCCTATGTACAGTCTCTTCCTATGTACAGTCTCTTCCTATGTACAGTCTCTTCCTATGTACAGTCCCTTCCTATGTACAGTCTCTTCCTATGTACATCCCCTTCCTATGTACATTCCCTTTCTATGTACAGTCCCTTCCTATGTACATCCCCTTCCTATGTACAGTCCCTTCCTAAGTACAGGCTATTCCTATGTACAGTCTCTTCCTAAGTACAGGCTATTTCTATGTACATTCCCTTCCTATGAACAGTCCCTTCCTATGTACATTCTCTTCCTATGTACACTCCCTTCCTATGTACAGTCTCTTCCTATGTACAGTCCCTTCCTATGTACAGTCTCTTCCTAAGTACAGTCTCTTCCTAAGTACAGTCTCTTCCTATGTACAGTCTCTTCCTAAGTACAGTCTCTTCCTATGTACAGTCTCTTCCTATGTACATTCCCTTCCTATGTACATTCCCTTCCTATGTACAGTCTCTTCCTATGTACATTCACTTTCTATGTACATTCCCTTCCTATGTACATTCCCTTTCTATGTACAGTCCCTTCCTATGTACAGTCTCTTCCTAAGTACAGGTTATTCCTATGTACATTCCCTTCCTATGTACAGTCCCTTCCTATGTACATTCTCTTCCTAAGTACAGGCTATTCCTATGTACATCCCCTACCTATGTACAGTCTCTTCCTAAGTACAGGCTATTCCTATGTACATTCCCTTCCTATGTACAGTCTCTTCCTATGTACAGTCCCTTCCTATGTACAGTCGCTTCCTATGTACAGGCTATTCCTATGTACAGGCTATTCCTATGTACAGTCCCTCCCTATGTACATCCCCTTCCTATGTACAGTCTCTTCCTAAGTACAGGCTATTCCTATGTACATTCCCTTCCTATGTACAGTCCCTTCCTATGTACAGTCTCTTCCTATGTACAGTCTCTTCCTATGTACAGTCTCTTCCTATGTACAGGCTATTCCTATGTACAGTCCCTTCCTATGTACATCCCCTTCCTATGTACAGTCTCTTCCTATGTACAGGCTATTCCTATGTACAGTCCCTTCCTATGTATATCCCCTTCCTATGTACAGTCTCTTCCTAAGTACAGGCTATTCCTATGTACATTCCCTTCCTATGTACAGTCCCTTCCTACGTACAGTCTCTTCCTATGTACAGTCTCTTCCTTAGTACAGGCTATTCCTATGTACAGTCCCTTCCTATGTACAGTCCCTTCCTATGTACAGTCTCTTCCTTAGTACAGGCTATTCCTATGTACATTCCCTTCCTATGTACAGTCTCTTCCTAAGTACAGGCTATTCCTATGTACAGTCTCTTCCTAAGTACAGGCTATTCCTATGTACAGTCTCTTCCTAAGTACAGGCTATTCCTATGTACAGTCTCTTCCTATGTACAGTCCCTTCCTATGTACAGTCTCTTCCTTAGTACAGGCTATTCCTATGTACATTCCCTTCCTATGTACAGTCTCTTCCTAAGTACAGGCTATTCCTATGTACAGTCTCTTCCTAAGTGCAGGCTATTCCTATGTACAGTCTCTTCCTAAGTACAGGCTATTCCTATGTACAGTCTCTTCCTCAGTACAGGCTATTTCTATGTACATTCCCTTCCTATGTACAGTCCCTTCTTATGTACAGTCTCTTCCTTAGTACAGGCTATTCCTATGTACATTCCCTTCCTATGTACAGTCTCTTCCTAAGTACAGGCTATTCCTATGTACTGTCTCTTCCTAAGTGCAGGCTATTCCTATGTACAGTCTCTTCCTAAGTACAAGCTATTCCTATGTACAGTCTCTTCCTAAGTGCAGAGAATTCCTATGTACATTCCCTTCCTATGTACAGTCCCTTCCTATGTACAGCCTCTTCCTAAGTACAGGCTATTCCTATCTACAGTCCCTTCCTATGTACAGTCTCTTCCTAAGTATAGGCTATTCCTATGTACATCCCCTTCCTAAGTACAGTCTATTCCTATGTACAGTCTCTTCCTAAGTACAGGCTATTCCTATGTACAGTCTCTTCCTAAGTGCAGGCTATTCCTACATTCCCTTCCTATGTACAGTCCCTTCCTATGTACAGTCTCTTCCTAAGTACATGCTATTCCTATGTACATCCCCTTCCTATGTACAGTCTCTTCCTATGTACAGCCTCTTCCTAAGTACAGGCTATTCCTATCTACAGTCCCTTCCTATGTACAGTCTCTTCCTAAGTACAGGCTATTGTACATTCCCTTCCTATGTACAGTCCCTTCCTATGTACATTCCCTTCCTATGTACAGTCTCTTCCTATGTACAGTCTCTTCCTATGTACATTCCCTTCCTATGTACAGTCTCTTCCTATGTACAGTCTCTTCCTATGTACAGCCTCTTCCTAAGTACAGGCTATTCCTATGTACAGTCTCTTCCTATGTACAGTCTCTTCCTAAGTACAGGCTATTCCTATGTACAGTCCCTTCCTATGTACAGTCTCTTCCTATGTACAGTCTCTTCCTATGTACAGCCTCTTCCTAAGTACAGGCTATTCCTATCTACAGTCCCTTCCTATGTACAGTCTCTTCCTAAGTACAGGCTATTGTACATTCCCTTCCTATGTACAGTCCCTTCCTATGTACAGTCCCTTCCTATGTACAGTCTCTTCCTATGTATCAGCCTCATGCCTCTTCTTATTTCTCTGATTTACACCAATGCAGAATCAGCAGGGATGATTTTCCTGGCAATGTTATCAATGGGATAACAGCTAGGAGAATAATAGAATAATAGCATTCAATGGGTTAAAGTTATTCTACCAGGATAAAAAATGTGGGAAATGTCATTTACTGTCTATGAATGTGCAGTGGTATTTTGGCAAAATTGATTGCGTTGTTAAATTACCCGTTTCGCCAACTGTGAAAGTTCGCCGAAGAGGAAACTGAATTTTGTACATTAAAATGGTTCTAAAGCCTACATTTTTTTTCTTTACCTTTATGCTTTCTTTGCATTAGAGTGATACTAAACACACAGTAGGGGTTGATTTACTAAAACTGGAAAATGCAAAATCTCATGCAGCTGTTCATGGTGGCCAATTAGCTTCTAACTTCAGCTTGTTCAATCAACTCCTTCACGATTACGATATAGCCCCACTTTGCCCCCCCCCCCCCAGCGGATGCAGCTGATCACAGATCGGGTTAAAGAGCCAATCATGGCAGCTCTTTACCACGTGATCAGCTGTGTTCAATCATGTAGACAGGATTGTCTGGTTATCAGAAATCCTCCCCTCACACTGACAGTGCATAAGGAGAGCCGAAAACCAGAAAATCCACACAGGGGACATTTGCACTGACAATCAGTGCAGCCCCAACAGTGCCCCCCTATGCTGCCAGTATGTGCCAATCAGTGCCCACCAGTGCTACCAATCAGTGCCCATCAGCGATGCCTGTCAGTGCTTATCAGTGTCACCTATCAGTGCCCATAAGTGCCATCAGTGCTGCCTCATCAGTGCTGTATTTCAGTGCCCATCAGTGTCACCTATCAGTGCCCATCAGTGCTGCCTCATCAGTGTCCAGCAGTGCCACCTCATCAGTGCTCATAAGTGCTGCCTATCAGTGATGCCTATCAGTGCCACCCATCAGTGCCATCAGTGCTGTCTAGCAGTGCAGCCTCATCAGTGCCCATTAGTGCTTCTTTATCAATGCCCATCAATGCCGCCTTATCAGTGACTATCAGTGCAGACTCATCAGTGCACATCAGTGAAGGAGAAAAAATACTTATTTACAAAATTGTATAACAGAAACTATGAAAAACTCATTTTTTTTTTTCAAAATTGTTGGCCTTTTTTCATTTGTTAAGCAAAAAATAAAATCCCCAGTGGGGATTAAATACCCCCAAAAGAAAGCTCTGTCTGAAAAAAATAATAAAGATTTTGTTTGGGTACAGTGTTGCATAACCACGCATTTGTCATTCAAAGAGCGACAGTGCTGAAAGCTAAAATTTGGCTTGGACAGGAACGGGGTGAAAGTGCCCAGTGGGCAAGTGGTTAAGTTTTGACCAAAAAAAAAAAAAAATGGTTTCTTTGCAGAGCTGCACCAGATTTCACACTCTCTTGTTTTAGTAAATCAACCCCACTGCTTAATTTATCATGCCCCTTCTATTTCTGGTTGCACTCTAATTATTTTAATAAAAACAAACAAACAAACAAACAAACAAGTACCTTTTTCCTGCTCAATATACAGCTGTCATATGACTCAGAACTTTCCCAGCCTGTCTGTAGGGAAACATAAGCAGGAGGAGCTTCTAGGCCTCTGCTGCTGATCATATGTTAAAAAAAAAAAAAAAAAAAAAAAAAAAAAAAAAACAGCCTTTAGAATACAGAGTAAAAATAAATGACTAATATCAATAAATTGTCATACAAATATATATTTGAAATCAACTCTCTATTATTTTTTTGGCAATACCATGGACAGATTTCTACCAGTCATAGGCTGTGTCACGCCTCTCCAGTCTGTGTCTTAGAATAAGAGGGAGGTGGAGCCTCCATCAATCTACATGTAATATTCCACCCGCATTGTGTTTAGCTGGTTAGTGGGCATGGAGGAGGAGGGAGGGGGTGCGCTGTTATTTACCACTGTGTAGATGCCCACATGTGTGACTCTATAGTCACATGGGCTGCTCAGATGTTATCGGGAGGAAATCCTCAGCATAGAAACTCACTGAAAACTGAGCACAGCTTCCAACACTGCTCTGCAACATCCCTAGCTGCATTCGGGACTTGGACAGAAGGGGGAGATAGAGAGCAGCAGGATTAGCCAGCTTTTTTACAGGATACAGAAAATGAATCTCATAGTGACTGAGGGAGTATGAACAGCATGTAATACAGCCTTTATTGATACTATTTTATGATGTGGGTTTAGAGACACTTTAAAGTAAAAAAAAAAAATCCTTCTGTGTAACAGGTGTCCCCCCCTCCCCCCATACTTACTTGTGCCCATTCCTGATCGAGCAACGTGCATAAGGCCCCTTTCACATGAACGATCTGATCAGATCCGCCTGTCAGTTTTTTAGGCGGACCTGATCGGATCCTCCATGCATCCCTATGGGGCAGCGGATGTCAGCGGAGACACCCGCTGCTATCCGATTCTTATCCTGTCCGTGAAATCCGGACGGATGGAAACCCTATTTTCCATTCGTCCAGCGAATCAGATGGGATCAGATGAGAACGGACAGGCGGTCCGTTCTCATCCAATTCCCCCGTAGAGGACTGCGAGTATCTGACTGTTCCGTCTCCGCGCACAGAGTGGAGATGGAGCTGTCACCTGCCTGCTCAGCGGGGATCGGCGGATCAATCCTCACTGAGTAGAGAACAGACCGCATCATGTGAAAGGACCCTAAGGCTCCTTTCACACTATCCGTCCGTCGGACAGATTCCGTTTATCTCAGCGGGGGATCGATCCGCCGATCCCCCGCTGAGCAGGAGGATGACAGCTGTGTCTCCGCGCTGTGTGCGGAGACACAGCTGTCAGTTCCCCATGCATCTCTATGGGGGAAATCGGATGGGAACGGACTGTCGGTCCGTTCTCATCCGATCCGCTGGATGGATGGAAAATAGGGTTGCATGGGGGGGCCGTTCAGATCCGCCAAAAAAACGGACAGGCGAATCTGAACGCTCCGCCTGTGTGAAAGGGCCCTTTAGAGTCAAGGCTTTCCCCTCTCTGTTTCTCCTCTCTGGGCAGATTAATTGCAGCAGGATCCATTGGCCCCAGCTGCTGTCAATCAAATGCTGTGGCTAGGGAGTTTGGTGGACGGGTAAGCCGCTTGGTCTGTGTCAATAGACGCAGACAGGGCAGCTTGGGAGTGAGCTGTCTATGGAGGAGAAGGAGGAGGAACCAGGAGCAATGGCACGGGACCCCAGAAGCAGAGGATAGAGGCTGCTCTGTTCAAAGCTATTGCATAGAGCAGGTAAGTAGAATATGTTTATTATTTTTTTGGAATCATTTTTAATTTTTGGAGGGGGAGGGGTGTGAGGCTGGAACAACGCTTTAAGTCGAATTTGTTTGTGAGTCTGAACAGGTACACTTTTTAAGTGTAGCCCCAGCCAAAATAATAATTTTTACGTTTTTGGATAGCTTAGGGAATGGTTAACAACCCTGTATGATTTGTTTTGCTGTCTGTACCCCTGTTCAGAAGATTTTATCTCACTTTATGTCCCTATGACAACTGGATTTTGAAAATTTTGGGTTGTTGTGGAAACAGGGATTAGTGATAAAGCTTCAGTGGAGACAACTTTTTCCCATGAGAACTCTGAAAGGAGTGAATTTCCCTTCCTAGGGCTAGATTTCCTTTCCCTTCCTTTTGTCTCCCTCTGTAAATAGGACTCATTTGTAAGTCGGATGTTTGTAACCCGGGGACCACCTGTACAACAACTACTTGAGCTTAGCTTCTGAGACAGTGTCTTTCGCAGTAAAATACAGGGTAGGTCTAGGTACACAGGTGAACAGCTGAAGGGATCTTTGAGCTGACACCACAGGTGGGCATCTGGAGGAACCCCAGGTGGGTAGCTGGAGATGCATAGCTACCCAACTTGAATAGCAGTCGCTGCAGTTGCCGAGTATTTTATAGAAGCCGGTCCTCACTTCAGGACCATAAACCTGTCTGCAGATCACATGCCCAGCCACCTCTACCTTCTCAGAGGGGGTTCCTGAGAGAGGGAAATAGGGAAACCTATGTCCCCTGGACTTCTCCAGGAGACCAGGGGCTTGTTGGAACCCAGGAGATTGTGGGAAAAGGAGGTAAAGGTGCCCACACCTGCATATAAGCATGGTAAGTAAAGGGGGAGTTTACTATACTTAGGTGAAATTTGCTTTTATTTATTTTTTTTTATTTCATTTTTGAATAGATTTTTTTCTCCTTTGGGTGTATTCTAGAAGGATTTTTATTTTTCTTAACTTCTGCTTTGTGTGTATTTGCTTGTCACTTGTCTACTGCTGCTTTCATTTTTATTTTGTTTCATTTATTTTTCATTTTTATTTTTTCACTGTCTGTTCTTACTGTAAAAAAAAAACAATAATAAAAATAATAATTGCACTGATGAGGGGCCATTTCTAGGAACAAGAATAGGTCTAGGATACTTGAAAGGAGCTTCTTTAACCGCTTGCCGACCGCCTCACGAACATATACTGCGGCGGTCAGCCCCTCACAGGCAGAGTGACGTATCGGTACGTCACTAGCCTGGGAGGGTCTGGGGAGCGAGCGCGCGTCGCCGGCGGCGCGCTCCCGCTCCCGCGTGGTCACGCGTCCCCCGCGCATGTGACCGGCGGACCCTCTGCGATCGTCGGGGGAGAGGGAGAAAGGCAGGCAGCTTGTGTAAACAAGCTGCCTGTCAGTTCTCCCTGTGTAGAGACACTGATCATACGGTTCTACTATGTAGAACCATTGATCAGTGTAACTACACCTCAAGCCACAGCCAATCACAGTTAGAATCACGCCCCTAGGGACACACACAGCCCCTCCCTCTCAAATAAAGTTAACCCCTTCACTGCCAGTGTATTTTTACAGTAACAGTGCATATATATAGCACTGATTACTGTAGAAATGTCACTGGTAACCCCAAAAGTGTCAAAAATGTCAGTCAAGGGTCCAATCTGTCCGCCGCAATGTCGCAGTACCGCAAAAAAATCGCAGATCGCCGCCATTACGCGTTAAAAAAAAAACAACAAAAATGACAAAAATCTTTCCCTTTGTTAGTAAACGCGATAACTTTTGCGCAAACCAATCAAAATACGCTTTTTGCGATTTTTTTTACCAAACATATGTAGCATAAAACAAATTGGCCGAAAATTTTAAAAAATTTTGATTTTTACTTTTTTTTGGGGGGGAATTTCATATAAAAAAATATGAAAAATATTGTTATTTTTGCAAAATTGACGCTCTTTTTTTGTTTATAGCGCGTGATCAAAAAATCGCACAGGTGATCAAATACCGCCAAAAGAAAGCTCTATTTGTGGGAAAAAAAGGACGTCAAATTCGTTTAGGTACAGCGTCGCACGACCGCGCAATTGTCCGTTAAAGTCACGCAGTGCCGAATCGCAAAATACCCCCTGGTCGGAATGGGGGTAAAATCTTCCGGGGCTTAAGTGGTTAACCCTAAGAAGCCATTTAAAATCTGTTTTGCCCATGAAGCTAAAAATTTGCTTAAAAAGAAGATTTAACATAATCTTTTTTTTTTAAATATTTCGCAGTGTATGAGTTTTCCTTGTGGGTGTATTCAGGGAAGTTGCACTTGTTTTTCTTATATTCTTTGCGTATATTTGTGCACTGTTGCATTCATTTTTTAATTTTACTTTTTTATTCAATGTTTTTTCTTTATATAAAAAAAAAAAAAAAAAAAACGGCTAATGAAGGGCCACTCCTTGGCACAAAAATAGGTCCAGGATAGTTAAAAGGGGCTTCAGAAGCAATTTAAATTCAATTTGAAAAACCGCCCTTATATTGCCTCCTCCATTTGTTAAAATGGCAAAATATCATTGAAATATCTTAATTTTCACCAAAAGTATTATCAGTTTTGCTCATTCCTTTAGCTGACCTAACTTTTGGAGAATGTTCCCTCGCTGTTTTGCTGGTCTATTGCATCAGAGCTTTCTGTGTTACAGGCCTGAGTTAGAATAGAGATAAGAAATGATGACACTTTTCTAACACTCATTGTCAAAATTCTTCATGTCTGTGACTCAAAAAGTATTAAAGCGGCAGCATCCTTTAAAAAAACAAAAAAAACTTGCAAGACAAGTATAATGTGCTAGTATGCATTGCACGAGTTTAAATCAGTATTTTTTTGTCAGAGAATTAGTTTTAACCGCCAAACAATATACATTTTTTTTTTTTTAGCAGAGACAAACTATGGTACTTAAAAATCTCCATAGGTGACACTTTAAATGCCTTTACAGGTTACCTGTTTAGAGTTATAGGGAAGGTCTAGTGCTAGAATGATTGCTCATGCTCTAAAGTTTTCAGCAATACCTCACATGTGTGGTGTGAACACTATTTACATATGCGTGCGTGACTTACGTACGTATGTGGCTTTTGCATGTGAGCACAGACGGATGGGGGTGCTTTCATTTTTTTTTCTTATTTGTGTTATTTTTTAATTTTAGGCTTCTTTCACACGGCCGCTCCGTGTGAAAGGTCCGCTGCTGGACTTTTTTTTTTTTTTTTCCACAGAGCGGATGACATTTCTGTCATCCGCTCCGTGTGCCCGCATATCATCCCATCCGTTTGCGGATGATATGCGGACATAATGTAAGTATATGGCATTGCGGATGTCAGCGGATGACACCGCTGACATCCGATTTTCCTTCCTTTCCGCTTTTTACACGGATGAAAAAATAGGGTTCTGTTCCATTGGTAAAAACGGAACAGAACTGAAAGGAGGAAAATCGGATGTCAGGGGATGGTATTCCGCTGACCTCCGCAGTGCCATTCACTTACATTATGTCCGCAAATCATCCGCAAACGGATGGGATGATTTGCGGACACACGGAGCGGCCGTGTGAAAGGATCCTTACACTGCCCCTTTTTTTTTTTTTTTTGATCACTTTTATTTCCATTACAAGAAATGTAAACATCCCTTGTAATAGAAATAAGGATGACAGGTCCTCTTTATGGAGAAACAAATGTACTTTCGGTCTCAACCAGAATTGATATCATGATGTGGCTCCAGTGGGGGCATCCCATCTCCCCACTTCAGAAACCGTTCTGAGTGGTTCATGAGAAAGCCAGCCGCAAAAAAAACGATACTAAAGTTATGCTGATATTTTCAGTCATAATTCCAGGAAACCACTTGCAAATCACAACGTATATACAATATACGTATTGTGGTCGGCAAGTGTTTGATATTCAAAGCAAACTCCCCCATCCAGCCATGTCACTGTGCTTTTTTTTTTTTTTTTGAGAAATCACATTGAAAAATACCCCTCTAGCATTTCTGGCTGTGGCCATCTTTCGTAAGGGCAAATGATTCATGTAGCATTTACTTCCTGGTATCTATTTGCCCTTAGCTCAAGCATGCATGCAGGAAAGTGTGCTTACCTGAGAAAACCCCTCCCCCTCTCCTCCCCTCATGAAGACTCCTGAGTTACTTAGAAAGTAACCCAGTTGTTGACCCTGCTGAAGACTCCTGGGATGTGTGACATCATTTCCCTCGGCAAGAAACCAGGAAGTAACTGAAGAAATGTAAAAAAAGAAAGTTTAAAATAAGTAGATATGATATACTTTCCTATCTATATACTAATGCTAGCAGCATGAGGAATAAGGGCCAGTTCGCACCATAGAAACGCAGTCTCGATGCTTCCAGATGCTTTCTGCATGTGCGTTTTTGATGCCTTTTTGATGCGTTCCAGTGTGTTTTTCATGCATTTTTGGTGCGTTTTTGATGCGGTCCATTGCTCCCCCCCCTTTTTTTTTCTTAACCTTAAGGGCTGGTTCACACCACAAAAACACACTCCAGATCTGTTCCAGATGCATTTCTGCATGTGAATTTTTGATGCGTTTCCGGATACATTCCAGATGCTTTTTTCTTCTTTTTCCTGTTTTTTTTAATGTGCTGGGGTACTGTGCGTTGTTGATGCATTTTTGATGCATTTTACTGCATTCCAGAACAGTCCAGTGCAGGAAAAATGCAGGATGTTCTATTTTTTTTTCTGGACCTGGAAAGCCCTAAAACTGACCACACTGGTGTGAATTATGCCATTGGAAACCATATAACCTACTTTCCATGCATTTTTAACCACTTAAGCCCCGGAAGATTTTACCCCCTTCCTGACCAGGGCCTATTTTGCATTTCGGTACTGCGTGACTTTAACGGACAATTGTGCGGTTGTGCGACGCTGTACCTAAACTAATTTGACGTCCTTTTTTTCCCACAAACAGAGCTTTCTTTTGGTGGTATTTGATCACCTGTGCGATTTTTTGATCATGTGCTATAAACAATGAAATAAGTGTCAATTTTGCAAAAATAGCAATATTTTTCACATTTTTTTATATGAAATTCCCCCCAAAAAATATGTAAAAATCAAAATTTTTTTACATTTTCGGCCAATTTGTTTTATGCTACATATGTTTGGTAAAAAAATTGCAAAAGCGTATTTTGATTGGTTTGCGCAAAAGTTATCGCGTTTTCTAACAGAGGGAAAGATTTTTGTCATTTTTGTTGTTTTTTTTTTTAACGAGTAATGGCGGCGATCTGCGATTTTTTTGCGGTACTGCAACATTGTGGCGGACAGATCGGACCCTTGACTGACATTTTTGACACTTTTGGGGTTACCAGTGACATTTCTACAGTAATCAGTGCTATACATATGCACTGTTACTGTAAAATTACACTGGCAGTGAAGGGGTTAACTTTTTTTGAGAGGGAGGGGCTGTGTGTGTCCCTAGGGGCGTGATTCTAACTGTGATTGGCTGTGGCTTGAGGTGTAGGAACAGTGATCAACGGTCCTACATAGTAGAACAGTATGATCATTGTTTCTACACAGGGGAGAATGACAGGCAGCTTGTTTACATCAGCCGCCTGCCTTTCTCCCTCTCTCCCCGACGAGTGATGTCCGCCGGTCACACGCGCGGGGGGGGGGGGGGTCCGTGACCATGCGGGAGCGCGCCTCTGGGGGCGCGCGCGCGCTCCCTAGACCCTCACAGGCTAGCGACGTAGATCTACGTCACTCATAGAAATGCAGTCCGGATGTGTTCCGGGTGCTTTTCTGCATGCACATTTTGACATGTCTTTGATTCATTCCAGTGCGTATTTTATGTGGTGCGGTGCATGTTTCCACCCTCTTTTTTCTCAACAAGGGTCAGTTCACACCATAGAAACGCAGACTAAATGCATTCCGGATGATTTTCTTCATGCGTGTTTTTGATGCATTTTTGATGTGTTTTTAGTGAGCTTTTTATGCAGTCCAGTGCATTTTGTTCCCATCTTTTTTCTTCACCTTAGATAAGGACATGTTTATTTCAGTGCCTTTTTGGTCCATTTGGGTGTGTTCTGGTGCGTTTTTGATGAATTTTACCACATTCCAGTACTGTTCAGTGCAGACAAAATGCAGCTTGTTCTACTTTTTTTTCTAGAACTGGAACTCACTGAAACTGACCGCACTGGTGTGAACTATGCCATTGGAAACCATATGACCTACTTTCTATGCGTTTTTGATGCTGAAAAAAACGCACTGAACTGCATGTGGTGTGAACTGGCCCTAAAAAAACTTGTGTGTTTCAGTGCATTTTCATGTGCGTTTTTGATGCATTTTACTGCATCCCAGTACAGTCCAGTGCAGAAAAAATGCACCATGTTCACTGGAACGCACTGGATCTGACCACACTGGTGTTAACCATATAACCTACCATCTAAAGGTTTTTGATGCAGAAAAACACTCACTGGACTGCATGTTGGGTGAACTGGCCCTAAAAAAAATTTGTGTTGATTGGGAGAGTGAAGTTCCACTTTAACCAGTTCTGGACCGAAAGGATTTGCCCCCTAATGACCAGGCCATTTTTTTGCGATTCGGTACTGCATTATTTTAACAAAAAATTGCAACGGTGCGACGCTGTAACCAAAATAAAATCAATGTCCTTTTTTTCCCCACAAATAGAGCTTTCTTTTGGTGGTATTTGATCACCTGTGCGATTTTTATTTTGTGCGCTATAAACAAAAAAAGAGCGACAATTCTGTAGACAAACAATATATTTCACATTCTGCTATATAACATTCCCCAAAAAAAAAAAAATTAAAAATCAAAATTTTTCATCCTTTTAGGCCAACTTGTATTCTGCTACATATTTTTGGAAAAAAAAAACCACAATAAGTGTATTTTGATTGGTTTGCACAAAAGTTATTGCGTCTACAAACTAGGGGAAAGATTTATGTCATTTTTATTATTTTTATTTTTCTTACTAGTAATGGCAGCGATCTGTGATTTTTAGCAGGACTGCGACATTGCGGCAGACAGATCGGACCCCTAACTGACATTTTTGACACTTTTGGGGGGACCAGTGACATTACAACAGTAATCAGTGCTAAAAATATGCACTGTTACTGTAATAATGACACTGGCAAGGAAGGGGTTAACACAGTGGTGATCAAAGGGTTAAGTGTGAGCCTAGGGAGTGTTTTCTAACTGTATGGGGGAGGGACTTGTGAAAGGACCATAGAGACCTGTGTTCCTAGAATAGAAGAGAGAAGAACGGTTGGCTGTGTTTACAACAGCTGACCGTTTATGTCTCTGAGCGGGGAGCGATCGCGGGTGCCCAGCGGAAATCGCGGCTGCCAGTCCCATGGATCAGGATCCCTACTGCCTAGTGGGGGTGGGAGCGTGCCGCCAGAGGCATGCGTTTGCCCCCCAGCACCACCCCCCGCGGCCAATGTACTGCGGCGGGCGGGCGGCATGTGGTTAAAGACCAGTCACTGCTGTGTTCTCTCCTTGAGAAGGGTGACTGGTCTGGTATCCGCTTCCATTGGTTGGTGAAGCTGCTGGGCCCCTCCCACAGCTCTTCTCTCTGCACGGGCAATGTACAGCACAGTGTTAACCACTTGCCGACCGCTCACTCAAGCTCTACTGCGGCAAAGTGGTCAGTTATCGTCCAGCAATGTAGACCTACGTCGCTGGACTCCTCCCCTTGTGGGCGGCGCTCGCGCGCCGCCGGAGGCTCGCTCCCACTGTATTCATTCACAGCGGGAGTCGGGCCAGGGAAGGAGAGGCGGCCATCGCCGCCGCTCTTCCCCGATCATCGGGGAATCGAGTTTGGAGATCCGCCCTCTTGTGTAAACAGAGCGGGCGGATCTCCTCAGTGACAAGGAGTGACAGACAGATTGCAGGATTCAGCAGAGCTGAACATGCGATCTGTCCCTGTGTCACTCAGTCACCTCCCCCCACACACGTTAGTAAGCACCAGGCATACATTAACCCCTCCCTCTCCAATAAATTTAACCCCTTCCCTGCCAATGTCATTTTTACAGTAACAGTGCATATTTATAGCACTGATTACTATAGTAATGTCACTGGTAACCCCAAAAGTGTCAAAAATGTCAGTCAAGGGTCCGATCTGTCCACCGCAATGTCGCAGTCCCGCAATAAAAATCGCAGATCGCCGCCATTACTTGTTAAAAAAAAAACACCAAAAATGACAAAAATCTTTCCCTTAGTTAGTAAACGCAATAACTTTTGCGCAAACCAATCAAAATACGCTTATTATGATTTTTTTTACCAAACATAGGTAGCAGAAAACAAATTGGCCAAAAATTTAGATTTTTACATTTTTGGGGGGGGGGGGGATTTCATATAAAAAAATGTGAAAAATATTGTTATTTTTTCAAAATTTTTGAAATTTTTGAATTTTTGTTTATAGCGCAAAAAGTAAAAATCGCACAGGTGATCAAATACCACCAAAAGAAATCTCTGTTTGTGGCAAAAAAAGAACGTAAATTTCGTTTGGGTACGGTGTCGCACGACCGCGCAATTGTCAGTTAAAGTCACACAGCGCCGAATCGCAAAAAGTGGCCTGGACGTAAGACAGCAAAATCCTCTGGTGGTAAAGTGGTTAAACTTACTGCTCTTTTTCCATGGTAATGGGTTTGTAAAGGCAATTGGTGCAGACAAAGTGAAGCACAGGAAAGGGTGTGTGTGGTACTAGCACAGGTGACAGTATAAAGCAAGGGTCCTCGAACTATGGCCTTTCAGTTGTTCAGGAACTACATATCCCATCATGCCTAGTCATGTCTGTGAATGTCCATGGGGTGTGTAGTTCTGCAATGGCTGGAGGGCCGTAGTTTGAGGATCCCTGGTCTATAGAGATAGTTTGTGTGTTCTAATGAACGCCCTTCCTGCAATGGACAGGTCATTGGGTATGACACTACACAGGGAGCTCACAGTGTTGGACTACTCAGTTCTGGTTCTGTGCAGCTTAGAAGACAGCTTTCAGCAGGACACAACTCGTGGTGGATTACCTTTCTACGTTTACACTGAACAGAAGTCTATGTTTTGGGATACAGTTAGGCTCTTAGCACATAGGAATAGCACATCAATCTCTAAATTCACGTGAATCCTAGAGAAGAGAATCTTAGAAAAGAGCTAAGTCTTGCCATGTAGGAACGTTCAATTAACCACTTCAGCCCTGGAAGATTTACCCCCCTTCATGACCAGGCCATTTTTTTCGATACGGCACTGCGTTACTTTAACTGACAATTGCACGGTCCTGCAACACTGTACCCAATTAAAATTGTTGTCCTTTTTTTCCCCAAAAATAGAGCTTTTTTGGTGATATTTGATCACCTCTCGGTTTTTATTTTTTGCGCTATAAACAAAAAATGGCAACAATTAAAAAAAAAAAACAACAATATTTTTTACTTTTTGCTATAAAACATACCCAATAAAAAAAAAAAATTAAAAAATCCAATGTCTCATCAGTTTAGGCCAATATGTATTCTGCTATGTTTTTGTTAAAAAAATCCCAATAAGTGTATATTGATTGGTTTACGCAAAAGTTATCACGTCTACAAATTATGGGATAGGTTTATGGACTTTTTTTTTTTTTACTAGTAATGGTGGCGATCAGTGACTTTTAGTGGGACTGCGATATTGCGGCGGACAAATCTGACACTAAGTGACACTTTTTGGAGACCAGTGACATTAATACAGTGATCAGTGCTAAAAAAAAAAAAAGCACTGTCACTGTACTAATGACTAATGACACTGACAGGGAAAGGGTTAACAATAGGGACAATCAAAGGGTTAAATGTGTTCCTAGGGAGTGCTTGCTAATTGTGTGGGGGATGCTTTGACTGGGGGAAGACAGAGATCTTGGCAGCAACACAAGATCTCCATCTTCCCCTCTCAGAGTACGGCTGTCTGCCTTGTTTACATAGGTAGACCACCGTTCTGCCTCTCTCCCTAACATTTGCCGGAGCGTTAGTCAGGTTTTGCCTGGACTTACACTTTAAAGCATAACTCCACTTTTGTTGAGAAAAAAACATTCCCCCTGGGTGATCTCTGTGCATTGCAAGGATTATAACAAACTTTTTTGCAGAATCCTACCTTTTGTTATTCAGAAGAAATCACTGTTTGTTCCTCTGTGCTCAGTGAGTCTAATGGTAGTGGTTTTATGATGATTATCAATCAGCTGTGCAGCTGCAGAGCACTAATGAGGAAATCTGCTGGCCCTGCATCCCTATAGACGTGTTCTTATTGGGAGTATCTCACCAAAAATGACATTGTTGTTGCAGGGGATGCCAAAAATCTGACTTGTATCTTAGGCAGACTTCTGGGAAAATTGGTGAGCCAATCACACAAGCAGGAAATTATGTTTCTGGGGTGTGGTCAGTACACATTCTGTGTACAGAACACCTCCAGGTGGCCATAGTGCATTGCATTTTCAGAAAATTACAGCGGCTGCAGATTGAAAAGGAAAGGCCATTTTTAATAACATTTAATTACAATATGATTTGTGTCGTAATTCTATACAAAATATTATTTTTTCTTTATTTGCTTTTTTTTTACCCTTTAACCACTTGCCGACCAGCCGCCACAGTTATACGGCGGCAGGTCGGCAGGTTTCCGTGAATCCGCGATCTTGGTGGACTAGCGGGGAAGCCGATCTATGGGGCCGGCAGCCGCGATTGCCGCCGGGCACCCGTGATTGCTCCCTGTGAAGAGAGAACAGTGGTCTGCTGTTGTAAACACAGCAGACCGTTGTCCTCACTGGTATCAATGCAGAGCTCCTCTGTTCCTCCTATTTAGGAACACAGGTCTCTGTAATGATTCCATAAGCCCATGCCCCACAGTTAGAAAACACCCCCTAGGCACTAACCCTTTGATCGCCCCTGGGTTAACCCCTTCCCTGCCAGTGTCATTAGTACAGTAACAGTGCATATTTTTAGCACTGATTACTGTAGTAATGTCATTGGTCCCCCCAAAAATGTCAGTTAGGGGTCCGATCTGTCCGCCGCAATGTTGTAGCCCCGCTAAAAATCATAGATCACCGCCATTACTAGTAAAAAAATAAACAAATAAAAATTACATAAATCTTTCCCCTAGTTTGTAGATGTGATAACCAATCATAATATGGGAATTTTTTTTTTACCAAAAATATGTAGCAAAATATAAATTGGGCTAAAATGATGAAAAAATTTAGTTTTAATTTTTTTTTTTGGGGGGGAGGATGTTATGTAGCAGAAAGTAAAACATATTTTTTTTTTTTTTTTCCGAATTGTCGCTCTGTTTTTGTTTGTGGCGCAAAAAAATAAAAACCGCACAGGTGATCATATACCACCAAAAGAAAGCTCTATTTTGGGTTAAAAAAAAGGACATCAATTTTATTTCCGTACAGCATCGCACGACCGCACAATTGTCCATTAAAATAAAGCAGTGCAGAATCGGTTAGCACTTTCACCTAGCAGCAAGAGGGTCACTGGTTCAAATCCCAACCACGACACTACCTGCCTGGAGTTTGCATGTTCTCCCAGTGCCTGCGTGGGTTTCCTCCGGGCACTCCAGTTTCCTCCCACACTCCAAAGACATGCTGGTAGGTTAATTGGATCCTATATAAAAATTGGCCCTACTATGTATGTATGAATGGGAGTTAGGGACCTTAGATTGTAAGCTCCTTGAGGGCAGGGACTGATGTGAATGTGTAATGTATATGTAAAGCGCTGCGTAAATTGACAGTGCTATATAAGTACCTGAAATAATAATAATAATAATAATAATAATAATATGAGAATTGGAAACATAAACAGCATCCAATTCATATGATAGGCAAGTGTGACCAGCTCTCAATGGAGCTAGTTCACACATTTCCAGGGTGACCATGGTCTGGATTCCAGAAGGGTCCTGTGTGTCTTTGGGTTCAGGTGCAAATTTAGGCAAAAATTCACACCTGAATCGGTGAACGCAGCCGCACACATGTGAACCCGGCCTAATATGCATCTTACAGTATCTCCCAGCAGCCAATCAGCAAACTCTTTGCTGATCATGTTTATAGCTCTTGCTATATCATGGGTTATAGTTCTTGCAATGCAGTGGGTTATAGTTCTTGCAATGCAGTACAGGTGTATAATTGAGAGACGAGAACAGCCATCAGTTGCATGTAAATACATATTAAATTTACATTTAGAGTGTTCCAATCACAATGTGCCTGCTTCTCAGACAGACTTTCTAGGTTTGTGCGCAGCATTTTTGACAGATAAATTTAGTTATTAGGACAAGAAAAAGTAGGTATTAGCAGCATGACACATTCAGCTTTTTCTAAGGACGTCTTTGCTCATTATATCTACATCACGGGCTAGCTTTGAGACAGCTGAGACCTCCTTGGTGTCTACCCTGATTACAGCTGGCAGGACACATTGTTAGTCTTGCTTTCACTGAACACATTCAATTAGTTTGGTATAATGCACTGGATAAATTCATAACATGAATAACAAAGTGCAATGGGGACATGGACTTTTAGCCCTTGTTCACATTGGAGCGATATGTCATGCGATTTCACAGGTCAAATCGCAACGCAAGTCGCAGCCTATTGCCAGCAATCGCTCTGGTTAAGTTGGTGATATCACATCAATGTCATACTCACAGTTGGTGCGTTCATAAGACTGTTCATACCATGTTGCTTATTTGTTTTTTATTCACTAATGTATAAATAATATTGATGTTTATATAACATCTATAAAATTCCTTATCATGGCTTTCACTTGATACCAAAATCAGTGCCCTTAACCACTTAAGCCCCGGAAGATTTTACCCCCTTCCTGACCAGGGCCTATTTTGCGATTCGGCACTGCGTGACTTTAACGGACAGTTGCGCGGTCGTGCGACGCTGTACCTAAACGAATTTGGCGTCCTTTTTTTTCCCACAAACAGAGCTTTCTTTTGGGAGTATTTGATCACCTGTGCGATTTTTTGATCATGCGTAGGGTTGAGCGGACACCTAGATGTCCGTGTTCGACGGGTTCGGCCGAACTTTAAAAAAAAGTCCGGGTCCGTGTCCCGGACTTTTACCGAACTTTTCCCGGACACCGAACCCCATTGAAGTCAATGGGGACCCGAACTTTAAGGCACTAAAATGGCTCTAAAACACCAATGGAAAGGGCTAGAGTGCTGCAAATGGCAGCAAAACGTAGTTAAGAGCATGGCAAGTGCTCTGCAAACAAATGTGGATAGGGAAATAACTTAAAACATCAAAAAAAAACCAGAAAAATAAAACAATGTTCTTCATCTCTGAAGGACGAGGCCCATAAGGAGTAGAGGGAGGTTGAGGTGGTGGTGGATGTGGCGGTGTCATAGGCGTGCGCACAGGGTGTGCCTGGTGTACCTGGGCACACCCTAATCACCTAGGGCACATAGCATTGTCGCTCTGTTTGCCAGTGAGGAGATGGGAAAGATCTCCCTCGCACCTGCTCTGCTCTATTTCTCTTTGCCAGCAGGGAGAGTAATGTATCGGGGCCATGTACATGTAGGCAAACACATGCATGTGTATTTCAACTTTGGGGTGCACACCCTAATGCAATAGGCTGCGCACACCTATGGGCGGTGTAGGTGGAAGCGGCGGTGGAGGAGGACCAGGGCCGGATTAAGAGCATCATGGTCTTGGTGCTGAGGATTTTGAAGGGCCTTAAGGGCCGTGCCTTGGCATGCACCCAGAGGAGGAAGGGTGCAGCCATGCATGCCTAATTCAACATGGGATGCTGTCTCTGAAGCCCATAAACACATCCATGCATCGGCAACTGTCCCTCCTTGTCCGGCCTTCGCGCTGTGTGGGGAGGTTCTGAGGGTGCTGCCTGGGGAAGCGAGCATAGAAGCCAGACTTCTGTGTTTACAAGTGACAGAAGAGCGGTCACAGTGAATATGGCCAACCCGGGGCCTATATAAAAGGTAGGGGCCTGCATGGAGCTGCAGCTCCAATAGCCCCTACGTTAATCTGGCCCCGAGGAGGAGGACGAGGTAGCCAACACTGCTTCTTTTCACAAATTTTAAATGAGGGTACACCCCAAAAGAGTGAGAAAGAGCAAAAATGGAACAATGGCTGGGTAAGGTCGGTATCCATTGCTATTCTGCACAAGGTACGGAAAAGTCCCGTGGGATCCATGCCTGGTTCATTTTAATGAACGTGAGCTTGTCCACATTGTCTCTGGACAGGCGGCTGCGCTTGTCTGTTATAACACCCCCAGCCGTGCTAAATACCCGTTCAGATAATACACTGGCTGCAGGGCACGCCAGCACCTCCAAGGCGTAAAGGGCAAGCTCAGGCCATGTGCCCAATTTGGAGACCCAGAAGTTGAAGGGGGCAGACCCCTCATTCACTACATGTAGGCGTGTGCACACATACTGCTCCACCATGTTGGTAAAATGCTGCCTCCTGCTAAGACGTTCCATCTGAGCTGCTGGTGCTGCTGTTTGTTGTGGCATGCTGACAAAGCTTTTCCACATTTCGGCCATGCTAACCCTGCCTTCTGAGGTGCTGGCGGTGCCCTGGTTGAGTTGGCGACCTCCTCCTCCTCCTCCTCCTCCTCTGCCTTGTGCTTCCACTGTGGCCCCGCTGTCAGATGGGAATGCCAGCAGCATGGCGTCTACCAGCGTGCGCTTGTACTCGCGCATCTTGCGATCGCGCTCCAGTGAGTGAATTAAGGACGGTACGTTGTCCTTGTAACAGGGATCCAGCAGCGTGGCCACCCAGTAATCAGCACAAGTTAGAATGTGGGCAACTCGGCGGTCGTTGTGGAGACACTGCAGCATGTAATCGCTCATGTGTGCCAGGCTGCCCAGAGGCGACGAAAGGCTGTCCTCTGTGGGAGGTGTATCGTCCGTGTCCTCTGTATCCCCCCAGCCACGCACCAGTGATGGCCATGAGCTGGCCTGGGTGCCACCCTGCTGTGAACATGGTTCCATCTCCTCCTCCAGCTCCTCCTCCTCCTCATCCTCCTCATCCTCCAGAACTGTGCCCCTGCTGGACAATTGTGTCCCTGGCGTTTGTGTGTGCAGGAACCCACCCTCGGAGCCCCTTGCGAATGACTGCCCTGAAAGCCTTTGAAATGTTACCTCTTCATCCTCCCCCTCCTCCTCCTCATCCTGTGCCACATCCTCTTCCATCATCGCCCGAATTGTTTTTTCAAGGAGGCATAGAAGTGGGATAGTTAAGCTGAGAACGGCGTCATTGCCACTGGCCATGTTGGTGGAGTACTCAAAACAGCGCAACAAGGCACACAGGTCTCGCATGGAGGCCCAGTTATTGGTGGTGAAGTGGTGCTGTTCCGCAGAGTGACTCACGCGTGTGTGCTGCAGCTGAAACTCCACTATGGCCTGCTGCTGCTCGCACAGTCTTTCCAGCATGTGCAAGGTGGAGTTCCACCTTGTGGGCACGTCACATATGAGGCGGTGAGCGGGAAGGCCGAAGTTACGCTGCAGCGCTGCCAGGCGAGCAGCAGCAGGGTGAGAACGCCGAAAGTGCGCACAAACGGCCCGCACTTTCTGCAGCAGCTCTGACATATCGGGGTAGTTTTTAAGGAACCTCTGCACCACCAAATTCAGCACATGCGCCAGGCAAGGGATGTGCGTCAAACCGGCTAGGCCCAGAGCTGCTATGAGATTTCTCCCGTTATCGCACACCACCAGGCCGGGCTTGAGGCTCGCTGGCAGCAACCACTCATTTGTTTGCTGTTCCATGCTCCTCCACAACTCCTGCGCGGTGTGTGGTTTGTCCCCCAAACAGGCAAGTTGTAAAACTGCCTGCTGTCGTTTACCCCTGGCCGTGCTGAAGTTGGTGGTGAAGGTGTTACGCTGTCCGGATGAGGAGGCGGTAGAGGATGAGGAAGCGGAGTAGGAGGAGTTAGGAACAGGAGGCAAACTGAAGCGCCCTGCAATCCTCGGTGGTGGAAGGACATGCGCCAAATTGCTATCCGCCTCAGGCCCATCCGCCACTGCATTTACCCAGTGTGCCGTTAGGGAGATATAACGCCCCTGACCGTGCTTACTGGTCCACGTATCGGTAGTTAAGTGGACCTTGGCACAGATGGCGTTGCGCAGTGCACACCTGATTTTTTCCCCCACTTGGTTGTGTAGGGAAGGGATGGCTTGCCTGGAAAAGTAGTGGTGGCTGGGCACGACGTACTGTGGGACAGCCACCGACATAAGGTTTTTAAAACTGTGCATCTCCACCAGACGGAATGACAGCATTTCAAAGGCCAATAATTTTGAAATGCTGGCATTCAGGGCCAGGGATCGCGGGTGGGTAGGGGGGTACTTCCTCTTCCTCTCAAGTGTTTGGGAGATGGAAATCTGAACGCTTCCACGGGACATTGTGGAGATGGTTGTTGGTGACCCAGGTGGTGGTGTTGCTGACAGATCGTCTGTTTGCGGGGTGGCAGGTGCCGGTATCACTACAGATGTGGCTGGAGCGGCCGAGACTGCAGCAGAAGAGGAAGCAGGATGAGCCAGAGACGTTTCTTGGTTTTGAAGGTGTGTACTCCACTGCAGCTCGTGCTTTGCACTTAGATGCCTGATCATGCAGGTTGTGCTCAGGTTGAGAAGGTTTATGCCTCGCTTCAAGCTCTGATTGCACAGGGTGCAAACCACTCGTGTCCTGTCATCAGCACATTTTCTAAAGAACTTCCACGCTAGAGAACTCCTTTGAGCTGACTTTGGTGCGCTCGTTCCCTTGCTGCGTTGGGCAGTAGTGGGCGTAGTGTCTAGGGCACGGCCGCTCCGCTTCTGCACCCTGCTCCCTCTTCTGCTGTGCTGGTGGCTCTGTGCGACCACCGCCTCTTCCTCCAAACTACTCAGGTCACCTGCATGACGTTCATTCCATGTGGGGTCGAGGACCTCATCGTCCTCCACATCATCTTCCACCCAGTCTTCACCCCTGCCCTCCTTGTCGGTCTCCACAATGCTGAACGCCGCAGCAGTTGGCACCTGCGTTTCGTCATCATCGGAGACGTGCTGCGATGATCCTTGCATGTACTCATCTTGAGAAATAAGTGGTTGGGCATCGCTGCACTCAATCTCTTCCACTTCTGGGGCAGGGCTAGGTGGATGGCCCTGGGAAACCCTGCTGACAGAGTCATCAAAAAGAAGAAGAGACTGCTGTATGGCTTGGGGCTCAGACTGCTTGCCTGATTTGCAAGGGGGTGAGGTGAAAGACGGTTGGACATCGGCTGCAGGTGCCAACTGTGACCTTTCTGCAGTAGACTGGGTGGGAGACAATGTGAAGGAACTGGAGGCACTGTCAGCAGCAAACCAATCTACTATCGCCTCCACTTGTTCTGGCCTCATCACTTCTAGGGGCGTATGATGCCCTACCAAATACTGATGCAGGTTCTGTCGCCTACTCACACTTGAGGAAGGTGTTTCACTTGTGCGTGTAGCTGGCACAGATCGACCACGTCCTCTCCTTGCAACAGGAGCTCTAGCAGCAGCACCTCCACGACCCAGGCCACGGCCCCTATTTGACGCTCTCCTCATATTTCTGAAATTTAAGATCTTGCCCTAGAAAGGTCTTTATTGAATAGCGGAACAAAAGAACAACAGTATCGCATGGGTGTATCTCACAGTCAAATATGCAAACTATGCCGCAATTTAATGTTTTTTACACCAAAAGGGTGTGTATTGAATAGCGGAATAGGATAAAAAACTGTGTATCTCACACGTACAAACACAGACTAGGCCCGATTAAATTTTTTCCTACCCTAAAGGGAGGATGAGGAAGAGGAGTATGGAACAGGCAGCACCCTCAAATCTTCAGAAGTATGAGATGAACCCCAAAAACTTGGAAAGGTGGATCTCACACGTACCGACACAGACTATTCCGCAATTTAATTGAGCCCCAAAGGTTTTTATTGAATAGCGGAATAGGAAATATGATCAAAAAAAAGTGTATGTTTTTCACACGTACAGAAGCACACTAGGCCCCAATTACTATTGTTTGTACACCTAAAAGGATGGATGAGGAGGAGGAGGAGGAGGAGTATAGAACAGGCAGCACCCTCAAAGCTTCAGAAGTATGAGATGAACCCCAAAAACTTGGAAAGGTGGATCTCACACGTACCGACACAGACTATTCCGCAATTTAATTGAGCCCCAAAGGTTTTTATTGAATAGCGGAATAGGAAATATGATCAAAAAAAGTGTATGTTTTTCACACGTACAGAAGCACACTAGGCCCCAATTACTATTGTTTGTACACCTAAAAGGATGGATGAGGAGGAAGAGGAGGAGGAGTATAGAACAGGCAGCACCCTCAAAGCTTCAGAAGTATGAGATGAACCCCAAAAACTTGGAAAGGTGGATCTCACACGTACCGACACAGACTATTCCGCAATTTAATTGAGCCCCAAAGGTTTTTATAGAATAGCGGAATAGGAAATATGATCAAAAAAAAGTGTATGTTTTTCACACGTACAGAAGCACACTAGGCCCCAATTACTATTGTTTGTACACCTAAAAGGATGGATGAGGAAGAGGAGGAGGAGGAGTATAGAACAGGCAGCACCCTCAAAGCTTCAGAAGTATGAGATGAACCCCAAAAACTTGGAAAGGTGGATCTCACACGTACCGACACAGACTATTCCGCAATTTAATTGAGCCCCAAAGGTTTTTATTGAATAGCGGAATAGGAAATATGATCAAAAAAAAGTGTATGTTTTTCACACGTACAGAAGCACACTAGGCCCCAATTACTATTGTTTGTACACCTAAAAGGATGGATGAGGAGGAGGAGGAGGAGGAGTATAGAACAGGCAGCACCCTCAAAGCTTCAGAAGTATGAGATGAACCCCAAAAACTTGGAAAGGTGGATCTCACACGTACCGACACAGACTATTCCGCAATTTAATTGAGCCCCAAAGGTTTTTATTGAATAGCGGAATAGGAAATATGATCAAAAAAAAGTGTATGTTTTTCACACGTACAGAAGCACACTAGGCCCCAATTACTATTGTTTGTACACCTAAAAGGATGGATGAGGAAGAGGAGGAGGAGGAGTATAGAACAGGCAGCACCCTCAAAGCTTCAGAAGTATGAGATGAACCCCAAAAACTTGGAAAGGTGGATCTCACACGTACCGACACAGACTATTCCGCAATTTAATTGAGCCCCAAAAATTTTTATTGAATAGCGGAATAGGAAATATGATAAAAAAAAAGTGTATGTTTTTCACACGTACAGAAGCACACTAGGCCCCAATTACTATTGTTTGTACACCTAAAAGGATGGATGAGGAGGAGGAGGAGGAGGAGGAGGAGTATAGAACAGGCAGCACCCTCAAAGCTTCAGAAGTATGAGATGAACCCCAAAAACTTGGAAAGGTGGATCTCACACGTACCGACACAGACTATTCCGCAATTTAATTGAGCCCCAAAGGTTTTTATAGAATAGCGGAATAGGAAATATGATCAAAAAAAAGTGTATGTTTTTCACACGTACAGAAGCACACTAGGCCCCAATTACTATTGTTTGTACACCTAAAAGGATGGATGAGGAGGAGGAGGAGGAGGAGTATAGAACAGGCAGCACCCTCAAAGCTTCAGAAGTATGAGATTGTATTCACTGTACCCCACAAATATTGTTTTCACTGTACCCCACAAAGATTGTGTTCACTGTACCCCACAAAGGTTTTGTTCACTGCACCCCACAAAGATTGTGTTCACTGCACTCCAAAAGGATTGTCTTCACTGCACCCCACAAAGATTGTGTTCACTGTACCCCACAAAGGTTTTGTTCACTGCACCCCACAAAGATTGTGTTCACTGTACCCCACAAAGGTTTTGTTCACTGCACCCCACAAAGATTGTGTTCACTGTACCCCCCAAAGATTTTGTTCACTGCACCCCACAAGGATTGTCTTCACTGAACCCCACAAGGATTGTCTTCACTGCACCTCACAAAGATTGTGTTCACTGTACCCCACAAAGGTTGTGTTCACTGCACCCCACAAAGGTTTTGTTCACTGCACCCCACAAAGATTGTGTTCACTGCACCCCACAAAGGTTTTGTTCACTGCACCCCACAAAGATTGTGTTCACTGTACCCCACAAAGATTGTGTTCACTGTACCCCACAAAGGTTTTGTTCACTGCACCCCACAAAGATTGTGTTCACTGTACCCCACAAAGGTTGTGTTCACTGCACCCCACAAAGGTTTTGTTCACTGCACTCCACAAAGATTGTGTTCACTGCACCCCACAAAGATTGTGTTCACTGCACTCCAAAAGGATTGTCTTCACTGCACCCCACAAAGATTGTGTTCACTGTACCCCACAAAGATTTTGTTCACTGCAACCCACAAAGATTGTGTTCACTGTACCCCACAAAGATTTTGTTCACTGCACTCCAAAAGGATTGTCTTCACTGCACCCCACAAAGATTGTGTTCACTGTACCCCACAAAGGTTTTGTTCACTGCACCCCACAAAGATTGTGTTCACTGTACCCCACAAAGGTTTTGTTCACTGCACCCCACAAAGATTGTGTTCACTGTACTCCACAAAGATTGTGTTCACTGTACCCCACAAAGGTTTTGTTCACTGCACCCCACAAAGATTGTGTTCACTGTACCCCACAAAGGTTTTGTTCACTGCACCCCACAAAGGTTTTGTTCACTGCACCCCACAAAGGTTTTGTTCACTGTACCCCACAAAGGTTTTGTTCACTGCACCCCACAAAGATTGTGTTCACTGTACCCCACAAAGGTTTTGTTCACTGCACCCCACAAAGATTGTGTTCACTGTACCCCCCAAAGATTTTGTTCACTGCACCCCACAAGGATTGTCTTCACTGCACCCCACAAGGATTGTCTTCACTGCACCCCACAAAGATTGTGTTCACTGTACCCCACAAAGATTTTGTTCACTGCACCCCACAAAGATTGTGTTCACTGTACCCCACAAAGATTTTGTTCACTGCACCCCACAAAGTTTGTGTTCACTGTACCCCACAAAGGTTTTGTTCACTGCACCCCACAAAGATTGTGTTCACTGTACCCCACAAAGGTTGTGTTCACTGCACCCCACAAAGGTTTTGTTCACTGCACCCCACAAAGGTTTTGTTCACTGTACCCCACAAAGGTTTTGTTCACTGCACCCCACAAAGATTGTGTTCACTGTACCCCACAAAGGTTTTGTTCACTGCACCCCACAAAGATTGTGTTCACTGTACCCCCCAACGATTTTGTTCACTGCACCCCACAAGGATTGTCTTCACTGCACCCCACAAGGATTGTCTTCACTGCACCCCACAAAGATTGTGTTCACTGTACCCCACAAAGATTTTGTTCACTGCACCCCACAAAGATTGTGTTCACTGTACCCCACAAAGATTTTGTTCACTGCACTCCAAAAGGATTGTCTTCACTGCACCCCACAAAGATTGTCTTCACTGTACCCCATAAAGGTTTTGTTCACTGCACCCCACAAAGATTGTGTTCACTGTACCCCACAAAGGTTTTGTTCACTGCACCCCACAAAGATTGTGTTTACTGTACCCCACAAAGATTGTGTTCACTGTACCCCACAAAGGTTTTGTTCACTGCACCCCACAAGGATTGTCTTCACTGCACCCCACAAGGATTGTCTTCACTGCACCCCACAAAGATTGTGTTCACTGTACCCCACAAAGATTTTGTTCACTGCACCCCACAAAGATTGTGTTCACTGTACCCCACAAAGATTTTGTTCACTGCACTCCAAAAGGATTGTCTTCACTGCACCCCACAAAGATTGTGTTCACTGTACCCCACAAAGGTTTTGTTCACTGCACCCCACAAAGATTGTGTTCACTGTACCCCACAAAGGTTTTGTTCACTGCACCCCACAAAGATTGTGTTCACTGTACCCCACAAAGATTGTGTTCACTGTACCCCACAAAGGTTTTGTTCACTGCACCCCACAAAGATTGTGTTCACTGTACCCCACAAAGGTTGTGTTCACTGCACCCCACAAAGGTTTTGTTCACTGCACCCCACAAAGATTGTGTTCACTGCACCCCACAAAGATTGTGTTCACTGTACCCCACAAAGGTTTTGTTCACTGCACCCCACAAAAATTGTGTTCACTGTACCCCACAAAGATTGTGTTCACTGTACCCCACAAAGGTTTTGTTCACTGCACCCCACAAAGATTGTGTTCACTGTACCCCACAAAGGTTGTGTTCACTGCACCCCACAAAGGTTTTGTTCACTGCACCCCACAAAGATTGTGTTCACTGCACCCCACAAAGATTGTGTTCACTGTACCCCACAAAGGTTTTGTTCACTGCACCCCACAAAGATTGTGTTCACTGTACCCCACAAAGATTGTGTTCACTGCACTCCAAAAGGATTGTCTTCACTGCACCCCACAAAGATTGTGTTCACTGTACCCCACAAAGGTTTTGTTCACTGCACCCCACAAAGATTGTGTTCACTGTACCCCACAAAGGTTTTGTTCACTGCACCCCACAAAGATTGTGTTCACTGTACCCCCCAAAGATTTTGTTCACTGCACCCCACAAGGATTGTCTTCACTGCACCCCACAAGGATTGTCTTCACTGCACCCCACAAAGATTGTGTTCACTGCACCCCACAAAGGTTTTGTTCACTGCACCCCACAAAGATTGTGTTCACTGTACCCCCCCCCCCCAAAGATTTTGTTCACTGCACCCCACAAGGATTGTCTTCTCTGCACCCCACAAAGATTGTGTTCACTGTACCCCCCAAAGATTTTGTTCACTGCACCCCACAAGGATTGTCTTCACTGCACCCCACAAGGATTGTCTTCACTGCACCCCACAAAGATTGTGTTCACTGTACCCCCACAAAAGTTTTGTTCACTGCACCCCACAAAGATTTTGTTCACTGCACTCCAAAAGGATTGTGTTCACTGCACCCCAAAAAGATTGTGTTCACTGCAGCCCACACACAGAAAAATGGATGTGGATCACTGACACCTGCCTATCTCCTATCCCACACCACACAGCAATATCGATTGTAGTTTGTAGAACACAGTTTCCCTAAAATTCAGCAGACTCTGTCCCTAACAGGATTGAGAAGAGATCGTAGATCAGGAGAACTAGGTGCAGACCCCACCCCACACAGCAATATCGATTGTAGTTTGTAGAACACTCTGACCCTAAAATTCAGCAGCAGCCTCTCCCTAACAGGATTGAGAAGAGATCGTAGATCAGGATTGAGTGCAGACCCCACCCCCCACACAGCAATATCGATTGTAGTTTGCAGAAGACACTGACCCTATAATTCAGCAGACTCTATCCCTAAAATGCCTACAACTCGCCCTGCCTAAACACTCCGACCTGTCCCTCAATTCTATCCGGACACAAATGTTTTTTTCCTGCCTATCTTTCCCTAATCAGCAGCCAGCACGTTGATGTGTGCTCTGTCCCTGATCTAAGCAGCATAATGACGCCGCTGCGGCTGCCTCGAACTTATAAAGACTTGGTCACATGCTTCAGACGGCCAATCACAGCTACTGAGACATTTGCAGGCATGGCTGGGATGGCTTAAGGCACACCAGTTAAACGATTGTTGATTGGCTGTTGAAAGCCCGCCATGAAAAGAGCGCCAAAGCATGCAAAACCCGGAAATAAAACGACTGAACACGGATTTTTACCCGAATATACAGTAAAGTGTCCGTGTTCGTGTTCGGGTAACAAAAATCCAATTATTCGGTACGAACACGAATAATACAGTCCGTGTTCGCTCAACACGAATCATGCGCTATAAACAAAAAATAGCGTAAATTTTGCAAAAATAACAATATTTTTCAAATTTTTTTATTCGAAATTCCCCCCAAAAAAATGTAAAAATCTAAATTTTTTAACATTTTAGGCCAATTTTTTTTTTACCATATGTTTGGTAAAAAAAAATCGCAAAAAGCGTATTTTGATTGGTTTGCGCAAAAATTATTGCGTTTACTAACAAAGGGAAAGATTTTTGTCATTTTTGTTGTTTTTTTTTTTTTTTTTAACATGTAATAGCGGCGATCTGCGATTTTTTTTGCGGGACTGCGACATTGGGGCGGACAGATCGGACCCTTGACTGACATTTTTGACACTTTTGGGGTTACCAGTGACATTACTACAGTAATCAGTGCTATACATATGCACTGTTACTGTAAAAATGACACTGGCAGTGAAGGAGTTAACTGTATTTGGAGAGGGAGGGGTTAAGTGTGTCCTAGTGGCGTGATTCTAACTGTGATTGGCTGTGGCTTGATGTGTAAGAACAGTGATCAACGGTCCTACATAGTAGAACCGTTTGATCACCATTCTTACACAGGGGAGACTGACAGGCGGCTTTGTTTACACTAGCCGTCTGCCTTTCTCCCGCTGTCACGGATGATCGCGAGTGCCCGGCGGACATGAACGAGCGGGAGCAGGAGCGCGCATCCGTTGGCACGCGCTCGCTCCCAAAACCCTTACAGGCTAGCGACGTAGCCCTACCTCGCTTTGCCTGTGAGGGGCTGACTGCCGACGTAAATAGTCGTGTGGCAGTCGGCAAGTGGTCAAAGTCCCAAAAATAGGGGAACTCCCACTTTGTTTGTATGTTCCAATTGCTGCAACACCGACTTTGCGGTGCCACATCGATTTCAAAAAGTAGTACGTGTACTACTTTTGGTGATTTTCGGGTTCAACTTGAATAGACACCTGTGCATAAAGCCGCACAGATGTCTTCAAAGTCGGACCCAATGCGGCTTTGAAATCGTGCGTTTTCAGATGAAGTCACATGATTTCAAAGCCATGTGAAGGGGGGCTTGAATACCACTACAAATGAATGCTATCTGTAGTTAGGACTAGCGCACTGGCACTATGGTAAATAATAACCAGCAGGGCTCATGCATATAGGCATAATACATACCTTTCTGCCCCTTAAGGCAGGGGTCTTAAAACCCTCCAGTTGTTCAGGAACTACAATTCCCATCATGTCTAGTCATGTCTGTGAACATCAGAGTTTTACTATACCTCATGGGATTTGTAGTTCTGCAACAGCTGGAGGGCCATAGTTTGAGGATCCCCGCCTTAAGGGCTTCTCAGGCACATGGGTACGGTCCTCCTTAACACAAAAACACACTCCTGATAAGATAGATAAGACAGAGCCTTTAGAGGCACTCTGCACATGCTCAGTTTGGTTTGTATTGCTAGAGAGTTTTGCTTTCTTGGTACAGTGCATGTGATCAGCACATGGCCAATCAGCACTGTCCAGACAGAGGGTCAGGAGTCCTGCAGCTTCTTAGGACAGTCATAGTAGAATAAAACTTCTCCTGCAAACTTTAACCAGACACTAAAGTCACAAGGCTGCAATATACTGCTGATGAGAAAAGGTATTAAGCAGTTTATATTAACTAAAATTATTGCTTTTCCATGTTCTGTGGGAGACAAGTTATAGTGAATACAGGGTCCTGGGCTTAGTAATACTTGGATGCCTCCTGCCCACAAACACATGGCAGCTTCTTTACATTTTAGAGAGGAATGCACCTGTGTGCATGAGTCCTTAAGATGTATATTTGCCCAAAAGTTTATGTAATACTTTAGTTTAGCATATAAAGTAGGTTGGAAAAGGTTACAATACAGAAAAAAATGTGGGTCAGGAGTTAGAGGGTGAAGTTTAAAGCAGAACTTCAGAAAAAAATAAAACATTTTATACCTGTAACATTAAAAATTAAAAAGGTAGGTTTTGCTACAATACTCACATTCAATCCAGAGATATCCTCTGGAGGTATTAATTTGTACCACCAAGTGACTCCATTATTAATTTTTACCACTAAATGCCACCAATCTTCCACCATGTTAAATATAAAAATATATATTTTTTTTTTTATAGAATTAGCATACGTACCTGAATCTAGCTTAATATAATTCTTCTGACACCCCCAGCACATGCTGAAATAGGGAATATCATTCAAAATCTAGCACATACATCAGCTTCAGTTAATCTCCTTAAAAAAAGCTGAACATGCTGAGACCAGATAACTTTTTTTTTTGGAATTTATATATGCCACGTAACTGTTTAATTTAACATTTTTGCACAATCATTTGTAAACTGTCAACAGTGCACTGGTGCGGCTCTTCTCTAACTCCCACAATATTGTGTAGACTAGTATTGATTGTACTGATACAAAAGCCTTGACTTACATCTATTTATTATACTGTTTTAATACATTACCTGACTATTTTTTATATTATTATTATTATTATTATTATAATGATGTGACAAGTAAATACAAATATTTAAAAACATTTTACAATATTTTAAACATTTCTTTAATTTATTATGAATTATTTTTGGTTTGTATTGTATTGTAATCGCTACAGCTTGCTCCCTTTAGCTGGCCCTGTTATTTGCTATGTGCAAGACACACTGACAGCTGAGCCAGCTAGTTTGGTAAACTAAGCCAGCTGATTACCATAATTACCAATTGTGGTGATTGCCTGATAAGGAACCATCAGTGTGATGTCAGGGTGGTGTCTTTATCGAAGGAGCAAGATAAAAAAAAGGGTAACTGCGCTCTCCTAAAGCCTAGTACACACGCAATGAATTTCCGTCGACCGGTCGTCCATCTTTTGTCCAGAGTGGTGTTTTGTTGGTTAAAAGGTGCCTAGACTGCACACGAAAATTCCACTTCAGAAGTTATGTCATGTGTTGGTTTGCTTTCTTTGTGTTCTTTCTTCTCTGAGCATGCCCAGTCTTGCTCATAAGATTTTTCCCTGTCGAAATCTGTACTGACTGCACGAAAATCGGCCGTGTTTTGATGGAGGACAAAAATTTTATAGCCTGCACACCAGAATTTTTTTGGCCGAAAAGTCGGAGTTGGTTGTCGAAAGCATCATACTAACAAGCCGAAAATCGGCAGATCGGTAGTCAGACGAAAATTCCCAGCCGAATTTTGACTCGTGTGTACGGGGCTTAAGGCACCAGCCTGTTGCTAAGGGGCACTGGGCTCTTCTATATGTACTTGGCATTTCATAAGTTGTTCTGTTTTTTTTTAAGTGAAGTGGCTTCATTTTCTGCAATTTTTAGACTAATCAATTGGTTCTTTTGAGATCATACACAATTATATGAAACAGGTATGCCAAAATAACATACAACCCCAAGAGAAAATTAACTGGTTATTTATGACGTGTGAATAGCAGTGAAGAAGTACAATCACCTAGGTAGCCATGCAAAATTCACAAATGGAAACGTGATTTCTTATTGTTTCCTGAACTGGCATATTGTTTTTGCCTTTTTAGGTAAGCCAGTATATAATATAATTCATGGGGTTCTGGTTGTTATGTGGCCCTAAAGGGTAGTTTTCAACTTTTAACTAAATGAACTAGAAGCCTTATTTAAAATATATATTGTATAAGCCTAATAACAAAAATGCAATAATGTGCAGCATTGTCACCCTGGGCTGCTCTCTTGATTTGGAATTAAAACACTGGGAGGATTAGGAGGTATATTTCTGTACTTGCAGAAAATGTACTTGCCTGAAAAAGTGAAAACTAATGAAGACCCATTTGAGAAATTATAATCTTCAATATAATACATTATTTTTTTTTTTTTTTGGTTTTAGATATACTTTGATGAGCTACTATATGTCATTTGATTTATGTAAAAGAGCTATATATAATTGTAGCACCCTCTAGTGCGTGCTAGGAGTTAGTACAGTGTGTTAGAGTTCAAAGTAGGAAAAATATAGTTAGGCTCAGAGCTAAGTCTGAGCAATGGAATCTAGGTCAGGGTTCAGTGAGGTTCAGGGCATGGTGACTCATCCTGGCAGCTCTCTGGTGCCTCCCAAGGTCTAGAAGGTTGGAGAATCTTCAAGAACTAGAGGGTGGGGGCTAGCCTTGAATATTTATGGAGCCTAAACCAATCCTCAGAGGCTGGTTGGAAGGGGGCTGAGACCAATCCATAAATAGATATGGGCCATGCCTGCAGAGGCAATCGGGTGGAAGATAAGGATACGGTGCTGAGGAGGCTGTCAGTGGCCCTCAGGAGTGCCCCCTAATCTGGGGGAGGGAATGTACTTGGGCCGAGACTCGGGTGATGAAAGATTCCTGCTAAAACTCAGAGAAACTCTTCCTGGGGGCATTGGAGCAGGAGAGGACAGAGTTAATAGCTGAACACTGTTAGGGACTAACAAGGGAGGGGGGAAACTGCCACATATTGTTGGTCTCCCTGAAGACAGCAGTGTGTTTTAGTCTTCATCCTTCCCTGAGAGATCTCTTGAGAGTCAGTCGGGAGGGGTGGTGAAAAGTCAGTCGGGAGGACTGGAGTGAGAGTTAGCCTGGAGGGCTAGTGAAAGGGGCAACTGCAGTCAGATGGGTTGACAGTGCCTGAAGAGGTGGTGCTGGGGTCAGTGGCCACAGTGAAGAAGTAACAAGCTGTTTCACTACATTTTGCTACACAACAAAGAGGCTACAAGTTCCTGCCTGTAAAGGGCTATAGCTACAGATGTGACTGGAAGCCTGTCAGATTATTTTACAGTGAATCAGCTGGAGCAAGCAAATGTGTGCAGGAGGCAAGTTAAGGGGACTGTATATAGGCTGTAAATAGGAAGATGTCCCTGAAGTTTTTGCTGAAAGTTTTGCTGAAGTCAAGTGGACATCCATCCCATAACCTCCCATCCCTATCCAAATTATAAACCCTCAATAAATAACAAAAAAATGAAGTCATGGACTGTTCTCTGACCCTAGTGTGCCTGTGAAAATTTGGTGTGCCTGGCTGTGCAGGAGTGGGGTATCCCTTTCCCTGTTTTAACCAAGTAGTGTTCATGTGTTTATTTCAACATTAACTATTAGATCCCCACAGCCTCTATACAGCTATACCTGCATAATGTGTATAAATGGCCACCTGTAGTCTTTATTAAAAGCCCATGACAGAGTGACAATGCAGTAACACAACTGGGAGATGGGGACAGAGAGTTGTCTTTCTTTGACATGGGAAGTGTCCAAACAAGGACTGCTATGGCA
Organism: Pelophylax lessonae; assembly: GCF_965119305.1. Classification (NCBI taxonomy): domain Eukaryota; kingdom Metazoa; phylum Chordata; class Amphibia; order Anura; family Ranidae; genus Pelophylax; species Pelophylax lessonae. The sequence goes on from NC_138772.1 coordinate 360,847,971, forward strand.
TAATCTCGAGGTATAATTTGAATAAAAGCTGCAGAATAAAAAATAGTAAAAATTACTGTTCAGATTACATTAACCTGTTAAAGTAGAACTTCACCCAAAAGGGGAAGTTCTGCTGTTCCTCACCCCTCCTCTGCAATATTTGGCACATTTTTGTTGGGGGGGGGGGGCAGGTACCTGGTTCTGACAGATACCCACTCATACTTTTGTTCAGATCACCTAGGCGATCCAAGCAGAAGTCCCCCCCCCCCCTTCTCCATTGCGTAACAGGTCCCAGAAAACAGGTCACAGGACACATAACCGATCCTAGAAGACTGTGGTATCATTTTAAAAAGCAGCAGCTTGCGCAGTGGGCAGATAAGCTGCAAGTTGTCACAGCCAGCTGCTCACAGTTAAGATGCTGGCACTGGGGACCAAAGAGGATAAAATGGCTCAGGTGAGCACAGCGCTGGATCCTGGGACAGGTGATTGTCTGCCTATTAAAAGGCATCAACTACAGTTTTTGTTGCTGCTGACTTGTAATGTACATATTCTTTAAAGTTCTGACACCTGTAAAGAACTAAAACCTTTGTTTTTTTTTTTGTTTTTTTCGCTAACTAAAATGTACAGTATATGCCATATATAATTGCTTTTTGTAATTTATTTTTACTCAATATTTACTCCTTGGCACCAGTCGCATGCAAATATGTGGCCTCTCAGCAGGTAGGCCTTGGTGCCGAGTGGCCGCATATTTGCGTTGGTTAGTGCAATTGCAGCCCTGCACAGTTACCGGCAGCTAATGGAAAGCTCACGATCCCTGCTTGCTTGCGGTCAGGAGCTTTCCGATCATGTAACCGGCATGACAGCCAATCACGGCAGTCACGTGACCATAAACCCCGCCTCCCGGCATCCTAAACCCCTTAAAGGGCCGGGAGGTGTCGGCTCCAAGGGGTTAATAAAATGCATCATTCCATTTGAATCTTTAGAGGATATAATTTTTTTTTTTAACATAAACGTTTTTATTGATCTTTAACAACAATTAAATCACAATACACAGCACACTACAAAGCATAGTATACAATACATGGAACAGTGAATATCACAACAGTCAGGGTACAGCAGTAATTCAGCAACAGTAAAATACAGAATTAAACTAGTTGGTACAGCAGGCTGCAGCAAACGCATTTCGGCTTAAGTCACAATAGGCAAATGAGCATGATAATCCCCAACGGAGGGCAAGGGGCATGGAGGGAGAGAAGAAGAGGATATCATTTTTAATACTGTTAAACAAAATGTTGCCTTCATTGAAATATGGCACCTGTACCTGTAGCAGAAATCAAATTTCTTGCTTGTGTGATTGACTCGCTGTGGTTGATTTACTAAAACTAGAGAGTGCAAAATCTAGTGCAGCTCTGCATAGTAGTTAATCAGCTTCTAAATTGGTCTCTATGCAGAGCAGAACCAGATTTTGCACTCTACCATTTTAGTAAATCAACCTCATCAAGTCTGTACTCAGTTACAAGTTAAATTTAAGGCATACCTAGCAATAGTTGAGATAATCTGTAGGTCAGGGGTGCCCTCTGATGTGGCCTGCGACCTCCTGCTCAAGGATAGAGTGTCTGCAAGCCTAAATCCTGGGTTCCCAACCGCCATCCCAGAGTATCAGTGTGAACAATGAAGCCAGCTTTAGAGGAAGCATGTGGCTTCAATAGAGAGCAGAGCCGATGCTTCTAATATAGCGCTGGCTCTTGTCACAGGCAGGGTGATACCAAATGCACTCCGCCTGGGACAGCAGCAGCCACCAATACCAGAGACAGCAGTAACCAGTGATACCCACCTGGAGGACAGCAGCAGCCACTAGCCATACCTGCCTGGAGGACAGCAGCAGCCACCAGCAATACCCTCCTGGGGGGACAGCAGCCACCAACCATACCTGCCTGGCGAACAGCAGCAGCCAGCCATACCCACCTGGGGGAAGGCAGCAGCCTCCAGCCATACCTGTCTGGCAGGCAGCAGAAGCAGCCAGCGATACCTGCCTGGGAGACAGCAGCAGCCAGCCATTCCCACCTGGGGGACAGCAACAGCCAACCATACTCTCCTGGAGACAGCAGCAGCCAGCCATACCCACCTGGGGGAAAGCAGCCACCAGCCATACCCTCCTGGGGACAGTAGCAGCCAACCATACCCGCCTGGGGGACAGCAGCAGCCTTCAGCCATACCCGCCTGGGGGACAGCAGCAGCCAGCGTTACCTGCAGGAATCCTGAGGCAGAAGGGACGATTGAGGTGAGTTTTTAATTAAAATCGAACAGCAATGGGCATATCTGTTCTCTACACTGGCTACACTGGGCTGCTTTCAAACTGATCCACAGGTACAGTGCCGTGTACTTGCAGGTTATCTGCACTGAGTCATAGACTTCTGTTATTACCTGTGGGTTTAATGCACTTTCAGAAAGTGCAGCACATCTACAGGATATAATAGAATTCAATGGCAAAGTGCAGGTAACCCACAGGAAAGCCACAGGTGCACTGCGCTGTACCTGAGGTGTGGGTAAACTGCAGCGCATCAATGTGAAAGCAGCCTTAGGCCCCTTTCACATGATCGGTCTGATCAGGTCCATCTGTTTGTTTTTCAGATGGACCCAATCAGACCCTCTATTCACCTCTATGGAGCAGAAGTTGTAAACAGATTTGTGCCCTTTTACACCTGCCTACCTCCAATTCCATCTGCTAAAGAAACAAAACAAAAGGGGATCTGTCCCCTTCTGTCTGGGTGGATATGATTGGAAGGCCTATAGGGTATAGCAGGCTGTGTCCATGGACACGGACCTGTCATCCGCCCGTTTAGCTCATTGTGGCCTGCGAATGGTTACCAAGTCCCTTAAGTGGTCCTCGCTTTTCAAAAGGTTGGGCACCCCTGCTCTAGGTTCCTCAACATAGAAAGCAGATATTGTATTATTCCTCAATGCAATGTTGAGGTTGCACCAAGAATGTATAATAATGAGTAGCCCTCAAATTCAGAAATCAGACTATGAAAAGACATGGTGAAAAAAATAACAGTTTCTTTAAAACAAATGAAAGAATAACTGCATAATAACTTACTAGCAGCCACTAGGGATGATCGAACTTTTAAAAAGTTTGGTTCGACCAGAACACCCGAATTTCCCAAAAGTTCGGTTCGGATTTCAGAACCCCATTGAAATCAATGGGACCCGAACTTCGGTAATCAGAAAACACAATTTTTAGGCCCTAAAACCCAATAAATGCCCCTAAAAAGTGCCTAGGGTTCTGGGTCATGCCCCATTAACTATTAATCACACAAAAAAAAGTTCTTAAAAATTGTAATTTTTGATAAAAAAGCCAATTATTGAAAAAATTTTAAAAAAAGAGAGATTTTTTGATTTTTACTTTGGATTTAGTATCTGGGGGGTCTAAAAGGTGTGCATGTGAAGTTTCAGCTCTGTAGCATGTCCAGAACCATGAAAAAAAAAGATAATCTTTCAGTAGAACAGGGATGTGGGTCGGGACCCTCCTTTAACGTTAACACCTATATGATCTTTTTTTCTGGTTCTGGACATGCTACAGAGCTGAAACTTCACAGGTACACCTTTTAGACCCCCCAGACACAAAATCACACAAAAAAAGTTCTTAAAAATTGTCATTTTTGATAAAAAAGCCAATTATTGAAAAATTAAAAAAAAAAAAAAAAAAAGAGATTTTTTGATTTTTACTTTGGATTTAGTATCTGGGGGGGTCTAAAACATGTGAAGTTTCAGCTCTGTAGCATGTCCAGAACCATGAAAAAAAAGATTGTTTGTATTAGAAAACTTTCAGCACAGGAGTATGGCTCCACTGCTGTAACACCTTGCCGGTTTAATAGAAGGCATTTTTTTGGGTTCTTTTCAGTCAGGAAAAACATCTGAACTTGTGTATAGTGTATAGTGGTACTGTGCACAAGTTCTGATGTTTTGCCTGCCTCCAAAAACCCCCAAAAAATGCCAGCAAAAACACACCTGGGCATTTTTTTTTTGACGCTAGCATTTTTTTGGCATTTTTTGGGGTTCTTTTGAGGCAGGCAAAACATCTGAACTTGTGTATAGTGGTATATATACACACATACATATATTTATATACACACCTAGACATATATAGGTGTGATAGTAGCAGAAATATATGCTTGCGCTAATGAAATCATTTACAGTAATATATTTTTGCTACTATCACACCTATATATGTCTAAGTGTGTGTATATAAATATATGTATGTGTGTATATATACCACTATACACAAGTTCAGATGTTTTGCCTGCCTCAAAAGAACCCAAAAAAACGCTAGCGTCAAAAAAAAATGCCCAGGTGTGTTTTTGCTGGCATTTTTTGGGGGGTTTTGGAGGCAGGCAAAACATCTGAACTTGTGCACAGTACCACTATACACAAGTTCAGATGTTTTTCCTGACTGCAAAGAACCCAAAAAAATGCCTGCTTTGAAACTGGCAAGGTGTGGAGAGAAGCTAACCCCCTGAGCTGAAAGTTTTCTAATACATACAATCCCTTTTTTTCTGGTTCTGGACATGCTACAGAGCTGAAACTTCACAGGTACACCTTTTAGACCCCCCAGACACAAAATCACACAAAAAAAAGTTCTTAAAAATTGTCATTTTTGATAAAAAAGCCAATTATTGAAAAAATAAAAAAAAAGAGATTTTTTGATTTTTAGATTTCAGATCTGGGGGGTCTAAAAAGTGTACATGTGAAGTTTCAGCTCTGTAGCATGTCCAGAACCATAAAAAAAAGATCGTTTGTATTAGAAAACTTTCAGACAGGGGGTTGGTTTCGCTGCTGTAACACCTTGCCGGTTTAATAGAAGGCTTTTTTTGGGTTCTTTGCAGTCAGGAAAAACATCTGAACTTGTGTATAGTGGTACTGTGCACAAGTTCCGATGTTTTGCCTGCCTCCAAAAACCCCCAAAAAATGCCAGCAAAAACACACCTGGGCATTTTTTTTTGACGCTAGCGTTTTTTTTTGGCATTTTTTGGGGTTCTTTTGAGGCAGGCAAAACATCTGAACTTGTGTATAGTGGTGTATATACACACATACATATATTTATATACACACCTAGACATATATAGGTGTGATAGTAGCAGAAATATATTACTGTAAATGATTTCATTAGTGCAAGCATATATTTCTGCTACTACCACACCTATATATGTCTAGGTGTGTATATAAATATATGAATGTAAAAGATGTCTGGCATGCAAGACTAATACAAGACAGCCTAGAAAAACATTACAATTTAAATCCAGAACTACCGGAGAGGAATTCAAGATAAACAAGTTGATCACCTGCCGGACGGATCATGTCACATATCTCATAGAATGTCCCTGCCGACTACAATATGTCGGCAGGACTACTAGACCACTGTACATTAGCATTAGAGAACACATAAAAAATATACGTGTAGGTTTCCCCAAACATAGCCTATCAAGGCATTTTGCTGAGAAACACAACAAAGATCCCAGTGGAAAACAAAAAAGGCTGCTGATGACGTATGTGTTACGAAACGCGTACAGCGTGTCGCGTCACTTCCGGTTTGGATACGAGATCGAGGCTTGGACCGCACAGCGTTTGGATCCATCCTTATTTGCCTGTTTATATCTGCTCAATTGTGAGTACCTTTCTTTAATTGTGTGAGAAATAAATTCTATACAGTATTACACTATGTCCCTTGTTCATTACTTTTTGGCACATACCTCTGAGTGATACTCGTGGGTACTCTGGAACATACCGTTACAGGGAGCCTAAATAGGAGCCATAGGAGGGGACACCTTACATTAGGACCATCCAGGTTTCCAATAGGACGTTCCCATCTGACGCAAGTGGATATCGCTGGGCTGCTGGATTTGCTCTAATACACCCGCTATATACCCCTGTGTGGGGTGGGTGTTTCTGGTAAGTGGGCTCTCTTACCAGAAAGGATCACCCAGCACCTCATCACTTACCACGGAGTCACCCCTCTTTTTTAATCATTCACCTGTGTTGTCACCTATATTGGATTGGGGGTCACTGCATGTGACATATAGACTGTTTATTCATATTGGACTCCCTCTGCGGTGTACACCGAATATCGTTTATTGTTGGCACCTTATATCATCCCGATACCATATTACAGAGTCAAACTGTCTTATATGACACTTTTGCACTTTTTTTCTGCGGTGTATACTGAATACCGTTCACTGTTGGCACTTTATATCACCTTGATACTATATTACAGAGTTGTATTGTTTCATATGACACTATTGCACTTTTCTCATTAGCACTTTGTTTATATATCTTTGCATGCACAAATTGATACACTTATAGAGTGCTAAGTGTTGCTCATTGCCATTTATCACTATTTATTTATGCATCAGTCACCTTATAAGGGCACCTTATATATTGCACATTGATATTTTAATTATTTATTGTGATCAATTATTTACACAGGATTGTTGATATTGCTATTTATATTTATGAGCAACTATTTATACACATTTTTTAATATCAGCACCAATTTGTTACATTTATTTTAATTATAGGCAGCGCCACCATCCCTTCTTTTCCTACATTCATGGTATAGTCTTTGGACTATCATTCAGGGAGGCTGCAGCCTATTCACATATATTTCTAATTCACTATTATTTATTCATATATACTTTAAGACTACATAGCTATCCTCCCTTCCAAATAGACCCCTAGCGCGGTAGTTTTACATCTTTTATATATGATGTTTGGATTCCAAATATTCAGAGTAACATTACTTTGTTCCTTTTATCTGAAGATTAAAGGGATGACCTTTGATATGCATATAATCTCAGGTAAAGCAACCTTAGAAGTCTTTTTTTTAAATTAAAATGTGTTCCTATTTACCCATTGTTATCCTAATAATCCTTAATTAACTCCTTCTTCCCTTCTCCCCTTAACTATTATTTTCCTGGTCTTTTTTCTTTCAATTTTTCTAACCAATAATGTTAAAACATTTTTCTTTTTATTGATTTTTGTGCTTATATTTTTTTGTGTCACATTACAAAAGTGCAAAATTAAAAAACAAAAAAAAAAAAAAAAAACATAGCAATACTTTGTACCAGAAACATACTTTAAGAGCCCATTCACACTAGCGTGACTTGTGAGGCGACTTGTGTGCCCTCAAGTCGCCCCAAGTCACTTGACATAACAAAAGCAATGTTAATCAATGAGTGCCGTCTTAATTGGCACTACTGAAGTCGCTCCGACTTCAGAAAAGGGTCCTGTACTACTTTGAGGTGACTTGTGATCCGACTTGTCCCATATACTTCAATGGAAGTCGCCTCCTTATCTTAATTGAAGCGACTTGTGATCCGACTTTGCATAAAAATGGTCCTGAACAAGAAAAAAAGAGAATTTTTCTTATAATTTTTATGAGAACATGAATATGGCTTCTCTACACCTGGCCGTTTTTCTAAAAAGTGTCCCTGTGAAGTTTCATCTCTGTAGCTTGTCCAGAACCATGTCCAGAACTACAGAGATGAAACTTCACAGGGACACTTTTTGGACCCCCCAGACACTAAATCCAAAAAAAGTCATGCCTGCCTCCAAAAATGCCCGATAAATGCCTGCAAGAAAAACGGCCAGGTGGAGAGAAGACATATTCCTGTTCTAATAAAAATTATAAGAAAAATGCTCTTTTTTTTCTGGTTCTGGACATGCTACAGAGATGAAACTTCACAGGGGCACTTTTTGGACCCCCCAGACACTAAATCCAAAAAAAGTCATGCCTGCCTCCAAAAATGCCAGATAAATGGCTGCAAGAAAAAATGCAAGGCGTAGAGAAGCCGCCACACTGCTGTATTAATAATGATAAGAAAAATGATATTTTTTTGGGGTTCAGGACATCCTACAGAGCTGAAACTTCACATGTACACTTTTTAGACCCCCCCCAGACACTAAATCCAAAAAAAGTCATGCCTGCCTCCAAAAATGCCCGATAAATGCCTGCAAGAAAAAATGCAAGGTGTAGAGAAGCCGCCACACTGCTGTATTAATAATTATAAGAAAAAATCTATTTTTGGGGTTCTGGACATGCTACAGAGATGAATCTTCACAGGTACACTTTTTAGACCCCCCAGACACTAAAGACATGCCTGCCTCCAAAGGCGCCCAAAAAATTCCTGATAAATGCCAGCAAAAAAAAAAACAAGAAAGGGAAATTAGGTCACAACACATCATATTCTGATTGGCCAAATACAAAGTCCTACAAAGTCGTCTCGTGTAAAATAATTCACAAGTTGCGCTGAAGTTGCGCTGAAGTCGCGCGAAGTCGCGCTAAAAGTCACGCTAAAAGTCGCGCTAGAAGTCGCCCCTTATGAGGCGACTTTAGTTGTCGCGGCAGTGTGAACCGGCACAATGTCATTTTAAACAGAACAATTTATAAAAACAAATATTTTACTTTTTATCTACAGTAACAATATTTTTTATTTCATTTTTTTTAAAGTAACACTGAAAAAAAATGTGAATTTTTTTAGTTTCGTTTATGTTTTTGGTCTATGGAGTACAAAAAAAATAAAATATTTTTTTGCAGGGCATTGTCACCAAACAAAAGTCTTGTTTTTCCTCAAAAAAGATACACCAAATTTTTTGTTATCTGAAAGTGATTGTAAACCCTCACTTTGTAAAACCTATTCAGTTTAAAATAGAAATGAAAGGCTAAATATTATAAATTCCTTTCTTCCCCTTTTTTTATAAGTGATCGCAATCTCTCTGTTCTCAGCTGCATAACAGCTGGAGGAGGAAAAGCAGCAGCAGCAGCAGCACACTGAGCTTTCCAGTGTGTGTGTATGGGGGGGGGGGGGGTCAGGAAAAGTCTGATCATCGGAGGAGAGCTAGAGAACTTATCATGGTGTGTTCTCATGCTTAGTGTGGTCAGTTTTTAATAGAAAAGCAGAGGGACTGGCAGGAACACAAGGTATTTCACACAAAGGAAACTATACAAAGAGAACATGGTACAGCAGGCACTTATCAGGAATATGAAATGCTGGGTTTCCATATTCTGTGATTGATGAATAAACAAGCCCATAACAAAAATGGAAACATTGCTCTGGACTATAGATGGTGTACAGGTGTGAGAGCTGAAGGGGTTAAAGTACACTTTTTAAATCGTAACCACTGCAACCTAATTGTGTATAATACAATAATATCAGCAAAATCACCAACTACTCTATAATTGCAAATAATACTAAACATAAATCATATACCTAATACTAAAGGCTTAAGTTATTGCTAACACTTCAAAGAGTGCAAAAATTGATTCCAGGTGATTGGTGCCTCAAATTGCCATCATCCCAAAAATTCGATGCTAAAAACTAACACTATGCAGTGTTGATCTCCTCTGAGAAAAGGGGGGGGATTTTTAAGGCAATAACATATGAAAAAACAAAATAAATAAAATATGATAATTTATTGGTTAAAAACAATATATCATGTCATGAATACATGGATATAGCAGGTTCCCTGGCCAATTGTGGAAAACCACGGCAGGCCATGGATCACAAAAACATGTGACATATATCTAAGCCATACAAGAATAGAAATAAACAAAAATGGTGAAACTGTGCAAGAAAGCAAGGGATAAATAGTATCTCTCCCACACCGGGGTGCAACCCTAGGTGAAGGAGAGCATTAATCCAACGCGTTCGAGAGAATAAACGAACTTTTAGTTCCAATCTTCATCAGGGATTTGTCTATTAGTCCCTTTATTTTCTTACCTAAAGAAGAAAATTCCACAAACAAACACAGAAAAAATATACATTAGAGGCATGAATAGCTTGACCCATCCTGCACCTGTTTCCAAGGTCATGGATGTAAAAAATGAGCGAAAATGAGAATAACATGTGACTGTATATATATATGTGTGTATACAAATGTAAAAATATATACCCACCAATGCCTCCTCATGGCAACATAATGTTGTCCTTGCTCGAGGAAACCAAGCTTCAGCAAGAAAAGTAGTAATAATAAACTCCCACTAATTTTCAAAAGGAAAAAAGGGGGAGCCTGAATAGCTCACAGATAGTCCTGGGCATGAGTTCTGGCCCCCATCATATGTCCCTCCAGTAGACTCACGGGGTATGTATCAACAAAAAGGTACCCTTTAACATATAGTGCCTGAAAACAAACAAATATATATGTACATAAATATATTATTGGGAGCCAAAAATATCACAAAAAATATCACAAAAAACATATAGTGTACACATGGCAGCAGCAATACAGAATGGGTCTATGACCCAATCAGCCAAACCACAAAGAATTCAAAAGAGAGGTGGGGACACAAATGGGGGCATATATCGAGCCTATGGACCCCAATGCCTAGCCAAAATATGGTAAAACCCCCCCCAAAAGAGGGGAAAACCATTGCCCAGGGATTACTTACATATAACAAAAAGGAAGGTCAAAATCCTTTGAGGGATGTGGGTTCAACCCACACCATTCCCACTGGAATTGCCGAAAGAAGCTGCTGGGTAACAGATGGACCAAAATCCGTGGCTCCCCGATAGATGGCTACCTCCCACAACGTGGAGGAGCAAAGGAGTGAGGCGCCATGGTGAGCCTTGGCGTCCTATGTTTAAGGAGAGGCGTGGACACGCCCTCCCTACACTCCCGCGGGTTCGCGCCACTCGAGAGTGGCCGCGTTCCCGCGTCTAGACCGGAAATGACGTGCTCGGCGCACCGGAAGTGACGAAAACGTCAACATCCGGTTACCGATGGAAGCGAGAACAGAGGACTTAATCACCACCGACACATGATCGAGCGCCGCATGTGGCGGCAGAGAATATCTCTACCCCACCATGCAGCATACTCAAGCCCCCAACTGGAATCGAGCCAAGTATGGGGGCCCACATGTGCCGGACCGGAGGAACAAAAAGTGATGGAAAGCCAGACCACATAACACTGTAAGTCCCAAGGGGGACATAACAATGTATGTAAAGGACAAGGAGCAATCGAAAAAAGGGGGGAACAAAAAATATGCATCAAATATAAATATAAGTAAAGCTTGGATCCCACCAAAGAAGATGATGATCTGGTATTAATATAAAAGGAAGCAAAAGGGGGCATAAAGACCCTCCCTACCCCCAAAAAAGGGGGGACGGAGAAACGGGGAGGGGGGAGAGATGAATGTCCCTAAAAATATATTCATAAACCAAAAAAAAGGATTGTATGTATTAGAAAACTTTCAGCTCAGGGGGTTAGCTTCTCTCCTCGGTTTTCACACCTTGCCGGTTTCAAAGCAGGCATTTTTTTGGGTTCTTTGCAGTCAGGAAAAACATCTGAACTTGTGTATAGTGGTACTGTGCACAAGTTCTGATGTTTTGCCTGCCTCCAAAAACTCCCAAAAAATGCCAGCAAAAACACCTGGGCATTTTTTTTTTTTTGACGCTAGCGTTTTTTTGGCATTTTTCTGGGTTCTTTTGAGGCAGGCAAAACATCTGAACTTGTGTATAGTGGTATATATACACACATAATTATATGTATATAGACACCTAGCCATATATAGGTGTGATAGTAGCAGAAATATATTACTGTAAATGATTTCATTAGCGCAAGCATTTATTTCTGCTACTATCACACCTATATATGTCTAGGGGTATATATACAGACATATATGTGTATATATACCCCCTATACACATGTTCAGATGTCATGTCTGACATCAAACATGTCCTCAAAAAAGCACTGGCAGTGGCAGCCCCTGCAGCATAAAAAATGCTTGGCTGGTGAGAAGCCATATGGGTGTGCCGAAGCAATTCAGAGAAATGATCATTTCTCTATAGCGGTCACCCTGCTATGGAAGGGTTTTGTCACCCTGCCATAGCAGTCACTGCCAGTTAACCCTACACTACACTACAGTCCCCTTACACTTAACACTTTCCCTACAGAAACTAAATTTTTGAAGCTAACTTAAGTGTAAAGGAGCACTCTAACTACACTAGATATCCCTTTCCTCACACTAATAAATAAAAATCAAAAAATCTTTTTTTTTTTTTTTTTTTAATTTTTCAATAATTGGCTTTTTTTTATCAAAAATGACAATTTTTAAGAACTTTTTTGTGTGATTTTGTGTCTGGGGGGTCTAAAATGTGTACCTGTGAAGTTTCAGCTCTGTAGCATGTCCAGAACCAGAAAAAAAGATCATATAGGTGTTAAAGGAGGGTCCCACATCCCTGTTCTACTGAAAAATTATCTTTTTTTTTCATGGTTCTGGACATGCTACAGAGCTGAAACTTCACATGTACAATTTTTAGACCCTAGTTAATAGTTAATGGGGCATGACCCAGAACCCTAGGCACTTTTTAGGGGCATTTATTGGGTTTTAGGGCTTAAAAATGGTGTTTTTTGATTACCGAAGTTCGGGTCCCATTGATTTCAATGGGGTTCTGAAATCCGAACCGAACTTTTGGGAAATTCGGGTGTTCTGGTCGAACCGAACTTTTCAAAAGTTCGATCATCCCTATTTAGCACAGGTATATCCTGTTTCTGTTGCAGTGCAGGTCAGTGACCATACCTGAACCTAGTAGCTTTCCCCCACCTTGTGTCTGTATGCCCAATGTTGGCATTATGTCTAGCTTAGCATTTGCAGTGGCAGAGCAGTGTAGGACTGACCATAAGAGGGATTTTTTGACACAGATGGTCAACCTAAACATGTATTGCAATATGTGTGAACTAAAAGTCCCTGTTTTTCATTGCATAGAAGTGTGCAGAGGGTCCTTCCAGAATTTGTCATGTCTCCAGAACTTACAGGAGTGTTGAAGGCCTGTGTCCCCTGACGCATGTTGTAGTTCCAGCCTCTGACCCCTAATGAAATGCAGGACAAGCAGGTTTATGTCTTAAAAAGTAAATCGTAAGGTATGTTGTGCCTCTGACCCTTGGCATCAGCTGACACTTCACTTTAGGGTGCTGGTTCTTCAGCATGATGGGTGTGGAAAGTTGCAGAAAAGATGGCCACCAGTCACATTTAGAATGAACAAAAGTGAGTTTATTGCCCACCACAATAAAATGTAGGGAGAGAAAGTTAGGGCACAGCACACCCTAGGACAGTAGGCAGGCAGATCAGCAGACTTAAAAAACAAAACAGTCAGGTAGACAGCAATACAGAACAGGGTCCTTAGGCCGGAAACCCAATGTTCTGTACCTGTCTTCTATAGCAACCCCATGCAGGAACATAAATATAAAATAACTATTGCACTTACTAAAACTTGTTCCAAAATCAGCTGCTGGCACTACAATACAACAGTATTGTTAAAACCACTAAAAATATATAAACAATGGCGCGTTAAAATTGGATAGAATAGATTCAACCTGTTGTAACACATAATAAAAATCTTATACAAATAGCATTTATACATGAGTATAAAAATAACAAAAGTGCATGGTGCAAAAATATGCAAAAAAAAGTCTTTCAGTATAGGTCCAATAATACTGCCTCCTTTCAATGAAGAAAAAAAAGTGCAACAGTGCAGATGCAATCACTGAATAAATAAATCAAAATGTCCAAACCAAGATGATGAAATCCATATACAGGAAAAGGAATTTTGTGATCCAAACTGGAAAGAAGTGTCAGAATATTTATACTGCTCTGAATATAACCGTGTCTATTTATGTCAATAAGCAAAGATCTGTGAAGTAGGAGAATCTCAACTTATTTCCACAAATCAATATGTAACAAGTTTGTTTTAATTGATTAATTTCTTTTTAAAAGCATATACCAATCTTAGTGAAAACAGTCTTCAGTATGGAATATATAAAAATATTTATTCACAAGACATGTATTCACAATAACTGATCAAACTCGAGATGATACAAAAAGATAACTTTACATAAAATACAAACTTAAAACAATGAATGCAATGTGATGTTTAGCTCAATAATGAAAGTAAAAATAAAAGCAAGATTACCTTTTCTCAGGTATAGCATAAACCATAGGTAAGTATTCTATATAATCAGACCACAATTGTCTGCGAATTGCGCATCCGAAAGTCACTCCACTGCAGATGGAGCGAGAATAAGCTATGAAAAACGGAAGACTAAAATCGCTAATAATGCGCTGAATCTGATATTAATAAAAATGTATAAAAACAAAAAACAGTTTTTTAGAGAAAAATCTACCATGGTTTATACGGCTGGGATTGTAATCTTATTACCCTTAAATATGCAATATAAAACATATAAGGAAGGAAATAAACAATACTGAATAAAATCAAAGGTATATTTACCACACTTAAGATAGCTGCTAGCTTCAAATGGTCGTTACCAGAGTCCTTAAGATGGATGCCTTCTTAAAATGGTGGCCAGTTAGGGAGGAGTTTTGTTTGGCTTCCCTCAAAGTTTCAGATAAATGATGGAGCAAGATGGAGTATGTTTAGATGAGTATATAGATGGATGTGAGTAGCGTGTATGTTGTAGGTGTAATGGGTGTTGTCAGTATGTGTAATGATGTGTTTCTCACATCTGGGTTCTCCTTTTGATATGGTATTGAACAAAGGACTATTAAAATTACCATAAGTTAAACCCAGAGGGAGGAAACATTATCCCCATTGGTTGGGATATTCTACCCATTAACTGGTGAGGTCATAGTCACGCCTCTTTAACCACCTCCCACCTGGGCCATAGTACATATACGGCCGGGTGGGAGTCTCGTCCTTCTGAATGGACGTTCCGGAACGTCCTTCAGAAGGAGAGAGATCGTGCCGCCGTGGGCACGCGCAGGGGCGCGATCTCGATGTGCCTGTGTCCCTAGGACACAGAGCAACATCACTCGGCAGGAGGGCCCTGTGATTGGCCCTCCTGATCACATGACGGCTGTGACCAATCACAGCCGTCATGTAATGTCAATACAGACGTTGTAACGGCTTCGATCTCTTCTCCTCCTGACAGATCCTGTCAGTGTGAGGAGAAGGAGAGGATCGATTCTGCAGCCGGGGTGATCAGTGAGTATTTCTAATTACTCACTGATCACAGGGGGGGTCTGTGCTGGTAATCAGATGATTGATTACCAGTGCAGCCCTGGGGGGAGGGGATGCCACTAGAGCCACCAGGGATGCCCACCCATGACCACCAGGGATGCCCACCATAGCCACCAGGGATGGCAAACAGGGCTCAGAGAGCCTGCCAGTGGTGCCCCCCTATCAGTGCTGCCCACCAATGCCATCTATCAGTGCCGCCCACCAGTGCCCATTATTGCCCACCAGTGCTGCCTACCAGTGCCCATCAGTGCCCCCCATCAGTGCCAATCAGTTCCGTCCATCAGTGCCACCCATCAGTGCCCATCAGTGCCGCCTATCAGTGCCCATCAGTGCCGCCGATCAGTGCCCATCAGCGCTGCCTATCAGTGCCCACCAATGCTGCATATCAGTGCTATCTATCAGTGCCACATATCAGTGCCCATCAGTGCTGCATATCAGTGCCACCCCATCAGTGCCACCCCATCATTGCCACCCCATCAGTGTCTCCTCATCAGTGCCTGTCAGTGCGGCGTCATCAGTGCTCATCAGTGCAGGAAAAAACGTATCTATTTACAAAATTTTATAACCTAAACAAAAAAACTTTTTTTTTTTTCAAACTTTTCGGTCTTTTTTTATTTGTGCACCAAAAAAGAAAAAACCTGGAGGTGATCAAATACCACCAAAAGAAAGCTCTATTTGTGGGGAAAAAATGACATAAATTTGGTTTAGGTACAGTGTTGCATGACCGCGCAATTGTCATTCAAAATGCAACAGCGCTAAAAGCTGAAAATTGGTCTGGGAAGGAAGGGGGTTTAAGTGCCCAGTATTGAGGTAGTTAATTAACCCAATACTTTGAATAATAAAATTAAAGGATGATTTCTTTATATTTAAGAGTAATCATCAAACACAACATAAAACGTTGTCCATACTCTCAGTACATACATAAATGTCCATCTATATCTCCATCATGTACCCTGGCAATTAGAAAAAGATAACACTATACTAGTGTATCTCCCCGCGCCTCGGAAAAGGTTTTGTTTAAATATAAGATAAAAATATAAAAGTGTGTGTAATTAGTGAGCTATAAATATAAAAATATATATTGTGTGGCAGCAGCTGTAGATTTAAAATGGATGATAGAAAAATAGACTAGGCTTTATACAGCGCTTGCCGCAGAAAAACAATTAACTTAATGTATGTGAACAATGTTGAAAACGTATCTTTAGAGTATAAGTGAAAATACAAATCAATTAAACACATGAAAATTAATAAAAAGTTCCAAGGAATTGATAAAATTGATAAATAAGTCATTTCCAGTGGTGATCAATATATGTGAATAAAATAAATGTAAAATTCAATAAATAAAGTCTTTTCAAGTAGTGATCAGGTGCAAAGTGCTTTGTGCTCAATAAATAAATGTTTGTGACTTTCATGACGTGGATTCCTCTTTTCCTGTGGCTTGTGGTAGAAATAAATGACTTACCAGAATTGTTGGGTCCTATGTGCTGTATGGCACTAGGACCTACAGAGCTTGGAGGCCGTTCAGGCCAGATTGGGGATCCCCTTTGTGGATGATCCTGGTGGGATACAGGTTAGGTTCCTCCTTACCAGATCTCGATCCTCAGAAGACTATCAGGAAAGAATCTGCAGATCAGCACGAGGTGAAATTATTACCCGAAGAATGGAAAGAGAGTTTACCCCTCTCAAGTGTCTCCAACCGTCAGTAATCCTTTGATGTGGAGACAGCGCTGAGGACAGCCTTGAGCCTGTGCGGAGATAAATGCCGGTTTTGACCCCCTGTAATTAAGGGGTCATCTTCTTCTGGTAAGAAGTATATTGTCTAACCACTGGGTGGAGGTGTATGGTGAAGGTTTCTCATCAAGTCCAAGTTTGTTGCTGAAGACACAGTCTGCACTGAGCACTTTAAGGACTATAATTTTTATCACATGAACCACCATTGATTTATATATTTATTTATTTATTGATTTATGTATTTAACCCATATTGAATAGGTTTGCTTTCTATTGCAAGTTTGTGACCAATCACATATGCACTATAGCACCCCACAGTGAGAACTGACTGCTGAGCGCAATACTCACCCTTGCTATCACTATTCACGTTTTTACGTTTATATTGCGGCTCGCAGTGTGGAAGAAATTCCCAGAAATAATTTCACATTTATTTATTGATAATTTTTGTTGTCAAATATCACTCCTTTTGCGCAGGTCTTTTTTGGTTAGCACCAATTATTTTGCGTATAAAATGGATGCTGCACTGTTAAAAATCTATATGCATAAGATGGAATATACATGGCTTTTAAATATTTCCATTTTCTTTTATTTTAATTCCCCAATAATCCTGACAGAAGGAAAATACACCGCCAGTGCTCAAATCACCAAATTAAAAGAACTTGGGAGCGCTTACCAGAAATAATGGACTCTAATACCAGTGGCAAAGAGTCGCATGAGCATTGGGTATAGAGGCTTTGCTGATATGACCCTCTTTCGTTGGCTCAGGTGCTCAAAGAGAAAAGAAGCTCCACATAGTGTAATAACATCAAAAAATTAACATTTATTGAGAAGTAAAAAACGTACATTTTCCAATTGAATACCATGCATTGATTAAGATAACATGTGTCTCGAATGGGCGCAGTCTTGAGAAGGAAGCTCACTTCGACCCACAGGGTTTCCTTGGATGAGTCCCTCTTGACACTTTCCTAGCCTCTCCACAGTCCAAAGCTCATGGAAGAGTAACCTCTGGTACTTCATCTCAGAACCCCATCCTTTTTCTCATGCCTCCAGGCAATAACAGGCTCTCTCTCTCTGGCAGAGTCTCCCCCATGCCTTCAGGCAGCAAACAGGCTCTCTCTGGCAGAGCCTCAAACACATGGCCAGGCCTTAAACTCCAGGCCTCACCTAAAGCAGCTGTTCATTACACATCTACTGAGGACTGCGATCCCTTAACTTCCTCCAAATAAATAAATACATAAATATATATATATACATATATATATACTCTCCCAGCATGCTCAGTGACATAAAAACTCCTTCTGATTGGCTGAAAGAACATGTATATCCATAACTCAGTCTCACTGCAGCTCATCATACTAATGCCAAAGGAAACAGTGCCACCTATTGACAGAAGGGAGGAATCGCAGTTAAACCAGGCTTAGGAAAATACTCAAATTATCACTAAGACTACAAATCAGCCAGATTAGTTACCATATAGTTTAGCTAAATTTACCAGTAGCCCCTGTTAAAGACAAGGGTGGTATAGATAGGAAAAAAGATTTTAAAAAAAGGGGAAACACAGCAGATCGGCAGTCCAAAATTTAATGAAATGGGTGTGGCTCCTTTTGAAAATTGTAATATTTTTTTATATAGTGATTGAAATCAAATCAGTGAAAAATAACTTCAGAAGTGTGCTTGAGCTTTTCTTTTATATCAGTTAATTTACATTGGAAAGTGGTGCTCTCGCAGTATGTGACAACATTAATACAAAAAGCTACTTTGATACACATTTCCTCTGGGTGTGATTTATTTTTATGTAATCAGCCTTCATTCCCTCCTAGACTCTTCAATTGTCACTTGACAAGTAACTTTTCAAACAGGTAGGAGACATTCATTTAAATGGTAATTAATTATAGTTTCAGTTTTAATATGTGGCGCCTTGCCTTATTAGTTCCACTTGCCAGGTTTCTTCTTGTGAAAAAGGCTTTGTATAAAATGTATTGCATAGTAATGCTTTATAATATTTTCTTCCACTGCCCAAGATAATTAAATGGTCAGCCTAACAAAAAGCAGACCAATTATATTGATGAGTTTAATTACTAACCTAGCTTGTTTGTTGTATGTAAATGCTGTTTTAAAGATGTGTTATGCATACAAAGGCTTTCTTTTTTTTTCCAATTTAACAAAAAATTAACATGAACCAAATAAAGATACTTTTTGACCCTTAAAAGCTCCAAGCAGGTATCTTCTATGGGTCAAAGAGACCCTTTCGCCAGACCTTTCATTTCAACTTGAATTTTTTATCATAGATACATTTTTTTTTTTTTAGATTTTAATCATGTGATTTACTTGAAAAAGTTTCACAGTGCTGACCCCAGTATGCCGGATTGCTTTTACTTGCATCCCCATTGCTGGCCACGGCTGGAGAGTCATTCTGAACTGGAAAACAGGGAACTATGGACTAGAAACGAATGCAGTTTATCTTTCATTGAATGAAAGCACAATCAGGTGCACTCTCTGCCTTGTTGTTGGTTCACCTATCTGCTCACTACCTTGACCTTCCTTATATAGTTTTAGTTGACCTGATACCTTTAGTAGTTTGTCTGTTCAACTATCAAAGACTGTCAACATCACCCCTGGGGCTATCCCCAGAGTAACAACTGGGGATCACATAGCCAAGTTCCAGTCCTCTTTGTAAGACATTGGACACGTGCGGTTCGTTTCATTCTGACTTGAAATTCGGACACATTTTTCGTTATTCGCAAATTTGGATATATTCGAATATCCAAAGTACAATAGTATCGAATTTAAACAAATCCGAAATAACTAAACAAAATTTTGAACGAAATTCGAATTCAAATATTTTATGAATCAAATTAGAATAGTTTTCAAATATGAATCAAATTCTAATTTTCACAGAGAATAAAATAGAATATAAAATAAAGAAATAGAATAGAATAGAAAAAAAGGATACAATATAATATAAAACAGGTATAAAACAGAACAGAATAGAAAATAAAAGAATAGAAAAAGAAATAGAAAAAAAACGGATAGGAATAGAATAAAAGATAGAATAGAATAAATCGAAAAGAATAGAACCATAGAATAGAACAGATTAGAGAAAAAAATATATAATATAACAAAAAAGAATATAATCTTCTTCCGAAATCTGAATTTCAACTAGAATAAATCCAAATTCAAATAGAATATAAAAGAATAGGATAGAAAATAATGGAATAGAAAATAATATAAAAAAATAATAGAATAAAAAAGAAAGAATATAACCATTTCCAAAAATTTGAATAGAGTAAAATAAAGTTTGAATAGAATAGATTAGAATATTACAAAGCTTTCATAAGATACAGTGCATTGCGAAAGTATTCGGCCCCCTTGAACTTTTCAACCTTTTGCCACATTTCAGGCTTCAAACATAAAGATATAAAACTGTAATTTTTTTGTGAAGAATCAAAAACAAGTGGGACACAATCGTGAAGTGGAACGAAATTTATTGGATATTTCAAACTTTTTTAACAAATAAAAAACTGAAAAATTGGGCGTGCAAAATTATTCCGCCCCCTTAATACTTTGTAGTGCCACCTTTTGCTGCTATTACAGCTGTAAGTCGCTTGGGGTATGTTTTTATCAGTAAAGGGGCTGAATACTTTTGCATTTATACATATGTATGTGTATATATATATATATACATAAAAAGTACAGTAAAACTGCAGGAAAGGGCACTGGGGGGCAAACTAATGTGAATTTATTTTATTTTGTAATGTATCAGTGTGTTTTACTATTTGAATTTGCCGCCGTCGCAGGAGACGGAAGCCGGGGCGCAGAGCAACTGGCGGAAGATCCGACCGACGCACACTGCCAGGATACATCGCTGGATCCCGGGGACAAGGTGAGTACCCTCTCTTACAGGATCCAGCGATCTCCCTAGCGGTACCCTGAGAGTGGCTTGGGGTTACCGCTAATGGCTCTGAAATTTCACCCCGGGCCACACTAAGGAATACCGTTAAGGAGGTTAAATAAAGTTCATGAATAATCTTCTAAACCAATGGATTGCAGGGGCGGCCCGTCCATTGGGGGTGCAGGGGTGCCGCCCCTGCACCCCCCCCATCTATGCGTCCGGCCCCCTAATCTACATGCAGGGCGCCGGATGCATGGATTCCAATAGGGTTTTTTTTTTTTTTTTAAGCACATGATTAGAGCCAGAGGCTCTAATAGGCTTAAAAAAAAGGGTGGGCTCAGGGTGTAGTGCTCAGTTGTGTGACAATAGCGAATGAATATTCGCTATTGTCACACGGATTCTTCTCCTTGTCCATCAGGAAGCTGATCCTGAGACCTGTTTCCTGATTGGCCAAAAGTAAAAGCCATGCCATTGGCCGAGGAGGAGGAGGGAGGATACACAGGAGACTGATAGGGAAGCCGCCGCTGCAGCTGACTGCCAACTGCCCTCCACATGTCCAGGGTGGGAGGGTGAGTGAGCCGGTGACCGGGAGGGGGGTATGGTGTGTGGGCTGGTGTGGTCCAGGGGGATATGGTGTGGTCTGTCTGACACCCCCCCCCCCCGGCACATATGGAGCACTAGCCCCCGCTGATGGATTCCTTTTTCGACGTGAAGTAACGTTTAAACCATCACCAACATTTATTTGTTTACCTGATTGGTGTAGAGCAGGGGTTCTCAGCCAGGGTTCCTCCTGAGGTTGCTAGGGGTTCCTTGAGAAATGGGCAATTTCTACCTCTCAGATAAATTACCAATGACACCATTGTTCCTTTTAGCTATCTGTAGGGGGATAATTCTTCCCAATAACATGTTTGACACTTTTTGGGGACCAGTGACAATAATACAGTAATCAGTGCTAAATATTATGCACTGTTACTGTATAAATGACACTGGCAGGGAAGGGGTTAACACTGGGGTGATTAAAGGGGTTAATGTATGCCTAACTGTGATTACTAACTGTGTGGGGGGTTCTGTGACAGGCACAGAGAGATCGCAGTTTCAGCATAGCTGAAACTGCTGATCTTTCCCTGCCTGTCTGACAGAAGATCCGCCTGCTTTGTTTACATAAGCAGGTGGGTCTTCTCTCGATTTCTCAGACGATTGCAATCGCTGCTGCTCCTCCCGCGGCCCACCTACCGCTGTGTCTAATCACGCGCCGCCGACACCTTGTGCACGAAATCCCGTAGTACTACGTGATTTTGCGCAACTGAGCCACCCTTCCGGGCGGTCGGCAAGAGATTAAGATACTAAAGTCTCTCCTTATGTGTTTTATCACTCAGACCTTTTAGCATTTTTGTTGCCTGCATATATGCCTGAACTACAGATATACAACCATTAGGGACAGGGATGTCCAGGCACAATCACCCAACAGAAGGAATACAAGACAAATTGTAGATTTTCCAGAATACTGCTTAAAGGGTAACTCCACTTTGTGGGAAAGAAATAGCAAATAAAGCAAAAACAATATAACGTATACAATTGCGCCACAAATCATATTACAATTGTAATTGAATGTTATTAAAAATGACCTTTCCTATTCAATCTGCAGCTGCTGTAATTTTCTGAAAATGCAATGCAATATGGCTACATGGAGCTGTTCTGTGCACAGAATGTGTCCTGACCACACCCCAGAAACATTTCCTGCTTGTGTGATTGGCTCATCAATTTTCCCAAAAGTCTGCCTAAGATACAAGTCAGATTTCTGGCATCCCCTGCAACAAAAATGTCATTTTTAGTGAGATACTCCCAATAGGAACACGTCTAAAGGGATGCAGGCCCAGCAACTTCCCTTTTTAGTGCCCTGCAGCTTCCACAGCTGATTGATAATTATGAAACCACTCCCATTTGACCCACTCAGCACAAAGACACAGAGGAACAAACAATGATTTCTTCAGAATAACAAAAGGTAGAAATCTGCAACAAAGTTTGCTACAATCCTTGCAATGCACAGAGATCACCCAGAGGGGAATGTTTTTTTATAAAACAAAAGTGGAGTTAAGCTTTAGACCCCGTTCACACTGTGGCAACGCTACTTGCCGGGGCGACCTCACAGGTCGCGGTGCGCAGCTTGCACCGCGACCTCGGAACGGCTGGCTCGGACTTCATATCATTGAAGTCAATGCAGGTCGCTCCAGGTCGCCCCAAAGAAGCTCCGGACCCTTTTTCTAAGTCGGAGCGACTTGTGTCGCTCCTATTAGAACGGGTCCACAGCTACTCTATGGCAGGCGACCTGTCAGGCGACCAGGTCGCCTGACAGGTCGCCCCAGTGTGAACGGAGTCTTACAGTCGGTTCACACTGGGGCGACACGACTCCTTACTACTTCGGGGGCGACTTGTGCATTCCCATGCACCACGACTTCGGAGCAACTTGCATGGACTTCACATAATGGAAGTCTATGCAAGTGGTTCCGAGGTCACCCCGAAGTAGTACAGGACCCTTTTTCTAAGTCGGAGCGACTTGTGTCGCTCCTATTAGAACGGGTCCTGTAGCAGTCAATGGACTGCGAGGGAGCGCGACTTGTCAGGCTGACAGGTGGCCTGACAAGTCGCGCTAGTGTGGACCGGGTCTTAAGCATAATAAATAAACCCTTCTATATATTTCCTATAAGATAGAACATTTCTACATTTTAGTAGAAGTCTTCTTTAAAATTTGCTTAGAAATGAAGTAGCATTCAACGACTTTGACTTCTGACAGAAAAATACAATACTGGGAAATAGCGTGATAACATCAACACACAGGAGTTTACAATGCTGTCAGCAGCCGTCCCTTTTGTAAGCATGCTCCAAGCTGTAATCACCTCTGGAATTATTTTTCTCAACCGCCATGGCACAGTAATACAAATTTTCTATTCAATGTATAACTTGGGTGCAAATACAATATGGTTCTTGAATTATTTAATGGTGCTAGTGACTTTGAGACCTAACAATCATTTTCTGATGGTAAAATCAGAATTGATCTCTTACAAATAGTTTGCTCCTTGTCTGTATAAGAAAATTTTCAGAAATTGTTTCCTTATCTCCAGTGTCAGCTATTTATTATTCATAGATGTACAAAAAAAAAATGACAATATTTCTTTAGCTACCAAATGATATCTGTCTGCTTGTTTTGTTGTTTTTTTTGGTTCATATTATGAACCGCTATTGGAAATTGATTTTCATTATCTCTCAGTATTTATAGCTTTTCATGGGTAAGGTGAAGGCTCTTCAATAGAAATATTTACTTCAAGTAAATGAGAACTGGGATTTTCTTCACCTCGCAGAAGTAATTAGAGAAAGTAAGTATATTACACAGAAGAATGTCTGCATTTTTCATGGTAAAGTGCTTGTCATTGTCAATGCCTGTTTGCAGCTACTGAATGAGCACCTTTATGTTTGTATATTAAAGCAACATTTAACCCAAAACCAAAAATGTAATATTTTACAGCTTACCAATCCTTAGATGTGGTGGCTGCATTTGTTTTTTCTTTTAGCTTTTTTCTTTCTGTTTTCACCTGATGATCTGGCCAGTAACACAACACGTGTCATAGATTTCCCTCACTCTGGATGAATGAGCACAGGGGCACCTTTGGACAGCATCATTGCTAATCTGGGGTGAGGGTAGTGTTAGATGTACTAGCATATTTAGCTACACTAACCAATTGAAGCCAAACTCCAGTTAACACTTTATAAGCAGTTATAGCAAACATTTTATTTTTTTCCTTTTGGGATAAAGGTTTTAAATAAATAAGCTGAGTTTTGTAAGCACCACTGTCCATTGTAAATGGTTTGTTTCAGTACTAACTGATCCTTCTGCAGGACAGCTTGTTCTGTTGGAAAAAAAAAAAAGAAAAACAGACTTGATTGCCAGATCACCAGGTGGAAATATAGGAAAGAAAGCTTAAAAAAGATAACTAATGCAGCAATCACATCTAAGAATTGATACGCTGCAATATAATAAATGTTTGCTTTTGGGTTTAATACCACTTTTACTCTTTGTAAAAAAATGTTATACTTTATTGTTTTATATTTAGCTTCCCCTCCGAATCTAAAAAAGTAATGCCATGGGGTTGATTTACTAAAGGCGAATAGGCTGCTCACCTTACTAGAGAACTTTAATTTGTTTAAAGCGGAGTTCCACCCTCAAAATGAACCTTTTACAGTCTGCTTGCTTTAATTTACCTGAAAAACAATTGGATAATTAACCACTTTACCACTAGAGCATTTTGCTGTCTTACGTCTGGGCCACTTTTTGCGATTCGGCGCTGTGCGACTTTAACTGACAATTGCGCAGTCATGCGACGCTGTACACAAACGAAATTTACGTCTTTTTTTTCCCACAAACAGAGCTTTCTTTTGGCGGTATTTGATCACCTGTGCGATTTTTACTTTTTGCGCTATAAACAAAAAAAGAGCGTTTATTTTGAAAAAATAACAATATTTTTAACATTTTTTTTATATGAAATTCCTCCCAAAAAAGATGTAAAAACCAATTTTTTTAAAAATTTTTGGCCAATTTGTTTTCTGCTACCCATGTTTGGTAAAAAAAAATCGCAAGAAGCGTATTTTGATTGGTTTGCGCAAAAGTTATTGTGTTTACTAACAAAGGGAAAGATTTATGTAATTTTTGGTGTTTTTTTTTTTAACGAGTAATGGCGGCGATCTGCGTTTTTGTTTTGCGGGACTGCGACATTGCGGCAGACTGACATTTTTTACACTTTTGGGGGTACCAGTGACATTACTGCAGTAATCAGTGCTATAAATATGCATTTTTACTGTAAAAATGACACTGGCAGGGAAGGGGTTAATTTTATTGGAGAGGGAGGGGTTAATGTATGCCTGGTGCTTACTGACGTGTGGGGGGGGGGGGACTTGACTGTGTGAGCCAGGGACAGATCGGATGTCCAGCTATGCTGAACACTCCGATCTGTCACTCCCTGTCACTGAGGAGAGCCGCCCGCTCTGTTTACACAGGCGGGTGGATCTCCAAACTGGATTCCCCGACGATCGGGGCAGAGCAGCGGCGATCGCCGCTGCTCCTCCCCTGGCCCGACTCCCTCTGTGAATGAAAACAGCGGGAGCGCGCCTCCGGCGGCGCGCGAGCGCCGCCTACAGGGGGAGGAGTCTGGCGACGTAGGTCTACGTCGTCAGACGATAACGAGCCACTTTGCCGCAGTAGTACTACGGTACTCAGCGGTAAAGTGGTTAAATTAATTTTTTTTTTGATTCACTTACCTTGTTTTTAAAGAAAATATACCTACCTTCCTTCCTCTTCCTCCCTCTGGGGCCGCGGCCTCTCTTCCTCCTTGCATTGACTCCTGGGAGATGAGCGTCATCGATCCCAGGAATTAATGCACCTTCACCGGCCCTACTCGTCACTTCCAGTTCGGGCGCATCATTCCCTGCTGAACAGCTTCTGAGCATGACAAGAAGGGCCGGTGCAGGGCATTCTGGGACTCCAACGTCACCGAAGAGGACGCTCCAGCTTCAGCTGCCCACACCTGAGATGGCAGCGCTGGACAAGACATTTTCAAGGTAAGTATTTCTTCTAAAAGGTAAGTGAAACAGGGACAGTTCAGAGGCTATCGTTGCTTAAATGCATTAGCCCTGACTGTCCCGGGGGTATTTTTATCTAAAAAAAAAAATTGCAGGGCAGAACTCCGCTTTAATGAATGAGGTGAAACCGCTTTTTCATCATACATTCACATGCATGCAAAAAATTTCTTTCCTTGCACATAATTGGGTATTTTTTGCAAAGGGAATTTTAATCACATTCATTAAGCTAAGGGACAATTAACTTGCAAAGTGAACATCCTGCTCATTTTTATTAAATCGTCCCCATTGTCTTTTTTCAAAGTGAGTTTTCATCACATTCACTAAGCTCCAAGAAAATCCCCTGCAATGTGAAAATTCCCATTCAAAGTGAACAGCCTATTTGCCTTCAATTATTCAACCCCTGTAATGGCACGCATAGAACATGAAAGTGCAGTTTTTAGGTTTTACTTAATCGTATTTAACATTTATTTGTAAGGAACAGAGCTGAATCCGAGATTTGTATACCCTGAGCAAAGTTTTCACCAGTGACAGAATCTCTAAATTGTCTCTAAAATGTGACACTAGCCTTAGAAAAACATTTGCTTGCAGTATCCAACAGCAAAATGTGTTTAAGAAAAACATTGATTCCCTAACTGGAAAAACTAGCAAACTTTTTTATGTCCTTTACAAATTCATACAGTATGTACGTGCAGAACATGTTTAAGAAAAGCATTAGAGTTGTGATTTTCTTATAATGCCATCTAGCGCGTGACCACTAGAGGGAGTGTGTGCTAAAACATCAGCCTTTAGGTTGTGAGAGCATTTAAAAGTGTGCGTGCCATAATGTGAAATAAAGTAAACACATTTACAACTTGGCATGTACTTCCAAGGCTGCTGCTGCTAAAACAAGGTCACGCTCATACAAATCAAACTATCTATACGTTTTATATAGAGGAAATCTAAAATGTTATAGGTTAGAATGGGTCAAAGCTTAGCTATTGTTATTTTTTAATAATTTATCATCATTAGGGCGTCATGCACACTGGACATTCTTAACGTTGCTGTTACAGGTATCTGGCATTTTTTTTTTCTGCATGTTTTGCATGTTAACCTATGTGTCCATGCACATGGAGTTTAGAGGCAGGGGAGTTGAAAGGCAGTAAAAACCCCACTGCCAGTGCGTCCAGGAGCAGCAACTTTTGGGCAGAAAAAATGTTTGCCACGCATAAACACATGTAAACGCTTGGTGAGTTTAGTACTTAAGTGTTAACTCATTTCAATGGCCAGAATAAATTATTTTTCTGCCCAAGAAATTGACGCCCAAACTCTTGATGCGCCTAAATGCGTCTAAGCATGTTACACGCATCAATAATTTTTTCTGCCAAGGGGAAAGGTGTCTGGAAGAGATGGCCAAACGTCCAGTGTGAATGAAGCATAATAAAGGAGAAGTACAGCTAAAATTTGTTTGGCTGTACTTCTCCTGTGGATCATTCTGCACTCCTGTGACCCGTTTTAAGCAGACAACTTCAAAGTAGTCTCTGCACTACTTTGATTGGACTTTGATGCGTTTTGAGGTCCTTAGATCTCAAAATTACACAGGCATTGCTTCAAGTCTAGTCAAACTCATGGCAAAATCACGGCGAAAAATCACAGCAAAAATTGCAGCAAAATTGTGCGACTTTTAGGTCACACAAGTGTGAAGGGGGCCTTAAGGCAAATGTACTGGAAAAATGGTAAAGCTAAAGTTTGGGTATGATTTTTTGAAACATACATACATTGGTCCAGCCTGGACCAATGTAAATATGCGCATCCCCACCCTAGGTAAGTATGCATATCTCATACCTGACCTATCCCTGTGTTGAATATCATGGTAGTAGTTGCCACTGATATAGTGACAGCAGTCTTCTGGGTCATTTTTAAGCTGCTGCCTTTCTGAATAGTAACTACAGGGCACTACAACCATTCAGTACTTTTGTTACATTGTACTTTTTCAGTCAAGGCAAAGCAATCCCTGATTGGGTGAGGTAGAGAGGTATGGTGATAAAAAAAACGAAAGTTGAAGGATTAAAAGAGGTTCATGGAAGCCAGCCAGCCCCCAGTCTGATATACTCACCCTCCAGTCTGCCACCAACCAGTTGGTTGGTGGCAGACTGGAGGGTGAGTACATCAGACTTTAATCCTTCAACTTTCGTTTTTTTCTGATACAGGGATGGAGACGCTGGGCATTATATGCTGGGGTCTCGCTTAAAGTCCCACATAGCCTACATTGTTTAGGAGAGGTATGGTGATATCAGAAAAATACAGTTTTTTTTCTAAATGAAGACAGTGCCAAGCAAGCGTGCCCATGTGGTTACTATGCAGAAGGGTAGGCTTTTGACACTGAACCCAAAAGACTTCTGCTAGTACTGTAGTAGCAGCGACTACCAATCGGATGTGCAGCTTACACAGGGACCAGTCAGCTTTGAAATACTCATACTTACATTGGTCCAATTTGGACCAATGTACTTCGGCTATAAAAAACATACCTAAACTTTAGCTATAAAAAAAACATTGATACTATGTTTGATTTTATGAGGCGGCAGGAGGAAAATGCCCAATGCATAGCTCCTCTTGCCCAGATGTAAACTATATGCTCTATTATTGAGGAAAAACAATAGGATTTTGGAATAAATTAGCAGTTTGGCTAAGCAACATGACAGTAGGGATGGAAACAGTGATATTGCTAATTCTCTTTCATGGAAATGGAAAAGAAACAATATTTTTTTTAATTTGAAAACACCACAGGAGCCATTTATGAATTTTGTCAGGCATCAAAGCTGCACAACACTAAAATGAAGCATCGATTATGAGGCAGATTTACTATAAAATTGCAACTTAATTCATAAATTCCAACCTTTGCTGCTTTTAAGTTCCTCAGTCCCTTCTAACTAATCAATGGCATTACAAAGAAAAACGACCTAAATGCCCTTTTTACTTGTGTAAATCATGTGATGCTCCAGTCTTCTCTCTGTTTATATGATGTGGAGTGGCAGGGTCCTCTCAGAATTCAATTTTTTGCCGAATTTTTCAGAAGAAAAATCTCAGTGGTGACGTCAGTGTGAGAGGACTGGAAGAGACCGGCCAGCTTGGACACAACGGCAGAACTTCATTAGCAGTTTCCCACACCCAGAAACGTTGCAGGTGAGAAACCTACTTTCACACGACTTTGAAGCCGACATCTCAGCGCGACTTTGGCACAACTTACATGCGACGTCTTTAACAGAAGTCAATGCAAGTCGTGCCAAAGTCACACCAAAAGTAATGCAGGTACCTTTTCCTAAGTCGGATCAACTCAAGTGGCTTCTATTAGAATGGTTCAATTGCACTGAATAGGATGAGATTTGTCATGCGACTTGAGCTCTCAAAGTCGGAGCACATGTCGCACCAGTGTGAACCGGGCTTAAAACCTGGAAGCTGATTGGTTACTATGCATAGCTGCATCAGGTTCTATGTGCATCAGTTTTAGTAAACCTCCCCCAATTTGTCTAGTGTAAAGTTACAGAGGTACATAGTTGGTAAGGTTGAATAAAGATGCTAGACCATCTAAATCAACCTGTATGTGTGTGTGTCTGTATGTGTGTTTATGTCAATAGATTTTTCCCATATCCCTGTATATTGCATTCGCAAAGATGTCCAGAAATTGCAATAAATTATTGCAACCAATCATGATTCTCTTTGCTAAAGTCAGACCAGTACAAGAAAAGTTGCTATGTGTTGCTTGCTTGTTTGATTGGTCCAGCTAAGCTACCTCTAATGCTGGAAATACTGGGGTTGATTTACTAAAGGCAAATAGGCTATTTACTTTGCAATGGAAGTTTCCCTTAACTTAGGGAATGAGGTCATAATTAACTTTACAAAGAACATTCCTCACAAGCAAGGGAAAAAAATGCTGTGTATATACATTTTATTTATTTCAGGTATTTATATTGCTCCATTAGTTTATGCAGCATTTACACATATATTGTATATTCACCACAGTCCCTGTCCTGAAGGAGCCTAAAATCTAAGGTCCCTAACTCACATTCATACATATACTGAGGCCAACTTAGACAGGAGCCAATTAACCTACCAGCATGTCTTTGGAGAGTGGGGGTAAGCCAGAGTACCCGGAGGAAACCCACGCTGGCATAGGGAGAACATGCAAACTCCAGGCAGGTAGTGGTGCGGTTGGGATTTGAACTAAAATATATATATACACAACACCAGTTCCAAAAAAGTTTGATCACTGTGTAAAATCTATAGAAAAATAGAATGCAATGATTTGAAAATCTTATAAGCTCATATTTTATTCACAATAGAAAAATTTGGGACAGGGACATAGTTACCACGGTGTAGCTTCTTGCAACAACACTATGTAAAGGTCTGGGGACTGAGGAAACCAGTTTTGGAGTTTGGGAGAGAAATGTTGTCCTATTCTTGCCCGATGTAGGATTCTAACTGCTTAACAGTCCTGGGTCTTCTTTGTCACATTTTCAAGATTTCATTTTAGGATTAAGCAAATATTTTCATATTGTGAAAGGTCTGGACTGCAGGCAGGCCAGTTAGGCACCTGGACTTTTTTACTATGAAGCCATGCTGTTGTCTTAGTATGCGGTTTAGCATAGTCCTGCTGAAACATGTAGGGCCTTCCCTGAAAAATATGCCATCTGGATAGTAGCATATGCAGCTCTAAAACTTGTATATCTTTTTCAGCATTGATTGTGCCTTTTTCGGATGTGCAAGCTGCCCATTCCATACACACTGATGCACTCCATACCATTCGAGATGCAGGTTTTTGAACTGAGTGCTGATAACTAGCTGGAAGACCCCTCTCCAATTTAATCTGAAGGACGCAGCGCCCATGGTTGCCAACAGGAAAGTAAATTATCAAATCATATGACCACAGAGCAGTTTTCCACTTTGCAACAGATCATTTTAAATGAGCTTTGGCCCAGAAAAGATGGCAGCGTTTCTGGATCATGTTCAAATATGGCTTCTTGTTTGCATGATAGAGCTTTGCATTTTTAGATGGCACTGCAAACTGTGTTCACAGACAGTGACTTTTGGAAATATTCCTGAGCCTGTGCAGTGATGTCCATCACAGAATAATGCTTGTTTTTATTGCAGTGCTGTCTGAGGGCCCGAAGATCATGGGCATCTAATACTGTGCTTTGGCCTTGTCCCTTGTGCTCCAGATTTTCTGAATCATATTGATGATGTGTAGATGATGATATATTTAAAGTCTTTGCAAAATTACCCTTTAAAAAAAAAAAAAAAGGCAATGCAATTTTAAATTGAGGAGCATTATTTTGAAACTGTTCAATACGTTTTAGACGCAGCCTTTCACAGATTGGTGAGCCTCAACCCATCTTTACTTCTGAGACGCACTGATTCTCTAAGATGCTCTTTTTATCCCCAATCATGTCACTGACCTGTTGCCAGTTAACCTAATTACAGGTAGTCCCAGGTTACAAGCAAGATAGGGTCTGTAGGTTTTTTCTTAAGTTGAATTTGTTGTAAGTCAGAACAGGTTCATTTTTAAAGTGTAGCTCCAGCCAAAAAAAATATTTCTGGATAGCATAGGGAAGGGTTAACACCCTTGTAACATTTCTTTTGCTGTCTGTGCCCCTGTTTAGAAGATTTCATCTCACTTTCTGTCGATATTACAATTTGATTTTGAACATTTTAGGTTGTTGTGGAAATAATGATTGATGATAAAGCTCCAATGGAGACACCTTTTTCACATGATAACTCTTATAGGAGTAAATTTCCCTTCCTAGGGGGAGATTTCCTCTAATTTCCTGTTGTCTCTCTCCATTTGTAAGTAGGAGTTGTTTGTAAGTCGGATGTTTGTAACCTGGGGACCACCTGTAGTTAAATTAAGTTAATTGGTGAAATGCTCCTCTTCCTTGTTAGTACCACTTACTTTGTCAGCTTTTTGTTCCCCCGTATCAACTTTTTTGAGCCGTGTTGCTGCCATCAATTTCAAAATTACTTTATTTTTTCTAAAAATTGTATATTTGCTCAGTTTACGCATTATATATGTTTTCTATTGTGAATAATATATGGATTTATAATATTTGCAAATCCTTGCATTCTGTTTTTATGTTGATTATAATATAAAATAATATAATATAATATGATATATTTTAACATAATATAATACATACTGTCATTCTGGACTGGCATTCTGTGATTTCACTATACAACTCCTGGAACTCAAAGCAGCAGAGCAAAAAGATCAAAGCTGAGACTAGTACTGAAGGAATATATCTAGGATTTTTAAAATCCCCAGCAGCCATCCAGATGTAGTATAATAAAGGCAATTTAGCTGGACCAATGAAAAGTAAAAAAAAATGTTTTGTTTCTGGAGTTGACTTTTTGCTTTTTCCACTTTCTGGAAAAAAACATTTGAAGAAAAAAATAAAACAAGAATAATAAATAATGTATAGGGTGTTAAAAGTTATTTTGTTATAGATATACTGTATATCTGACAACCGCTGAAAATAAATCATTTCAGTACAGGAGAAACCATTCTAGTCAATGAAAATTAAACTGTTACCTCCAGTACTGGCGCGTCTGCAGCCAACAAAAAAGAAGTTCAGCAATACATAAACGAATACTATCTATATAGTATTCGTTTTTGAAAATATAATTTACAGTACTTTGGAGTTCTCTTCCAATAGCATGGAATACATATGAAGTTGAGCATGAGATTGCAATGGAAGTATTGCAATCTGCACCTTTTTCTTTATTACTGCACATATTTTGCATCCCTTTTACATTTAAAAAATTGGAAAAATGTATTTTAGATGGAATTTTAAATTCTAGACTTTGAAGGTGACTTTCTTGAGATGGAAATAAAGCTACCAGATGTACAATTTTACTGTGGAGACAGATAGGTCAACCTAAATTCAAGTGAAGGACTGCAACATTAATTAAGCTGTATTTATCATACATTTCTCGAATAAACATGAACTAAAACATTGGATAAATAATTTCCCATTCAGCTTCATTTGTTTTTCCATCCACCATATTGCGAGATTCCAAGTACAGGCGGTCCCCGGGTTACAAACAAGATAGGGTCTGTAGGTTTGTTCTTAAGTCGAATTTGTTTGTAAGACGGAACCGGTACATTTTTTAAGTATAGCTCCAGCCAAAAGAATACTTTTTATGTTTTTTGGATAGCCTAGGGAAGGGTTAACACCCCTGTACCATTTGTTTTGCTGTCTGTGCCCCTGTTCAGAAGATTTCACCTCACTTTCTGTCCCTATGATAACTGGATTTTGAAAATTTTGGGCTGTTATGGAAACAAGGATTAGTGATAAAGCTTCAGTGGAGACACCTTTTTCCCGTGATAACTCTTACAGGAGTGAATTTCCCTTCCTAGGGGGAGATTTCTTCTCACTTCCTGTTGTCTCCCTCTGCTTGTAAGTAGGAGTCATTTGTAAGTTGGATGTTTGTAACCCTGGGACCGCCTGTACCAGGATATTGATTGTAAACATGAAGCCAGTAAACCTATACGTATTGTGTGATGTAAAGGCGTACTAATGTTATTCACAAAGAGAGATTTCCTAAATCCTACTTCATTGACAATTGACCTAATTGCCCGCTTGACTCAATTTTTTTTTCAGTAAGCATCTAAACCATCAGTGTACTTGATCAGTTAGACCAACAATAACGAAAATACGGAGATTTGCCTACAAAATGTTTTACATGCAATGTGTGACAAAACAAACGATCATGACCGGATATAAAAGATTGAGAACACCACAGATTTGTACTAGGTTTAGTAAAAGTTCATTTATCTTGACAACAGATCATAGCATATGTTCAACGCATTTCAGGGGCTCGCAGCTTTTTCCAAGCTCAAGCTAAGTGTTAACCTCCCTGGCGGTATGATTCTTTCAGATTTTAGGTGCTGAAAGCGGTAGAATTATTTTGCTAGTAATTCTTAACCACTTTAACTCTGCTCGCATTGCTGCTACTAAAGCAATGTGGCTCGTTATCGTCCAGCGACGTAGACCTACGTCGCTGGACTCCCCCCCTTGTGGGCGGCGTGCGCACGCCGCTGGAGGCTGGCTCCCGCTGTTTTCAGTCACATGATCGTCGGGGAATCTAGTTTGGAGATCCGCCTGCTTGTGTAAACAGAGCGGACTGATCTCCTAAGTGACAGGCAGGGACAGATAGCATGGTTCAGCATAGCTGAACATGCGATCTGTCCCTGATTCACTCAGTCACCTCCCCCCCACACGTTAGTAAGCACCAGGCATACATTAACCCCTCCTTCTCCAATAAAATTAACCCCTTCCCTGCCAGTGTCATTTTTACAGTAACAGTGCATATATATAGCACTGATTACTGCAGTAATGTCACTGGTACCCCCAAAAGTGTCAAAAATGTCAGTCAAGGGTCCAATCTGTCCGCCGCAATGTCGCAGTCCCGCAAAAAAATCGCAGATCGACGCCATTACGCGTTAAAA
Organism: Pelophylax lessonae; assembly: GCF_965119305.1. Lineage (NCBI taxonomy): Eukaryota > Metazoa > Chordata > Amphibia > Anura > Ranidae > Pelophylax > Pelophylax lessonae. The sequence goes on from NC_138772.1 coordinate 360,882,708, forward strand.
AAAAACACCAAAAAGGACAGAAATCTTTCCCTTAGATAGTAAACGCAATAACTTTTGTGCAAACCAATCAAAATACACTTATTGTGATTTTTTTTTTACCAAACATAGGTAGCAGAAAACAAATTGGCCAAAAATTTAAAACAATTTTGATTTTTACATTTTTTTCGGGGGGAATTTCATATAAAAAAATGTGAAAAATATTGTTATTTTTTCAAAATAAACACTCTTTTTTTGTTTATAGCGCAAAAAGTTTGTGGGGAAAAAAAGGACGTAAATTTAGTTTGGGTACGGCATCGCACGACCGCGCAATAGTCAGTTAAATTTGCACAGCGCCGAATCGCAAAAAGTGGCCTGGACGTAAGACAGCAAAATCCTCCGGTGATAAAGTGGTTAAGGACGAGCAGCCCAAACCAACTATTTACATATGATTTTTTTTTTACTGTGCGTTCTTCTTTATAACATCTCAGGTATGATAAAGTTTGAAACACAAAATATATCTATATATAGATATACGTGTGTGTATATATATATATATATATATATATATATATATATACATAGATATATATATAGATATATAGATGTATACGTATATATATATATATATATATATATATATATACAGTATATATATTTACTGTGTATATATATATATATATATATATATATATATATATATATATATATATATATATAAAAAGTACAGTAAAACTGCATACATATGAATACATATGAATATATATGAAGTTGAACATAAGGCCTCATGCACACTGGAAGTTAAACGCCAGTAGAAAGCTGTAGCTGTAAAAAGAGTTTTTCAGTTTTTGCAGTAGTGGTTTTTAGTGTTTTTCAGCGTTTTTTAGCATTTTTCTGCTGTAGCGTTTCTGGTGTTTTTTGGCATTTTTCTGGTGTTTTTCAGCTGTAGCATTTTTAAGCTTTTTCTAACAAAACTATACTATACAAAAGCTTATGGCTCAAAAACGCTGATAAATGCCAAATAGCCACGTTTTTCATAAATTTTTGGAGTTTCCAGCGTTTATAAGCTTTTATCAGAGTTTTTAGGCTTAATGCACACTGGACATTTTTTTAGCTGCTGTTTTTAGCGTCAGATGTTTTTTCTGCAGCTAGTAAACTCCACAGCATCTTATCCTATGTGTCCATGCACACATAGGCTGTTATTAACAGTTTTTGGCAGGGGCGTTTTCTGGCTGAAAAAAAAACACAGAATTAGTGGGTCATTTTTTACGATTCAGCACTGCTTTTCTTTAACGGACAAATGCGCGGCCATGCGACGCTGTACCCAAATAAAAATGTTCTTATTTTGATGATATTTGATCACCTGTGTGATTTTTTTATTTTTTATAAACAAAAAAAGAGTAACAATTCTGAAAAAATAAATATTTTTCACTTTCTGCTATATAACATTCCCAATAAAAAAAAATGTAAAAATCTAATTTTTTCATCATTTTAGGCCAATTTGTTTTCTGCTACATATTTTTGGTAAAAAAAAATCCCAATAAGCGTATTTTGATTGGTTTGCACACACATTATCGTGTCTACAATCTAGGGAAAAGATTTGTCATTTTTATTTATTTTATTTTTTTTTACTACTAATGGCAGCGATCTGCGTTGTTTAGAGGGACTGCAACATTGGGGCGGACAAATCCGACCCCTACCTGACATTTTTTTTTTACACTTTTAGGGGGACCAGTGACATTACTGCATTAATCTGTGCTAAAAATATGCACTGTTACTGTATTAATGACACTGGCAGGGAAGGGGTTAACTCGGGGGTGATCAAAGGATTAAGTGTGAGCCTAGGGGGTGTTTACTAACTGTGAGGGGGAGGGGCTTGTGGAATTAACACAGAGATCTGTGATCCTAAATAGGAGGATGTGATCCTAAATAGGAGGATCACAGGTGCTCTGTGTTCATTCCAGAGAGAACAATGGTCTGCTGTGTTTACAACAGCAGGCCATCGTTCTCTCTCCACAGGAAGCGACCGTGGGTGCCCGGTGGCAATCGCGGCCACCGGCCCTATGGATCCGCTTCCCAGCTGCCTAATGGGGGCGCGTGCACTCCTGCAGGAGCGCTCGCTCCAGCGATTTGACGTACCTATACGTCAGTTTGTGCAACTGAGCTAGCCTGCTGCAGTATATCTGTGGCGGGTGGTCGGCACGTGGTTAAGAGTAGTTTTTCAGCTGTAAAAACGCTCTAACTCTGATAAAAGTTGAAAAAAAAAACGCTGAAAAATGTGGTTATTCTGTGTTTATCAGCGTTCCCATATGTGCCATAAGCTTTTATCAGAGAAACACTGAAAAATGCTGCTGCAAAAACGCTGAAAAATTCACTACAGCTTTCTACATCTAACACTATTGGCTTTTTTATAACATCCAGTGTGCATGAGGCCCTACAGCTGAAAAACTCCTCTCAAAAGAGTTGGGGGGTTTTTCCAGCAAGAAAATGCCAAAGCCAAAAAATGCTGCTAACAGCTTATGTGTGCATGGACACATAGGATAACATGCTGGGGAGTTTATTGGCTGCAAAAAAAAAACAAAACGTCTGAAGCCGATAACAGCAGCTGGAAAAGTGTCCAGTGTGCAAGAGGCCTTAAACTGAAATGGGAGTATTGCAATTCATACTTTTTTTCTTTATATGTACTTTGCAACATTTTTACATTTAAAATATGATAAAATATATTTCAGATCAAATTTTAAATTCTAGACTGTGAAATGTGGCATCTTGAGATGGAAATGAAGCAACCAGATGCACAATTTTACTATGGAGACAGATGAGTCAGCTTAGGTTCAAGTGAAGGTCAGCAACATATAGCTGCTTGGTGTGCAATATCTAAAAATATTCATACATACATTTATCAGATAAACATCGATATACAATAACTTCCCATCCAAATTCATTTGTTTTTCTATCCACCTAATTATTGCTGGAGTCCTGATACCAGAAAATCGATTGTAAACACACAGCTTGTGGTTAGATCCTGAAAACAAAGATATTTAAAAGTCAGTAAACCTAAAATATGTTTTGTGTGATGTAAAAGGGCTATTAATATTATTCACAAAGAGAGATTTCCTAAAATCTGTATCACTGACAATTTGCCTAATTGTCTCCTTGACTCCAATATTTCTCAGTGAACATCCAAATCATCAGTGTCTTAGATCAGTTAAACCAACCAGGATGAAAAATAAGGAGATTTGTGACAATGCAAAAGGTCATAACAGTATATAAAAGGATAAAACAAACCTTTGCGCTGTGCTAAATAATACCATATAAAACAATTAAAGAAATATATAAATAAAAAATAAAAATAAAACACAACAACTGTTAGAACCTCAATTGTGGCAAGTATTATTAATTCACGTTACCTCTAGTATAGCACACTTGCCACAATTGAGGTTCTAAGAGCCGGTTCACACTACCACGACCAGAAAGTCGCCCCGTGACTTGAAGAGACTTGTTTAGAGACTTGGAAGAGACTTGGAAGAGACTTGTGCACTACTTTGAAGAGACAGGCGACTTTGTCTGTGGGGAATGCCTGGCTAATCTCTTTCTTCTTCCTGGAAAGTCTGATAACAAGTCGTGTCAATTAAGATAAGGAGGCGACTCCCATTGAAGTATATGGGACAGTCGGATCACAGGTCGCCTCAAAGTAGTACAGGACCCTTTTCTGAAGTCGGAGCGACTTCAGTAGTGCCAATTAAGACGGCACTGATTGATTAACATTGCTTTTGTTATGTCAAGCGACCTGGGGCAACACAAGTCGCCTCACAAGTTGTGCTAGTGTGAATGGGCTCTTACAGTTGTTGTGTTTTATTTATTTATTTTTTTTATATTTTTCTTTGATTGTTTTATATGATATTATTAAGCGCAGCACTAAGGTTTGTTTTATCATGTCACTACACACTTTAGAATGAGATGGTGATCAGTGCTAGCAGCTGGCTCGATTGAAGCAGAATTGGTCGTAGTTGCTCGCAGGAACCTTTAAAATTTACAGTATATAAAAGAGCATCACAGATTTGTACTAGGTCCAGTTAAAGTTTATTTATCCTGAAAACAGATCACAGGATCTGTCCAACGCATTTAAGGGGCTCACAGCCCTCCCTTCATAAGGGCTTAAGTAAAGAGTTGCTAAAAAAATTCAAAAAGAAAGATTTCATAAAATCTGTTTCACTGACAATTTGCCTTAATAAGTAACCTTCAGGTCCGTAATAAGTAACCATCTCTTGGACGAAATTGGTAAAGACCAAACATGTCGGAATGTGGATGAGCGCAAACAGGGAGTGAATTTAGTGATTTACTGTTCATACAGTGGTCATGTAAATTATGTCATATCAAGAATTTGTCTGGTGAACCTCATTTTAACCACTTTAGGACTGCTCACTGTGCTGCTACTGCGGCACAGTGGCACCCCTGGGTCCAGCAACGTAGACCTACGTTGCTGGACTCCTAGCTGCCTCAGCGGCGCGCGTGCTGCCGGAGGCTCGCTCCCGCTGTGTTAGACACAGCGGGAGTCGGGCCGGAGGAGCAGAGGTGGTGATCACCGTCTCTCTTCCCTGATCGTCGGGGAAAGTGTGCGAAGATCCGCACGCTTGTATAAACAAAGCAGGCCGATCTTCTCTGTGACAGACAGGGGGAGATCACAGGATTCAGCATAGCTAAACCTGCGATCTCTGTCTCTGTCACAGAACCCCCTCCCCCTACACACGTCAGTAAGCATGAGGCATACATTTAACCCCTTGATCACCAACAGTGTTAACCCCTTCCCTGCCAGTGTCATTATTACAGTAACAGTGCATTATTTTAGCACTGATTACTGTAGTAATGTCACTGGTCCCCCCAAAAGTGTCAAAAATGTCAGTTAGGGGTCTGATCCGTCCGCTGAAATGTTGCAATCCAGCAAAAAAATCGCAGATCGCAGCCATTACTAGTAAAAAAATTTCATTTGGGTACAGCGTTGCATGACCGAGCAATTGTCCATTAAAGTAACACAATGCCGAATCGCAAAATATGGCCTGGTCAGGAAGGGGGTAAAAATCTTCCAGTCTTAGCGTGGATAAAAATATGCTCATTGAGAATTTTTTTGTCAAAGACATGTAGCTAAATACATTTTGGCCTAGATATATGACAAAAATTGAATATATTGGATGGTTTTTTTTTAACAGTCAAAGTAGAAAATGTAAATTTTTTTGCAAAATGTTTGTCTTTTTTTTTATTAATATCACAAAAAAATAAAAAGCACAGAGGTGATCAAATACCACCAAAAGAAAGCTATGTTTGTGGGAAAAAAAGGACGTAAATTTTGTTTGGGTACAGCATTGCATGACTGCGCAATCTCTATCGCAGTCTCTATGAACAGGACCCCGCTACAAACCATCCCTCCTGGCTGGGACTGTGTGGACACTGATCACAGGATCTAATCTCCTTCCAGGAGCCCTATAGGGATCCCTGGGACTGCTAATCAACCCCATGGGAGGATCACAGTAGAGCATCCTTGACACCCCCTCCTTCTACTGATCTCCGGATTACGGGAATATGTCGCTCTGGGCACTGTAGACCTCGCACCCGCTCCTTTTCCTCCTCTTCCTTATTATATCTGGATGGTGTAGTGCCCTGACCGGGCAACTGCATCTGTAAAGGAGAGGCTTGGTGGACTGCAGCAACTAGGGGCTCACCGAGATGCCTGCTCTGCTCCCATCTGGGTGCTTGGTTTACCTCGCGGTTTACATGTCATTGTGCTGAAAATTCAGTAGCAAAAACAGACATGACGAGGTAATATCTCTCTTTCCTGGAAGTCTCCATGGCAGCCTACGTGTGGGTTAACCCCGCCTCCTCTCCAATGGTATAGGACCCCCCTCTATAAATTTCAGCTTGCAGGCACAGCCAGTGTTCCTTTTTTGTCCTCCTCCAAGGACCAACTATTTGGATTATTTCCTGTTGGAATTTGGTCGGCTTACCTCAGAATGAAAAGTCGGTGTCTATGTCCAGGGCCCAGCCATGGGCGGGTGAGTGACATTTCAAAATCCCCTTTTGGCTGATAACTGTGCGGTGCTTCGGATGGCCGACGGATATCCTGACAGGGTCTGAAGATTTGTCTCCTCCATGGCAGTGTTTTTGTTATGTTTGTTTGTCTCAAAACTATCTTTCTTTGCTATCCCTGGTGGCCCAATGGCGGCTGGAACGCTCCATGCGTTCCAGCCATCTCCTTCCTGCTTCCCCTCCGCTCAGTCTGGCGGACGCATGCACTGTATGGTAATGGAGCTCCGCTCGCTGCCTGCACATGCGCACTTCGCCGAGATCGGAAGCGAGGCCTGGTCCGCGCATGCGCACTTGCGATCACGGCCGGCCGTCGCTGACGTCATCCTGGCGCGAAAATTTAAACGCCTGTCAGCTCCAGAGCATTTGGGAATGCACTGTGGGCATAGCGACGTCTTCCCGGTACCTTGTCCGTTTGTTTACCAGGTATGTGGGGACCGGATGCTGCATACCTTTTTGTGGTATGCAGGGGGGGGGGGGGGAGAGCGGTTGGATGCATATTAGGACAACACCTGAATGTTCCTTATTGCTTTGTAGTGATCCCTGTATGCTCTACTTCCTAGTGAGTTTGTGGTTTTGCCTGAAACATGGATCCTGCTTCACCGCCCTCTTGTGGCCAGCCCTCTCACAACAGGTGACAGCTGGTACATTTAGAGGGATATGAAGGGAGGGTTGCTGGCTCATGATTCATGGCTAAATCCTGTGTCTCCCTGGATTTCTCTTTCTCCCAGCTCCTCCAGGTCTGGTCAAGAAAGAGACCCTGTCAGGCCACGAAGAGAATCATCTTCAAGGTCAAGACGCCGTGAGTCTCCATCAGGGAGCAGACATGAGAGGAGACGCTCACATTCCTCCTCCAGACACCGCACACACCGCCACAGTAGCCATACGGCCCAGAGAGCCTGTTGGGGTTGTGGGGTGCATGTCCCGGAGGACAAGTCCCTTTGCGAGCCCTGTTTCGCTCATGCAGCTTGTGAAAGAGAGTCTGAAGATCAGAGATTGGAATCCCTGGTGAAACGGATTGTCCAGCAATCCATGAAAGAGTGGAATGCTGGTCCCACACCTGGGTCTGCTACTCCCATCTCTCCTGCTGATGCTCCTGAAGAGCAAGGTCCCTCTCAGCCAAGCTTCACTTCCGGGAAATCCTCAGAGAGCGATTCGGAAGAAGAGGAAGGTGCAGTTGGGGGTTTTGATTTTGCCCTTGTGGCACCTCTCATAAGAGCAGTCAAAAAGGCTCTGAAATGAGAAGATCCCAGTACCCCACAAGTAAAACAGAGAAGGTTTTTCAAACATTTGGGGAAAGAGCGGCTAAACATTCCGCTCCTGTCAGAATTGAAGGATGTCATCCTAGAAGAGTCTAGTAAAGGGGATAGCAAGACCTCCTTATCCTCCAAACTGTCTAAGTTGTATCCTTTTAAATCGGAAGAAGTCAGTCACCTGGAATCAGCTCCTCTGGTTGATGCTGCAGTTTCCAGACTGGCAAAACACGTTACACTCCCGCTGGATAATGCGGTGTCCTTTAAAGACCCTCTGGATAGGAAGATGGACTTGGATTTAAAAAGAATTTATGTCACAGCCGGTGCGGCTTGTAAACCTGTGCTAGCACTAGCAGCCATGTCTAAGGCCATGGAAACCTGGGTTTCTGATGTTGAACTAAAATTAAGAAGTGTGTCTGAAGATGCAGTAGAGAACTCTCCTGTTCAGGAACTGAAGTTAGCTTCTGTGTTTCTTGGAGAAGCATCCATTGATGTGTTACGTCTCTTATCCAGATCCATGTTGGCTTCTGTCACAGCCAAACGGGCCCTGTGGTTGCGTCCCTGGCTGGCAGACCCAGCCTCTAAACAGGCTTGGTGCAAAATCCCTTTTGAAGGTTCCTCTTTATTTGGAAACAAATTGGATAATGCAATTACTAAAGTGACGGGTGGAAAGTCAGGTCTCCTTCCCCAAGATAGGCGCCTCTTTGGCCCTAAGAAGCAGCAACCAAGAAAGCAGTTTGCAGAGCGATCAAAGGATGCCCGCTCATATAGGCCTGGGCGAGATTACAGGAGAAATTGGAAGAGCAGCCAAGCATCCTCTCGTAAGCCGGTCAGAGGCTCAGCACCTTCCGGTCAAGAAACCTCAAAGTCCTTTTGAGATTGGGCCCGTTCAGACATGCCAGGTGGGGGCACGCTTGCTCCGCTTTCAGCGTGTCTGGGCGGCCTCAATCTCAGACTTCTGGACCATCAGGACAGTGTCCACAGGACACACATGGACTTTCTCCACAGATCCCGTGTCCAGATTTATTCCCACTCGCTTGCCTTTTCAGGACGAGAAAAGAAATGTTTTGCTCGACTATGTAAGCACTTTGGTAGCTCAGGGCGCAATAATTCCGGTGCCCGTGCAGGAAAGATTCCAAGGCGTATATTCGCCCCTCTTTCTAGTACAGAAGAAGAATGGATCCTGGCGCCCTGTGATAGATCTCACCTATCTCAACAGGTTCATCAAGAACGAAAAGTTCAAAATGGAGACCTTATCTACTATCCAGAAAGCAGTACTTCCAGGAGACTGGCTAGTGTCAATAGATCTCAAAGACGCGTATTTCCATGTGCCTATAGCAGTAAACTTCCACAAGTACCTTTGTTTCGCGGTAGAACATCAACACTTCCAGTTCATCTGCCTTCCTTTTGGCCTGTCCACATCTCCAAGGGTGTTTTCCAAGGTCCTTCAAGCAGTGGTAGCTTTAATCAGAACAAAGGGTGTACGTCTACATCACTACTTGGACGATCTTCTACTGTTGTCACAAGACCGGGATCAACTTTTGTCCCACAGGGACCTGGTCACTACAACTCTCATGGAGTTCGGGTGGTTGTTGAATCTTCAAAAAAGTCATCTGGAGCCCTCTCAACATCTAGTCTATCTAGGGGCTCAATTCAACACCGTTCAGAATACACTTTCTCTGCCTCTAGAGAAAATCACGGTGGTTCGGGAGAGGATCCTTCCAGCCCTCTCATCCTCTTTTCTGACGGCATCCCAGTGTCTCAAGATCATCGGCACAATGGTCTCGACGGCCCATATGGTCAAGTGGGCACTGTGGCGAATGCGGCCCTTTCAGAGGGGCTTCCTTCGGCAGTGGAATCCGGAAGATCACGATCAGCGTATCTTTATTTCCCACAGCATGAGGAGCAGCTTATTATGGTGGCTCCAGCAAGAACCTGCTCAATTGCCATTCTCTAGTTCCCATCACATGGGTCATCATTACAACCGACGCCAGCAACTCTGGCTGGGGAGCCCATTGCATGACAGAGGTGGCTCAAGGGAAATGGCCTCCGCAAGCCCACTCCCTGGTTTCCAACGTCCTGGAGCTTTTCTAGCTCTTCAAGCTTTCCATCATCTAATAGAAGGCAAATCCGTACTTCTTCGAATGGACAACACCACGGCAGTGGCTTATGTGAAAAGACAGGGCGGTACCAGGAGTCTCTCCCTTCTTAAGGAAGTAGACCCAATCATGACATGGGCCCAAGCCCATCTGTCCAACATCTCGGCGGCCTACATTCCGGGGCCACAGAATGTTCAGGCAGATTTCCTTTCCAGAGTTCAGTTGAATCACAACGAGTGGTCTCTCCACATAGACTCATTCAAGTGGATCCTGTCCCTAGGGGTCTCACCAGAAGTAGACCTGTTTGCATCTCCATGCAACCACAAGCTGGTCCGGTACTTCACACGCAGCAAGTGTCACCAAGCATGCGGAACGGATGCTCTGACCGACAGATAGGAATTCAGCAGGGCATATGCTTTTCCCCCATTTCCCATCATCCTCAGATTTCTTCAGAGACTCCAAGCAGAAGATGTGGAGATTGTCATGGTAGCCCCTTACTGGCCGAACAGGCCCTGGTTCCCACTTCTCCTGCAACTCAGCTATCGGAGCCCGATTCCCCTGCCCATCAAACCAGACCTTCTCTCACAGGGAACAACATTACACCCCTGCCCGCCTTGCTCAGGTTAACGGTCTGGTTCTTGAGAGGGAGAGGTTGGAGTCACTCGGATGCCCTCCTGGGGCAATTCCTACCTTAATGAACTCCAGGAGACCTAGTACGAACAGAGTTTACTGTAGAGTCTGGTCTAGATTCTTGGAATTCACGTACCCGGAGGGAAATCCTTCCCTGAATTTCGGAGTTCAAGAAGTCCTGAAGTTCCTTCAAGCAGGTCTGGATAAGTCCCTATCAGTTGGGACTCTCAGGGTGCAAATATCAGCCTTATCGGTGTTCTCAGGGTTCTCCTGGGCCAAGCATATACTCATACAACAATTCTTCAAAGGTGCGGTCAGACTCAGACCTCAGAGGAAGCCAAGGTTCCCAAAATGGGACCTTCCCCTTGTCCTTAACGTCCTTTCAAGATCTAGTTTGTCGGACTCCATTAAAGATCTTACCATTAAAACAGCCTTTTTAGTAGCAATCACTTCAGCTAAAAGAGTTTCTGAGATCAGTCCCCTTGGTCATAAAGAACCTTTTCTCACGTTCTTCCCGGACCGAGTAGTCCTAATTTCGATGCTCAATTCCAATCCGAAGGTATCATCGGTTTTTCATGAGAACCAGGAGATTGTACTTCCTACCTTTCATTCTTCAGAGGATAATGAACCTCATCCCTTGGATGTAGGGAAAACTCTTATGGAATATCTCCAGTCAACGTCTTCTTTCAGACAATCGGATAATCTCTTCATCCTTTTCTCAGGCAAGAATAGAGGGAAACGGGCCTTGTCAAGGTCCATTGCGGCCTGGATTGTGTCTGCCATTCAGCGAGCTTACTGTGTAGAGGGTTTGGCTCCTCCGGAGGCGGTGACAGCCCACTCAACGAGAAGCATCTCAACGTCCTGGGCGGCTTCACATCATGTTGCACCAGAAGTAGTCTGCAGAGCAGCTTCCTGGTCTTCTGTAAATACGTTTATGACACATTATTGTGTGGAGCCAGCCTACTTATCTTCAGTTAATTTTGGCTTGACTGTTTTGTCTGCTAATAATTTGAAGTAAAATTTGATTTGAAACATTCCCACCCGTGTGGTTTGGGCTAGTTATTTCCCACACGTAGGCTGCCATGGAGACTGCCAGGAAAACGGAAAATTCCTATCATACTTACCGTAATTTTCCTTTCCTGGTGGTCTCCATGGCAGCCGGAGTTCCCACCCTCTGGTCTTGGATTCGGCTAAGATATGGAACACTGGCTGTGCCTGCAAGCTGAAATTTATAGAGGGGGGTCCTATACCATTGGAGAGGAGGCGGGGTTAACCCACACGTAGGCTGCCATGGAGACCACCAGGAAAGGAAAATTACGGTAAGTATGATAGGAATTTTCCATTTTCTCTCTCTCTCTCTCTCTCTCTCTCTCTCTCTCTCTCTCTCTCTCTCTCTCTCTCTCTCTCTCTCTCTTTCTCTCTCTCCCTCTCTCCACCACATGTGCTCTTCTGTGATTATTTATACACAATTTCATTTTGTGCACAGAACTGACTTGGTGCTTTAAAACTTGTTATGCTGTAGGATGCAAATATTCTCTCTCTTTCTCAAACACTGCAGACCCTGATATCATGGAGAACGATACTGATTGTGATGTAGAAGGGGGGCCTTCTCCCTTACATCATGGTCCGCAGTGTCCCCCTTACATTAGAGTTCCCCTTTACATGTGTATATATACATTTTATTTTTTTTTTTTTTTTTGGGGGGGGGGGTTCAGAATTCTATGCCTATAGGCTCCTAAAATGTAAATCCAGCCCTGTTGGAAGCATTTTTTTTTTCCTAACATATCATGAGCCTATTATCACACTGAAAGTGGAGTTCAGAGTGAGAGGTGTTTGTTAAGGAGAAGCAAAACTGGTCTGGATGCTGCTCTAAAGTGCTTTTGCCTGTCTGATACATGAGAGGCAATATAATCTTGTAAGTTATACTGAATTGGGGTGATTGGTGGTAGTAACTGAAGGCACCATTGGTGATTAGGGATGGGCTGAACACCCCACTAATAAGTTCATTTTTTCAGGAGCAGTGATTTTATTGATGCTTAAAGTGCAACAATAAAAATGAAACATTCCTTTAAATATAGTGCCTAGGGGATCCCCTTGTTGTGCCTGTAAAGTGGTGCATCTGTAGTATGTATAGATCTTGCTACAGCAAAAATTAAATTTCTAAAGAAAAAAAAAGAGTAAATTCCCAAGTAAAATGACTCTCAGTTCCCAGCCACCCAGCTCCTTTGGGTCTGTTATGGGTTTTAAGTTGTAGCAAGATCTATACATGCTACAGATACAGTGTAAATTTTTTTTTTTTTTTTTTATTAAGTAAATTTTTTGGGCAAAGAGGGACTTATCAATTAATTGCAATTCATCTAATGCATCTTCACTTTGTGAAGAAAGTTTCAGGTTGCCCCAGAAACTTCAGCAAGTGCCAAGACCGTGTCCAGTTGATTCAGCTGCCGATCAGGGCACCACCAATGCAGAGCTTGCTCAGGAATGGCAGCAGGCAGGTGTGAGTGTATCTGCATGCACAGTGAGGTGAAGACTTTTGAAGGATGGTCTGGTGTCAAGAAAGGCAGCAAAAAAGCCACTTCTCTTCAGGAAAAACATTAGGGACAGACAGATATTCTGCAAAAAGTACAGGTATTGGACTGCTGAGGACTGGGGTAAAGTCATTTTCTCTGATGAAGGACCTTTCCGATTGTTTAGGGAATCCGGAAAAAACCTTGTCCGGAGAAGAAAAGGTGAGCGCTACCATCAGTCCTGTGTCCTGCCAACAGTAAAGCACCCTGGGACCATTCATCTGTGGGGTTGCTTCTCAGCCAAGGGAGGTTACTCAGTCACCATTTTGCCTAAGAACACAGCCATGAATAAAGAATTCTTCAAAAACTCCCTCCGAGAGCCACTTTTCCCAATCCAAGAACAGTTTGTTGAGGAACAATGGCTTTTATAGCATGATGGAGCATCTTTGGGGAACAAAACATCAATATTTTGGGTCCATGGCCATGACTCCCGAGAACATAATCCCATTGAGAACTTGTGGTCAATCCTCAAGAGGCGAGTGAAAAAAAAACTCCACAAATTCGAACAAACAAGTATGGGCTGCCATCAGTCAAGATGTGGCCCAGAAGTTGATTGACAGCATGCCAGGAGGTCCTTAACCACTTAAGCCCCGGAAGATTTTACCCCCTTCCTGACCAGGGCCTATTTTGCGATTCGGCACTGCGTGACTTTAACGGACAATTGCGCGGTCGTGCGACGTTGTACCTAAACTAATTTGACGTCCTTTTTTTCCCACAAACAGAGCTTTCTTTTGGTGGTATTTGATCACCTGTGCGATTTTTTGATCATGCGCTATAAACAAAAAAAAGAGCGTCAATTTTGCAAAAATAACAATATTTTTCACATTTTTTTATATGAAATTCCCAAAAAAAATGTAAAAATCAAAATTTTTTAACATTTTAGGCCAATTTGTTTTATGCTACATATTTTTGGTGAAAAAAAAATCGCAAAAAGCGTATTTTGATTGGTTTGCGCAAAAGTTATTGCGTTTACTAACTAAGGGAAAGATTTTTGTAATTTTTGTTTTTTTTTAACGCGTAATGGCGGCGATCTGCGATTTTTTTTGCGGGACTGCGACATTGCGGGGGACAGATCGGACCCCTGACTGACATTTTTTACACTTTTGGGGTTACCAGTGACATTACTACAGTAATCAGTGCTATACATATGCACTGTTACTGTAAAATGACACTGGCAGTGAAGGGGTTAACTTTTTTTGAGAGGGAGGGGTTAAGTGTGTCCCTAGGGGCGTGATTCTAACTGTGATTGGCTGTGGCTTGAGGTGTAGGAACAGTGATCAACGGTCCTACATAGTAGAACCGTATGATCACTATTCTTACACAGGGGAGAATGACAGTTTACATCAGCCGCCTGCCTTTCTCCCGCTCTAACGAACGATCGCCAGTGCCCGGCGGACATCGGGTCCGCCGGGCACACGCGCGGGGGGGTCCGTGACAGAGCAGGAGCGGGAGCACGCATCCGGCGGTGCGCGCTCGCTCCCCAGAGCCTCACAGGCTAGTGACGTACCCATACGTCGGCAAGTGGTTAAAAAGAAGGGTCAACACTGCAAATATTGTCTCTGCATAAACTTAATGTAATTGTCAATAAAATCCTTTGACACTTATAAAATGCTTGTAATTATAATTCAGCATACCATAGTACCATCTTACAAAAAGATCTAAAAACACTGAAACAGCAGACTTTGTGAAAATAATATTTGTGGCATTCTCAAACTTTTGGCCACGGCTATATTGTTAACCAAATAAAATAGCCTACACCCCAGTTGACAGAGAGCTGCTTTTAATAATTTTATGTCCAATTAATTTTCACTTACTAGTGGATTCAGTGCATTGCCAAAACATCTTTCAAAACAAGGGATAAGTGTGAGTTTATTTCTACCTGAGACTGGTCAGAGAAGCCAAAGTTTGACTTTAAGAATTAGGCTACATTCACTTCTTGGCGTTGCTATTACAAGCGTTTTTATGGGCGTTTTTTCAGGCATTTTTATGGGCGTTTTTGTGGGCATTGTACAGGCGTTTTTACAGGCGGTTTTTCTGCAGGCGTTTTTTCTGCAGGCGTTTTTAGATTGAATAGAGACCAATGGAAAACGCCTGTAATCTGCCCAAAAAGAAGCTCATATACTTATTTGAGCGTTGGGGGTTTTGCTCATGGCATCAAAACACTCAGATGTGAACAGGGGCCATTGAAATGAATAGGATTTGTCTTGTTGGGCGTTTTGAGAGCTGATCCTAGAGCAGAAAACCCCCCCCAAAACGCCCCAAAACGCCTACATGTGAATGGAGCCTTAGGGTCCTTTCACACGGGTGCTCCGTATGTCCGTATATCATCCCATCCGTTTGCGGATGATATACGGACATAATGCATGTCAATGGGATTGCGGATGTCAGCGGATGACCAACCGCTGACATCCGATTTGCGTCTTTTCAGCTCTGTTCCGTTTTTTGGAACGGAACAGAACCCTATTTTTCTTCCGTTTAAAAAACGGAAAGGACGCAAAATCGGATGTCAGCGGTGTCATCTGCTGACATCCGCAATCCCATAGACATACATTATGTCCGTATATCATCCGCAAATGGATGGGATGATATGCGGACATACGGACTGGATGACACAAGTGTCATCCGTGTCTGTAAAAAAAAAAAAGTGTCAGAGCAGATCAAAATATCGTCCGCTCCGTGTGAAAGGACCCTAAGGGGAAAATCACATTAATTTGAAAAAGGCAATTTTGTTTTTGTATCTTCTTTTTTTTTTTTTTTTTTTACAAGGTGTGGCAATAGCAGAAAAATAATTATCATTTGAAGCCTGGAAAGAGAACCAGTGAAATCATCAAAAAAAGGAGAAAGTATTGACCCATGTACAAAAATATTGGATATATTTGGGCTGATTTACTAAAGGCACTAGGTATCTTTACATAATATAGTATATTAGCAATAATGTATTTTAAATAAAAATATTTCTGATTAGTATGAGATCAGAACTGTAATTTGAAAATATTTCTTTATTGAAGGCTTCACAGACAAAAAACTGCATGTACTTGAACACAAGGACCTGCAGCAGTGTGAACATCCACGGGTGCAGTGACAGTGAGAGTGAGTGGAGCAGAGCTGTCAAATCGAAGCTCTGATGTCGGGTATGGGTGGGCTGATATGCGGAGCTCCTCCTCCTTTCCATCCACAGCCATTCAGCAGGCAGTATAACTCTCCTCCCCCCGCCCCTCTCCACCCTGCCACATTTGACTGTAAACAGGTGCTGGAGGGGCTGAGCGGGGGCGCCAGGAGGGAAATACAAGAAGGTATGATCACTACAGCAATACTGATCCTGCAGCACACACAACCCTAGCTGAATGGAAACAACAGGCTCCCCGGGAGTACTGTCACATGTAATGCTGGTCGGCTGCAGTGTTTTCCAGATATCTATGTGTTCAGGCAGTGTGCAGGTTACCGATCAGCCTTCTCTCCCTCTTATCTCGCTACTTACTTTTTTTTTTTCTTTAATCTGCCTGCACATCGACCAGCACATTACCTGAATACACTGATAAGATCCCTTGAAGATGCTGCAGTGGCATTCTATGAGACCAGGGACATGTGGCTGTTAACCATTTCAGTTTCTATTCAGCTATTGAGCCAGAGCTCTGTGTGTGTGCTGCATGGTTTTTTTATGTTTTTTTGGAGGATTTACTGCTGGATCAGGCTAGAAGCTTCCCAGACCCATTAACCGTTTACTGTCCTCCACTAATCTTGAGCAGTTAACTGTTTGTAAGGCAATTTTTATTTTGGAAATTGGATGCGCTGCTGTCTTCTGTCACTTGGTTGTATTTGTAAGGGAGGATTACTGACTTGATCTTGCAGAGCTGGTTTAAAAAGAGTGGAGCAGTCCTGTGATACTATACACTTTTACACTGGGTTCAGCCATAAACACAGTCCCTGACCATCTCCTTAATCAATCATGTCTGCAATCTCTGACCATCTCCTGTATCATATTTGCAATCTCCGACCATCTCTTGTTTTATGTCTGCAATCTCTGACCATCTCTTGTATTATATCTGCAGTCTCTGACCATCTCTTGTTTTATGTCTGCAGTCTCTGACCATCTCCTGTAATGTGTCTGCAGTCTCTGATCATCTCCTGTATCATGTCGGCAATCTCTGACCATCTCCTGTATCGTGTCTGCAATCTCTGACCATCTCCTGTATCGTGTCTGCAATCTCTGACCATCTCCTGTATCATGTCTGCAATCTCTGACCATTTCCTGTAATGTGTCTGCAATCCCTGATCATCTGCTGAAATGTGTCTGAAGTCTCTGACCATCTCCTGTATCATGTCTGCAATCTCTGACCATCTTCTGTACTGTGTCTGCAATCTCTGACCAGCTCCTGTATCATGTCTGCATCTCCTGTATTGTGTCTGCAATCTCTGACCATCTCCTGTATCATGTCTGCAATCTCTGACCATCTTCTGTACTGTGTCTGCAATCTCTGACCATCTCCTGTATCATGTCTGCATCTCCTGTATTGTGTCTGCAATCTCTGACCATCTCCTGTATCATGTCTGCAATCTCTGGCCATGTCCTGTATCATTTCTGCGATCTCTGACCAACTCCTGTATCATGTCTGCATCTCCTGTATCGTGTCTGCAATCTCGGACCATCTCCTGTAATGTGTCCGCAATCTCTGACCATCTCCTGTAATGTCTCTGCAATCTCTGACTATCTCCTGTATTGTGTCTGCAGTCTCTGACCATCTCTTGTAATAATGTGTCTGCTAGTCTCTGACCATCTCCTGTAGTGTCTGAGTGATGTGAGGTGTGTATGTTTTATAAGCACATGGTATGAAACGCGTCTGCTGATCCAGTCTGTCTTGTATGTTCGGTGTTGGACCTTTGATTTCACAATAAATTCAAGTTTCAAGTTTCCTACTACTGGAAGTGCCGCTTTCTTTCTACAAAGTATATGGACTTTCCAGGCTGCGGACCTTGGCGAGCACCCAGTTTCCTAGGATTACCACAGTCCACCCGGGATCTCTTTTGTTCAGCTGATAGCCTTTGAGCGATGATTTGTTTCTTTCCCTGCTCTCTGTGAGTGACATTACACAACCACACACAGAAAAAAATATTCACACATATACTGACTAAACATACACACACACAAATAAAAATCACATGTATACTGTCATTACATACAGAAGAAAAAAAATAGTTAATAGCCCTGCCCTCTGTACATAGCATCCTCCTGAGTCTTTCACTTTGTACGTAGAATCCTCCTGAACCCTGTGCCCTGCATGTAGCATCCTCCTGAACCCTGCACAAAGCATCCTCCTGAACTCTGCACCTTGCACATAGCATCCTCCTGCACCCTGCATGTATCATCCTCTTGACCCTGCAGATAGCATCCTCCTGAACGCTGCACCTTGCACATCCTGCACATAGCATCCTCTCGAAACCTGCACCCTGCACGTCGCATCCTCCTGCACCCTGCATGTAGCATCTTCCTGAACCTTGCAGGTAGCATCCTCCTGAAACCTGCACCCTGCACATAGCATCCTCCTGAACCCTGAACGTAGCATTCTCCTGAACCCTGCACCCTTCACGTAGCATCCTCCTGAACCCTGCACGTAGCATTCTCCTGAACCCTGCATGTAGCATCCTCTTGAACCCTGCATGTAGCATTCTCCTGAATCCTGCACGTAGAATCCTCCTGCACCCTGCACATGAACCATCATACAGGGGCACACTGACCACCAGCATATAGGAGGCACACTGACCACCAATATGCAGCACCAGTAGTTACCAGTACACAGAGGACATAACAAAAAAAGTAAAACTGCCACCTTGCAGCTTTAAAAATCTCAAAAGCAATAAGAGAATCTTGTTAGCTGGTTCCTTAATCTAACACGCATCAATAAAAAGCAAAAAATGCATTACTGCCTAAAATTTCCTCTATAAAATTGTACAAATAGACTTATAAGTGCAATGGTAAAACCTATAAATGAATCAACCAATGTATTGCAAAATAGTAGTGATGGTGTCACCCCCTCTGCAAAAATATTTTGAGAAATTGCAGATCTTTAACCACTTAAGCCCCGGAAGATTTTACCCCCTTCCTGACCAGGGGGTATTTTGCGATTCGGCACTGCGTGACTTTAACGGACAATTGCGCAGTCGTGCGACGCTGTACCTAAACGAATTTGACATCCTTTTTTTCCCACAAACAGAGCTTTCTTTTGGTGGTATTTGATCACCTGTGCGATTTTTTGATCATGCGCTATAAACAAAAAAAGAGCGTCAATTTTGCAAAAATAACAATATTTTTCACATTTTTTTATATGAAATTCCCCCCAAAAAAAATGTAAAAATCAAAATTTTTTAACATTTTCGGCCAATTTGTTTTATGCTACATATGTTTGGTAAAAAAAATCGCAAAAAGCATATTTTGATTGGTTTGCGCAAAAGTTATCGCGTTTACTAACAAAGGGAAAGATTTTTGTCATTTTTGTTTTTTTTTTTAACGCGTAATGGCGGCGATCTGCGATTTTTTTGCGGTACTGCGACATTGCGGCGGACAGATCGGACCCTTGACTGACATTTTTGACACTTTTGGGGTTACCAGTGACATTACTGCAGTAATCAGTGCTATACATATGCACTGTTACTGCAAAATTACACTGGTAGTGAAGGGGTTAACTTTATTTGAGAGGGAGGGGCTGTGTGCGTCCCTAGGAGCGTGATTCTAACTGTGATTGGCTGTCTGTTGAGCTGTAGAAACAGTGATCAACGGTTCTACATAGTAGAACCGTGTGATCACAGTTTCTACACAGGGGAGAATGACAGGCGGCTTGTTTACACAAGCTGCCTGACTTTCTCCCTCTGCAGCGGCGATCGCAGAGTGACCGGCGGACATCGGGTCCGCCGGTCACACGCGCGGGGGGGGGCCGTGACCACGCGGGAGCGCGCCTCCGGTGGCGCGCACTCGCTCCCTAGACCCTCACAGGCTAGTGACGTAGACCTACGTCACTTTGCCTGTGAGGGGCTGACTGCCGACGTAGATAGTCGTGCGGCAGTCGGCAAGTGGTTAATGTGTAAATAATGGTGAAACCCCCTACATACAATAATAATACCAGAGATGCAAATCAACCAGTGTATTAGAACATAGTAGTGATGGTGTCACCCTCTCTGCAAAATGTAAGACATATTGCAGAGCTGCAATGTGCAAACAGTGGTGCAGTCTCTGCACTCTGGTGGTCAGAGACTGCGGACATGATACACAGAGGGCACAGGATTGGTCCTGTGATCTGGTGACCCTGGTGAAAATCAGTAATTTCCTTGGCTTGGAGGGATTTTCTCACACTTCCTGTTTTGGGTAAGGGACAGGAAATAAAGGGAAGATTCCCCAATTGGGCACAGATGGCAAAAAAAACCATACAAACAAAAAAAACATAAAAGGGGTTATAACTTCTGCTTTAAGATAACCTAAAAATGGGAGATGTTAAAACGACACTAAACAATATTCTTATTTTCCAAAAATCATTCATACACATTCATTATTTTATGTCCCTGTAATTTTTTTCCTGAACATTTTTACTGCCTCCTTGCAATGTCTTCTGTGACCTCCCAGACCTCTCTTTTCTCCCCTTATTTCCCATTGTTTGGAATGACATGTGCCCATTAGTTGTGGTCATGTGCTCTGCTCTATGCGCACTACAAATCCTATAATCCATAGTCTACAGTCCATCTTGGAAGTAGGAACTAAAATGTATCTGAGCACCACAAACTAAAAATGCTATTAAATTCATTTTTAATATTCAAAGAAAACTCACCTATCCATGCATGTCTCCATGATTTATTTTGTTGAGAAATCACTTTGAAAAAGACCCCCCTGGCATTTTTAGTTGTTGCCATCTTGAGTAAGGGCAGATGATTCATGTAGCTTTACTTCCTAGAATCCATCTACCCTTAATTCATGCATGCAGGCAGGAGGGTGTACTTAGATGAGAAAGCCCCTACTCAGCTTCTGCAGGTGAAAGAGAAAAAATGCCAATGAAGGCTCCTGGGATGTATATCATCATTTTGGACTAGGACAGAACCAGAAAGCAACTAAAGAATTCTAAGAAAAATTTTAAAACAAGTAAATCTAATATAACTTACTATCTGTTTACTAATGCTAGCAGCATAAAGATAAAAAATAGTTAATGTTGATTGAGAGAGTTTAGTTCCAGAATACATACTTGAATATAAGTTTTTTGTGTGCCACTTTAAGTTTTTCCTTACATCTGTGATTACAGAATCCAGCAAGCCAGAAGTATTGCCAGAGGTTCAGAATCATCTGTGAACCCCCCAGAGGACCTAGTGCTCATAGCACTTGACCCGGTTCAAATCTGTGAAATGAAATAAAATGATTTTTCTTTTCTATCAGTGCTATGATGTAGCTCCACCCCAGGCTGAAGCCCAATTTATGGGCTTTCCTTTGGGGGAGCTACAGACAACACTGAAGCCTAAACATCCTCTTCAAACACAAGCCCATGACAACACATTCCTATGGCTGGAGAATAAAACAGGTGGAGTAAGAGTGGCTTGGATGGAAACCTAGTCGGTAACTAATGCTGAGAGATCTCATGGCTAGAATGCCTAAAGGACACAACAGACTCCAATTTTGCCTTAAACTTTAATCACTTTTGCCTGAAACTTTTTATTTACCTCTGTCTGATCAGATGTTAATTTCAGCAGCACAGATCCCAATCGGTGACCTTGGGAAGGGCCCATGCTTGCCAATGCTTGCTCAACAGTACCTGCATATATTTGAGCAGACTGGGTCCCATGGGGAATTCAGTAAGGATTTTCAACATCTGGGGATACTTCTTCTTTAAGATATTTGCATTTTGCATTATGAATGAACAAGTATCTGGATCTTGCAAGTCCTTTCCCCATTCATGTCTTGCAAAGATAAGACTAAAATAATTTAATTTGCATAATGGCAATTCAGATTGATTTTCCTGACTTGACACAGGTTGAAAGTAATATCAATCAACCTGCTTTAGTTAAACATACCAACAGAAGTTGTCAATTGTATTTTTTTTCTTGCTGTATTCAAAGTTAATTTCGCATTAAATTGTTTTTTTTTTTTTTTTTAACGAGGCAGACATAAACAAGTTTCTGCAGTATGTGATTTTAAAAGAGAATCATGGAGAACAATTTAAACACTAATCTGAGTAAAACAGTGAAGTAAAATGAATGCATAGTCAAAGAGTTATAGTTATCATTCACTATTTGTGATTAACTCTGTTAAAATTAAAACTACAAGTAACCCCTGCCAGCGGCACTTTATAGACCTGATAAAGTAAATCAAAATTATTTCCTAAATACTGAGAAATGGCAGAAATGTCTATATTATTTAAAAGCTTAAATGTATATTATATTACTGCTTATTTGTCCGCTAGAGGATTGCACAGCTACCAAGCATTAAAATGAAATTCTCTCAATGGGTGAAATATTTTTAAATTACTTAAACTTTCTTTTCATGTAATTTTCCTTAAATGTTTAGATTACTTAATAAACCAAGAGAATTCAATGCAATAACAGCTAAGGCTGCATTATAGCAACAGTTTTCTTAGATTTTAAAGAATGATGGAAGGAGTTTGAACATAAAGGGTGTTCTACCTCAGTTTTTATGTGTTTTGATACCTTAGTAAAATTTGACATACAATAATACACATTGACATTAGTTTAAATGCATTTACATGTTTTCTACAAAGCATTTTGACCAATATACCCATATTTGCATACACCACACAGGTAGACACAATGAACAGAGAAGAATTGCAACCTTAACATTGTGCACTGCAATATATTTTAACAATATTTACTTTTTTTTTTTGACTGCTGCATTAATTAATTAATGTGTAGTACAAATAAATGTTGCTTATCTAAATGGGTTCTAAATCTAAATAAAAAGCTATTAATACTTAAGGTTCTTTTGACTGCTAATCTGACTCACTACCCTAGGTGACAGCTAAGTTGAAGCTCTAAAGAAGCTTATTATTCAGCTATTTTAAATTCAGGCTCATTGAATAATGATTGTGTGCATAGTCCACTACAGTTTAACGGAATTAATTTACCAAAGAAGAAGGGGCTGTTCACTTTGCAAAGTGAATGTTAACTGAACTTAATAAATAAGGTGGAGTTGTGTATACTTCAATCAAGCTATCGTGGGCTAGCAAAAATCATGTTTTTTTCCCACTCACACATAATGGGGTATTCAAAGAGAACATATATTACCTTATTTAGTAACATTTACTATGCAAAGTAAGCATGCACTTTGCAACTTTATTCTTTTAGGAACCATTACTCCTGTATGTTGATAGCTTAGTAGTATCTTTCATAGGTTAAAAACATAGACCTGAAACGAAGGAGTTGAATTACTAAATCCCATAGGAAAGTTAATGTTGAGTTTGGAAATGAATGTTTACTTAGTTTAGTAAATAAAGTGAACCCATGATTACTCTGAATACCTAGTCATGTGCAAGAGAGAAAAAAAAAAAGCAAGATTAGTGCTTGCGTGTGAAACCTCACTTTTTGCACTAGACTAAGTGAACATTTACTTTGAAAGTGAACATACAGTTTTCAAAGTCAATATTCCTCTTCACCCATTTTTATTTGTTTATTCAATCACCCCATCATCTCTCTAGTTCAATCCATTAAAGAAAATACATTTGCTGTGCAAAGACAAATGATAGTTGCAGCAATCCTATGTGCAGAACCCAGTATATTGTATATCCCAGGACACCAGTCTGAGAAAAAAATATTAAAAAATACAACCAATTTATTTTACTACCCCACAGTATTTAACAGAAAGAAAAAAAGCCATGAATATATGTGTCACAATCAGGGTTCAGGCTCGGAGACCCATAGCTATAGCAGTAGAGGGACTCCCACCGACCAGCAAAATAGGTATACAAGCAGGTTAACCTGCCAGATGATCACATGGGCTCACCTGAGGTGTGGAGTCTTAGTACTAACCGCTGTTAACCAGAGCTCCGGATAGTGGAGATGGGTTTTGTTGCATCACCAGGCCGTAGTCCTCAGGATCGCCCCACTAGGAGATGAGCAAGCCAGGGTCCAGTAGCGGCTATAACAGGTAAAGATCAAACAGAAGCCTAGTCAGTAAACAAGTCAAGGGTCAGTAACAAGTGGTTGCAGGTTGGGACCAGGCATCAGCGTAGTTGCGGAACAAACTGAAGGTCGGTAATGAGTGGTAGCAAAAACATGGACAGCAGCAGGGAAGACACGAGCGAGATATTTGCTGGAGAGGGCACAATAATCTGGCAAACAGGAAGTGCAGAGACATGTCTTAAATCAGGAAGTTCATGGGAGGAGCAAAGCATTAAAAGTTCAGCAGAAGTCGAGGAACAAGGTAGGGTTGTCCAATGGATCAGAGAAGGTGCTGTCCACCATCTCAGGTAGCTCAGTGAGAAGAGTCATTGCCTGACACAGTAGAGGTCCCAGGTTCAAGTTCAGGCCCTCACAATCTGCCTCTTGCTATAACAAAGCTATTTCAGGACCTAAACTCCTGCCAGCAGATGAAGTTGTGATAATAGATAAGGAGGGATTATTACTCTTTACAAGGTTGGAGAAACTGAAGACCATAACCACCAGGGCTTTACCATGTATTTAAGAACGGCATTGCCTAAAGATAGAGCTAAACTAGATTTATGTTTTAGTTTTAGGTGCTGGTGAGTCGAAAGACCTAGCAGATTTGTTCATATCTCAAAAATTAAATTGCCCTAAGGCACATACTCCAGCGCTCACTAAAGATTGTTCTGTCACAATATAAAAGTCCTCTATGTGAAAGCATGAAGTAGCAGTCTATAAGCAGGATGTAAGCAGCTGTCAAGGGAAACAAATTAATGAAATTAATTTCTATGCAGTATAAACTGAGTAAAAAATACCAATGAAGGCATAACTAGTGATCAGTAGCTCCAGGCTATTCAGATCAGGGGAAGATCCATAGAAAGTTTCCCACAAATAGCCAGGGCGTAGGATCAAAAAGTGTCAAAGTTTATTAAAACATCACTGGAAGACTTACATTAACAGTCTCTGGGAAGCACTTCAGAGGTGAAAACTGTAAAGCTGTGAACAGCCGACACAAACCAGGGACCGCTTAACTGGATGAGTTGCACCTCTGTGGATCAAGAAGCTGTCTGCATGTGCACTGAGCCCTCTACCAATCAATTGATGGTGCAAACTGAGAGAGCTGGAGTTGGACTCACAGGGAACCAGGGCAGCGAGGAGAGTGTGGGATCCACTCAACATCAATGTGAGCTGTAGGACCGTTGGGCCAGGAGATGGAATACCAGAGCTCCAGGGGTACAGGGCGCTGTCAATGTTTGAGGCTTCCCTCTGGACTGTTGGAAGAGACCAAAGTCAATTGATAGAGTGGGCTGATGAACATGATTCGCGGACCCGCCCCTTTGTCAACATCATGCCACACAGGGTAAAAACAAGGCTTTTTAAACCAGCAAACAAGGGAAAAGATAATTTACAGCTGCAAAACCCATTAAACTATTGTTTAAAAAGGCTGACAAGAGAAAATGACAGGGATCTGTTTTTAGCAATATAAAGGTAGGCTCAAATGTCAAAAAATGAAGCTGGAGTTAGGCTGTAATTTGTTTCACTTTTGCTTAAAGTCTGTTTTAACGTTCCCTCTAAGACTACCTTGTTCATATGGCAACAATGCTGGCTGCTGTATAATTTTACTGCAAAGGAACAGTATCATCTTGTTACAGTAATTGGAGAAATAATAAAAATAATAAATGTTAATGGGAGGGGGGGGGATGTTAGAATGCAGAAAACAGAAAATGCTGTAATATTGCTCATGAAAGACCGAATCATACATGCCATTTTTTATTTTAACCACTGTCACATGTTCTACTTTGTAAAATGTAACTAGGTTAAATGGTAACTAATACAAGCATGACATTATGCAAAAAAATGAGAATACAGCCAAAAAAAATGGTATGTGTAAAGGAAATGTAGAGTATACATGTAAAAATACATGTAAAAATATTGAATAGTGAATAATGCGGCTGTGTTTGCCAGTAGTTTTCTTATACAGTACTTCTGGTAACCCATAAAATCAGGGTCATTTAACCACTTGCCGACCGCCACAAGTAAATATACTGCGGCGGTCAGCCCCGGCCAGGCAAAGTGACGTACCGGTACGTCACTAGCCTGTCAGTCGCTTGTGAGCCAATAGCAGGCGAGCGCGCGCCCGCTGAGGCGCGCGCCCGCCCCGGCTCATTCCCTAACAAGTTAGTGCGTGTGACCGGCGGACCCGATGTCCGCCGGTCACTCGCAATCATTCGCCGTGAAGGGAGAAAGGCAGGCGGCTAATGTAAACAAGCCACCTGTCATTCTCCTCTGTGTAAAAATGGAGATCACACGGTTCTACTATGTAGGACAGTTGATCTCTGTTCTTACACCAGTAGCCATGTCCCATCACAGTTAGAAACACGCCCCTAGGACACACTTAACCCCTCCCTCTCCAATACAGTTAACCCCTTCCCTGCCAGGGTCATTTTTACAGTAACAGTGCATATGTATAGCACTGATTACTGTAGTAATGTCACTGGTAACCCCAAAAGTGTCAAAAATGTCAGTCAAGGGTCCGATCTGTCTGCCGCAATGTCGCAGTCCTGCAAAAAAAATCGCAGATCGCCGCCATTACTCGTTAAAAAAAAAATACAAAAATGACAAAAATCTTTCCCTTAGTTAGTAAACGCAATAACTTTTGCGCAAACCAATCAAAATACGCTTTTTGCGATTTTTTTTACCAAACATATGTAGCATAAAACAAATTGGCCGAAAATGTTAAAAAATTTTGATTTTTACATTTTTTTATGGGGGAATTTCATATAACAAAATGTGAAAAATATTGTTATTTTTGCAAAATTTACGCTATTTTTTTGTTTATAGCGCATGATCAAAAAATCGCACAGGTGATCAAATACCACCAAAAGAAAGCTCTGTTTGTGGGAAAAAAAGGACATCAAATTCGTTTAGGTACAGCGTCGCATGACCGCGCAATTGTCCGTTAAAGTCACGCAGTGCCGAATCGCAAAAAAGGCCCTGGTCAGGAAGGGGGTAAAATCTTCCGGGGCTTAAGTCGTTAAAAATGAAACATAAAACGCAACTTTCAAAAACTGAAGAGTATTCACATTGTATAGCCAAAATAGCCACACAAAGAGTAGAGTAATAAAAAAAGCATATATTAAGTTGAAAGCTAGAAGTGCAATGCAGCTGGAATAGAGCCAAATTTCAGTGGCATTTTTAAAAAATCTTTCTTTGTTGGGGATCTTACTAGATATGAAAGCAGGGATTAAAAATAACACTCCTATGAAGACAGAAGAAACATATGTTGGATAATTTGAAATGCTGAAAAATCTTTTGTGGATTTGTATGAGCTATTGCAATACCTTTTCAGGAACAATGTTACATTCTTTGCAGAATTCTGAGAATACTTATAATGCATTTTACATGAGCCTATAAACTTCTTTGTATAATTCATGAAGACTACTGTATATTTATAACAGATGTGTTTGGATTTAAACTTTCAAATATTAACAGTCAATTTACGTTTCATGTAAATTGTAATCAAAAGCAGCTGTTATATGCATTACATGTACTTGTTTCCCAAATGTTTCCACTTCTTTAACCACTTCACTACCACCATGTTTTAAAACGGGGGAATGGTGGACATGTTTTTATTACAGAAATAGGGCTCAGGCAGCCAATGCTCCTGTTAAATGTTTGTGATCGAGCTGAACAGCTCAGATCCCAGACAAAAGACAGAGCCAATGGGAGTCGCTATTTGCCTTGTGATTGCTTTGATTGCAAATCACAGAAATCGCAAGTGTGAACAGTTCTAACAAATGCCCATATTTGGGTAATGATGTCACCACTCTTCCAGCCACTTCCTGTATACTGCTGATGGCAGCTTGTGAAGCTGGCATTTGGTGAGTGGCTGTTTAATCTTTAGCATCATTCCTTTTTTTTTCTTTTCAACATTTGTTGTTGATCATTATCATTGAGAATCTACTGTACATTACTGGATGATGTGGATAAATATGGATTTCCATTGTGGGACATTTTCTTTCTTTTTTTTTTTTTTAATAAAGGACTTGTCAAAATCTGTGCACTTGCTATTGTTTAGTTTTTACTTTTTTGTGTGAATGAACATGGGGGGGGGGGTCAGGGTTCCTCTTTTTTATTTCTGATTAGACCTCCTCCTGGGCCAGGATTGTGAGGAAGAGACCCTAGATAGGGGCAAGGTGCTTTGCCAAGGGCCAATGTGGTATGGAATGGTTCAGTGGGGCTACGCATTCATCCCCCTTTCCTGGCCTTCCAGACCTCATGATCAGATTAAGTATCTGCTATGGATTTTGGGAGACATAGTTACATAGTTAGTGAGGTTGAAAAAAGACATCAGTCCATCCAGTTAAACCTGTTTTTTTCTCTTTCTTTTTTTCTTTTTACGTAGAGTTTAGTAAGGAATAGATATAGCTTTTGGATGTGTGTGTGCGTGGGGGGGGGGGGGATGCTTTTTTCATTTTTTTTTCAGGAGTTCTCCCTTAAAATCCATACCAATGGGCCAAATATGGATTTGGGGAAACCTGCACATCATTTTTTTGT
Organism: Pelophylax lessonae; assembly: GCF_965119305.1. Taxonomy (NCBI): domain Eukaryota; kingdom Metazoa; phylum Chordata; class Amphibia; order Anura; family Ranidae; genus Pelophylax; species Pelophylax lessonae. Next base: position 360,910,986 of record NC_138772.1, read on the forward strand.
GTGTCATCCTTGTTGTAGGATGTACTACACTCTTCTGTGTCAAAGAAGATCTGAAACCTAACTGAATGATGGACCCTGCCTGCACAGTGACACTTGTAGCCTCTATTAGGGTGCAAGTCACAGGTTGACAATTCAGATGCGCAATTGAGAGATTGTATTCACCCCATAACAGAAGTAAAGAATTTTATGACAATATCATCTAGTACTATTTTATTATAATATGAAGTTTTAAAAATATTACAAACAACTTTTGGCATGACATTTACATATTAAAGTCTATGTGAGTTAGCTCATTGGGTTTAGATCTACAGTATCTCACAAAAGTGAGTATACCCCTCATATTGTTGTAAATATTTTAGTATATCTTTTCATGTGACAACACTGAAGAAATTACACTTTGTGAGCGTACAGATTGTATAACAGTGTAAATTCGCTGTCCCCTCAAAAAAACTCAACACAAAGCCATTAATGTTTTAACTGCTGGTAACAAAAGTGAGTGAAAGTTTTCAAATAGGACCCAAAGTGTCAATATTTTGGATGGCCACCATTATTTTCCAGCACTGCCTTAACCCTCTTGGGCATGGAGTTCACCAGAGCTTCCCAGGTTGCCCCTGGAATCCTCTTTTACTCCTCCATGACGACATCACGGAGCTGGTGGATGTTAGAGACCTTGCGCTCCTTCACCTTCAATTTGAGGATGCCCCACAGATGCTCAATAGGGTTCAGGTCTGGAGACATGCTTGGCCAGGCCATCACCTTTACCCTCAGCTTATTTAGCAAGGCAGGTGTTATTTTGGAGGTGTGTTTGGGGTTGTTATCATGTTGGAATACTGCCCTGCGGCCCAGTCTCCGAAGGGAGGGGATTATACTCTGCTTCAGTATGTCACAGTACATGTTGGCATTCATGGTTCCCTCAATGAATTGTAGCTCCCCAGTGCCAGCAGCACTCATGCAACCCCAGACCATGACACTCCCATCACAATACTTGGCTGTAGGCAAGACACACTTGTCTTTGTCATGAGTTAGTGAGAAGTGCAGGGATCTGATACCCGCATCCGTCACAGCAACCAGGTGAGGAGTACAAAGGACCAGCCAATCTCACACCCCGCTGTCACTTACATGACAATGCCACTCTCAGCTGCATGCTGCACAAAGATTTTCCAGCTTGGGGGCCCACAATCTAGGTGCCAGCAGGCTGAGATCGATTGTTACTGGGCTAATTAAGCAATTTACCCTTCAACTGCAACCACCTCCGTTTGGTCCAAGCGGGAAGAAGCTCGTAATTTTAGAAATACCAGTTATGATTTTAGAATATTCGTCTGTAACACACACTGTCACCACAGACAGATATGTTCTGTTCATGGGATTTATCCTATACAGTAGCACTCTTCAAGAGACAGGTTCTTTGTTAGCTTGCATCAAGAGCTTAGGGACAAGGTTAACACTTTTCAAAATATGTTTTTTATAATGAAAAGCTCAAAGTTGGTGCAAATAACATTTTTATAGAAAAAAGGTGTTTCAAAGAAATAGAGACATAATTCAGCAATTAGAAAAATGAGGTAGAATTAAGGAGGAAGAATACTTGCAGTCAATGTTCTGGGTGTTATCAGAGTCATGTGTGATTGGTTCTCAAACTTGATAGATGTTCCTTCTTTGATGTTACAATAAGAACTGATCACTGGTTAGGGGTCTCGCTTCTTCTCTTGGATCAAAGGGGTGTTGACAGATGCCCCTGACCAATTAAAACAGCAATGGGCTGTCCTGGGGTTCTGACCATATCAGGACCCTCCTCTTTTGACAATTTTATAACACTATTCATATCTTGAAATATGTATTGTTTGCATTCTTGAAACTGAGAGATAAACTTGTAATCCGTTGAATATCTGACAGCTATCTTCCCTCCTATATGTGATAGTGTGGTCATGCATGATCTTATTTAGTTCAGTATGACATTTCTCATCCAAATATATACTTATTGTTAATGTGTCATATTCCTGTCTGCGCTTATGTATCGTGTGTGTATTTGTTAAGTTTTGAATTGACAGTGCTCTCTGCTTGCTATTTACAATCCCCATTAGTTCTAGTTACCCTTTATGGATTTGGTCAAAGTTTTACGATAGGCCTGGACGGAAGAAACAAACATCCTGCCAGGACTCAGTGATTGGTATTATGTCTCTGAGTTGAGATAACGGCTCTTTTGAAGTGTAAAACATATGCATTCCATGAATTAAATTAGGTGGGGAGGGGGATAATATCACTGCGTGTATAACTGTTCTGCAAGACTGTCATGGCTGACCTATAATGACTGAACAACATGGCCGCTTGCTACAGCTTTTCGTGCAGGATATCATTACAGTTGCCATCACACATGCTTAACACCATCTGAATCAATCAAGTTTATCTTGGTTTCCTCGGACCATAGGAAATGGTTCCAGCAATCTTTGTCCTTAGTCTGCTTGTCCTCAGCAAACCGTTTGCAGGCTTTCTTGTGCATCATCTTTAGAAGAGGCTTCCTTCTGGGATGACAACCATGCATACAGACCAATTTGATGCAGTGTGCGGTGTATGGTCTGAGCACTGAGAGGCTTACCCCCCACTCCTTCAACCTCTGCAGCAATGCTGGCAGCACTCATATGTCTATTTCCCAAAGACAACCTCTGGATATGATGCTGAGCGAGTGCACTCAGCTTCTTTGGTCGACCATGGCCAGGCCTTTTCTGAGTGGAACCTGTCCTGTTAAACCACTGTATAGTCTTGCACACAATGCTGCAGCTCAGTTTCATGGGTCTTGGAAGACTTCTTATAGCCTCGGCCATCTTTATGTAGAGCAAAAATTCTTTTTTTCAGATCCTCAGAGAGTTATTTGCCACGAGGTGCCATGTTGAACTTCCAGTGACCAGTATGAGAGACCAGTATGAAAGAGTGTGAGCGATAACATACTATGCTCTTGCTCATGCTCCACGCCATTTTAACTTAGGATTCATTAGTCCATTGACTTTTCAACCTCTGATCAGAGAGGCTAAATAGACAAAGGAGACCATAGGATGTACTCTGCAAGATAAAAGTTGGTTGGTGTTGGTTTGGATCCTTTAAAGAGGATTGGTTCATCCCCTTTAGTTGTGATTAGTCCCAGATTGTGATTAGTCCCAGATATGCACTTTGGGTATTTATCCCAAACAGTAGATCCACTATCTGTATGTGAACTGATCCACTCATCACTAGTTATGATTGAGTTAGTTATCCTTTACAATAATAAGCAAAGGTGTTGGGCTGTATAGGGAATATGCAATAGAGACTTTGGACTGAGAAGCCAGGAGTGGGTTAAAACCTTTTAAAAAGACTTGCATCACTTTCTTTCCTTTTGTAGCATCAAATACCAGAAAAACAGTTGTGCCTGCTAAACCTCATAGTTCAATAACATAACTTATATATACTGCTCAAAAAAATTAAAGGAACACTTTGAAAACACATCAGATCTCAATGGGGAAAAATATTATGCTGGATATCTATACTGATATGGACTGGGTAATGTGTTAGGAACGAAAGAATGCCACATTGTTTGATGGAAATGAAAAATACCAACCTACAGAGGGCTGATTTCAAAGACATCCCAAAAATCAAAGTGAAAAAATGATGCAGCAGGCTAGTCCATTTTGCTAAAATTTCATTGCATCAACTAAAAATGGTAATCAGTAGTTTGTTTGGCCCCCACATGCTTGTATGCATGCCTGACAACGTCAGGGCATGATCCTAATAAGATGACAAATGGTGTCCTGGGGTATTTCCTCCCAGATCTGGGGCATTACTGAGCTCCTAAACAGACTGAGGTGCAAACTGGCGGCGTTGGATAGACCGAAACATAATGTCCCAGAGGTGTTCTACTAGATTTAGGTCAGGCAAGTGTGGGGGCCATTCGATGGTACCAAGTCCTTCATTCTCCAGGAGCTGGCTGCATACTCTCACCACATAGGGCCGGCAGTGTCATGCACCAGGAGGAACCCAGGATTCACTGCACCAGCGTAGGGTTTGAGAATGGGTCCAAGAATTTCATCCCGATTTCTAATGGCAGTCAGGGTGCCATTTTCTTGCCTGTAGAAGTCTGTGCGTCCCTCCATGGATATGCCTCCTTAGATCATTGCTGACCCTTCACCAAACTGGTCATGCTGAATGATGTTCCAGGCAGCATAACGTTCTCCATGGCTTCACCAGACCCTTTACATCTGTCACATGTGCTCAGGGTGAACCTGCTCACATCTGTGAAAAGCACAGGGCGCCAGTGGCAGACCTGCCAATTCTGGTGTTCAATGGCAAATGCAAATTGACCTCTATAGTCCTGGGAAATAAGCACAGAGCCCACCAGGGGACCTTGGGCCCTCAGGCCACCATCCTGAAGTCTGTTTCTGATTGTTTGGTCAGAGACATTCACACCAGTGGCCTGTTAGGGGTCATTTTGTAGGGCTCTGGCAGTGCTCATCCTGTCATCCTGTTCCTCCGGGCACAAAGGTGCAGATACTGGCCCTGCTGATGGGTTAAGGACCTTCTTTGGCCCTGTCCAGCTCTCCTAGAGTAACTGTGTGTCTCCTGGAATATCCTCCATGCTCTTGAGACTGTGGTTGGAGACACAACAAACCTGGCAATAGCAGGTATTGATGTGCCATCCTGGAGGAGTTGGAATGCTTGTGTAACCTTTATGGGGTCCAGGTATTGCCTCATGCTACCAATAGTGACACTGACCCTAGCCACATGCAAAACTAGTGAAAAACAGTCAGAAAAGATGAGTAGGGAAAACAATTTCAGTGGCCTCCATCTGTAAAACCATTCTGTTTTGGAGGTTGTCTCGTTGTTGCCCATCTAGTGCCCCTGTTGTTACTTTCATTAACACCAAAACAGCTGAATCTGATTAACAACCCTCCCCCCCCCCTGCTACTTAACTGACAAGATCAATATCCCAGAAGTTTATTTGACGTGATGCTTTACTCTAAATAAAAAGTGTTCCTCTAATTTTTTAAAGCAGTGTTTATCCAAAAGTAGTGTAGCGGCACTCACTGGTCTTACAGAGGAGGTAGATCGAAACAGCAGTGTTTTTTTTTTCTCAAGACACTATCACATGGAAGTAAACCGACCAATAAACCCAAAGACCCACCCACCCACAACACTTCCTAGTGGTGACCTCACACAGTGCAGGGATAAAAAGATAAATACAGGGTAGTCAAAAAAACATAACAAAAAAGAGAAAATTACAATAGTCCTTCAAAAAAGCAAAATATACAAAATCTTAGCTTAAAAAAAGCTATCCAGAAATAGCTCCTGCATTAAATTTGCAAAATGCAGAAACATTTGGAAAAACAAAGCATATTATAAACATTTACAAGATGGCCTCCTTTGCATATGGAAAACACCAGGCAGGCATGGACAACCCATAATTATTAACATTAAATGATAATAAACAACAAGTGTTGTGAGTGATGTGGACAATAAAGCAACACATGAGAAATAACCAAATAACCACCAAAAATTTTTACAAGACCAAGCACACTACATTTGCTAAAAATAAACAAGCAGAAGATTGTGAAAAGCACATCACATAAGACAAGGACAATAGATCCACAGAAAACACAGACAGTGCACAAAGATAGGAATATATACACATGTACGTAATGTAAATCAATGCTCCACAACCAGATAGAAGAAATCTGAGGACACATGCCATCCCAAACAAAAGGAGTGGGTATGGAAACCTAGTGAGGTTTCCATTAAAGAAAAAGGGTCTAGACAACCAGAACACCACAAAGAAGAATCAAACTATATAGCACATAAATGGCAAAACATAGTAATTAGCACATATATGTCCAAACGTTTGCCAAGGAGATCAGGGTCATAACACATAAGTATAAAGAAGACTATAAACTGGATGTCCATCCATTCAGGGAGCATATACACCACTAACTGTCCTTAAGATTAGGGATACTGCATCAAAATATAGTCACAGAAGCTACAAATTAAGTTATTCACATTATCATTGTTGTAATCAGTTGAAAGAGTTGTAGAGCGAAGTTGCAGAATTTTTAATATATAACAATATAATATAATATATAACTGTCAAAAGGGAACCAGCAAATTAGAATCTATTGGTAATTAAAAACAGAAAACCATCTACAAATGTAAGGCTGTTGAATATTTTTCAGATTTTTAGGACCATTTTTTACCCTTATAAAACTTGAAATGATGGCTGTGTCCAAATGCAAAAATATATTGAAAGAAATAATTGCTAGCTTTTAATACAGAGCTTACATGAAATAACAATAAAACTTTCACTGACAGATCAATGAGTTGAGATTTCTCATCCCATTAGCAATTTACAATTACAAGAAATATGGGTGCATGGACAAGCATGGCATAGAACAAAACAACACTATCGCTGTACTCCTATTATCTGGCACATATTTCCTGGAGCGATGTGAAAATTGCTTTTAAAATAATGTGTTAGAAAAATGTATATGAAATTAATGTGTTTCTAAATAGAATTTAAAATAATATGAACATCTTTTAGTTTAGATAGAAGAATTGCTAACAGAACATGCTTTCCAGTCCTCTACGGGTGAAAAAATATTGTGGCCTTCAAAAAGGGTAACTAAAGAAATAGCAATTCGGCCATAAATCTTTTAACCTTTCAATGTAGAGATTTAATTTTGTATATATTAGTAGCATTTCTACCGGTACTTCTATTCATGATCACAAATCATAAACTGAGCATCTGAATTAGGGATGATCGAACGGTTCGGGTCGACCATCGGTTCGACCCAAACATTGACTGTTCGAAATTCAGCCGAATTCTGAACTTTTTGCGGAAAAAGTTCGGAATTCAGCAACCAGAACCGACCAAAATGCAATGGGACAGGAACTGGGCTTTAAAAGCCCGTGATTGGACCAGAACCATCAGTAAAAGTCAATTGAGGGGGCAGGAGGATGCTAGGAATGTGATTGGAGTGACTAGGGGGTCCAGAGGCCAATCAGTAGTGAATACGCCCCCCCCCCCAGTATATAACATAGCCCCGCCAAATCTCTAGCACTTTAATACTGGGGCTGTGGAAGAGAGTGGAAGCAGTTCTGTTACTCCTGCTTCAAAAGTGTCATTTAGCAATTATTAGTGTGAGGAAAGGGATATCTAGTGTAGTTAGGGTACTATTTTCCACTATAGTTAGATTCAATAATCTAGTTTCTGTAGGGAAAGTGTTAAGTGTCAGGGTGACTGTAGTGTAGTGTAGGATGAACTGACACTGACTGCTATGGCAGGGTGACCAAACTCTTCCATTTCAGGGTGACCGCCATAGAAAAAGATCATTTGTCTTAGAATTGCAGTAGAGCAGGGTAGTGGCTCCGCTCCTGTCACACCTGGCCGTTTTTGTTGCAGGCGTTTATTGGGCTTTTTTGTGGATGTCCGTGGAGGCAGGCATGACATCTGAACTTCTGTGTAGGGGTATATATACACACACACATATATCTATATATACACATACACACATATAGGTGTGAAAGTAGCGGAACCCTATGCCTGCGCTAATGAAATTATTTGCAGGCATAGGGCTCCGCTCCTATCATACCTATATGTGTGTATGTGTATATATACATATATGTGTGTGTGTATATATACCCCTATACAGAAGTTCAGATGTTATGCCTGCCTCCAAAGATGCCCAGAAAATACCCAAAAAAACGCCTGCATCAACACACCTGGGCGTTTTTGTTGCAGGCTTTTTTTGGCATTTTTTGGGCGTCTTTGGAGGCAGGCATAACATCTGAACTTCTGTATAGGGGTATATATATACACACACATATATGTATATATACACATACACACATATAGGTGTGAAAGTAGCAGAACTCTATGCCTGCGCTAATGAAATTATTTGCAGGCATAGGGCTCCACTCCTATCACACCTATATGTGTGTATGTGTATATATACATATATGTGTGTGTGTATATATACCCCTATACAGAAGATCAGGTGTGCTGTTGCAGGCGTTTTTTTGGGCATTTTTTAGGCGTCTTTGGAGGCAGGCATAACATCTGAACTTCTGTATAGGGGTATATATACACACACACATATATGTATTTATACACATACACACATATAGGTGTGATAGGAGCGGAGCCCTATGCCCGCAAATAATTTCATTAGCACAGGCATAGGGTTCTGCTACTTTCACACCTATATGTGTATATGTGTATATATACATATATGTGTGTGTGTATATATACCCCTATACAGAAGTTCAGATGTTATGCCTGCCTCAAAAGATGCCCAAAAAAACGCCTGCAACAACACACCTGGGCATTTTTGTTGCAGGCATTTTCTTGGGCATTTTTTGGACATCTTTGGAGGCAGGCATAACATCTGAACTTCTGTATAGGGGTATATATATACACACACATATATGTATATATACACATACACACATATAGGTGTGAAAGTAGCAGAACTCTATGCCTGCGCTAATGAAATTATTTGCAGGCATAGGGCTCCACTCCTATCACACCTATATGTGTGTATGTGTATATACACATATATGTGTGTGTGTATATATACCCCTATACAAAAGTTCAGGTGTGTTGTTGCAGGCGTTTTTTTGGGCATTTTGTAGGCGTCTTTGGAGGCAGGCATAACATCTGAACTTCTGTATAGGGGTATATATACACACACACATATATATATTTATACACATATAGGTGTGATAGGATAATAATTTCATTAGCGCAGGCATAGGGTTCTGCTACTTTCACACCTATATGTGTGTATGTGTATATATACATATATGTGTGTGTGTATATATACCCCTACACAGAAGTTCAGATGTCATGCCTGCCTCCAAAGACATCCACAAAAAGCCCAATAAACGCCTGCAACAAAAAAGGCCAGGTGTGAAAATAGCAGAGCCCTGCTCTACTGCAATTCTAAGACAAACAATCTTTTTTTTTTTCTGGTTCTGGACATGCTACAGAGCTGAAACTTCACAGGTACACTTTTTAGACCCCCCCCCCCAGACACTAAATCCAAAGAAATCTCATTTTTTTTTTTTTTATAATTTTTTCAATAATTGGCTCTCTTTTAAAAACAACAATTTTAAGAACTTTTTTTGTGTGATTAATAGTCCCTGGGGCATGACCCAGAACCCTAGGCACTTTTTAGGGGCATTTATTGGGTTTTTGGGCTTCAAAATGGTGTTTTTTAATTACCGAAGTTCGGGTCCCATTGATTTCAATGGGGTTCTGGAATACGGACCCGAACTTTGGGAAGTTCGGGTGTTCTGGTCGAACCAAACTTTTCAAAAGTTCGATCATCCCTAATCTGCATGTCTCATCCTACTGGATGTCCGTGTTCGGCGGGTTCGGCCGAACTTGAAAAAAAAGTCCGGGTACGTGTCCCGGACTTTTGCCAAACTTTTCCCGGACACCGAACCCCATTGAAGTCAATGGGGACCCGAACTTTCAGGCACTAAAATGGCTCTAAAACACCAAAGGAAAGGCGTGCGCACAGGATGTGCCGGGTGTACCTGGGCACACCCTAATCACCTAGGGCACATTAGCATTATCGCTCTGTTTGCCAGTGAGGAGATGGGAAAGATCTCCCTCGGACCTGCTCTGTTCTATTTCACTTTGCCAGCAGGGAGAGTAATGTATCGGGGCCATGTACGTGTAGGTAAAACACATGCATGTGTATTTAAACTTTGGGGTGCACACTCTAATGCAATAGGCTGCGCACACCTATGGGCGGTGTAGGTGGAAGCGGCGGTGGAGGAGGACCAGGGCCGGATTAAGAGCATCATGGGCTTGGTGTTGAGGATTTTGAAGGGCCTTAAGGGCCGTGGCTTGGCATGCACCCAGAGGAGGAAGGGTGCAGCCATGCATGCCTAATTCAACATGGGATGCTGTCTCTGAAGCCCATAAACACATCCATGCATCGGCAACTGTCCCTCCTTGTCCAGCCTTCGTGCTGTGCGGGGAGGTTCTGAGGGAGCTGCCTGGGGAAGCCAGCATAGAAGCCAGACTTCTGTGTTTACAAGTGACAGAAGAGCGGTAACAGTGAATATGGCCAACCCGGGGCCTATATTAAGGTAGGGGCCTGGAGCTGCAGCTCCAATAGCCCCTATGTTAATCTGGCCCTGAGGAGGACGAGGTAGCCAACACTGCTTTTTTTCAGAAATTTTAAATGAGGGTACACCCCAAAAGAGCAAAAATAGAACAATGGCTGGGTAAGGTCGGTATCCATCGCTATTCTGCACAAGGTACGGGAAAGTCCCGTGGGATCCATGCCTGGTTCATTTTAATGAACGTGAGCTTGTCCACATTGTCTCTGGACAGGCGGCTGCGCTTGTCTGTGATAACGCCCCCAGCCGTGCTAAATACCCGTTCAGATAATACACTGGCTGCAGGGCACGCCAACACCTCCAAGGCGTAAAGGGCAAGCTCAGGCCATGTGCCCAATTTGGATACCCAGAAGTTGAAGGGGGCAGACCCGTCATTCACTACATGTAGGCGTGTGCACACATACTACTCCACCATGTTGGTGAAATGCTGCCTCCTGCTAAGACGTTCCATATGAGCTGCTGGTGCTGCTGTTTGTTGTGGCGTGCTGACAAAGCTTTTCCACATTTCGGCCATGCTAACCCTGCCTTCTGAGGTGCTGGCGGTGCCCTGGTTGCGTTGCCGACCTCTTCCTCCTCCTCCTCCTCTGCCTTGTGCTTCCACTATGGCCCCGCTGTCAGGTGGGAATGCCAGCAGCATTGCGTCTACCAGCGTGCGCTTGTACTCGCGCATCTTGCGATCGCGCTCCAGTGAGTGAATTAAGGACGGTACGTTGTCCTTGTAACGGGGATCCAGCAGCGTGGCCACCCAGTAATCAGCACAAGTTAGAATGTGGGCAACTCGGCGGTCGTTGTGGAGACACTGCAGCATGTAATCGCTCATGTGTGCCAGGCTGCCCAGAGGCAACGAAAGGCTGTCCTCTGTGGGAGGTGTATCGTCTGTGTCCTCTGTATCCCCCCAGCCACGCACCAGTGATGGCCATGAGCTGGCCTGGGTGCCACCCTGCTGTGAACATGGTTCCATCTCCTCCTCCTCATCCTCCAGAACTGTGCCCCTGCTGGACAATTGTGTCCCTGGCGTTTGTGTGTGCAGGAACCCACCATCGGAGCCCCTTGCGAATGACTGCCCTGAAAGCCTTGGAAATGTTACCTCTTCATCCTCCTCCTCCTCCTCCTCCTCATCCTGTGCCACATCCTCTTCCATCATCGCCCGAATCGTTTTTTGAAGGAGGCATAGAAGTGGGATAGTTAAGCTGACAACGGCGTCATCAGCACTGGCTATGTTGGTGGAGTACTCAAAACAGCGCAACAAGGCACACAGGTCTCGCATGGAGGCCCAGTTATTGGTGGAGAAGTGGTGCTGTTCCGCAGAGCGACTCACGCGTGCGTTCTGCAGCTGAAACTCCACTATGGCCTGCTGCTGCTCGCACAGTCTTTCCAGCATGTGCAAGGTGGTGTTCCACCTTGTGGGCACGTTACATATGAGGCGGTGAGCGGGAAGACCAAAGTTACGCTGCAGCGCTGACAGGCGAGCAGCAGCAGGGTGAGAACGCCGAAAGTGCGCACAGACGGCCCGCACTTTCTGCAGCAGCTCTGACATATCGGGGTAATTTTTAAGGAACCTCTGCACCACCAAATTCAGCACATGTGCCAGGCAAGGGATGTGCGTCAAACTGGCTAGGCCCAGAGCTGCTATGAGATTTCGCCCGTTATCGCACACCACCAGGCCGGGCTTGAGGCTCGCTGGCAGCAACCACTCATTTGTCTGCTGTTCCATGCTCCTCCACAACTCCTGCGCGGTGTGTGGTTTTTCCCCCAAACAGGCAAGTTTTAAAACTGCCTGCTGTCGTTTACCCCTGGCCGTGCTGAAGTTGGTGGTGAAGGCGTTACGTTGACCGGATGAGGAGGCGGTAGAGGATGAGGAAGCGGAGTAGGAGGAGTTAGGAACAGGAGGCAAACTGAAGCGCCCTGCAATCCTCGGTGGTGGAAGGACATGCGCCAAATTGCTATCCGCCTCAGGCCCATCCACCACTGCATTTACCCAGTGTGCCGTTAGGGAGATATAACGCCCCTGACCGTGCTTACTGGTCCAAGTATCGGTAGTTAGGTGGACCTTGCCACAGATGGCGTTGCGCAGTGCACACCTGATTTTTTCCCCCACTTGGTTGTGCAGGGAAAAGTAGTGGCGGCTGGGCACGACGTACTGTGGGACAGCCACCGACATAAGGTTTTTAAAACTGTGCGTCTCCACCAGACGGAATGACAGCATTTCAAAGGCCAAGAATTTTGAAATGCTGGCATTCAGGGCCAGGGATCGCGGGTGGGTAGGGGGGTACTTCCTCTTCCTCTCAAGTGTTTAGGAGATGGAAAGCTGAACGCTTCCACGGGACATTGTGGAGATGGTTGGTGACCCAGGTGGTGGTGTTGCTGACAGATCGTCTGTTTGCGGGGGGGCAGGTGCCGGTATCACTACAGATGTGGATGCAGCGGCCGAGACTGCAGCAGAAGAGGAAGCAGGATGAGCCAGAGACATTTCTTGGTTTTGAAGGTGTCTACTTCACTGCAGCTCATGCTTTGCACTTAGATGCCTGATCATGCAGGTTTTGCTCAGGTTGAGAAGGTTTATGCCTCGCATCAGGCTCTGATTGCACAGGGTGCAAACCACTCATGTCCTGTCATCAGCACATTTTCTAAAGAAATTCCACGCTAGAGAACTCCTTTGAGCTGGCTTTGCTGCGCTCGTTCCCTTGCTGCGTTGGGCAGTAGCAGGCGTAGTGCCTAGGGCACAGCCGCTCCGCTTCTGCACCCTGCTCCCTCTTCTGTTGTGTTGGTGGCTCTGTGCGACCACCGCCTCTTCCTCCAAACTACTCAGGTCACCTGCATGACCTTCATTCCATGTGGGGTCGAGGACCTCATCGTCCTCCACATCATCTTCCACCCAGTCTTCACCCCTGCCCTCCTTGTCGGTCTCCACAATTCTGAACGCCGCAGCAGTTGGCACCTGCGTTTCGTCATCATCAGAGACGTGCTGCGATGGTCCTTGCATGTACTCATCTTGAGAAATAAGTGGTTGGGCATCGCTGCACTCAATCTCTTCCACTTCTGGGGCAGGGCTAGGTGGATGGCCCTGGGAAACCCTGCTGACAGAGTCTTCAAAAATAAGAAGAGACTGCTGTATGACTTGGGGCTCAGACTGCTTGCCTGATTTGCAAGGGGGTGAGGTGAAAGACAGTTGGACATTGGCTGCAGGTGCCAACTCTGACCTTTCTGCAGTAGACTGGGTGGGAGACAATGTGAAGGAACTGGAGGCACTGTCAGCAGCAAACCAATCTACTATCACCTCTTCTTCTTCTGGCCTCATCACTTCTAGAGGCGTATGATGCCCTACCAAATACTGCTGCAGGTTCTGTCGCCTACTCACACTTGAGGAAGGTGTTTCACTTGTGCGTGTAGCTGGCACAGATCGACCACGTCCTCTCCTTGCAACAGGAGCTCTACCAGCAGCACCACAACCCAGGCCACGGCCCCTATTTGACGGTCTCCTCATATTTCTGTAATTTATGATCTTGCCCTAGAAAGGTGTTTATTGAATAGCGGAACAAAACAACAACAGTATCGCACGGGTGTATCTCACAGTCAAATATGCAAACTATGCCGCAATTTAATGTTTTTTATCCCAAATGGGTGTATATTGAATAGCGGAATAGGAAAAAGGATAAAAAACGGTGTATCTCACACGTACAAACACAGACTAGGCCCTGATTGAAATTTTTTGTACCCTAAAGGGAGGATGAGGAAGAGGAGTAGGAGGAGTTGGGAACAGGAGGCAAACTGAAGCGCCCTGCAATCCTTGGTGGTGGAAGGAGATGCTCCAAACAAATTTAAAAGGTGTATCTCACACGTACCGATACAGACTATGCCGTAATTTAATTTTTTACACTCTAAAAGGGTGTATATTGAATAGCGGAATAGGAAAAATTTTATAATACGGTGTATCTCACACGTACAAACACAGACTAGGCCCCGATTACAATTTTTTGTACCCTAAAGGCAGGATGAGGAAGAGGAGTAGGAGGAGTTGGGAACACAAGGCAAACTGAAGCGCCCTGCAATCCTCGGCGGTAGAAGGAGATGCGCCAAACAAATTTAAAAAGGTGTATCTCACATGTACCGATACAGACTATCCCGCAATTTAATTTTTTACACTCAAACAGGGTGTATATTGAATAGCGGAATAGGACAAATTTTACAAAACGGTGTATCTCACACGTACAAACACAAACTAGGCCCCGATTAAAATTTTTTGTACCCTAAAGGCAGGATGAGGAAGAGGAGTAGGAGGAGTTGGGAACACGAGGCAAACTGAAGCACCCTGCAATCCTCGGCGGTAGAAGGAGATGCGCCAAACAAATTTAAAAAGGTGTATCTCACATGTACCGATACAGACTATCCCGTAATTTAATTTTTTACACTCAAACAGGGTGTATATTGAATAGCGGAATAGGACAAATTTTACAAAACGGTGTATCTCACACGTACAAACACAAAATAGGCCCCGATTACAATTTTTTGTACCCTAAAGGCAGGATGAGGAAGAGGAGTAGGAGGAGTTGGGAACAGGAGGCAAACTGTAGCGCCCTGCAATCCTCGGCGGTAGAAGGAGATGCGCCAAACAAATTTAAAAAGGTGTATCTCACATGTACCGATACAGACTATCCCGCAATTTATTTTTTACACTCAAACAGGGTGTATATTGAATAGCGGAATAGGACAAATTTTACAATACGGTGTATCTCACACGTACAAACACAAACTAGGCCCCGATTACAATTTTTTGTACCCTAAAGGCAGGATGAGGAGTAGGAGGAGTTCGGAACAGGCAGGAGGCAGACTGAAGCACCCTCAAATCCTCGGCAGTATGAGATGCGCCCCAAAAATTGGAAAGGTGTATCTCACACGTACCGACACAGACTATCCCGCAATTTAATTGTTTTTACCCAAAGTTGTAGATTGAATAGCGGAATAGGAAATATGATATCAAAAGGTGTATGTATCTCACACGTACCGACACAGACTATCCCGCAATTTAATTGTTTTTACCCAAAGTTGTAGATTGAATAGCGGAATAGAAAACATGATATCAAAAGGTGTATGTATCTCACACGTACCGACACAGACTATCCCGCAATTTAATTGTTTATACCCAAAGGTTTTGATTGAATAACGGAATAGAAAATATGATATTAAAAGGTGTATGTATCTCACACGTACCAACACAGACTATCCCGCAATTTAATTGTTTTTACCCAAAGGTGTAGATTGAATAGCGGAATAGAAAATATGATATTAAAAGGTGTATGTATCTCACACGTACCGACACAGACTATCCCGCAATTTAATTGTTTTTACCCAAAGGTGTAGATTAAATAGCTGAATAGAAAATATTATCAAAAAAAGGGTGTATGTATCTCACACGTACAGAACCAGACTAGGCCCCGATTACTATTTTTTGTACCCCCAAAGGCAGGATGAGGAGTAGGAGGAGTTCGGAACAGGCAGCACCCTCAAATCCTCAGAAGTATGAGATGCGCCCCAAAAATTGGAAAGGTGTATCTCACACGTACCGACACAGACTATCCCGCAATTTAATTGTTTATGAATAGCGGAATAGAAAATATGATATAAAATTGGTGTTATTTATCAATAGCACATGTGAACAGCAGTGTCTTATATCAGTCAGCTCTGCTGCAGGCTATGGAGGGAAAAAAAAATTCCCCTTTTAAGTTTGTAATTTTTAACTAGATTAGTACAGACTATGCCACAATTTAATTTTTTTAACCCAAGGGTGTATATTGAATAGTGGAATAGAAAAAAGTGTATAACTTTTGAAATCACTCAATAATAGCACATGTGAACACAGCAGTGTATTATCGCAGTCAGCACTGCAGCACTGAAGGAAAAACGCTGCACACAGTGACTGATAAAAAAGACTTTTCTCCCTCCTCCTCAGTGGGCAAAAAAGATTGTTTTCACTGCACCCCACACACAGCAAAATCGATGTGGACCAGCTCTGCTGCAGGCTATGGAGGGGAAAAAAAAATCCCCTTTTAAGTTTGTAATTTTTAACTAGATTAGTACAGACTATGCCACAATTTATTTTTTTAACCCAAGGGTGTATATTGAATAGTGGAATAGAAAAAAGTGTATAACTTTTGAAATCACTCAATAATAGCACATGTGAACACAGCAGTGTATTATCACAGTCAGCGCAGCAGCACTGAAGGAAAAACGCTGCACACAGTGACTGATAAAAAGACTTTTCTCCCTCCTCCTCAGTGGGCAAAAAAGATTGTGTTCACTGCACCCCACACACAGCAAAATCGATGTGGACCAGCTCTGCTGCTGGCTATGGGGGGAAAAAAAAATCCCTTTTTAAGTTTGTAATTTTTAACTAGATTAGTACAGACTATGACACAATTTAATTTTTTTAACCCAAGGGTGTATATTGAATAGTGGAATAGAAAAAAGTGTATAACTTTTGAAATCACTCAATAATAGCACATGTGAACACAGCAGTGTATTATCACAGTCAGCACAGCAGCACTGAAGGAAAAACGTTGCGCACACAGTGACTGATAAAAAAGACTTTTCTCCCTCCTCCTCAGGGGGCAAAAAGATTGTGTTCACTGCACCCCACACACAGCAAAATCGATGTGGACCACTGACACCTGCCTATCTCCAGCCTCTCCCTAAAAGGATTGATAAGATTGGTCACTGCAAACCCCCCCCACACAGCAAAATCGATTGTAGAACACTGACCCTAAAAATCAGCAGCCTCGCCCTAAAATGCCCTACAACTCGCCCTGCCTAAAGCACTCCGACCTGTCCCTCAATTCTATTCGGACACAAATGATTTTTGCCTGTCTGTCCCTAATCAGCAGCCAGCACGTATGATGTGTGCTCTGTTCCTGAACTACAGCATAATGACGCAGCGGCGCTCCGTCTCGAACTTATAAAGACTTGGTCACATGCTTCAGATGGCCAATCACAGTTACTAATACATTTGTAGGCATGGCTGGGATGGCTTAAGGCACACCAGTTAAACGCTTGTTGATTGGCTGTTGAAAGCCCGTCAATGCATACAAGACCCGGAAATAAAATGACCGAACACGGATTTTTACCCCGAACATACAGTAAAGTTTTCGGGTCCGTGTTCGGGTAACAAAAATCCAATTATTCGGTACGAACACGAATAATACAGTCCGTGTTCGCTCAACCCTAAACAGGATACAAAAAAAGCTGTAGAATGTGAAATTAAATTTAAATGATAGGTAAGGAAGAGAGGTTAGCAGGTTTTTTTCTTTTGGTGAGGTTAGCAGGTTTTTTTCTTTTGGTGGACCAGTAAGTATCATCCATCATAATTGAAATAGATCTGCATCACTGAAAGATGTGATTGACAATGGATTTATATTATGGGACTTTTTGGAGTTTTTATATTTTTTAATAAAGGACTTGTCAAAATGTGTAAGTGTGTTTTTTTCTGTTTACATATTTTTACAATATACATGCATATGTACTGTTTATATTTTATTTGTGAATGAGTAGGGGCCCTATGCACCCCCTACTCATTCACGTTAAGGAAGGGGCAGTATCTGGAGGTCCTCTAATTGTTAAATGGGGCTTCCAGATTTTGATAATGCTCCTACCTGCAGACCCCCACCACCTGGCCAGGGTTGTGGGGACGAGGCTCTTATCCTCATCAACATAGTGACAAGGTGCTTTGCAAGGGAGGTACCCCCTTAGCAAGAATCTCCCCCTCCCTCCCATGCTGACTTTTGATATGGTTCAGGAGGGAGGCCACATGCTTGTCCCACCTTTTCTGGTCAGTCAGGCTGCATGCAACTAAGGGTCTAATATGGATTTTAGGGGGAAACCCAGTTTTTTTTTCTCATTTTTTTGCACAGGGATCCCTCTTAAAATGCATGATGGACTGGCATCAGTGATAAGAAGCTTGTATGTTTTTTGGTGGAAAACTCACGCCGTTTTTTTGTGTTGGGTCTCCTATCAACATTATACCAGACCTTCATCTAGGTTAATGGTCTACTATAGATGAAGGGAACCCCTAACCGCTTTATTTTCAAAGATAAGTGAGCAGCTGGGAGCTGTCATGTACTGGAAATGGCATTTTTTTTCTTTCTAAATGCCAGCTTTGCTGCAGTAGGTTGTATAAAAATGTTAAAAATTTTGCTTTGGTACATACTCCCTAGGGCAGTGACCAATTCCCTGTGTCAATTTTTGACAATCTTTTGCCTCTTACCCTAGAAAATGATATTATGTGTTTTTAACATTCAGCTCCTTTGACTTCAATAGGGTTCAGTTGTAGCAACCCAAAATCTTAGTATTGTTGGTTGAACATGTCTTGAACCGAACTCAGGTATATTTGGCTTATCCCTAGCTATAATAAAAGGTTTCCTTTTATACATAAGGCTGAAAATGTGTTTACAAACATTTAAATATTGTATCCTCAAAGTGGACTTTAATGAAAGATTTCAAGGCACGTTGCAGTGATCAGTACTTAAGAATGCATTAGCCAATACTTAAGAATGCATTAGTCTGTACACTAAATTTTTTGTTAAAGTCTAAAAGGTTATTATCTGTGAAGCATCTCTACCAAGGACACATTTTCTTCACCCATTTTTATAGCAGAGTTGAACACTTCCGAAATGAAAAGCAATTTAGATAATGCAGAGCAAAAATACTATAAGAAAGTGTCGCTCTTTTTACCAAGATGAATACTCTAACAATCAGAAAAAGATTAGTATTTGTCAGAGAGTTTAATCTTTGGTGGAATTAAGTGACAGGACCTTACAATTTGCAGTCACACAATCTTAGCACTCCAAAATAGAGATTAGAGGGAGGATTACTCTAAACGTTGAGAAAGTTGTACAGAGATTTATTAGCTGTAATCCAAAGGAAAATACAAGTGAAAATAGGTAATTGCATTCGTAAAGAGAAGATAAATTGTTCAAGGCTTGCTGTATTACTATGCTCCATTTCTAAACACATCTACTCTACATTTAAAAAGACTGCCTTAAAAGAAAAAAAAAAAAATACTGCACCTTTAGCCCCCATTCACACTGGGGCGATCCGACTTCCCCAGGCGACCACACAGGTCGCGGCGCGCTGCTCGCCCCGCGACCTCGGAGCGGCCGGCACAGACTTCATAACATTGAAGTCTATGCAGGTCGCTCCGGGTCGCCCCAAAGAAGCTACGGACCCTTTTTCTAAATCGGAGCGACTTGTGTCGCTCCTATTAGAACGGGTCCATAGCTTCTGTATGGCAGGCGACCTACGGCGATCTGTGAGGCAACCAGGTCGCCTCACAGGTCGCCCCAGTGTGAACGGGGGCTTAGGTGCCTGTGCTTTATACCTGTAGCAATTTCTTCACAATAGTTATAATGTAAAAATAGTTGTAATGTTGGATAAGCCTATCTGGCAATGTACTGTAGCATGCAAGAATACATTATTGCTGCAAAATGCCTTTGGTAAAGAGTACAGAATCTTTTAGCATTGATACCCCTATATTGTATGAGATGCCTGTAGTGCCTGACATAAAAAAGAATGTTCTTTTTTAACAATAGTGTCCTTCTTCAACAACCAACACTGTGATTTACTAAAGGAATAGCAAATATTCACTAAAAAATATTAAGCTATCCTCACTTCAAACATCCAATCACATGTAAGCAAAAATCCTGTTTTTTTTTCTTAACCAGTTCTGGACCGGAAGGATTTGCCCCCTTAAGGACCAGGCCTTTTTTTTGTGATTCGGCACTGCGTTATTTTAATGGAAAATTGCGCAGTCGTGCGACACTGTACCCAATTAAAATTGATGTCCTTTTTTTCCCCACAAATTGAGCTTTCTTTTGGTAATATTTGATCACCTCTGCGATTTTTATTTTTTGCGCTATAAACAAAAATAGCGACGATTCTGGAAAAAAAACAATATTTGGCACATTTTGCTATATAACATTCCCAAAAAAATAAAAATTAAAAATCTAATTTTTTTCATAATTTTAGGCCAATTTGTTTTCTGCTACATATTTTTGGTAAAAAAAATCACAATAAGCGTATTTTGATTGGTTTGCGAAAAAGTTATCGTGTCTACAAACTAGGGTAAAGATTTATGTCATTTTTATTGTTTTTTTTTTTGTTTTTTTTACTAGTAATGGCGGCGATCTGCGATTTTTTAGCAGGACTTGCGACATTGCGGCAGACAGATCGGACCCCTAACTGACATTTTTTACACTTTTGGGGGGACAAGTGACATTACTACAGTAATCAGTGCTAAAAATTTTCACTGTTACTGTAATAATGACATTGGCAGGGAAAGGGTTAAGACAGTGGGTGATCAAGGGGTTAAATGTAAGCCTAGGGGAGTGTTTCTAACTGTGGGGGGATGGGCTTTTGAAATGATCACAGAGACCTGTGATCCTATATAGAAAGATCACAGGTGCTCTGTGATCATTCCAGAGAGAAGAACGGTCAGCTGTGTTTACAACAGCTGACCGTCCTTCTATCTCAGTGGTGAGCGATCGCAGGTGGCCAGCGGCAATCGGAGCTGCTGGCCCCATGCATCAGAGTCCCCGCTGCTGAGTGGAGGCGGGAGCGCACCGTCGGTAGCGCGCGCTCTCCCCCTAGCAGCAGGCGCGCGACCGACATAGGGTTACATCGGTTCGCGCAGGAGGGGCTGCCTGACACAGTGAAACTGCGGCGAGCGGTCCTTAGGTGGTTAATTTCCCTTGCACATTAGTATGGCCTTGGTGGCACAGCATTCAGTTTAACTAGTGATGAAAAAAAGGCCGCACTTGCTATTGAAGACAACAAGTTTCTGAATATTGATTAGGAATTTACTCAGAACTAGGAAAACAGCTGAATATCCTCTTTGACTTTTCCTCCTAGTGAGGATCTACCAAAAGTGTTTATTAGGCAGTTTCCAGATTTTGCTTTATTAAAGCAGCCCTTTATAAACAATAAAGAAACACTTCCTATTCTTCATACAAAAGGTGTATAGTAACCATACTGAACTTGTCTCATCTCTACGGGAAGTAATGTTATGTAAAGTTTAGTACTGTGCAAACATACAGTATGGCCACAAAATGACATGGGTAAGGTATGAAAGCCTTTATCACTGGTCCTCCTATATTTTAGGAGATGATTGCAGCAGTTTACATACAACAATAGTGCCCTTGTTAAAGAAAGTCACATGACTGTGATGACACGCATAGGGTGAGTCAGGTGACACTGCTGCACAGAAGTAGTGATGAGAACTTTTGTATCTTGCTGTCCATTACAGAAACTTTTGTTTTAAATTTAAATGTAATACCTACTTTAAAATTACTACACCATGAGGACCCCTTTTTTTTGCACGAATCTTTATATGGAGAAAAAAATACGGGTCTAAAGGGCCACACACCCCACTAAAGAAAGGGTATCTGTATATACAATGGAGGAGGAGGTCGCAAGAGGAGCTCATTGTGCATACCCCAGCATATAGGGGAAGGTGAAATTGGATCTAGTAAGAGAGGTCAAACATAGAGGTAAGCGCATTTGTTGAGAGGTGGTGAGGATCACCGAAGCACCAGCATTTTCAGATTACGGATTATTATGGACTCACTTATGAATTGTATATACATATTCCACATTTAAGGACTATTTCAATCAATGCGATTATGCTGCTGTAGCACCCTACAAGGTAGGTGCTAGGTAAAGTATAGTGAGCCTTGTCTGCTTATCAGCAGGGCCATGATTTTCAGCTGGGCTGTCATGTCTCCCAGGTGTGGCTGTTGAGATTGGGGAGTCTCCCCACTGTGCTCCATGAGAGGGTTCTCATTGGGCAGCGGAGGAAACCCAGCCAATGGCACACTCAGGCCTTCATCTACCCCAGAAAGGCAGATTCTGCCGCACAGCATTCTGGAATGGGTATAACTTTGAGGGGAGCACATGACGCAAGGTCTTTGGTGGGAAGGAAAGTCCCAGGAGGAAGAGTGCGGCTGTCTCTCCCCCTGTCAGAGGAATCGGGTGTCCCAGGCGGCTTGCCTAGTGAGAGGGGACAGAAGGCTGAGCTGAGCTGCAGAGAGGACCAGCGGAGCTGAGAGGGGTCCAGTTTCAGGAAAGCATTCCCAGTTCGTGAGTACTGCAAACTCCCCTGGGGGTCTGCCTAGAGAGGGGACCAATCCGAAGGTCAGAGGGATCTAGGAGCTAGCTAGCCAAAGCAGGAACAAGAGTAAAGGGGGTGCCAGTGTTGACCCTGAAGAGTAGAGGGGGTGCCTAGTGAGAGGACCCTGAAGTGTAGAGGGGGTGCCTAGTGAGAGGACCCTGAAGTACAGAGGGGCGCCAGCGGTTGGGCCCTAAAGTGTTACAAGTGTACAGCATGCAGTGTGCAGTGTACAGTGTTGAGAGTTGCAGCAGCAGAAGCAGTATACAGAAGCTACCTCAGTCATGAAGGACTGGAGGGAGCAGTGTTCAGGACTTTTGAGCTAACCAGAGCGTCAGGAGTCAGTTCTCAGTACAGTCCGGGACTTTTGAGCTACCCAGAGTGTCAGAAGTCAAGTTCAAGTACAGTTCAGCAAGTCAGTGTTTTTCAAGTGCCAGCAACCGTTGGTTGGCATCCAGCCAATGTCAAGACAGCACTGAAAGGCATTTTTCTCCAAAGTGTCCCATTTGTACCTAGTTGAGCCAGAGGAGTATCCCACTCATTCCCTTCTCCCATCCCCAATATAAAAAAAAAAAAACAAAACAAACCAAAGATGCCGGACTGGTTTTTGACTCAAATCACACACTTGGGTATTCAGCTTAAATGGGCTGAAGGTGACCATGGCAGACCCACATCAGACCCAATGCCTGGAAATCCTGCTACACTGCAATATTGTGATTTTGGATTTTTGTTCACATTACAGATTGTGTTTCACATTTATTTGCACTGTTTTGGAGTATACCTAGCAACAAGGGTTTGAATTTATGATATCAATATATGATCCACTTATATTTGTATATTCATCAATACTATTTACAAAGGACACTAAGGAGGAAGGTTTAAGACTTTGGTTGCACTTTTTCTTGTAATAATATAATAATATGGATTCACTGATGAATTCCATATACATGTTGCATTTTTAAGGATTGTTTTTTTAGTTGATGCCACTATATTGCGATATTGTGATTTTGCGATTACACCATTCAGTTGCGATTTTTTTTAAAGTACATATTTGCGTTTCACATTTATAATCACTATATTAGAATTTATCTAGGAACCAGTGTTTGATTTTATGATATTGATATTTTTATGTGACCCACTTACTATTTACCAAGGACACTAAAGAGGAAGAATTTAGACTTTGTTTTCACTTTACAAACACGATTACTTTACAACACGATTCTTTTACTGACACTATGTGGCCGCGGCGGCTGTGTTAAACTGTGTGCACTGTATGACTGTCACTGAATGAGCAATTGAATCACTGTCCAACACTCACTGTCCCGACTCCAGTACAGTACTACAGTACTACAGAGACTCTAATGACTTGTGTCTGCGGCGGCTGTTAAACAAACACACTGGTGTTGTGCATGCATGCATCCCGAGTCGACTCCACAGTCCAAACGGGGCTGAGGGAGGCGGCCTAAGAGGCAGAAGCTGTCCCAGAGTGAGCAGAAGTGCGTGGCGAAACATATGCAAAGACGTCACGGCAATATTGGTAACTGCCAGGGCCGATTTCCGATATATAGGGGAAGTGCATATCGGCCCTTGATAAATCTGCTTTGCCGATAATCGTCGATCTCTACTACTAAGGGTATTAGGCCCAACAACATACACTCACATTATTTGATTCACATTGTGGGAACACAATTAGGTTGTATGCAGCCACCCATCTCAAGACAAGCAATGCATTATTACCTATAATATAGCGGGGGATATCCTACACTTTTTGTCATACAGATTTTATATCAGTAAACTCACAAGCCAAAGTATAAGCAGTATATATGTATATATATATACAAACCCAATTCCAAAAAAGTTTGGACACTGTACAAATTGTGAGTAAAAAAGGAATGGACTAATTTACAAATCTCATAAACTTATATTTTATTCCCAATATAATACAGATAACATATCAAATGTTGAAAGTGAGACATATTGAAATGTCATGCCAAATATTGGCTCATTTTGGATTTCATGAGAGCAACACGTTCCAAAAAGTTGGGACAGGTAGCAATAAGAGGACAGAAAAGTTAAATGTACATATAAGGAACAGCTGGATAACCTATTTGCAACTTATTAGGTCAATTGGCAACATGATTGCGTATAAAAAGAGCCTCTCAGAGTGGTAGTGTCTCTCAGAAGTCAAGATGGGCAGAGGATCACCAATTCCCCCAATGCTGCAGCGAAAAATAGTGGAGCAATATCAGAAAGGAGTTTCTCAGAGAAAAATTGCAAAGAGTTTGAAGTTATCATCATCTACAGTGCATAATATCATCCAAAGTTTCAGAGAATCTGGAAAAATCTCTGTGCTTAAGTGTCAAGGCCGGAAAACCATACTGGATGCCCGTGATCTTCGAGCCCTTAGACAGAACTGCATCACATACAGGAATGATACTGTAATGGAAATCACAACATGGGCTCAGGAATACTTCCAGAAAACATTGTCTGTGAACACAATCCACCGTGCCATTCGCCATTGCCGGCTAAAACTCTATAGGCCAAAAAAGAAGCCATAAGAAGCCATATCTAAACATGATCCAGAAGCACAGGCATTTTCTCTGGGCCAAGGCTCATTTAAAATGGACTGTGGCAAAGTGGAAAACTGTTCTGTGGTCAGACGAATCAAAATTTGAAGTTCTTTTTGGAAAACTGGGACACCATGTCATCCGGACTAAAGAGGACGAGAACAACCCAAGTTGTTATCAGCGCTCAGTTCAGAAGCCTGCATCTCTGATGGTATGGGGTTGCATGAGTGCGTGTGGCATGGGCAGCTTACACATCTGGAAAGGCACCATCAGTGCTGAAAGGTACATCCAAGTTCTAGAACAACATATGCTCCCATCCAGACGTCGTCTCTTTCAGGGAAGACCTTGCATTTTCCAACATGACAATGCAAGACCACATACTGCATCAATTACAACATCATGGCTGCGTAGAAGAAGGATCTGGGTACTGAAATGGCCAGCCTGCAGTCCAGATCTTTCACCCATAGAAAACATTTGGTGCATCATAAAGAGGAAGATGCGACAAAGAAGACCTAAGACAGTTGAGCAACTAGATGCCTGTATTAGATAAGAATGGGACAACATTCCTATTCCTAAACTTGAGCAACTTGTCTCCTCAGTCCCTACACATTTGAAGACTGTTATAAAAAGAAGAGGGAATGCCACACAGTGGTGAACATGGCCTTGTCCCAACGTTTTTGAGAATTGTTGATGCCATGAAATTTGAAATCAACTTATTTTTCCCTTAAAATGATACATTTTCTCAGTTTAAACATTTGATATGTCATCTATGTTGTATTCTGAATAAAATATTGAAATTTGAAACTTCCACATCATTGCATTCTGTTTTTATTCACAATTTGTACAGTGTCCCAACTTTTTTGGAACCGGGTTTGTGTGTGTATATATATATATATATATATATATATATATATATATATATATATATAGGTATATATATATATATAGAGAGAGAGAGAGAGAGAGAGAGAGAGAGGAAGAGAGAAAGAGAGAGAGTCTTTTCAGGTCAAAAAGGCCAAGCCGTTTCCTCAAACAGCTCAAAAAGTGATGCCTTACTAGCTAGTTACAGAGCTTCATAACCAATGTTCTAAAGATGTTCATATATAAGCACCTAGTGACCTAGTTGCAGAACAATTTCTTATTTTGAATCGGTCAGTCTCAAAAAACGTGTTATTTAAAGATGACCTTTGTATTCATGAAAATAAATCTTAAACTTCTGAAACTTTCTATTCCCCAACTGTACAATGATTTTACTTTTGCATATTGCAAAGCCAAAAAAGTACACTATTTTGTAAGAAATGTGTCAATCATTTCCTCTAACATACTAGTTCATCTTATGGTTGATTTAGAAAGAAATATAGAGACTGTTTAACTTAGTAATTACAGTGAGGCTGTGTTCATTTTGAATTTCCAATCATAAGCAGGAGAATCTGCTTGCAGATGACAGAATGACTGAATGATTAAAGGAGATGTACAGCCAAAGCTCGGGGAGCTGTCAGAACCGAGCGATCAGCGGTGTTCAATTGCTGGGTTATCAGTGCAGAGGCGCCGGGGGACAGACTTCGGTCTGATGCTGCATCCACCCAGGTAAGTATAAATGGGTAATAACTCCAAACCCCATACTTCTCTTTTGAAGTGTCCCCTTATTTAGTAAACATTAATTTTGCCATGTATATAGTCTCCAATAATTTTTAAATGAATGTATTTATCATTATTCTTGACACATATTTGTCTTAAAGGTAACCCTATATATATGCAAAGTTAAATATTTAGTTACATAGTTAGTCAGGTTAAAAAAAAAAAAACCCAGGTTCATTAATAAAAGAAAAAAAAAAAAACATGGGTTATAAAGGCATATTCAGGTAACTAATGTAAGTAATACAAAATGGAAAATATTACCAGTCATATTATGCTCGGTCAGCCACTAAAAAAGAAAATATGGTGTCAATTTTGTGAAAATAGTACCTTTTTTTACTATGAGTAAATGTATTTACAATGATGTTCTTGAACCTAAAATATAACAAGTTGCCTGAAGACAGTTGATCAAATTAGGGTTAACATGTCTAATATTTATCCACTAATAAAGTAGAAGTCAAACTTCGTTTTTTTGTCTGTGCTGATGGAGTGTGGAAAGGTTAGGATCACATGCCAAATGTATTCTGTTGATGAGATTTTCCACACTATTCCTGTCTGGGAGTTAGACAGTTACTGGGACAGGAAGCGAGTGCAAATCCCCCTAACAAAGGGACTGACAGCAATAAAATATGAAAGAGGGTCCAAAAAAAAAAAAGTTCAAGTACAAGTTTACTTTAGTGGATTAAAAAACATGTTTCTATGACAAAAGATGATCGGAAAGATGGCATATCATATTTTTACAAAATATCCAATAAATAGACATAAAAATCAGGTTTAATTCACATAATAAAATCTCTTTACCAGAAATACCCAAACTTAGAAAACATACAATAGTTTTTTTTAAAAGCATATATAATTTTTTTATCCTCATCATTCATAAAATCTTGAAACGTGTCAACAAGTATGGGCATTGTGGTATGCTGGTACCAAATGGACTGATCCAATTAGATTACGTATATTTTTAGTATTTTATTATATATGTTTGCAAATTTCTTATAGAGACTATTTTATTATCAATATGTGAATAAAACTGTTTTTTATGTCTATTTAATGGATATTTTGTACTTTTCCTTGTGGGTACATCTATCCATTTCCTTGTTGTAAGTGTTTTATAAGTATTTTATTGTATGGGACAGTGCTCCTAGAGAAAATATTTTCATTATGGGTGCCTCTTCCCCCTTTTTTGCTCCTTGACATATCATAATTTTATTTACAAAAAGAAAGTTAGGCTATATATGGGGTACCTCATCCATGTGAAACATACATTTACAAGCTAGAAGGTTTAGGACTTTAATGGTACAGAGAAAAGGACGACCACATGTTATAATAAAATACCAATATTTAGTACAAATCTACAAAAATATATGTATTTAAAACATATGATAAAACCATGCTTTCATATTAACGTGGGACAATACACGTAATACAGTATATATGAAAATCGACATGTCTTTGCTATGTGCTCCAAGAAGTTGATGCATTTCCCATAATCGCTTCCTTAGGAACTTTATTTATTGGCAGCAAAGAAATATAATCTATTCAAGATAAGACCTTACACTCCTTATGAATTGGGTTGAAGATAGACTTGGGTTTGAGGTGAGTGTGTTGAATAGGTGAGGAAGTAGGATAATGTTCAGTAAGCCAATCAATATCAGAATAATAACATTCTGTATACAGCTCTTCTAGATCTAAAAGTGCTGGAAAATCCCTATCTTTGAATAATGGCATGTGTATTGAGGGTGTCTCTGGCACTTTTGGAGGAGATGGTTTATTGGAGGTTTATATGTTGAAAGAAGGGACCATACATACAAGCATTTTACCAGGTTGTATACTCCGACTTTATCAAAATGTGCAAAACCACGCCTGGGAAGATTTGCAATCTTACCAAGCCGGAACAGCAGGCTTTTGATCCATTAGCCCAAAATTAGAATATCATCATTAAAGCTACAGACAAGGGGGTAGCATTGTAGTCCAAGATAGATCTGACTACATTCATGAAGCACTAAGATTACTCTCGGACAACAATACCTACACAAAGCTCACTCAGGACCCAATACCTACATACACCCTATAAGCTTCTATTATAGCCCACAGAGCTTTCACAAGGCGGAGTTATCTTTCATTAACAAAGGATGTTACAAAACACCACATTTCTATCACTTACCAAAAATACATAAGGACCCACGTAATCCACCTGGACGTCCTATTGTTTTCCATGTATGTTGACCAGTTCCTTCAGCCCCTGGCCCAGAACTTACCATCTTACATCAGTGACAGCACACCCCTCTTAAATATGCTCTCATTCTACACATGGGACCCCACCTATCTGTGGGTTTCCCTAGATACAGCATCCCTCTACACCTCCAAGCTACATGATGTGGCCCGGAGGGCCATAGAGCATTTCTTATCAGTAGATCCACTTGTTAATCCCAGGCAAGCCCATTTTATCCTTGAGGCCACACACTTTTACCTTTAACACAACTATTTTGAGTTTGACAAAGTTTATTATTTACAATCACAAGGCACAGCTATGGGGACCAATTTTGCCCTGAGCTATGCAAATCTGACCATGGGGTACTGGGAGCTCCAACACATTATCCACAATAATCCATTTGCCACCCATATTATATTATATGGTTGATACATCGATGACATCATAATTATATGGGACTGCACAAGGGAAAATATGGAATCTTTTGCCCAGCATTGTAATCAAAACATGTTTCGATTATCCTTCACCCATGTCATAGACTCTGACAGACTAGCATTCCTGGAACTGGAACTCTTACACAACGTTTCACAGATTCACGCCACCAATTTCACCAGACCTACTGCTGGTAATTCCTTTATCCATTATCGCAGTTGTCATCATCCGAGGTGGGTTAATAACATACCTAAGAGTCAATTTCACAGGATCAGCCACAACTGTACCAGGGACGAGGATTATAACAGTCAGGGAGAACTAAAAATTTGTGAATCAGCGTTTCCTTAATTTAATCAAACATACTGTGTGCTATAATATCATAAATTATAAAGTGCAAGAGTGCAATACCTGTTTACACACAATGAAGTAAGTAATATTCTCTATTGCATATAAAAAAGTGCTAATCATAAATCATACAAGTGCTGATCATAAATTATTAATAAATATACAATAAATTAGATGTGCAATTAATCAGCAATACATAAAGTGATAAATACAAGGTGCTTCTCAAAAAAAATCTTTCAACAATTCTTTGAGTGATGAAAAAAGTGCTTGGGTGCAATGTTCACACAAAAAGTAATGTTGCTCCCCTCTGGTGACCCCACTCAGCAGAAAAAAAATGGATGTTATGCCTTATATCAGGATATGGCAGTAGCCGGCTGGTTCCACACTGTTGCTGTATCTTTATGGGTATGTTGGCAACATCGCTGGTTGTGTATTACCTCATTTGTATGGAACAAAAAGAGCCCGCCATGGTGAAGTATATCATGCAAGTTTATTTAAAATAAGAAGAATCATACTTACAAGGTTTCAGGAAATATAAAACGATCTGGTCAAGTCTGATGGACGCTGCTCTTGCAGCGTGCGTTCCACCAACCGGAAGTAGGGGCTGACGTCATACGCTCTCTGCCACGCTAGACGCTGCGTTTCGCCCTAGCTCAATAGCTCATTGAGAACACCCAATAGGAGGGCAAAACGCAGTGTCTAGCGTGGCAGAGAGCGTGTGACGTCAGCCGCTACTTCCGGACGGTTGAACGCACGCTGCGAGGGCAGCGTCCATCAGACTTTACCAGATCGTTTTTTATTTCCTGAAACCTTGTAAGTGTGATTCTTCTTATTTTAAATAAACTTGCATGATATACTTCACCATGGCGGGCTCTTTCATGGCATTCCATGCAAATGAGGTAATACACAACCAGCGATGTTGCCAACATACACCTAAAGATACAGCAACAGTGTGGAACCAGCCGGCTACTGCCATATCCTGATATAAGGCATAACATCCATCTTTTTCTGGTGAGTGGGGTCATCAAAGAGGAGCACCAGCACTTTGTGTGTGAACATTGCACCCAAGCACTTTTTTTATCACTCAAAGAATTGTTGAAAGACTCTTTTTGAGAAGCACCTTGTATTTATCACTTTATGTATTGCTTATTAATTGCACATCTAATTTATTGTATATTTATTAATAATTTATGATCAGCACTTGTGTGATTTATGATTAGCACTTTTTGATATGCAATAGAGAATATTACTTACTTCATTGTGGGTAATCAGGTATGCTCTTGCACTAATTTATGATATTATAGTACACAGTATGTTTGATTAAATTAAGGCAGCGCTGATTCACATATTTTTCAATTTTAAAGGCACTACACCTTATTTATCAGCAGCAGCCCCTTTGATATACTGTAAATTTGCACGGATTTTTATTTATTTATTTATTAATGTTTCATTTAAATTATTGATTTAGAGCCCACCCACAAGCGCTCGGAAACCCCCCTTTTTTTGCATTCAGTCAGGGATAACTACTTACCAATAGGTTATTGGATAAGGGGTACCCTTCCACCCTTGTGCTTGAGGCATTTCAACATTTCAACATCAAGCCAAACCCCCCCCCCCCCCCCCCAAGCCTAAAACATCTGGTGACCCCAAGCCGATACGATTCACAACTCCGTTCCACAACAGGTAAAAACAAATGGAGAGTTTCCTAGTAGCAAAGCATTAGTCGATTCTTCTGGAGGATTCCCTTACCAATAAACTCAAGGAATTCTATCACAGAGCGAGGAACGTTAAGAGTAAGGTAGCCCCTAGTAAAATTAAAAAGAGCTGTCCAAACATTCCCTCTGCTTATTTTTCACTATAAACAATGTACACTTGAAATCATTGGGCACTCATAAAAGCGTGTGTAGGTATGGGAGCATTTAGCGTCCTTCTGCCTGAAAACTCAAGCATTTGTGATTTTTTTTCTGCCTCTAATATCTCCTCCTGAAATATGCCTCTATAAGCCCTAATGTGCATCAAAACATAGGATACATTAAGGAGCTTCTACAGGCAAAAGGAAAAAAATGCAAAACTCCTGTAGAAGCAATGTTTTTTTAAGCCCAGTGTACATGGACCCTTAATGTTAATTATATTTTGTGGTGAAACATTCATGTATTTTATTTAACTGAAGTGAGTAGAAGAGGGTATCTGTTTACACCCTAAAGTGATTCTCTAAGACCATTTTAGATGTTTCCAAAACTGCATGTATTTGCCAGTTTAATCACATATGACACAATACTGGATTGATGTCTTAAAAGGACAAGTGACAGCAATGTGTAGAACAACTGTGAAATGATGATTTAGCACAATCTCATTTATTTGATAAAGAAAACAGCTAATTGCAAGGGAATATTTTATTTGAAATTTTAAAAAGGCTATGTTTTTACTTATCTGTTTATATGAAGTATCAGAAGCAAGTGTTTTTTTTTTTTATGTTTTTTTGTTTTTATTACTTTAAGAGGGCATACATTTTCCATGTGGAATGTATAGTGTAGAAAAAAAATATATATAAAAATATATATATACTGTACATACATATACATACATATACACTATATTACCAAAAGTATTGGGTAGCCTGCCTTTACAGGCAAATTAATTTTTATGGCATTCCAGTATGAATCCATAGAGTTCAATATTGAGTTGGCACACGCTTTGCAGCTATAACAGCTTCAACTCTTCTGGGAAGGCTGTCCACAAGATTTAGAAGTGTGTCTATGGGAATGTTTGACCATTCTTTCAGAAACGCATTTGTGAGGTCAGGCACTGATGTGGATGAAAAGGCCTGGCTCGCAGTCTCCATTCTAATTCATCCCAAAGCTATTCTATCATAAAGACATGGATGAGTGATTTTGGGGTGTAGAGAAATGTTGAGAAAGTAATCAGCTGCTGCTGTGCTTTTTTTTCCTCCTTTAATGCTGTGAATCCAGAGTCTTGGGTGTACCCTGTATTTATTGCTTATTGTAAAACACATGCAAGACAAAACCAGAAAAATTCCCAGCTCTGCTTACCAACCAAATTAACCTGTCTAACAGTATGCGTTAAAAACTGGGGTTTAGAAAGCACACATTTGCAAATATGTGCAGGGCCACTTCACGGCACCCTGCATTACCTGCAGTCCTAACTCCTGTAAATCTATGAGAGTCTCCACAGTGGGAGCACATGCATTCTAATGGATAGATATGGGGCAGCTGGATCTGGAGGTAGCCCAACCCTCCTTAAGGTCAGTTATAGGTGGGAGCAGGGGCCATTTTGTTTATTATCGATGTATACTGGTGAGGGGACACACTGGGTGCCTTTGCTGTCATTGTGCTATGTGCTAGTTGTCCATTGTGCTCCTGTGCCTTTAAGGAGGGTTGGGCTACCTCCAGGCCCACCTGCCCCCTATCTATCCATTAGAATGCATGTGCTCCCTCTGTGGAGACTATCATAGATTTACAGGAGTTAGGACTGCAGGTGATACAGGGTGCTGTGAAGTGGCCCTGCAGCTTGGGTGGCCCTGCATGGGTTTGCAAATGTGTGCTAAATAAACCCCTTTTTTAATGCATACTGTTAGACAGGCTAATTCAGTTGGTAAGCAGACTGATTGGTGAGTTGAGCTGGGAATTTTTCTGGTTTTGTCTTGCATGCTTTGCCCTACATGTGCTCCTTGCTGTGAAGGCCAGTTATAGGTGGGGGCAGGGGCCATTTTGTTTGTTATTGTAAAACACAATGTAGAGCTGCAGAGGGTTTATGTTTGCAAGACTGTGACAGGCACATTAGCATATTCTTTACATGGACCTACTAAATGACATAATTATGTTAAATATTTAAAAAAACAACAACAATTATAATGATAGGTTTGTGGTACATGGTACCAACCTACAATATACAACATATCTGTGCATGGAGCCTGACTGGTCAGAAAAGGGGGCCCAGGAGGAAACATGCAGCCCTCCCCACCAGGCTACATACTTTTTTTTGTATGTTTCTTTTGTAAATTGGGTATCCTAATCTAGGATAAGGGTTGTTGAGTGGAATCCTAATTGTTTTAGTAGCAATTTAAATAGATTTTGTTCTTTGTAATTGTCATTTTGCTTTAGTACAGTGTATTGGAGTGCCAATTCATATGGACATTTCAAGCATCCCCAAGCATGTTATTCAAAGGAATTGTATTTTTCTATATCTTTATGTATGTATATATTTAGTGAATGAGATTGCACATGACATTTGTGTGGCAACAACATTGACATATGGAAATGACATAAACATGCTTAAAAACAAACAGTTTCTGTCACCTGGCTATAAAATGAAGCACTAGCGTGGAAGTACTAACTTAAATGGGTGGCCAAATAAACCTATAGTATTCAAGAGCGGAGGGTGGTGGTTGGTCATACACTCTATTCCTCGGAGTGGCCTGGAGACCTAAAACAGAAGCAATATTATTTGCAAGCGATTCTGCAAGGGAAGTGCTAATAAAATAAAGAGATAATTTTCAAGATGTCTGGTTAAATACCATTTGGTATTTTAAAAGCATTGTGCTATCAATTGTTGAGTATCTGTGGATAAGGTTTGTATAGATAACTCCCGGACATTAGATATTTTTTTGCTTGAATTTCTATTTCTTTGGTTAGAGAGGCCTTCGCCCACTCTATGCAGAAAATATACAATTTCTCATAAAACAATGAAATTGTGGAAGGATACAAATAAATCCACTTATGTAGGATGGTCTTTATGCCACCAAACAGATGATGAGGAGTTGTTTTGCAGCCTTTAGAAATCTGAGTACCTGGGAAATTTGTTATCTTAACCTTCCTAGCGGTATTCCCAAGTGTGGCTCGGGGGTTAAATTTCAGTGCCAAAAGCGGTAACCCCGAGCCACACTCGGGGTACTGCTAGGAAGATCGCTGGATCCTGGTAGAGGGGTTACTTACCTTGTCACTGGGATCCAGCAATGTATCCCGGCGGTGTGTGGCAGCGGAGCTTCCTCCCGATCCTCTGTGTGCCCCGGCTTCCGTCTCCTGCGACGTGACGTTCGCAGGGGGGTGGAACCGGCGGCAAATTCAAATGTAAAACACACCAAACACACTGATACAATTCAAAATAAAATAAAATCACATTAGTTTGCCCCCCAGTGCCCTTTCCTGCAGTTTTACTGTACTTTATATATATATTTATGCATATATAATATATATATATATATATATATATATATATATATATTATGTGTATATACATATACACATATTATATATATATATATATATATATATATATATATTATATATATACATATATATATATATATATATATATAAAGTACAGTAAAACTGCAGGAAAGGGCACTGGGGGGCAAACTAATGTGAATTTATTTTATTTTGAATTGTATCAGTGTGTTTGGTGTGTTTTACATTTGAATTTGCCCCCCTGCAAATATATGTATACGTGGGTATATATATATATATATATATATATATATATATGTATATACACAGTATATATATATATGTATACATACATACATACATACATACTTTAACTTATTTATAGTTTTTTATTATATTATAATTTATGATTTTGTGTTGCAAACTTTATCATACCTGAGATGTTATAAAGAAGAACGCACAGAAAAAAAAAAATCATATGTAAATAGTTGGTTTGGGCTGCTCATTCTTAAGAATTACACGCAAAATAATGGTACCGCTTTCAGCACCTAAAAACCGAAAGAATCATACCGCCAGGGAGGTTAAAGAGCACCCATTCAGGTTCTATATATAGATAACTGACTAAATGTGAAATTGTCTACTGAACCACAGCTTTTCAAGGTTGCTTGACCTTAGGACAGGCCCAGATGTGGTTGTATAATAAAAAATGAAATGGTCACATTTCAAGCAAAAATAGATAAGAGTAATGGTAAATTCGAAGCACCATTTCTTGATACCGTGTGGCCTTAATCAACCTCCAGAATAGATAGAGAGGTTTCAAAAGGTTGTAAGTAGAAATATAAGGAAAAAGCAAGGCCATGTTTTAAGGGAGTTGTAAAGTCAGAAGATTTTTTTTATCTTAATGCCCCCCCCCCCCCCCGGCATTTTATTTAAAGTAATTTTGCCTTTTATTGTTTCAATTTAAGCCTTATTAAAAGAACTGTGACCTACAGTTTTTTTTTTTGTTTGTATTGATCCATGGCTCTGCTCTGTAAAGTGCATACCTCATGCCCTTTGATTGGCAATCCCTTGCCTTTTAGCTTCGAAATAACCGATTTTCAAGATTCATCTCCTATTGACTTCAATGGGGTTTACATTAAACATTTGACCTCTGGACGATTTACCCCCTTTATGACCAGGCCATTTTTTGTGATATGGCACTTCTTTACTTTTTTTTTTAACAGAAACGTTTTATTGATATAAAACAAATAATAAATTAACAGTGCCAACAAGGTATGGATACACAAGAAGTAAAAGTAAGAACAAATGATCCAAAGAGAGCAAATGCACATTAATGATAGACATGGTAATTAAAAAGACATAGATACTGGCCTTCATCCAGAGATACAGTATTAACTACAGGGCCTCAATAATCCATAGCCCCCCTAGACCCCAGGTCCCCTGGGAGGGGGAGGCATCGGGGGAGCTCCAGGAGGCCGAGCCACGGGTGAGCAGAGACACAAAAGCGCCCCCACAGCACCCCACGGCCCACAGCCACACAGCAGCAACCTCACAGGGCCCCGGGAGCAACAAACAACATAACTTGGTTAGATCTGCAGTGGTCTAGCTGCGATCCAAACATCCGGCACTTCTTTACTTTAAAGCGTAAATCCACTTCTTGTTGAGAAAAAACATTCCCCTTTGGGTGATCTATGTACATTACAAGGATTTTAACAAACTTTGTTGCAGATTCCTAACTTTTGTTATTCTGAAGAAATGATTGTTTGTTCCTCTGTGTCTCTGTACTGAGTGGGTCTAATGGAAGTGGTTTCATAATTATCTGTCAGCTGTGGCAGCTGCAGAGCTCTAATGAGGAAATCTGCTGGGCCTGCATTCCTTTAGACGTGTTCCTATTGGGAGTATCTCACCAAAAATAACATTTTTGTTTCAGGAGATGCATGAAATCTGACTTGTATCTTAGGCAGACTTCTGGAAAAATTGATGAGCCAATCACCCAAACAGGAAATTATGTTCCTGGGGTGTGGTCAGTACACATTCTATGTACAGAACACCTCCAGTTAGCCATATTGCATTGCATTTTCAGAACATTACAACAGCTTCAGATTGAAAAGGAAAGGTCATTTTTAATAACATTCAATTACAATATGGTTTGTGTTGCAATTCTATACGCTTTATTGTTTTTTCTTTATTTGCTATTTTTTTCCCCAACAAAAGTGGAGTTACCCTTTAACTGACAATTGTGGGGTCGTGCGACACTGTGCCCAAAAAAATGTATTTCCTTTTTCGAGTACCCAGCACCTGCCGATCGGCTTCTGCTGTGTGTAATCACAGCAGGAGCAAACCTCTGGCGGCGTGCATGTGCGCACAGCTGTTGCCCCATAGCAGTAAAACTGCTATAGGGCAGTTGGCAAGTGGTTAAAGTTAAGAATATTTGAAATTTTGGATGTTTTTGCTGAATTTGCCCACAAATCAAAATAGATTACCCCATTACTAATAATTATCAAATAAACCACAAAAAAATTAAAACACAAATACAAAAAACACTAACTGAAATTAAATAAAATATCTTAAAACAGATCTTTCACAAAAAATATAAAAATAAATGATTATTTATTCAGGGCCTCCATGCCCAAACATAATAAATAAAAAACTGCTTACTGCCAGCTTCTCGGCAAAGGTGGTGTCATGATTCTTCCATTGAGATTTCTGGGAATACTGATTACCGCATATCTCACACAGTGCAGGAGCATCTTTTCTTGACATTTGAAGTACTCAACATTTTCTGGCATCTCCTTGTAGTAATGTCACCACCTGCAGTGCGGAAGCCGCGGTATGGTATAGTCACTATCTTTTTTCCTCACAGTTGTTTTACTTTAATGCGGTGTTTTGGCCTGGAGGAAGGCATGATTAAATAAGTAGACTTTGCTATATAGTATGCACCTCCCAAAAAAATACGCCCTCTAAATAAAAAATAAAAAATAAAAAAAAAACAGATATTTTTTTTCAAAGGGACATCGAAAAAAATAAATAAATAAAAAAAAATAAAATAATTAAAGCTCCCTCGTGCCGGTGTGCTCACGCACCAAAGAAAACGCATATGTAAGTCACACCTGCAAATGTTAATAGTGTTCAAATCACATATGTGAGGTATCGCCGTGATTGTCAGAGAGAGAGCAATAATTCTTGCAATAGACCTCCTCTGTAACTCTTAACTGGTAACTTTTTTAAATTTTCTAAAGCTTCACCTATGGAGATTTTTAGGTACCGTAGTTTGTCACCATTCCATGAGTGTACACACTTTTAAACCGTAACATGTTAGGTATATTTTTATACATCATCTTTTACAATAATCAAAAACTGGGCTAACTGTTTATTTTTTAAAAATTCAGTGAAGTGTATTTTTTCCCGAAAAATTTGCGTTTGAAAGACTGCGCAAATACCGTGTGACATAAAATATTGGAATGATGACCATTTGTTTCTCCAGAGTCTTTGCTCAAAAAAATATATAAAATGTTTGGGGGTTCTAAGTAATTTTCTAGCATAAAATACAGATTTTAACTTGTAAGTAACAAGTGTCAGAAAAAGGCTTGGTCCTTAAGTGGTTAAGTTTAATTTTTCAGGTTAAGAACATTTTAAGCTATTGCTGAAAATGTCACTCTGTTGATCTTGCTAGAAATGTAGTACCCTTGTCACTTGCTGTGAGCTGAACTGAAAGAAAATGTTATTTTTCTTCTGTTTACTATTCTCTCCCTCCCCTATGCAATGAAGATGAACAAAGACATACTGTACAAGTTTTAAGTCCATTCTGGGTGAAAGCACTGACTCCCTAGATAGATAAAGCAAAAGAATTAACATAGACACTGTGGGGTTGATTTACTTGAACTGCCTTACCTGTACGGCGGTTCGCAGGAGCACTCCTGGAGGCACACGTGTGCCCTCGGAGGCACGCACCTGCCACCATTAGGCAGCGGGGAAGCCGATCCAATGGGCCGGCCACCGCGATTGCCGCCAGGCACACACGATCACTCCCCGTGGAGAGAGGACGATGGTCTGCTGTTGTAAACGTGGCAGACCGTTGTTCTCTCTGGAATGAACACAGAGCACCTGTGATCCTCCTATTTAGGATCACAGGTCTCTGTGTTGATTCCATAATCCCACCCCCCTCACAGTTAGAAAACACCCCCTAGACTCACTTCTAACACTTTGATCACCCCTGGATTAATCCCTTCCCTGCCAGTAACTGTGCATATTTTAGCACTGATTACTATAGTAGTGTTACTGGTCTCCCCAAAAGTGTAAAAAATGTCAAGTAGGGGTCCGATCTGTCCGCTGCAATGTCGCAGTCCCGCAAAAAATTGCAGATCGCCCCATTGCTAGTAAAATAAATAAATAAAAATGACATAAATCTTTCCCCTAGTTTGTAGACACGATAAATTTTGCGCAAACCAATCAAAATACACTTATTGGGATTTTTTTTACCAAAAATATTTAGCAGAATACAAATTGGTCTAAAAAAAGGATGAAAAATTTGGATTTTTAAATTTTTTTTGGGAATGTTATATAACAGAAAGTGAAAAATATTGTTTTTTATTTTTTTTTTAGAATTGTTGCTCTTTTTTTGTTTATAGCACAATAAATAAAAATCGCACAGGTGATCAAAAAACACCAAAAGAAAGCTCCATTTGTTAGAAAAAAAGGACTCCAATTTTTTTTGAGTACAGCGTTCCATGACGGTGCAATTGTCAGTTAAAGTAACGCAGTGTAAAATCACAAAAAATGGCCTGGTCCTTAGGGGGAAAATCTTCTGGGGCTAATATCGTTAAAGTGGTTCTAAATCTCTATGGTGTTTTACCTTAATGCATTCTATGCATTAAGGTGAAAAACCTTCTGTGCTGCAGCTCCCCCCAGCCCAACCCCCCCCCCCCATTTTCTTACCTGAGCCAGATCCAATCTAGCTATGTGCTCAAGTGCAGTGGCTCCTGCTGCTGTCCTTCTCCTCATTGGACAGATTAATAGCAGTGGGAGCAACTGGCTCCCGGTTCTGTCAATCAAATGCTGTGACACGGGAGCCGGGGGGGGGGGGCGAGTCCCACTGTCTGTGTCAATGGACACAGCAGCGGGGCTCCTTTTGAGCACGTAGGAGTGCCCCCCATAGAAAGGGGCTCCCACTCAAGAGAAGAGGCCTGGAGTGCCAGCAGGGGACCCCAGAACTAGAGGATTGGGGCTGCTCTGTGCAAAAGCATTGCACAGAGCAAGTAGGTATAGACATGTTTGTTATTTTATTCAAATAAAAAAATGAAGTATTCGCTTTAACTAAGCAAGCTAAAGTTAGAAGACTGGCACAGCTGCACCAAATTTTGCACTTCCCAGTTTTAGTAAATCAACCCCTTTGGGACAGTCAATGTGTTATTCCCATAATTACCGGTTACAAATAAAGGAATGAAAGTCTGACAAAAGATAAATGCAGCCACCACATCTAAGGACTGGAAAGCTGCAATATATTACATTTTGGTTTTGGGTTTAGACTCGCTTTAAGGTCCGGGGTCTATACACTTCTGGAACACCCCATCAGGCTCCACCCATAACAAAAATATAATTTTTATATGACCCTTTAAATGAGTACATACAGTTGAGGAAAACATTACAAATACTCTTGGATAAAATAAAGCAATTTGTCTACTGACACCATATAATTTACAGTTCTGCACACTTGTCTGGATTGACAACTTGAACACAGAGCAGGAACGCTCAAACTTAGTGCAGTATCATTAAAATGACAGATTGAATGGGGAGCAGGAGAGTTCAGATTAGTGCTACTTCACTACATGCTGAATATTGCTGGCATTGATAAAACAGTTAGCAATAAATACATAGTAAATTTAAAGAAAAAAAAAATCGGCCTGTGTAAATCAGCTTCTAAGAAAATGTTATTACTTGTTGTCTTCAACTGTATTTTAGGCACTAACCTATTTATTAAAAGATCAATTCATCCAAAACTGAAAATTAAATTGACAAATGCCTGAGAGTAAACATGTAATTTTTTTGTAATTCTCAGTCCTGATTTACTCAAAAAAATAAAAAGGTTGAAATTTGCAATGAGAAAAATGTAAAAAGAAATTAGCTGCATTAATTTCTGTCTCATTCAAGAAAGTTTTTATGCTCACCAGTATGAAACCAAGGCGTGCACATTCTGATGTAGTTGGCATACAAACGTTTTTTTTTTTAAAAAATAGCTAAAGTAACAGGGAGTAGATTGTTCACAAAAAGAGATTGCTGGCCATTGAGGCTAATAGACAAGACAGCTCCCATAAGTCATGGTATGCAGGTGCAACACCTCACAAATGAAACACAGTAATATAAACTAATATAAGTCAGAACACCGGAACTAATAAAAATGTATTTTGTAACATTTTGCTTACCGAAAAGAAAACTAAGATAGGTCCATGCTGCATAGACCATCTCATTCAGCTTGGACTACATAAAATATAACCCCTCCCCCAAAAAAATATTTATATTTAGTAAATATGACATATTTTAATGCCAATACTTAGCTTGTGTTGTAAAACAGATAAAACTTACCAACGATCAAGCCAGAGACGTAACTAGAACCTTCAGGGCTCCGGTGCAAGAAATCATGAAGGGCCCCCTGGACCCCTGGCCGAAACCCTTCCCTTCCCTTCAAGCCTGGGGCTCTTTCCACTGATCCTGGGGCCCTTTACTCTTGTTGTGGGGCCCTTTATTATGGTCCCGCAGTGGAACC
Organism: Pelophylax lessonae; assembly: GCF_965119305.1. Classification (NCBI taxonomy): domain Eukaryota; kingdom Metazoa; phylum Chordata; class Amphibia; order Anura; family Ranidae; genus Pelophylax; species Pelophylax lessonae. The sequence continues at coordinate 360,952,417 of NC_138772.1, forward strand.
CTTTCACAACTTCTGCAGTGGGCCCCCTTCCTGCCATCTTGGGGCCTCCCCACGGTGGTGCAATGTCAGGGCCGGTCGCAAGTGTGACCTTTGCGATCCTGGAAGTTCACCCACTGGTGTCAGTAGTTTTTATTTTTTGGTATTTTAATTGTATTATTCTTTATCATTTTATTTTCTTTTTTTACAATGTCACTGACTATGACTCTGTCCATTCAGAAAAGGAAGGAGACGGTAAATGACATGTTAACCGACCCCTTCCTGGTTCTCTATTGTGACACATCCCCTGCAACAGCCAGCAGGAGAGGGGAGGGAGCACAGTGGGGGGGGGGGACGAGGGAGCACACACAGGGGCCCAGAGACAACAGAACACAAGTGAACTGGATAGGAGGAGTGGCAGGGGCAGCATACAGAAGAACCAATCTCCTCCATTTTCCTTCTGCAGCTACAGGAAGAAAATGGAGGACAGTGATTTCTCTACATGCTGCCCCCTCCGCCCCTCCTATCCAGGTGTACAGGGTACCCTGGAGCATGGGGCCCAGTTGCAATTGCAACCCCTGCAACCCCTGTACTAACGTCCCTGGATCAAGCCTCCTAACCACTAAAATATCACCAGCTTTAAAGTGGTACTAAAGCCAGGACCCTGCATTCACTATAAATGGTCTCCCACAGTACACAGAACATATAAATGTAATAGTTTTAATATATACTGCTAAATACCTTATATCATTAGCAGTATATAGCAGTCTTGTGACTTCTATCAGTTCCCGGTTAAAGCTTGTAGGAGGAGTTTTCATTCTCCTCCAATTGTCCTAGCAGAGTGCAGGACATCTGACCCTCTGTCTGGACAGTGCTGTTTGGCCCTGTGCTAATCACATGATCTCTCCCAAGAAAGAAAAAACTCTCTAGCAATACACACCAAACTGAGCACGTGCAGCCTGACTCCAGTAATGCTGTCTTATGTGGACATGTTATGAGGACAGTGCAAGAAGAGGAGGATCTGTGCATACAGGATTAAACAGCCTTTTTACTCACTGCAGAGGAATACCCTCTTAGATTCCACAGTGAGTATAACAAGCATGCTTTACTGCATATACAGACTGATTTTACTGTTGTAGGTGTAGTACCACTTTAAGCAGGAGAAACTGAGCTGTCTCAATTTTGCACTTAACCTCCTTAGTGGTATTCCCGAGTGTGGCGCGGGGTTAAATTTCAGTGCCAGGAGCATCGCTGGATCCTGAAAGAGGGGTTACTTACCTTATCCCCAGGATCCAGCGATGTATCCCGGCAGTGTGTGGCGGCCGGATCTTCCGCCTGATGCTTGTGAGCCCCGGCTTCCATCTCCTACGACGTGACGCTCGCAGGGAGGTGGAACCGGCGGCAAATTCAAAAAGTTATACACACAAACACACTGTTTACAATACAAAATAAAATAAATTGACATTAGTTTGCCCCCAATTGCCCTTTCCTGCAGTTTTACTTTATATATATATATATATATATATATATATATATATATATATATATATATATATATATATATATATATATATATATATCTATGAACACGTATATATATATATATATAAAATATATGTATACATATGTGTATATATATATATATATATATATATATATATATATATATATATATATATATATATACAGTGCATTGCGAAGGTATTCGGCCCCCTTGAACTTTGCAACCTTTTGCCACATTTCAGGCTTCAAACATAAAGATATAAAACTGTCATTTTTTGTGAAGAATTAACAACAAGTGGGACACAATCATGAAGTGGAACGAAATTTATTGGATATTTCAAACTTTGTTGACAAATAAAAAACTGAAAAATTGGGCGTGCAAAATTATTCAGCCCCTTTACTTTCAGTGCAGCAAACTCTCTCCAGAAGTTCAGTGAGGATCTCTGAATGATCCAATGTTGACCTAAATGACTAATGATGATAAATAGAATCCACCTGTGTGTAATCAAGTCTCTGTATAAATGCACTTGCACTGTGATAGTCTCAGAGGTCCGTTTAAAGCGCAGAGAGCATCATGAAGAACAAGGAACACACCAGGCAGGTCCAAGATACTGTTGTGGAGAAGTTTAAAGCTGGATTTGGATACAAAAAGATTTCCCAAGCTTTAAACATCCCAAGGAGCACTGTGCAAGCAATAATATTGAAATGGAAGGAGTATCAGACCACTGCAAATCTACGAAGACCTGGCTGTCCCTCTAAACTTTCAGCTCATACAAGGAGAAGACTGATCAGAGATGCAGCCAAGAGGCCCATGATCACTCTGGATGAACTGCAGAGATCTACAGCTGAGGTGGGAGACTCTGTCCATAGGACAACAATCAGTCGTATACTGCACAAATCTGGCCTTTATGGAAGAGTGGCAAGAAGAAAGCCATTTCTTAAAGATATCCATAAAAAGTGTTGTTTAAAGTTTGCCACAAGCCACCAAGACACACCAAACACGTGGAAGGAGGTGCTCTGGTCAGATGAAACCAAAATTTAACTTTTTGGCAACAATGCAAAACATTATGTTTGGCATAAAAGCAACACAGCTCATCACCCTGAACACACCATCCCCACTGTCAAACATGGTGGTGGCAGCATCATGGTTTGGGCCTGCTTTTCTTCAGGAGGGACAGGGAAGATGGTTAAAATTGATGGGAAGATGGATGGAGCCAAATACAGGACCGTTCTGGAAGAAAACCTGATGGAGTCTGCAAAAGACCTGAGACTGGGACGGAGATTTGTCTTCCAACAAGACAACGATCCAAAACATAAAGCAAAATCTACAATGGAATGGTTCACAAATAAACATATCCAGGTGTTAGAATGGCCAAGTCAAAGTCCAGACCGAATCTAATCGAGAATCTGTGGAAAGAACTGAAAACTGCTGTTCATAAACACTCTCCATCCAACCTCACTGAGCTCGAGCTGTTTTGCAAGGAGGAATGGGCAAAAATTTCAGTCTCTCGATGTGGAAAACTGATAGAGACATACCCCAAGCGACTTACATCTGTAATCGCAGCAAAAGGTGGTGCTACAAAGTATTAACTTAAGGAGGCTGAATAATTTTGCACACCCACTTTTTCAGTTTTTTATTTGTTAAAAAAGTTTGAAATATCCAATAAATGTCGTTCCACTTCATGACTGTGTCCCACTTGTTGTTGATTCTTCACAAAAAATTACAGTTTTATATGTTTATGTTTGAAGCCTGAAATGTGGCAAAAGGTCGAAAAGTTCAAGGGGGCTTTCGCAAGGCACTGTATATATATACTGTATATATATATATATATATATATATATATATATATATATATATACATACATACTTTAACTTATTTATAGTTATTTATTATATTATAATTTATGATTTTGTGGTTCAAACTTTATCATACCCGAGATGTTATAAAGAGGAACGCACAGTAAAAAAAAATCATATGTAAATAGTTGGTTTGGGCTGCTGATCATTAAGAATTACATGCAAAATAATGGTACCGCTTTCAGCACCTAAAATCCGAAACAATCATACCGCCAGGGAGTTTAAGCACCTGCAACTAAGTCAGGAATTAGCAGTAAAGTGCTGATGGAGCATGACATATAAAGTATCCCTGTTGAGTGCTGAAATAACTTTGCCTTGGCGTTATCCCAACCAATTTTAGTGAACAAGGTTAAATTGAAAATACGATTTTGCAATCAGTAACAAAATAAGACAAGCAAATTAATTTTAGCCTTTAGTAAATCAGTCTGAATGTCTCTAGTGGTGAAATCTCAGAGTTTGAATTTTTCTGATCTACACAAAAGTAGCAGCCTGTGAAAGGAGCTGTTCAATTATTTTAAAGTACAATGAATGTAATGAGAATTGTAGAAAAGTAAGAATATTTAACCACTTGCAGACCAGCCGCCACAGTTATACGGCGATAGGTAGGCAGGTTCCCGTGAATCGCTGTACCTGTACGGCGTTTCGCGAAGGCCATGCCGTGGGCACGCACCAGTGCCCACTCACCAGCCGGAAAGCCGAGGCGTGAGGCCGGCAGCCGTAATTGCCACCGGGCACCCGCGATCCCTCCCCATGAAGAGAGAATGGTGGTCTGCTGTTGTAAACGCAGCAGACTGTTGTTCTCTCAGCTATCAACACAGAGCCCCTGTGTTCCTGCTATTTTGGAACACTGGTCTCTGTGTTGATATTACAAGCCCATCCCCAACACAGTTAGAAAACACCCCCTAGGCTCAAATGTAACCCTTTGATTGCCCCTGGGTTAACCTTTTTCCTGCCAGTGTCATTATTACAGTAACAGTGAATATTGTTAGCACTGATCACTGTAGTAATGTCATTGGTCCCCCCCAAAAGTGTCAAAAATGTCAGCTGGGGTCCCATCTGTCCACCGCAATGTCGCAGTCTTGCTAGAAATCGCTGATAGCCGCCATTACTAGTAAAAAAAATAAAAAAATAAATATGACATAAATCTCTCCCCTAGTTTGTAGACGCAATAACTTTTGCACAAACCAATCAAAATACGCTTATTGGGATTTTTTTTAACAAAAATATGTAGCAAAATACAAATTGGCCTAAAAGATGAAAAAAATGTATTGTTATTTTTTTTTTTTTTTTTATTGGGAATGTTATAAAGCAGAAAGTAAAAAATATTGTTTTTTTTTTTTTTTTTTTGTTTTGTTTTTCATAGTTGTCGCTCTGTTTTTGTTTATAGCGCAAAAAATAAAAACCACAGAGGTAATCAAATACCACCAAAAGAAAGCTCTATTTTTGGAAAAAAAAGGACATCAATTTTATTTGGGTACACTGTCGCACGACCGTTCAATTTTCCGTTAAAGTAACGCAGTGCTGAATCGCAAAAGATGACCTGGTCATTAAGGGTGAAAATCTCCCGGTCCAGATGTGGTTAAACCTTTCAGAACGTTTCTATTTCCCCCACATCTGTTAGTAATTCTATACCTAGGCATTTGCCACAGTCTTCAAAACTGTTCCACACCAAATACTTTCATCTGTCAGACAACGTTGATTCTGACTGTGTTAGAATATATTTGCAGAGACCGGAATGATGAAAATCTTTCACAGTGCATAAACACAGCAGTGCTGATTTACTAGAGGACTTATGGCTGGCTACCTAGCAAAGTGTATGCGGATTTTATAAGTAAATGTTAGCTAATAAATAAACCTGTGTTTACTTTAAATGCCCATTTGTGCTAGCAAAAATCCTCCTTACCTGATTTCTCTTGCACATGATTGGGCTTTAAAAGTGAACACGGGTTTACCTTATTTATATCTATCACCCTGCTTGTCAATTAATGTTTTCAGCAAACTTTACCTGCCACTGTTTACTTCCTCTGGTAAATGATGATACAGCTCTGCATGCCTATTAACACATTTTATTTGCTAATATTTGCAACTTCACAAGATGACTAGCTCTGCATAGGGTCAGCTATCTCGATACTATAAGCCGATGAATTACACTATTGCTCTGCTTGCCAATCAATGCTTATCAGCAAATTCTACTTGCTATGGTCAAATTCAGCTGAATGATATGCCATTTTGGTATTAAATAGATGAGTTTATTAACATGCTGCAGCTGCATGATATACTTCTGTTGACTTGGAATACTTATTCTGGTATTATTTATTTGTATCCCCTAAGGAGATTAGATCCCAGGGAAACAAATGGAATAATCATAGATGGAAAGCTCAATAGCAAGGCATGAGAAGTTGCTAGGGAGAAGGTACCATTCAATTATTCCAACAATAAATTATATGTAAAGATGGTACAGCGCCACTAAATAGATAGCTAACTAATATGAAGGTGAACCAAAGTCCATAAGTCCATAGGAGGGAGATTTCAGATGTTGGGAATATGACTGTGAATCCCACATCAATCTTGCAAGTAGAGTTTCAGGCAGAGATCACATAAACAATAAGGATGTAACCTTACCGGACAGTTGGACCCCCTGTTACGGAAGGTCAAACAGGCATGCGATATCCACCGTCAGGGACAAAACTGCAACGGAACTCCTCTCCTATCGACCACAGACACTCCGGATAAACATAGACTATGGATCCGGCGAACCTCACTGGACCCCAGGTGCACACAGGGGATGACCTCCAATAAGACAAATGGGGGCGCACATAGTGAAGTACATTCAAGTCTTTTATTGAAATAAAAGGTAAAAAACTCACAATTTAGCTGCTTGACACAGGCATAATAAAATCATTGGCCGCGGCTCGAATAGCGTGACTGCATGGGGGCTTAGCGTGCCTGACGCGTTTCGTCCTGCAAAAGGCGTTTTCAAAGGCAAAAGCCCCCCTCATGCAGCACGCTTTTATAGAAAACCCCCAATTGTTTGGAATGTGGCCACTTCCGGTGCGTGATGACGCACTTCCGGTTCTGGTGCGCGATGACGCACTTCCGGTTCCGGTGCGTGATGACGCACTTCCGGTTCCAGCGTGCGTGATGACGCACTTCCGGTTTTGGCAATCAACAGCGCGGTGAGGCTCTTGCTGAGCCTCCGGAAGTCTAGCAAAGGAAGGAAGAAATTACCTAAAGAGAAAAAACAAAGGCAGTAGGAGATAACGGTGCCCCAGCCGCCGACGGCAAGCCAGAAGAAACCACTCTAACCGTACTATGTTATTCAAGGCAAATAACCTCCTTCCAGTCGGCAAAGGATAAAAAATATATTCATTAGCCACTCCAAACAATTGTTAAACAATAAAATATACATTTAAAATCATGTGAGTATACAACCAAATTGATGGCAGAAACACAGATATAAAAACAAATATTCCAATCAAATAAATTACATGAATTGCAATCTAGGTTTAACAATAAAGAAAGCACACGTCTTATCCCACCTGTCCACATTGAACTAAAGAACCACAGTAAGTATGGGACATTAAACCATACAGCCTAGTATGTGTCCATGTAAACCCTAAAAAAGGTCAACTGGGATCGACAGAACCTTTCCACATCCAACTGAGCAGGGGGAAGGATAGGGATAGACAAGATACAATCAATGTATGGTGCACACATTGAGATGATAGAACCTTAAATAAACTAAGTACACCCCCTGAAGGTGCGCTCTAGATGGTATTCCCCAAACACGGGCACATTACCAGGGGATTTGAAAAACAAAAAAAGGGGGGGGGGGACCAAAAAGAAACCAGCTCATTGACAGCAAGGGAGGAGAGAACTTAGGGAGTCAATCTGCTCATCAGCTGTTGTTAATGAAGCAGTTGACATCCCAATCCACGTTGAGACCAAAGGGGGTATAACACTTCAGGTCAAAAATCCACCTGGTCTCAAGCCGTGAAATCTCCCTCCTCACATTGCTCCCCCTCCAGTGTGGGGTAAATTTGTCAATGGCAATAATCTTAGTTCCAACAGCCTTTTTGTGGTGACATTCTAGGTAATGTCTTGAAACAGAATGTTTAGGAAAACCCCGGCGAATATTACCCAGATGTTCATTCACCCTGGTTTTCATGGCACGGGTAGTCCTGCCCACATATTGGTACCCGCAAGGGCACTCCAACATGTAGACTACGTTCTCTGTTGAGCAGGTAATGAACGTATCGATGGAATAACTCTTGTGTGTGGCTTTAGAGCCAAAAGATAGAACTTTACGTTCCTTGATGGCATTTGCCCTACAGACCACACACCGTCTACAAGGGAAAAACCCTGTAATTTCAGGGAAAAGGTGGGTGATCCTAGTAGGTGGATCCACAATGTTTGGTGCCACCCTAAGTCTCAGAGGTGGAGCGCCCTTGAAGACCACTGTGGGGCGTTCTCCAATCACGGGAGCTAGTACTCTGTCGTTCCTCAATACACCCCAATGCCGGTTGAAGATTTTCCTAATGTCCCGGAATTGGTGAGTGTATGGGGTCACAAAGGCAGTGGTGAATTCTGTGCTAGACTCCCTATTAGCCCTAGAACCTGCTAACATGCTAGTTCTGTCTAAATTAGCCACTTCCTGAATGGCTAAATCAAGTTCAGAGTTGGAGTACCCTTTGTCCAGGAATCTCCCTTTGAGGACTGATGCTTGCTGGAAATAGTCATCAATTAGGGTACAATTCCTACGGATCCTTGTAAATTGGCTCTTAGGCACCGACTTAAGCCACGAAGGGTGATGGTAACTGTCGGTGCCAATATAGCCATTACGGTCAGTGGCTTTGAAAAAAGTTGTAGTCACCAATTCATTGCCCTTGACCGTAATATTAAGGTCAAGGAAGTGTATGTTAGATGCACTCACCTCATGTTGCAGGCGTATCCCAAAGATGTTGTTATTAAGATCCTCAAAGAACCGGGATAAGGACTCGACGGTGCCATTCCATATGAGGAGGACATCGTCGATGTACCTTTTCCACATTACTAGCTCGTCTCTTTGGTCTCTGAAGATGAAATCCTCCTCCCACTTTGCCATGAACAAGTTCGCCATGCTAGGGGCGAACTTGGCACCCATGGCAACACCCCTGGTCTGGAGGTAATAAGTACCCCCAAACCAGAAGTAGTTGTGGGTCATGGCAAAGGAGAGGAGGTTCAGGACCAGCTTCCTTTGGGCTGGGACGAGAAGTGGGTCTCTTTGCAAAAAGGAAGAAACCGCCTGGTGGCCGTGCTCATGGGAAATAATGGTGTAGAGGGAGGCAACATCCGCCGTGGCCAGCAGATAGCCCTCCCTCCACTCCACCCCATCCAGGAGCCGGATCACCTGCGTTGAATCCCTTAAAAAGGTGGGAGTTGAAACCACCAATGGCTGCAGGTACCCGTCAATATACTTACCAACCCTTGAGGTCACAGAATCTATCCCGCTGATAATGGGACGACCTGGCGGGTTAACTGGATTCTTGTGAACCTTAGGGAGGTAGTACATGACGGGTACCCTGGGAGCCACGGGAATCAGAAACAGTTTCTCCTTCTTGTTGAGGATATTATCCTCAAAGGCTTTCTCTACTATCGTAGTAAGCTCTTTCTTATACTTACGGGTGGGATTGGATTGGATCTCAGGAGAGAGTAGGTATCTCGATCCGACAGAATATTAGACATTTCTGTCAAATATGCCGTCTTATCCAGGACCACAATCCCGCCTCCCTTGTCAGCTGGTCTGACCACCAGGTCATCTCTAGACTGCAGGGATTTTAATCCAACATCAAACCTCTTGTCAGCATACATCCGCTTAATCTCCAGTTTTTCCAAATCCTTAATCACCATGTCCTTGGTCTGTAGGGCAAATGCCATCAAGGAACGTAAAGTTCTATCTTTTCGCTCTAAAGCCACACACAAGAGTTATTCCATCGATACGTTCATTACCTGCTCAACAGAGAACGTAGTCTACATGTTGGAGTGCCCTTGCGGGTACCAATATGTGGGCAGGACTACCCGTGCCATGAAAACCAGGGTGAATGAACATCTGGGTAATATTCGCCGGGGTTTTCCTAAACATTCTGTTTCAAGACATTACCTAGAATGTCACCACAAAAAGGCTGTTGGAACTAAGATTATTGCCATTGACAAATTTACCCCACACTGGAGGGGGAGCAATGTGAGGAGGGAGATTTCACGGCTTGAGACCAGGTGGATTTTTGACCTGAAGTGTTATACCCCCTTTGGTCTCAACGTGGATTGGGATGTCAACTGCTTCATTAACAACAGCTGATGAGCAGATTGACTCCCTAAGTTCTCTCCTCCCTTGCTGTCAATGAGCTGGTTTCTTTTTGGTCCCCCCCCCCTTTTTTTGTTTTTCAAATCCCCTGGTAATGTGCCCGTGTTTGGGGAATACCATCTAGAGCGCACCTTCAGGGGGTGTACTTAGTTTATTTAAGGTTCTATCATCTCAATGTGTGCACCATACATTGATTGTATCTTGTCTATCCCTATCCTTCCCCCTGCTCAGTTGGATGTGGAAAGGTTCTGTCGATCCCAGTTGACCTTTTTTAGGGTTTACATGGACACATACTAGGCTGTATGGTTTAATGTCCCATACTTACTGTGGTTCTTTAGTTCAATGTGGACAGGTGGGATAAGACGTGTGCTTTCTTTATTGTTAAACCTAGATTGCAATTCATGTAATTTATTTGATTGGAATATTTGTTTTTATATCTGTGTTTCTGCCATCAATTTGGTTGTATACTCACATGATTTTAAATGTATATTTTATTGTTTAACAATTGTTTGGAGTGGCTAATGAATATATTTTTTATCCTTTGCCGACTGGAAGGAGGTTATTTGCCTTGAATAACATAGTACGGTTAGAGTGGTTTCTTCTGGCTTGCCGTCGGCGGCTGGGGCACCGTTATCTCCTACTGCCTTTGTTTTTTCTCTTTAGGTAATTTCTTCCTTCCTTTGCTAGACTTCCGGAGGCTCAGCAAGAGCCTCACCGCGCTGTTGATTGCCAAAACCGGAAGTGCGTCATCACGCACGCCGGAACCGGAAGTGCGTCATCACGCACCGGAACCGGAAGTGCGTCATCGCGCACCGGAACCGGAAGTGCGTCATCACGCACCGGAAGTGGCCACATTCCAAACAATTGGGGGTTTTCTATAAAAGCGTGCTGCATGAGGGGGGCTTTTGCCTTTGAAAACGCCTTTTGCAGGACGAAACGCGTCAGGCACGCTAAGCCCCCATGCAGTCACGCTATTCGAGCCGCGGCCAATGATTTTATTATGCCTGTGTCAAGCAGCTAAATTGTGAGTTTTTTACCTTTTATTTCAATAAAAGACTTGAATGTACTTCACTATGTGCGCCCCCATTTGTCTTATTGGAGGTCATCCCCTGTGTGCACCTGGGGTCCAGTGAGGTTCGCCGGATCCATAGTCTATGTTTATCCGGAGTGTCTGTGGTCGATAGGAGAGGAGTTCCGTTGCAGTTTTGTCCCTGACGGTGGATATCGCATGCCTGTTTGACCTTCCGTAACAGGGGGTCCAACTGTCCGGTAAGGTTACATCCTTATTGTTTATGTGATCTCTGCCTGAAACTCTACTTGCAAGATTGATGTGGGATTCACAGTCATATTCCCAACATCTGAAATCTCCCTCCTATGGACTTATGGACTTTGGTTCGCCTTCATATTAGTTAGCTATCTATTTAGTGGCGCTGTACCATCTTTACATATTTCTTGGGTTTGATATACTTTGTACTAGCAGCCTTTAGTTTCATCTTTTTTGTGCGCAGCTTTCTTCCCCTTTGCAATAAATTATATGTAGCACCCTCCTAGGCAGGTGCTAGGTCGATAAAAGCTTAGCAACTCCATCTGCTTATCAGGGGAGCCTGATTGTTAGTTTTGCCTGTTTCTTGTGTCCAGGTTTGATTCATTTGGTCTGAGGGAGTGTCTCCACTGTATCCAATAGGGGTGCCTGTTAGCCAGTGACGCACAGGCTTTGTAATGGCGCTTTTCCACTGCATGGAACCGTAACGGTTCGGCGCGGTTTTGTGCTTTTCCACTGCTGGTACCGCATGGTATAGTGTCGGAACGGTTCGGTACGGTACGGTATAGGTTTGCTTTTCCACTGCATGGAACCGAACGGTACGGTACAGCTCTGAAAAAACAGTACCTACTCGATTGTGGTTCCAACAGGTACCAAACTGGTACCATATCCCACAATCCTTTGCATGCAGTCACTACTAGCCACTGATTGGTCAGAGAATCCCACCCACCCCGTTGTTATCCCACCCACTTAACTTTAGTACTACTTTAGTGGAAAAGCAAACCTATACCGTACCGTACCGAACCGTTCCAACACCGTACCATGCGGTACCAGCAGTGGAAAAGCAAACCGGGCCAAGCAGGGCCGAGTAGAGCCGAGCCGGTACGAGCCGGTACTTGCAGTGGAAAAGTGCCATAACTGTCCCAGTGGATTGGCACATATAGTGGTGCATCCTGAGATAGATTATAAATGCCAAGGGCACATGTGACAGGGTGTCTTTGGGCGGGAAGCCAGGTCCCAGGAGGAGGGTGACGGCTGTCTCTCCTCCTGTTTGCTGAGGACGGTGGTCACAGGCAGTCAGTTTAGGGAACCAGTATAAAAAGAAAAAAAGAAAAGCGCTCTAAGTGCAGACAAATTTATTTTAAAATATAAACAATAGCTGTAGCAACCCACAAGATGCCACGGTATTCAAGCTGTATAACATCAGGAAATATATGAAGCTCCTCTAGGTGGTGTCATCTATCCACACATTAGGCAGTGCACGATATAACCGTCCGTCATAGGAGGGAGGATGCCGGCTGTCTCTAGCGGCGTCAGGAACAAAGACTGCAAAGTGGAGATGAAGGAGGCGATGCGGCCAAGTCACCAGGAAGCTGTGGAATGCTTACAATGTACGGAATGCACGACACGTTTCTGAGCATGCGCCAGGTCACGATCGGACATGAGCGCTCTTTCATCAGGTGCTCAAGGAAGGGGACCAATCCAGTGGCTAGAGTCAGTGGACGGGTGTCAGCACACAGGCAGTGATAGTAAAGGGAGTGCCAAGTTGTTAACCCTGAAGAGAATATTTAAACAGGAACAGTCTATTTATCTTCCCTTCTGTGGCAAGGTGAAGCAGCGGCCTTGCTGCATACTACAGATCGTTGTCCTCAAGTTTGTGCATAGTTCATAGTTGGAGTATCCCACTCATCCCTTCTCCCATCCCAGTTCTAAATAAAACACAAAAACCAAATCCCCTGGACTGATTATTGTCTGAGCCAAGAACTGTTACTGCCGTTTATCTACTGTCAGTTGCTAATGGTAGCCCAGGGGACCCAAGAAAGTGTCATTCTCAGCAGCTCTCTAGGGGGCAGTGCTACATATATTTGGGAGAGGACTTTCCATGGCCCCTATTAGTATATTTTAGAATTGCTTTTTAATCAGATGGGCTGAACTGCCACTACTGGGGGCTATTTATAGGGATGTGGGGGATGAGAGGATGTCCAGAGAGTGTATATGTTTATGGCAAGGTTGTCATTTTTAACTTTGGTGAAGAAGAGGAGATAGTATTTTTGCTGTGCCTATTGTGGAATTATTCTTCAATAAGTAATTGTTAGCTAAACTATGTGACTCTTTTTAGGTAACTGCTTGCCACTTTTTCCTGGCTGCTTTAACCACTTGCCGACCTCCCTATACAGATTTACTGCGGCAGGGCAGCTCGGCTGCGCATAATCACGTGCATGTATGTGATTATGTGCACGCGGTCTCAGCGGCTCACTCCCGCTGTGATTAGAAACAGCAGGAGCCAGACCGTGGGAGGAGCGGGCTCGATCGCCACTGGCCTCCCGCAATCTTCGGGGAAACTGACAGGACAGCCGCCTGCCTATGCAAACAAAGCAGACGGCCCTCCTGTCAGACAGGCACAGTGAGATTGTGTGTCTCAGCTAAGCTGAAACACAGATCTCTGTGTGCCTTTCACAGAGCCCCCCCTCCACAGTTAGTAATCACAATTAGGCACACACTTAACCCCTTGATCACCCCAGTATTAACCCCTACCCTGCCAGTGTAATTTATACAGTAATAGTGCATATTATTTAGCACTGATCACTATATTGGTGTCACTGGTCCCCAAAAAGTGTCACCTAGTGTCAGATTTGTCTGCCGCAATGTCGCAGTCCTGCTAAAAATTCCTGATCTCCGCCATTACTAATAAAACAATAAATAAATAAAAAGTCCAAAAATCTATTCCATAGTTTGTAAACGCTATAACTTTTGCACGAACCAATTATACGCTTTTTGGGATTTTTTTTCTTACCAAAAATATGTAGCAGAATACAAATTGGCCTAAACTGATAAAAAAATATATATTTTTTAAATTTTTCTTTTTGGATATATTTTATAGCAGAAAGTAAAAAATATTGTTTTTTTTGTTTTTTTCAAAATTGTCGCTATTTTTTTGTTTATACCGCAAAATTTAAAAACCACAGAGGTGAACAAATACCACCAAAAGAAAGCTCTATTTGTGAGGGAAAAAAAGGACATCAATTGTATTTGGGTACAGCGCCGGATGACCGCACAATTGTTAGTTAAAGTAATGCAGTGCCAAATCGCAAAAAATGGCCTGGTCATTAACCACTTTACCACCGGAGGATTTTGCTGTCTTACGTCCAGGCCACTTTTTGCGATTCGGCACTGTGCAACTTTAACTGACAATTGCGTGGTCGTGCGGCGTCGTACCCAAACAAAATTTACTTCCTTTTTTCCCACAAACAGAGCTTTCTTTTGGTGGTATTTGATCACCTGTGCAATTTTTACTTTTTGTGCTATAAACAAAAAAATAGCGTAAATTTTTAAAAAATAACAATATTTTTCACATTTTTTAATATGAAATTCCCCCCCCCCCCCCCAACAAAAAATTTAAAAATCCAAAATTTTAATTACATTTTTGGCCAATTTGTTTTCTGCTACATATGTTTGGTAAAAAAAATCACAATAAGTGTATTTTGATTGGTTTGCGCAAAAGTTATTGCGTTTACTAACTAAGGGAAAGATTTCTGTCATTTTTGGTGTTTTTTTTTTTTAACGAGTAATGGAGGCGATCTGCGATTTTTTTTTTTGCGGGACTGTGACATTGCGGCGGACAGATTGGACCCTTGACTGACATTTTTGACACTTTTGGGGTTACCAGTGACATTACTACAGTAATCAGTGCTATAAATATGCCCTGTTACTGTAAAAATGACACTGGCAGGGAACGGGTTAATTTTATTGGAGAGGGAGGGGTTAATGTATGCCTGGTGCTTACTAACGTGTGTGGGGGGAGGTGACTGAGTGACACAGGGACAGATCGCATGTTCAGCTATGCTGAAGCCTGCAATCTGTCACTGTATGTCACTTAAGAGATCCGCCCGCTTTGTTTACACAATCGGGCGGATCTCCAAACACGATTCCCCGACAATCGAGGAAGAGCAGCGGCCCGACTCCCGCTGTGACTGAATACAGCGGGAGCGAGCCTCCGGCGGCGCGCAAGCGCCGCCCACAAGAGGAGGAGTCCAGCAACGTAGGTCTACGTCGCTGGACGGGAACGAGCCACTATGCCGCAGTAGAGGCACAGTGAGCGGGGGTAAAGTGGTTAATAGGGTAAAATCTTCCGAAGCTGAAGTGGTTAAAGGGTAACTCAATTTTCGAGGTGAAAAAAATCAGCGAATTAAGAAAAAAACAATATAGCATATACAATTGCGACACAAATAATATTGTAATTGAATTTTATAAAAAATTACCTTTCCTTTTCAATCTGCAGCTGTTGTAATGTTCTGAAAATGCAAGTCAATATGGCTACCTGGAGCTGTTCTGTACTCAGAAAGTGTACTGACCACACCCCAGAAACATAATTTCCTTCTTGTGTGATTGGCTCACCAATTTTCCCAAGAAGTCTGCCTAAGATACAAGTCAGATTTCAGGCATCCCTGCAACAAAAATTTAATTTTTGGTTGAGATACTCCCAATAGGAACACATCTAAAGGGATGCAGGCCCAGGAGCTTTCCTCATTAGAGCCCTGCAGCTGCCACAGCTGATAGATAATGATAAAACCACTCCCATTTGACCCACTCAGCACAGAGACACAGAGGAACAAACAGTGAGATCTTCAGAATAACAAAAGGTAGAAATCTGCAACAAAGTTTGTTAAAATCCTTGTCATGTACAGAGATCACCCAGAGGGGAATGTTTTTTCTCAACAAAAGTGGAGTTACGCTTTAAAGCGGAGTTTCACCCTGGTTATACATTTTTTTATAAAAATACCCCCGGGACAGTCAGGGCTAGCACATTCCACAATGGATAGCCTCTGATCTGTCCTGGGTTGCACTTACCTTTTGGGAGAAATACTTACCTTGAAAATGTCTTGTCCAGCGCTGCCATCTCAGGTGTGGGCAGCTTGAAGCCAGCGCGATCCTCTTCCGCGTCCTCTTCCTTCTTCTTCAGTCCCACGATGCACTGCGCCGGCCCCGATGTCACTTCCGATGCGCGCGTCATCCCTCCACAGCTTCTGGGCATGCCCAGAAGCTGTTTAGAAGGGAATGACGCGCGCGCCCCGGAACTGACGTCGGGGCCGGTGCAGGCGCAATGATTCCTGGGAGCGATGACGTTCAGCTCCCAGGAATCATTGCAAAAGCCAGGAAGTGACGAATCGCCGCGGCCGCCGAGGGGAGGAAGAAGGAAGTAAGGTGAGTATATTTTCTCTACAAGGTAAGTAAAAAAAAAAAAAAATTGCGATTATCCATTTGTTTTTCAGGTGAAGGTAAGTATAAATTTAGGGTGGAACTCCGCTTTAAGCTAGGGTATTTTGTAGATTTGGTTTGGTTAGACCATACCATAACCGTGGTGTGTTAGTGGGCTTTTTGAAGTGGATTAGAATTCCCTGGAAGATTTTATTTTGTTCATAATTACCCTATTTACTGCCATTAGTGCGTTAAGTGATTAGCCGCCACTCCTTTAGTAAATCAACTCCAGTTTGTTTAATGTAGAAGTGCTACTGATCACAGAAACTGAAATCAGTTGCAGTTGTGAACTTTATTTATACTGTACCCTATGTAAGTCCTCCCTGAATGCTTGGGTGTTCCCAGTTTCCTTCCAAAAGGATACATTTTCACTAATGTCAATTTTATTATGTGAAAGGGTTAAACTTCAACTCTAAAAAATGTAAGCATCCTACAAACTACTGTACATAAATTAAATGAAATCACTATAAATGATAGAGATGCTTATGATCCTAGAGCCAACACAATTCATTTCATCCTCTTGTTAATAAGCATAAAAGGAAAATAATAGATTTCTAATACGTATATGGCAGTACAAAATGTCATTTCATCTTATGTTGCTCTATTAGCTCAGGTAACATCTATGGTATATTATTCTTTAACTTTAATGTGTCTTCCTTCTCTACACATCCCCAGTCATCTTGTTTCCTATTTTTCTCCTGTGAGATTCAATTTTCTTTTCTTGTTGGAGCTTTATATTATAAAAAAAATGTAACAAGCTGCATTATGATGCCAGCATGATTTATGTGCTAGGAGGTTATATCGGACAATAATGTCGTTGCTCCAGATGGAGCAACAAGAAACAAAAGGGAGTGGACATAAACAAACTGAATTTAATGGTTATACAGAGCAGGGATTTACAGGAAATATAACTTCTGGAAAATCAATAATGATATATATTGCCATAATCTTGGTTATAGGAAAATCCAGGTATAAACACATGAAAATATGTGGATTTTTGTGGATTCTAAAAAAGATATGAGCCCCAACATCCCAATATTCTAGAGCACATATGTCAAAAACAAGGCCCGCGGTCTGAATCTGACCCTCCAGGCTGTTTCATGTGGCCCTCGCACCTCCCCTGCAGCTACAGCCCTGCTTTCGTCCTCCTCTAGACCCTGCACTTTCTGTTTCCCAGCAACACCCCAGCTTCTTCCCAGCAGCAGCACAAGGTAATGGGGGTGTAATGTGATGTAAGGTAGGATGGGGAACTCTTGACTTCTGATGGTGGGGGGCTCTTGACATCTGATGTAAGAGGGGGTGGGGTGCTCGGGACATCTAGTTTTACAGATTCAACCGGCCCTTTGAGGGCAATCATAATGCTGATGCGGCCCGAGCAGAAACAGAGTTTGACACCCCTGTTCTAGAGAGACAAAAGGACATGGAGTGTGGGACTTTTAAGGTGCTCAGACACAAAGTAGCAAATACATGTATATAAAAATATAAACATTTATTTCTCAAAAAATATATAAAAGTATGGTTATACAGACAGATATTTTGTTTTAAAAGGAAGCATCATTCACTGTGTTTTTGCTTCCAACCTGTTTCGCCGAAATGGCTTCTTCAGGGAAACGCATGAAGAATTTTTACTGATAAGCAAGTAAGAAATACAATGAGAACTGAATAATGAAAAAGCAGCATATATATAAATACAAACAATCAAAATAAACTGCACTTGATCAATCATGTAAAAATTTAGAAATGTCTCCATACCTGTGGTGGCATAGAGCTCTGGAGACAGACTTACCTTCATCATTCAATAGTCTCCATAGCTCTATGCCACCACAGGTATGGAGACTAGAGTTGAGCGGACACCTGGATGTCCGTGTTCGGCGGGTTTGGCCGAACTTGAAAAAAAAGTCCGGGTCCATGTCCCGGACTTTTGCCAAACTTTTCCCGGACACCGAACCCCATTGAAGTCAATGGGGACCCAAACTTTCAGGCACTAAAATGGCTCTAAAACACCAAAGGAAAGGGCTAGAGTGCTGCAAATGGCAGCAAAACGTAGTTAAGAGCATGGCAAGTGCTCTGCAAACAAATGTGGATAAGGAAATAACTTAAAACAACAAAAAAAACAGAAAAATAAAACAATGTTCTTCATCTCTGAAGGACGAGGCCCATATGGAGTAGGAGGGAGGTTGAGGTGGTGGTGGATGTGGCGGTGTCATAGGCGTGCACACAGGGTATGCCGGGTGTACCTGGACACACCCTAATCACCTAGGGCACATTAGCATTATCGCTCTGTTTGCCAGTGAGGAGATGGGAAAGATCTCCCTCGGACCTGCTCTGCTCTATTTCACTTTGCCAGCAGGGAGAGTAATGTATCGGGGCCATGTTCATGTAGGCAAACACATGCATGTGTATTTAAACTTTGGGGTGCACACCCTAATGCAATAGGCTGCGCACACCTATGGGCGGTGTAGGTGGAAGCGGCGGTGGAGGAGGACGAGGTAGCCAACACTGCTTTTTTTCAGAAATTTTAAATGAGGGTACACCCCAAAAGAGTGAGAAAGAGCAAAAATAGAACAATGGCTGGGTAAGGTCGGTATCCATCGCTATTCTGCACAAGGTACGAAAAAGTCCCGTGGGATCCATGCCTGGTTCATTTTAATGAACGTGAGCTTGTCCAAATTGTCTCTGGACAGGCGGCTGAGCTTGTCTGTGATAACGCCCCCAGCCGTGCTAAATACCCTTTCAGATAATACACTGGCTGCAGGGCACGCCAGCACCTCCAAGGCGTAAAGGGCAAGCTCAGGCCATGTGCCCAATTTGGAGACCCAAAAGTTGAAGGGGGCAGACCCGTCATTCACTACATGTAGGCGTGTGCACACATACTGCTCCACCATGTTGGTGAAATGCTGCCTCCTGCTAAGACGTTCCATATGAGCTGCTTGTGCTGCTGTTTGTTGTGGCGTGCTGACAAAGCTTTTCCACATTTCGGCCATGCTAACCCTGCCTTCTGAGGTGCTGGCGGTGCCCTGGTTGCGTTGGCGACCTCTTCCTCATCCTCCTCCTCCTCCTCCTCTGCCTTGTGCTTCCACTGTGGCCCCGCTGTCAGGTGGGAATGCCAGCAGCATCGCGTCTACCAGCGTGCGCTTGTACTCGCGCATCTTGCGATCGCGCTCCAGTGAGTGAATTAAGGACAGTACGTTGTCCTTGTAATGGGGATCCAGCAGCGTGGCCACCCAGTAATCAGCAGTTAGAATGTGGGCAACTCGGCGGTCATTGTGGAGACACTGCAGCATGTAATCGCTCATGTGTGCCAGGCTGCCCAGAGGCAACGAAAGGCTGTCCTCTGTGGGAGGTGTATCGTCTGTGTCCTCTGTATCCCCCAAGCCACGCACCAGTGATGGCCATGAGCTGGCCTTGGTGCCACCCTGCTGTGAACATGGTTCCATCTCCTCCTCCATCTCCTCCTCCTCATCCTCCTCATCCTCCAGAACTGTGCCCCTGCTGGACAATTGTGTTCCTGGCGTTTGTGTGTGCAGGAACCCACCCTCGGAGCCCCTTGCGAATGACTGCCCTGAAAGCCTTGGAAATGTTACCTCTTCATCCTCCTCCTCCTCCTCCTCATCCTGTGCCACATCCTCTTCCATCATCGCCTGAATTGTTTTTTCAAGGAGGCATAGAAGTGGGATAGTTATGCTGACAACGGCGTCATCGGCACTGGCCATGTTGGTGGAGTACTCAAAACAGCACAACAAGGCACACAGGTCTCGCATGGAGGCCCAGTTATTGGTGGTGAAGTGTTGCTGTTCCGCAGAGCGACTCACGCGTGCGTGCTGCAGCTGAAACTCCACTATGGCCTGCTGCTGCTCGCACAGTCTTTCCAGCATGTGCAAGGTGGAGTCCCACCTTGTGGGCACGTCACATATGAGGCGGTGAGCGGGAAGCCCGAAGTTACGCTGCAGCGCTGACAGGCGAGCAGCAGCAGGGTGAGAACGCCAAAAGTGCGCACAGATGGCCCGCATTTTCTGCAGCAGCTCTGACATATCGGGATAATTTTTAAGGAACCTCTGCACCACCAAATTCAGCACATGCGCCAGGCAAGGGATGTGCGTCAAACCGGCTAGGCCCAGAGCTGCTATGAGATTTCGCCCGTTATCACACACCACCAGGCCGGGCTTGAGGCTCGCTGGCAGCAACCATTCATTTGTCTGCTGTTCCATGCTCCTCCACAACTCCTGCGCGGTGTGTGGTTTTTCCCCCAAACAGGCAAGTTTTAAAACTGCCTGCTGTCGTTTACCCCTGGCCGTGCTGAAGTTGGTGGTGAAGGTGTTATGCTGACCGGATGAGGAGGCGGTAGAGGATGAGGAAGCAGAGTAGGAGGAGTTAGGAACAGGAGGCAAACTGAAGTGCCCTGCAATCCTCGGTGGTGGAAGGACATGCGCCAAATTGCTATCCGCCTCAGGCCCATCCGCCACTGCATTTACCCAGTGTGCCGTTAGGGATATATAACGCCCCCTGACCGTGCTTACTGGTCCACGTATCGGTAGTTAGGTGGACCTTGACACAGATGGCGTTGCGCAGTGCACACCTGATTTTTTCCCCCACTTGGTTGTGCAGGGAAGGGATGGCTTGCCTGGAAAAGTAGTGGCGGCTGGGCACGACGTACTGTGGGACAGCCACCGACATAACGTTTTTAAAACTGTGCGTCTCCACCAGACGGAATGACAGCATTTCAAAGGCCAAGAATTTTGAAATGCTGGCATTCAGGGCCAGGGATCGCGGGTGGGTAGGGGGGTACTTCCTCTTCCTCTCAAGTGTTTGGGAGATGGAAAGCTGAACGCTTCCACGGGACATTGTGGAGATGGTTGGTGACCCAGGTGGTGGTGTTGCTGACAGATCGTCAGTTTGCGGGGTGGCAGGTGCCGGTATCACTACAGATGTGGATGGAGCGGCCGAGACTGCAGCAGAAGAGAAAGCAGGATGAGCCAGAGACGTTTCTTGGTTTTGAAGGTGTCTACTCCACTGCAGCTCGTGCTTTGCACTTAGATGCCTGATCATGCAGGTTGTGCTCAGGTTGAGAAGGTTTATGCCTCGCTTCAGGCTCTGATTGCACAGGGTGCAAACCACTCGTGTCCTGTCATCAGCACATTTTCTGAAGTACTTCCACGCTAGAGAACTCCTTTGAGCTGGCTTTGCTGCGCTCATTCCCTTGCTGCGTTGGGCAGTAGCAGGCGTAGTGTCTAGGGCACGGCCTCTCCGCTTCTGCACCCTGCTCCCTCTTCTGCTGTGCTGGTGGCTCTGTGTGACCACCGCCTCTTCCTCCAAACTACTCAGGTCACCTGCATGACCTTCATTCCATTTGGGGTCGAGGACCTCATCGTCCTCCACATCATCTTCCACCCAGTCTTCACCCCTGCCCTCCTTGTCGGTCTCCACAATTCTGAACGCCGCAGCAGTTGGCACCTGCGTTTCGTCATCATCGGAGACGTGCTGCGATGGTCCTTGCATGTACTCATCTTGAGAAATAAGTGGTTGGGCATCGCTGCACTCAATCTCTTCAACTTCTGGGGCAGGGCTAGGTGGATGGCCCTGGGAAACCCTGCTGACAGAGTCCTCAAAAAGAAGAAGACACTGCTGTATGACTTGGGGCTCAGACTGCTTGCCTGATTTGCAAGGGGGTGAGGTGAAAGACGGTTGGACATCGGCTGCAGGTGCCAACTCTGACCTTTCTGCAGTAGACTGGGTGGGAGACAATGTGAAGGAACTGGAGGCACTGTCAGCAGCAAACCAATCTACTATCGCCTCTACTTCTTCTGGCCTCATCACTTCTAGAGGCGTATGATGCCCTACCAAATACTGATGCAGGTTCTGTCGCCTACTCACACTTGAGGAAGGTGTTTCACTTGTGCGTGTAGCTGGAACAGATCGACCACGTCCTCTCCTTGCAACAGGAGCTCTACCAGCAGCACCAAGACCCAGGCCACGGGCCCTATTTGACGGTCTCCTCATATTTCTGTAATTTATGATCTTGCCCTAAAAAGGTGTTTATTGAATAGCGGAACAAAACAACAACATTATCGCACGGGCGTATCTCACAGTCAAATATGCAAACTATGCCGTAATTTAATTTGGCGGGGGAAGGAGATGCGCCAAACTTATTTAAAAGGTGTATCTCACACGTACCGATACAGACTATGCCATAATTTAATTTTTTACACTCCAAAAGGGTGTATATTGAATAGCGGAATAGGAAAAATTTTATAATACGGTGTATCTCACACGTACAAACACAGACTAGGCCCCGATTACAATTTTTTGTACCCTAAAGGCAGGATGAGGAAGAGGAGTAGGAGGAGTTGGGAACAGGAGGCAAACTGAAGTGCCCTGCAATCCTCGGCGGTGGAAGTAGATGCGCCAAACAATTTTAAGAAGGTGTATCTCACATGTACCGATACAGACTATCCCGCAATTTAATTTTTTACACTCAAACAGGGTGTATATTGAATAGCGGAATAGGACAAATTTTACAAAACGGTGTATCTCACATGTACAAACACAAACTAGGCCCCGATTACTATTTTTTGTACCCTAAAGGCAGGATGAGGAGTAGAAGGAGTTCGGAACAGGCAGGAGGCAGACTGAAGCACCCTCAAATCCTCGGCAGTATGAGATGCGCCCCAAAAATTTGAAAGGTGTATCTCACACGTACCGACACAGACTATCCCGCAATTTAATTGTTTTTACCCAAAGGTGTAGATTGAATAGCGGAATAGAAAATATGATATCAAAAGGTGTATGTATCTCACACGTACCGACACAGACTATCCCGCAATTTAATTGTTTATACCCAAAGGTTTTGATTGAATAGCGGAATAGAAAATATGATATCAAAAG